>NW_027362086.1:0-1200000 GCF_039654945.1 Dendrobates tinctorius
GATACGGTACCCTTTCTAACCTTTGTGCAATCACGTGCAATCCATACTGGGCCTAACATCGTCTGAGCCTGCCTCATGCTGTATAGACATATATTTTGAATGTGTACGCTATCCATACATGTTATCCGGGGATACGGTACCCTTTCTAACCTTTGTGCAATCACGTGCAATCCATACTGGGCCTAACACCGTCTGAGCCTGCCTCATGCTGTACAGACAAATATTTTGAATGTGTACGCTATCCATACATGTTATCCAGGGATACGGTACCCTTTCTAACCTTTGTGCAATCACGTGCAATCCATACTGGGCCTAACACCGTCTGAGCCTGCCTCATGCTGTATAGACATATATTTTGAATGTGTACGCTATCCATACATGTTATCCGGGGATACGGTACCCTTTCTAACCTTTGTGCAATCACGTGCAATCCATACTGGGCCTAACACCGTCTGAGCCTGCCTCCTGAGACATATATTTTGAATGTGTACGCTATCCATACATGTTATCCAGGGATACGGTACCCTTTCTAACCTTTGTGCAATCACGTGCAATCCATACTGGGCCTAACACCGTCTGAGCCTGCCTCATGCTGTATAGACATATATTTTGAATGTGTACGATATCCATACATGTTATCCAGGGATACGGTACCCTTTCTAACCTTTGTGCAATCACGTGCAATCCATACTTGGCCTAACACCGTCTGAGCCTGCCTCATGCTGTATAGACATATAATTTGAATGTGTACGCTATCCATACATGTTATCCGGGGATACGGTACCCTTTCTAACCTTTGTGCAATCACGTGCAATCCATACTGGGCCTAAAACCTTCTGAGCCTGCCTCCTGAGACATATATTTTGAATGTGTACGCTATCCATACATGTTATCCAGGGATACGGTACCCTTTCTAACCTTTGTGCAATCACGTGCAATCCATACTGGGCCTAACACCGTCTGAGCCTGCCTCATGCTGTATAGACATATATTTTGAATGTGTACGCTATCCATACATGTTATCCAGGGATACGGTACCCTTTCTAACCTTTGTGCAATCACGTGCAATCCATACTGGGCCTAACACCGTCTGAGCCTGCCTCATGCTGTATAGACATATATTTTGAATGTGTACGCTATCCATACATGTTATCCAGGGATACGGTACCCTTTCTAACCTTTGTGCAATCACGTGCAATCCATACTGGGCCTATCACCGTATGAGCCTGCCTCATGCTGTATAGACATATATTTTGAATGTGTACGCTATCCATACATGTTATCCAGGGATACGGTACCCTTTCTAACCTTTGTGCAATCACGTGCAATCCATACTGGGCCTAACACCGTCTGAGCCTGCCTCATGCTGTATAGACATATATTTTGAATGTGTACGCTATCCATACATGTTATCCAGGGATACGGTACCCTTTCTAACCTTTGTGCAATCACGTGCAATCCATACTGGGCCTAACATCGTCTGAGCCTGCCTCATGCTGTATAGACATATATTTTGAATGTGTACGCTATCCATACATGTTATCCGGGGATACGGTACCCTTTCTAACCTTTATGCAATCACGTGCAATCCATACTGGGCCTAACACCGTCTGATCCTGCCTCATGCTGTATAGACAAATATTTTGAATGTGTACGCTATCCATACATGTTATCCGGGGATACGGTATCCTTTCTAACCTTTGTGCAATCACGTGCAATCCATACTGGGCCTAACACCGTCTGAGCCTGCCTCATGCTGTATAGACAAATATTTTGAATGTGTACGCTATTAATACATGTTATCCGGGGATACGGTACCCTTTCTAACCTTTGTGCAATCACGTGCAATCCATACTGGGCCTAACACCGTCTGAGCCTGCCTCCTGAGACATATATTTTGAATGTGTACGCTATCCATACATGTTATCCAGGGATACGGTACCCTTTCTAACCTTTGTGCAATCACGTGCAATCCATACTTGGCCTAACACCGTCTGAGCCTGCCTCATGCTGTATAGACATATAATTTGAATGTGTACGCTATCCATACATGTTATCTGGGGATACGGTACCCTTTCTAACCTTTGTGCAATCACGTGCAATCCATACTGGGCTTAACACCTTCTGAGCCTGCCTCCTGAGACATATATTTTGAATGTGTACGCTATCCATACATGTTATCCAGGGATACGGTACCCTTTCTAACCTTTGTGCAATCACGTGCAATCCATACTGGGCCTAACACCGTCTGAGCCTGCCTCATGCTGTATAGACATATATTTTGAATGTGTACGCTATCCATACATGTTATCCAGGGATACGGTACCCTTTCTAACCTTTGTGCAATCACGTGCAATCCATACTGGGCCTAACACCGTCTGAGCCTGCCTCATGCTGTATAGACATATATTTTGAATGTGTACGCTATCCATACATGTTATCCAGGGATACGGTACCCTTTCTAACCTTTGTGCAATCACGTGCAATCCATACTGGGCCTAACACCGTCTGAGCCTGCCTCATGCTGTATAGACATATATTTTGAATGTGTACACTATCCATACATGTTATCCAGGGATACGGTACCCTTTCCAACCTTTGTGCAATCACGTGCAATCCATACTGGGCCTAACATCGTCTGAGCCTGCCTCATGCTGTATAGACATATATTTTGAATGTGTACGCTATCCATACATGTTATCCGGGGATACGGTACCCTTTCTAACCTTTGTGCAATCACGTGCAATAAATACTGGGCCTAACACCGTCTGAGCCTGCCTCATGCTGTATAGACAAATATTTTGAATGTGTACGCTATCCATACATGTTATCCAGGGATACGGTACCCTTTCTAACCTTTGTGCAATCACGTGCAATCCATACTGGGCCTAACACCGTCTGAGCCTGCCTCATGCTGTATAGACATATATTTTGAATGTGTACGCTATCCATACATGTTATCCGGGGATACGGTACCCTTTCTAACCTTTGTGCAATCACGTGCAATCCATACTGGGCCTAACACCGTCTGAGCCTGCCTCCTGAGACATATATTTTGAATGTGTACGCTATCCATACATGTTATCCAGGGATACGGTACCCTTTCTAACCTTTGTGCAATCACGTGCAATCCATACTGGGCCTAACACCGTCTGAGCCTGCCTCATGCTGTATAGACATATATTTTGAATGTGTACGCTATCCATACATGTTATCCGGGGATACGATACCCTTTCTAACCTTTGTGCAATCACGTGCAATCCATACTGGGCCTAACACCGTCTGAGCCTGCCTCCTGAGACATATATTTTGAATGTGTACGTTATCCATACATGTTATCCAGGGATACGGTACCCTTTCTAACCTTTGTGCAATCACGTGCAATCCATACTGGGCCTAACACCGTCTGAGCCTGCCTCATGCTGTATAGACATATATTTTGAATGTGTATGCTATCCATACATGTTATCCAGGGATACGGTACCCTTTCTAACCTATGTGCAATCACGTGCAATCCACACTGGGCCTAACACCGTCTGAGCCTTCCTCATGCTGTACAGACATATATTTTGAATGTGTACGCTATCTATACATGTTATCCGGGGATACGGTACCCTTTCTAACCTTTGTGCAATCACGTGCAATCCATACTGGGCCTAACACCGTCTGAGCCTGCCTCCTGATACATATATTTTGAATGTGTACGCTATCCATACATGTTATCCAGGGATACGGTACCCTTTCTAACCTTTGTGCAATCACGTGCAATCCATACTGGGCCTAACACCGTCTGAGCCTGCCTCATGCTGTATAGACATATATTTTGAATGTGTACGCTATCCATACATGTTATCCAGGGATACGGTACCCTTTCTAACCTTTGAGCAAACACGTGCAATCCATACTGGGCCTAACACCGTCTGAGCCTGCCTCATGCTGTATAGACATATATTTTGAATGTGTACGCTATCCATACATGTTATCCAGGGATACGGTACCCTTTCTAACCTTTGTTCAATCACGTGCAATCCATACTGGGCCTAACACCGTCTGAGCCTGCCTCCTGAGACATATATTTTGAATGTGTACGCTATCCATACATGTTATCCAGGGATACGGTACCCTTTCTAACCTTTGTGCAATCACGTGCAATCCATACTGGGCCTAACACCGTCTGAGCCTGCCTCATGCTGTATAGACATATTTTGAATGTGTACGCTATCCATACATGTTATCCAGGGATACGGTACCGTTTCTAACCTTTGTGCAATCACGTGCAATCCATACTGGGCCTAACACCGTCTGAGCCTGCCTGATGCTGTATAGACATATATTTTGAATGTGTACGCTATCCATACATGTTATCCGGGGATACGGTACCCTTTCTAACCTTTGTGCAATCACGTGCAATCCATACTGGGCCTAACACCGTCTGAGCCTGCCTCCTGAGACATATATTTTGAATGTGTACGCTATCCATACATGTTATCCAGGGATACGGTACCCTTTCTAACCTTTGTGCAATCACGTGCAATCCATACTGGGCCTAACACCGTCTGAGCCTGCCTCCTGAGACATATATTTTGAATGTGTACGCTATCCATACATGTTATCCAGGGATACGGTACCCTTTCTAACCTTTGTGCAATCACGTGCAATCCATACTGGGCCTAACACCGTCTGAGCCTGCCTCATGCTGTATAGACATATATTTTGAATGTGTACGCTATCCATACATGTTATCCAGGGATACGGTACCCTTTCTAACCTTTGTGCAATCACGTGCAATCCATACTGGGCCTAACATCGTCTGAGCCTGCCTCATGCTGTATAGACATATATTTTGAATGTGTACGCTATCCATACATGTTATCCGGGGATACGGTACCCTTTCTAACCTTTATGCAATCACGTGCAATCCATACTGGGCCTAACACCGTCTGATCCTGCCTCATGCTGTATAGACAAATATTTTGAATGTGTACGCTATCCATACATGTTATCCGGGGATACGGTATCCTTTCTAACCTTTGTGCAATCACGTGCAATCCATACTGGGCCTAACACCGTCTGAGCCTGCCTCATGCTGTATAGACAAATATTTTGAATGTGTACGCTATTAATACATGTTATCCGGGGATACGGTACCCTTTCTAACCTTTGTGCAATCACGTGCAATCCATACTGGGCCTAACACCGTCTGAGCCTGCCTCCTGAGACATATATTTTGAATGTGTACGCTATCCATACATGTTATCCAGGGATACGGTACCCTTTCTAACCTTTGTGCAATCACGTGCAATCCATACTTGGCCTAACACCGTCTGAGCCTGCCTCATGCTGTATAGACATATAATTTGAATGTGTACGCTATCCATACATGTTATCTGGGGATACGGTACCCTTTCTAACCTTTGTGCAATCACGTGCAATCCATACTGGGCTTAACACCTTCTGAGCCTGCCTCCTGAGACATATATTTTGAATGTGTACGCTATCCATACATGTTATCCAGGGATACGGTACCCTTTCTAACCTTTGTGCAATCACGTGCAATCCATACTGGGCCTAACACCGTCTGAGCCTGCCTCATGCTGTATAGACATATATTTTGAATGTGTACGCTATCCATACATGTTATCCAGGGATACGGTACCCTTTCTAACCTTTGTGCAATCACGTGCAATCCATACTGGGCCTAACACCGTCTGAGCCTGCCTCATGCTGTATAGACATATATTTTGAATGTGTACGCTATCCATACATGTTATCCAGGGATACGGTACCCTTTCTAACCTTTGTGCAATCACGTGCAATCCATACTGGGCCTAACACCGTCTGAGCCTGCCTCATGCTGTATAGACATATATTTTGAATGTGTACACTATCCATACATGTTATCCAGGGATACGGTACCCTTTCCAACCTTTGTGCAATCACGTGCAATCCATACTGGGCCTAACATCGTCTGAGCCTGCCTCATGCTGTATAGACATATATTTTGAATGTGTACGCTATCCATACATGTTATCCGGGGATACGGTACCCTTTCTAACCTTTGTGCAATCACGTGCAATAAATACTGGGCCTAACACCGTCTGAGCCTGCCTCATGCTGTATAGACAAATATTTTGAATGTGTACGCTATCCATACATGTTATCCAGGGATACGGTACCCTTTCTAACCTTTGTGCAATCACGTGCAATCCATACTGGGCCTAACACCGTCTGAGCCTGCCTCATGCTGTATAGACATATATTTTGAATGTGTACGCTATCCATACATGTTATCCGGGGATACGGTACCCTTTCTAACCTTTGTGCAATCACGTGCAATCCATACTGGGCCTAACACCGTCTGAGCCTGCCTCCTGAGACATATATTTTGAATGTGTACGCTATCCATACATGTTATCCAGGGATACGGTACCCTTTCTAACCTTTGTGCAATCACGTGCAATCCATACTGGGCCTAACACCGTCTGAGCCTGCCTCATGCTGTATAGACATATATTTTGAATGTGTACGCTATCCATACATGTTATCCGGGGATACGATACCCTTTCTAACCTTTGTGCAATCACGTGCAATCCATACTGGGCCTAACACCGTCTGAGCCTGCCTCCTGAGACATATATTTTGAATGTGTACGTTATCCATACATGTTATCCAGGGATACGGTACCCTTTCTAACCTTTGTGCAATCACGTGCAATCCATACTGGGCCTAACACCGTCTGAGCCTGCCTCATGCTGTATAGACATATATTTTGAATGTGTATGCTATCCATACATGTTATCCAGGGATACGGTACCCTTTCTAACCTATGTGCAATCACGTGCAATCCACACTGGGCCTAACACCGTCTGAGCCTTCCTCATGCTGTACAGACATATATTTTGAATGTGTACGCTATCTATACATGTTATCCGGGGATACGGTACCCTTTCTAACCTTTGTGCAATCACGTGCAATCCATACTGGGCCTAACACCGTCTGAGCCTGCCTCCTGATACATATATTTTGAATGTGTACGCTATCCATACATGTTATCCAGGGATACGGTACCCTTTCTAACCTTTGTGCAATCACGTGCAATCCATACTGGGCCTAACACCGTCTGAGCCTGCCTCATGCTGTATAGACATATATTTTGAATGTGTACGCTATCCATACATGTTATCCAGGGATACGGTACCCTTTCTAACCTTTGAGCAAACACGTGCAATCCATACTGGGCCTAACACCGTCTGAGCCTGCCTCATGCTGTATAGACATATATTTTGAATGTGTACGCTATCCATACATGTTATCCAGGGATACGGTACCCTTTCTAACCTTTGTTCAATCACGTGCAATCCATACTGGGCCTAACACCGTCTGAGCCTGCCTCCTGAGACATATATTTTGAATGTGTACGCTATCCATACATGTTATCCAGGGATACGGTACCCTTTCTAACCTTTGTGCAATCACGTGCAATCCATACTGGGCCTAACACCGTCTGAGCCTGCCTCATGCTGTATAGACATATTTTGAATGTGTACGCTATCCATACATGTTATCCAGGGATACGGTACCGTTTCTAACCTTTGTGCAATCACGTGCAATCCATACTGGGCCTAACACCGTCTGAGCCTGCCTGATGCTGTATAGACATATATTTTGAATGTGTACGCTATCCATACATGTTATCCGGGGATACGGTACCCTTTCTAACCTTTGTGCAATCACGTGCAATCCATACTGGGCCTAACACCGTCTGAGCCTGCCTCCTGAGACATATATTTTGAATGTGTACGCTATCCATACATGTTATCCAGGGATACGGTACCCTTTCTAACCTTTGTGCAATCACGTGCAATCCATACTGGGCCTAACACCGTCTGAGCCTGCCTCCTGAGACATATATTTTGAATGTGTACGCTATCCATACATGTTATCCAGGGATACGGTACCCTTTCTAACCTTTGTGCAATCACGTGCAATCCATACTGGGCCTAACACCGTCTGAGCCTGCCTCATGCTGTATAGACATATATTTTGAATGTGTACGCTATCCATACATGTTATCCAGGGATACGGTACCCTTTCTAACCTTTGTGCAATCACGTGCAATCCATACTGGGCCTAACACCGTCTGAGCCTGCTTCATGCTGTATAGACATATATTTTGAATGTGTACGCTATCCATACATGTTATCCGGGGATACGGTACCCTTTCTAACCTTTGTGCAATCACGTGCAATCCATACTGGGCCTAACACCGTCTGAGCCTGCCTCCTGAGACATATATTTTGAATGTGTACGCTATCCATACATGTTATCCAGGGATACGGTACCCTTTCTAACCTTTGTGCAATCACGTGCAATCCATACTGGGCCTAACACCGTCTGAGCCTGCCTCCTGAGACATATATGTTGAATGTGTACGCTATCCATACATGTTATCCAGTGATACGGTACCCTTTCTAACCTTTGTGCAATCACGTGCAATCCATACTGGGCCTAACACCGTCTGAGCCTGCCTCATGCTGTATAGACATATATTTTGAATGTGTACGCTATCCATACATGTTATCCAGGGATACGGTACCCTTTCTAACTTTTGTGCAATCACGTGCAATCCATACTGGGCCTAACACCGTCTGAGCCTGCTTCATGCTGTATAGACATATATTTTGAATGTGTACGCTATCCATACATGTTATCCGGGGATACGGTACCCTTTCTAACCTTTGTGCAATCACGTGCAATCCATACTGGGCCTAACACCGTCTGAGCCTGCCTCCTGAGACATATATTTTGAATGTGTACGCTATCCATAAATGTTATCCAGGGATACGGTACCCTTTCTAACCTTTGTGCAATCACGTGCAATCCATACTGGGCCTAACACCGTCTGAGCCTGCCTCATGCTGTATAGACATATATTTTGAATGTGTACTCTATCCATACATGTTATCCGGGGATACGGTACCCTTTCTAACCTTTGTGCAATCACGTGCAATCCATACTGGGCCTAACACCGTCTGATCCTGCCTCCTGAGACATATATTTTGAATGTGTACGCTATCCATACATGTTATCCAGGGATACGGTACCCTTTCTAACCTTTGTGCAATCACGTGCAATCCATACTGGACCTAACACCGTCTGAGCCTGCCTCATGCTGTATAGACATATATTTTGAATGTGTACGCTATCCATACATGTTATCCAGGGATACGGTACCCTTTCTAACCTTTGTGCAATCACGTGCAATCCATACTGGGCCTAACACCGTCTGAGCCTGCCTCATGCTGTATAGACATATATTTTGAATGTGTACGCTATCCATACATGTTATCCGGGGATATGGTACCCTTTCTAACCTTTGTGCAATCACGTGCAATCCATACTGGGCCTAACACCGTCTGAGCCTGCCTCCTGAGACATATATTTTGAATGTGTACGCTATCCATACATGTTATCCGGGGATACGGTACCCTTTCTAACCTTTGTGCAATCACGTGCAATCCATACTGGGCCTAACACCGTCTGAGCCTGCCTCCTGAGACATATATTTTGAATGTGTACGCTATCCATACATGTTATTCAGGGATACGGTACCCTTTCTAACCTTTGTGCAATCACGTGCAATCCATACTGGGCCTAACACCGTCTGAGCCTGCCTCATGCTGTATAGACATATATTTTGAATGTGTACGCTATCCATACATGTTATCCGGGGATACGGTACCCTTTCTAACCTTTGTGCAATCACGTGCAATCCATACTGGGCCTAACACCGTCTGAGCCTGCCCCCTGAGACATATATTTTGAATGTGTACGCTATCCATACATGTTATCCAGGGATACGGTACCCTTTCTAACCTTTGTGCAATCACGTGCAATCCATACTGGGCCTAACACCGTCTGAGCCTGCCTCCTGAGACATATATTTTGAATGTGTACGCTATCCATACATGTTATCCAGGGATACGGTACCCTTTCTAACCATTGTGCAATCACGTGCAATCCATACTGGGCCTAACACCGTCTGAGCTTGCCTCATGCTGTATAGACATATATTTTGAATGTGCACGCTATCTATACATGTTATCCAGGGATACGGTACCCTTTCTAACCTTTGTGCAATCACGTGCAATCCATACTGGTCCTAACACCGTCTGAGCCTGCTTCATGCTGTATAGACATATATTTTGAATGTGTACGCTATCCATACATGTTATCCAGGGATACGGTACCCTTTCTAACCTTTGTGCAATCACGTGCAATCCATACTGGGCCTAACACCGTCTGAGCCTGCCTCCTGAGACATATATTTTGAATGTGTAAGCTATCCATACATGTTATCCAGGGATACGGTACCCTTTCTAACCTTTGTGCAATCACGTGCAATCCATACTGGGCCTAACACCGTCTGAGCCTGCCTCATGCTGTATAGACATATATTTTGAATGTGTACTCTATCCATTCTTGTTATCCGGGGATACGGTACCCTTTCTAACCTTTGTGCAATCACGTGCAATCCATACTGGGCCTAACACCGTCTGATCCTGCCTCCTGAGACATATATTTTGAATGTGTACGCTATCCATACATGTTATCCAGGGATACGGTACCCTTTCTAACCTTTGTGCAATCACGTGCAATCCATACTGGACCTAACACCGTCTGAGCCTGCCTCATGCTGTATAGACATATATTTTGAATGTGTACGCTATCCATACATGTTATCCAGGGATACGGTACCCTTTCTAACCTTTGTGCAATCACGTGCAATCCATACTGGGCCTAACACCGTCTGAGCCTGCCTCATGCTGTATAGACATATATTTTGAATGTGTACGCTATCCATACATGTTATCCGGGGATATGGTACCCTTTTTAACCTTTGTGCAATCACGTGCAATCCATACTGGGCCTAACACCGTCTGTGCCTGCCTCCTGAGACATATATTTTGAATGTGTACGCTATCCATACATGTTATCCAGGGATACGGTACCCTTTCTAACCTTTGTGCAATCACGTGCAATCCATACTGGGCCTAACACCGTCTGAGCCTGCCTCATGCTGTATAGACATATATTTTGAATGTGTACTCTATCCATACATGTTATCCAGGGATACGGTACCCTTTCTAACCTTTGTGCAATCACGTGCAATCCATACTGGGCCTAACACCGTCTGAGCCTGCCTCATGCTGTATAGACATATATTTTGAATGTGTACGCTATCCATACATGTTATCCAGTGATACGGTACCCTTTCTAACCTTTGTGCAATCACGTGCAATCCATACTGGGCCTATCACCGTATGAGCCTGCCTCATGCTGTATAGACATATATTTTGAATGTGTACGCTATCCATACATGTTATCCAGGGATACGGTACCCTTTCTAACCTTTGTGCAATCACGTGCAATCCATACTGGGCCTAACACCGTCTGAGCCTGCCTCATGCTGTATAGACATATATTTTGAATGTGTACGCTGTCCATACATGTTATCCAGGGATACGGTACCCTTTCTAACCTTTGTGCAATCACGTGCAATCCATACTGGGCCTAACATCGTCTGAGCCTGCCTCATGCTGTATAGACATATATTTTGAATGTGTACGCTATCCATACATGTTATCCGGGGATACGGTACCCTTTCTAACCTTTGTGCAATCACGTGCAATCCATACTGGGCCTAACACCGTCTGAGCCTGCCTCATGCTGTATAGACAAATATTTTGAATGTGTACGCTATCCATACATGTTATCCAGGGATACGGTACCCTTTCTAACCTTTGTGCAATCACGTGCAATCCATACTGGGCCTAACACCGTCTGAGCCTGCCTCATGCTGTATAGACATATATTTTGAATGTGTACGCTATCCATACATGTTATCCGGGGATACGGTACCCTTTCTAACCTTTGTGCAATCACGTGCAATCCATACTGGGCCTAACACCGTCTGAGTCTGCCTCCTGAGACATATATTTTGAATGTGTACGCTATCCATACATGTTATCCAGGGATACGGTACCCTTTCTAACCTTTGTGCAATCACGTGCAATCCATACTGGGCCTAACGCCGTCTGAGCCTGCCTCATGCTGTATAGACATATATTTTGAATGTGTACGATATCCATACATGTTATCCAGGGATACGGTACCCTTTCTAACCTTTGTGCAATCACGTGCAATCCATACTTGGCCTAACACCGTCTGAGCCTGCCTCATGCTGTATAGACATATAATTTGAATGTGTACGCTATCCATACATGTTATCCGGGGATACGGTACCCTTTCTAACCTTTGTGCAATCACGTGCAATCCATACTGGGCTTAACACCTTCTGAGCCTGCCTCCTGAGACATATATTTTGAATGTGTACGCTATCCATACATGTTATCCAGGGATACGGTACCCTTTCTAACCTTTGTGCAATCACGTGCAATCCATACTGGGCCTAACACCGTCTGAGCCTGCCTCATGCTGTATAGACATATATTTTGAATGTGTACGCTATCCATACATGTTATCCAGGGATACGGTACCCTTTCTAACCTTTGTGCAATCACGTGCAATCCATACTGGGCCTAACACCGTCTGAGCCTGCCTCATGCTGTATAGACATATATTTTGAATGTGTACGCTATCCATACATGTTATCCAGGGATACGGTACCCTTTCTAACCTTTGTGCAATCACGTGCAATCCATACTGGGCCTAACACCGTCTGAGCCTGCCTCATGCTGTATAGACATATATTTTGAATGTGTACGCTATCCATACATGTTATCCAGGGATACGGTACCCTTTCTAACCTTTGTGAAATCACGTGCAATCCATACTGGGCCTAACATCGTCTGAGCCTGCCTCATGCTGTATAGACATATATTTTGAATGTGTACGCTATCCATACATGTTATCCGGGGATACGGTACCCTTTCTAACCTTTGTGCAATCACGTGCAATCCATACTGGGCCTAACACCGTCTGAGCCTGCCTCATGCTGTATAGACAAATATTTTGAATGTGTACGCTATCCATACATGTTATCCAGGGATACGGTACCCTTTCTAACCTTTGTGCAATCACGTGCAATCCATACTGGGCCTAACACCGTCTGAGCCTGCCTCATGCTGTATAGACATATATTTTGAATGTGTACGCTATCCATACATGTTATCCGGGGATACGGTACCCTTTCTAACCTTTGTGCAATCACGTGCAATCCATACTGGGCCTAACACCGTCTGAGCCTGCCTCCTGAGACATATATTTTGAATGTGTACGCTATCCATACATGTTATCCAGGGATACGGTACCCTTTCTAACCTTTGTGCAATCACGTGCAATCCATACTGGGCCTAACACCGTCTGAGCCTGCCTCATGCTGTATAGACATATATTTTGAATGTGTACGCTATCCATACATGTTATCCGGGGATACGATACCCTTTCTAACCTTTGTGCAATCACGTGCAATCCATACTGGGCATAACACCGTCTGAGCCTGCCTCCTGAGACATATATTTTGAATGTGTACGTTATCCATACATGTTATCCAGGGATACGGTACCCTTTCTAACCTTTGTGCAATCACGTGCGATCCATACTGGGCCTAACACCGTCTGAGCCTGCCTCATGCTGTATAGACATATCTTTTGAATGTGTACGCTATCCATACATGTTATCCAGGGATACGGTACCCTTTCTAACCTATGTGCAATCACGTGCAATCCACACTGGGCCTAACACCGTCTGAGCCTTCCTCATGCTGTACAGACATATATTTTGAATGTGTACGCTATCTATACATGTTATCCGGGGATACGGTACCCTTTCTAACCTTTGTGCAATCACGTGCAATCCATACTGGGCCTAACACCGTCTGAGCCTGCCTCCTGATACATATATTTTGAATGTGTACGCTATCCATACATGTTATCCAGGGATACGGTACCCTTTCTAACCTTTGTGCAATCACGTGCAATCCATACTGGGGCTAACACCGTCTGAGCCTGCCTCATGCTGTATAGACATATATTTTGAATGTGTACGCTATCCATACATGTTATCCAGGGATACGGTTCCCTTTCTAACCTTTGAGCAAACACGTGCAATCCATACTGGGCCTAACACCGTCTGAGCCTGCCTCATGCTGTATAGACATATATTTTGAATGTGTACGCTATCCATACATGTTATCCAGGGATACGGTACCCTTTCTAACCTTTGTTCAATCACGTGCAATCCATACTGGGCCTAACACCGTCTGAGCCTGCCTCCTGAGACATATATTTTGAATGTGTACGCTATCCATACATGTTATCCAGGGATACGGTACCCTTTCTAACCTTTGTGCAATCACGTGCAATCCATACTGGGCCTAACACCGTCTGAGCCTGCCTCATGCTGTATAGACATATTTTGAATGTGTACGCTATCCATACATGTTATCCAGGGATACGGTACCCTTTCTAACCTTTGTGCAATCACGTGCAATCCATACTTGGCCTAACACCGTCTGAGCCTGCCTCATGCTGTATAGACATATATTTTGAATGTGTACGCTATCCATACATGTTATCCGGGGATACGGTACCCTTTCTAACCTTTGTGCAATCATGTGCAATCCATACTGGGCCTAACACCGTCTGAGCCTGCCTCCTGAGACATATATTTTGAATGTGTACGCTATCCATACATGTTATCCAGGGATACGGTACCCTTTCTAACCTTTGTGCAATCACGTGCAATCCATACTGGGCCTAACACCGTCTGAGCCTGCCTCCTGAGTCATATATTTTGAATGTGTACGCTATCCATACATGTTATCCAGGGATACGGTACCCTTTCTAACCTTTGTGCAATCACGTGCAATCCATACTGGGCCTAACACCGTCTGAGCCTGCCTCATGCTGTATAGACATATATTTTGAATGTGTACGCTATCCATACATGTTATCCAGGGATACGGTACCCTTTCTAACCTTTGTGCAATCACGTGCAATCCATACTGGGCCTAACACCGTCTGAGCCTGCTTCATGCTGTATAGACATATATTTTGAATGTGTACGCTATCCATACATGTTATCCGGGGATACGGTACCCTTTCTAACCTTTGTGCAATCACGTGCAATCCATACTGGGCCTAACACCGTCTGAGCCTGCCTCCTGAGACATATATTTTGAATGTGTACGCTATCCATACATGTTATCCAGGGATACGGTACCCTTTCTAACCTTTGTGCAATCACGCGCAATCCATACTGGGCCTAACACCGTCTGAGCCTGCCTCCTGAGACATATATGTTGAATGTGTACGCTATCCATACATGTTATCCAGGGATACGGTACCCTTTCTAAGCTTTGTGCAATCACGTGCAATCCATACTGGGCCTAACACGGTCTGAGCCTGCCTCATGCTGTATAGACATATATTTTGAATGTGTACGCTATCCATACATGTTATCCGGGGATATGGTACCCTTTCTAACCTTTGTGCAATCACGTGCAATCCATACTGGGCCTAACACCGTCTGAGCCTGCCTCCTGAGACATATATTTTGAATGTGTATGCTATCCATACATGTTATCCAGGGATACGGTACCCTTTCTAACCTTTGTGCAATCACGTGCAATCCATACTGGGCCTAACACCGTCTGAGCCTGCCTCATGCTGTATAGACATATATTTTGAATGTATACGCTATCCATACATGTTATCCAGGGATACGGTACCCTTTCTAACCTTTGAGCAAACACGTGCAATCCATACTGGGCCTAACACCGTCTGAGCCTGCCTCATGCTGTATAGACATATATTTTGAATGTGTACGCTATCCATACATGTTATCCGGGGATACGGTACCCTTTCTAACCTTTGTGCAATCACGTGCAATCCATACTGGGCCTAACACCGTCTGATCCTGCCTCCTGAGACATATATTTTGAATGTGTACGCTATCCATACATGTTATCCAGGGATACGGTACCCTTTCTAACCTTTGTGCAATCACGTGCAATCCATACTGGACCTAACACCGTCTGAGCCTGCCTCATGCTGTATAGACATATATTTTGAATGTGTACGCTATCCATACATGTTATCCAAGGATACGGTACCCTTTCTAACCTTTGTGCAATCACGTGCAATCCATACTGGGCCTAACACCGTCTGAGCCTGCCTCGTGCTGTATAGACATATATTTTGAATGTGTACGCTATCCATACATGTTATCCGGGGATATGGTACCCTTTCTAACCTTTGTGCAATCACGTGCAATCCATACTGGGCCTAACACCGTATGAGCCTGCCTCCTGAGACATATATTTTGAATGTGTACGCTATCCATACATGTTATCCAGGGATACGGTACCCTTTCTAACCTTTGTGCAATCACGTGCAATCCATACTGGACCTAACACCGTCTGAGCCTGCCTCATGCTGTATAGACATATATTTTGAATGTGTACGCTATCCATACATGTTATCCAGGGATACGGTACCCTTTCTAACCTTTGTGCAATCACGTGCAATCCATACTGGGCCTAACACCGTCTGAGCCTGCCTCATGCTGTATAGACATATATTTTGAATGTGTACGCTATCCATACATGTTATCCGGGGATATGGTACCCTTTCTAACCTTTGTGCAATCACGTGCAATCCATACTGGGCCTAACACCATCTGAGCCTGCCTCCTGAGACATATATTTTGAATGTGTATGCTATCCATACATGTTATCCAGGGATACGGTACCCTTTCTAACCTTTGTGCAATCACGTGCAATCAATACTGGGCCTAACACCGTCTGAGCCTGCCTCATGCTGTATAGACATATATTTTGAATGTGTACGCTATCCATACATGTTATCCAGGGATACGGTACCCTTTCTAACCTTTGTGCAATCACGTGCAATCCATACTTGGCCTAACACCGTCTGAGCCTGCCTCATGCTGTATAGACATATATTTTGAATGTGTCCGCTATCCATACATGTTATCCGGGGATACGGTACCCTTTCTAACCTTTGTGCAATCACGTGCAATCCATACTGGGCCTAACACCTTCTGAGCCTGCCTCCTGAGACATATATTTTGAATGTGTACGCTATCCATACATGTTATCCAGGGATACGGTACCCTTTCTAACCTTTGTGCAATCACGTGCAATCCATACTGGGCCTAACACCGTCTGAGCCTGCCTCATGCTGTATAGACATATATTTTGAATGTGTACGCTATCCATACATGTTATCCAGGGATACGGTACCCTTTCTAACCTTTGTGCAATCACGTGCAATCCATAATGGGCCTAACACCGTCTGAGCCTGCCTCATGCTGTATAGACATATATTTTGAATGTGTACGCTATCCATACATGTTATCCAGGGATACGGTACCCTTTCTAACCTTTGTGCAATCACGTGCAATCCATACTGGGCCTAACACCGTCTGAGCCTGCCTCATGCTGTATAGACATATATTTTGAATGTGTACGCTATCCATACATGTTATCCAGGGATACGGTACCCTTTCTAACCTTTGTGCAATCACGTGCAATCCATACTGGGCCTAACACCGTCTGAGCCTGCCTCCTGAGACATATATTTTGAATGTGTACGCTATCCATACATGTTATCCAGGGATACGGTACCCTTTCTAACCATTGTGCAATCACGTGCAATCCATACTGGGCCTAACACCGTCTGAGCCTGCCTCATGCTGTATAGACATATATTTTGAATGTGTACGCTATCCATACATGTTATCCAGGGATACGGTACCCTTTCTAACCTTTGTGCAATCACGTGCAATCCATACTGGTCCTAACACCGTCTGAGCCTGCTTCATGCTGTATAGACATATATTTTGAATGTGTACGCTATCCATACATGTTATCTGGGGATACGGTACCCTTTCTAACCTTTGTGCAATCACGTGCAATCCATACTGGGCCTAACACCGTCTGAGCCTGCCTCCTGAGACATATATTTTGAATGTGTAAGCTATCCATACATGTTATCCAGGGATACGGTACCCTTTTTAACCTTTGTGCAATCACGTGCAATCCATACTGGGCCTAACACCGTCTGAGCCTGCCTCATGCTGTATAGACATATATTTTGAATGTGTACTCTATCCATTCTTGTTATCCGGGGATACGGTGCCCTTTCTAACCTTTGTGCAATCACGTGCAATCCATACTGGGCCTAACACCGTCTGATCCTGTCTCCTGAGACATATATTTTGAATGTGTACGCTATCCATACATGTTATCCAGGGATACGGTACCCTTTCTAACCTTTGTGCAATCACGTGCAATCCATACTGGACCTAAGACCGTCTGAGCCTGCATCATGCTGTATAGACATATATTTTGAATGTGTACGCTATCCATACATGTTATCCAGGGATACGGTACCCTTTCTAACCTTTGTGCAATCACGTGCAATCCATACTGGGACTAACACCGTCTGAGCCTGCCTCATGCTGTATAGACATATATTTTGAATGTGTACGCTATCCATACATGTTATCCGGGGATATGGTACCCTTTCTAACCTTTGTGCAATCACGTGCAATCCATACTGGGCCTAACACCGTCTGAGCCTGCCTCCTGAGACATATATTTTGAATGTGTACGCTATCCATACATGATATCCAGGGATACGGTACCCTTTCTAACCTTTGTGCAATCACGTGCAATCCATACTGGGCCTAACACCGTCTGAGCCTGCCTCATGCTGTATAGACATATATTTTGAATGTGTACGCTATCCATACATGTTATCCAGGGATACGGTACCCTTTCTAACCTTTGTGCAATCACGTGCAATCCATACTTGGCCTAACACCGTCTGAGCCTGCCTCATGCTGTATAGACATATATTTTGAATGTGTACGCTATCCATACATGTTATCCGGGGATACGGTACCCTTTCTAACCTTTGTGCAATCACGTGCAATCCATACTGGGCCTAACACCTTCTGAGCCTGCCTCCTGAGACATATATTTTGAATGTGTACGCTATCCATACATGTTATCCAGGGATACGGTACCCTTTCTAACCTTTGTGCAATCACGTGCAATCCATACTGGGCCTAACACCGTCTGAGCCTGCCTCATGCTGTATAGACATATATTTTGAATGTGTACGCTATCCATACATGTTATCCAGGGATACGGTACCCTTTCTAACCTTTGTGCAATCACGTGCAATCCATAATGGGCCTAACACCGTCTGAGCCTGCCTCATGCTGTATAGACATATATTTTGAATGTGTACGCTATCCATACATGTTATCCGGGGATACGGTACCCTTTCTAACCTTTGTGCAATCACGTGCAATAAATACTGGGCCTAACACCGTCTGAGCCTGCCTCATGC
Source organism: Dendrobates tinctorius (assembly GCF_039654945.1). Classification (NCBI taxonomy): domain Eukaryota; kingdom Metazoa; phylum Chordata; class Amphibia; order Anura; family Dendrobatidae; genus Dendrobates; species Dendrobates tinctorius. The sequence continues at coordinate 19,410 of NW_027362086.1, forward strand.
TGTATAGACAAATATTTTGAATGTGTACGCTATCCATACATGTTATCCAGGGATACGGTACCCTTTCTAACCTTTGTGCAATCACGTGCAATCCATACTGGGCCTAACACCGTCTGAGCCTGCCTCATGCTGTATAGACATATATTTTGAATGTGTACGCTATCCATACATGTTATCCGGGGATACGGTACCCTTTCTAACCTTTGTGCAATCACGTGCAATCCATACTGGGCCTAACACCGTCTGAGCCTGCCTCCTGAGACATATATTTTGAATGTGTACGCTATCCATACATGTTATCCAGGGATACGGTACCCTTTCTAACCTTTGTGCAATCACGTGCAATCCATACTGGGCCTAACACCGTCTGAGCCTGCCTCATGCTGTATAGACATATATTTTGAATGTGTACGCTATCCATACATGTTATCCGTGGATACGATACCCTTTCTAACCTTTGTGCAATCACGTGCAATCCATACTGGGCCTAACACCGTCTGAGCCTGCCTCCTGAGACATATATTTTGAATGTGTACGTTATCCATACATGTTATCCAGGGATACGGTACCCTTTCTAACCTTTGTGCAATCACGTGCAATCCATACTGGGCCTAACACCGTCTGAGCCTGCCTCATGCTGTATAGACATATATTTTGAATGTGTATGCTATCCATACATGTTATCCAGGGATACGGTACCCTTTCTAACCTATGTGCAATCACGTGCAATCCACACTGGGCCTAACACCGTCTGAGCCTTCCTCATGCTGTACAGACATATATTTTGAATGTGTACGCTATCTATACATGTTATCCGGGGATACGGTACCCTTTCTAACCTTTGTGCAATCACGTGCAATCCATACTGGGCCTAACACCGTCTGAGCCTGCCTCCTGATACATATATTTTGAATGTGTACGCTATCCAAACATGTTATCCAGGGATACGGTACCCTTTCTAACCTTTGTGCAATCACGTGCAATCCATACTGGGCCTAACACCGTCTGAGCCTGCCTCATGCTGTATAGACATATATTTTGAATGTGTACGCTATCCATACATGTTATCCAGGGATACGGTACCCTTTCTAACCTTTGAGCAAACACGTGCAATCCATACTGGGCCTAACACCGTCTGAGCCTGCCTCATGCTGTATAGACATATATTTTGAATGTGTACGCTATCCATACATGTTATCCAGGGATACGGTACCCTTTCTAACCTTTGTTCAATCACGTGCAATCCATACTGGGCCTAACACCGTCTGAGCCTGCCTCCTGAGACATATATTTTGAATGTGTACGCTATCCATACTTGTTATCCAGGGATACGGTACCCTTTCTAACCTTTGTGCAATCACGTGCAATCCATACTGGGCCTAACACCGTCTGAGCCTGCCTCATGCTGTATAGACATATTTTGAATGTGTACGCTATCCATACATGTTATCCAGGGATACGGTACCGTTTCTAACCTTTGTGCAATCACGTGCAATCCATACTGGGCCTAACACCGTCTGAGCCTGCCTGATGCTGTATAGACATATATTTTGAATGTGTACGCTATCCATACATGTTATCCGGGGATACGGTACCCTTTCTAACCTTTGTGCAATCACGTGCAATCCATACTGGGCCTAACACCGTCTGAGCCTGCCTCCTGAGACATATATTTTGAATGTGTACGCTATCCATACATGTTATCCAGGGATACGGTACCCTTTCTAACCTTTGTGCAATCACGTGCAATCCATACTGGGCCTAACACCGTCTGAGCCTGCCTCCTGAGACATATATTTTGAATGTGTACGCTATCCATACATGTTATCCAGGGATACGGTACCCTTTCTAACCTTTGTGCAATCACGTGCAATCCATACTGGGCCTAACACCGTCTGAGCCTGCCTCATGCTGTATAGACATATATTTTGAATGTGTACGCTATCCATACATGTTATCCAGGGATACGGTACCCTTTCTAACCTTTGTGCAATCACGTGCAATCCATACTGGGCCTAACACCGTCTGAGCCTGCTTCATGCTGTATAGACATATATTTTGAATGTGTACGCTATCCATACATGTTATCCGGGGATACGGTACCCTTTCTAACCTTTGTGCAATCACGTGCAATCCATACTGGGCCTAACACCGTCTGAGCCTGCCTCCTGAGACATATATTTTGAATGTGTACGCTATCCATACATGTTATCCAGGGATACGGTACCCTTTCTAACCTTTGTGCAATCACGTGCAATCCATACTGGGCCTAACACCGTCTGAGCCTGCCTCCTGAGACATATATGTTGAATGTGTACGCTATCCATACATGTTATCCAGTGATACGGTACCCTTTCTAACCTTTGTGCAATCACGTGCAATCCATACTGGGCCTAACACCGTCTGAGCCTGCCTCATGCTGTATAGACATATATTTTGAATGTGTACGCTATCCATACATGTTATCCAGGGATACGGTACCCTTTCTAACTTTTGTGCAATCACGTGCAATCCATACTGGGCCTAACACCGTCTGAGCCTGCTTCATGCTGTATAGACATATATTTTGAATGTGTACGCTATCCATACATGTTATCCGGGGATACGGTACCCTTTCTAACCTTTGTGCAATCACGTGCAATCCATACTGGGCCTAACACCGTCTGAGCCTGCCTCCTGAGACATATATTTTGAATGTGTACGCTATCCATAAATGTTATCCAGGGATACGGTACCCTTTCTAACCTTTGTGCAATCACGTGCAATCCATACTGGGCCTAACACCGTCTGAGCCTGCCTCATGCTGTATAGACATATATTTTGAATGTGTACTCTATCCATACATGTTATCCGGGGATACGGTACCCTTTCTAACCTTTGTGCAATCACGTGCAATCCATACTGGGCCTAACACCGTCTGATCCTGCCTCCTGAGACATATATTTTGAATGTGTACGCTATCCATACATGTTATCCAGGGATACGGTACCCTTTCTAACCTTTGTGCAATCACGTGCAATCCATACTGGACCTAACACCGTCTGAGCCTGCCTCATGCTGTATAGACATATATTTTGAATGTGTACGCTATCCATACATGTTATCCAGGGATACGGTACCCTTTCTAACCTTTGTGCAATCACGTGCAATCCATACTGGGCCTAACACCGTCTGAGCCTGCCTCATGCTGTATAGACATATATTTTGAATGTGTACGCTATCCATACATGTTATCCGGGGATATGGTACCCTTTCTAACCTTTGTGCAATCACGTGCAATCCATACTGGGCCTAACACCGTCTGAGCCTGCCTCCTGAGACATATATTTTGAATGTGTACGCTATCCATACATGTTATCCGGGGATACGGTACCCTTTCTAACCTTTGTGCAATCACGTGCAATCCATACTGGGCCTAACACCGTCTGAGCCTGCCTCCTGAGACATATATTTTGAATGTGTACGCTATCCATACATGTTATTCAGGGATACGGTACCCTTTCTAACCTTTGTGCAATCACGTGCAATCCATACTGGGCCTAACACCGTCTGAGCCTGCCTCATGCTGTATAGACATATATTTTGAATGTGTACGCTATCCATACATGTTATCCGGGGATACGGTACCCTTTCTAACCTTTGTGCAATCACGTGCAATCCATACTGGGCCTAACACCGTCTGAGCCTGCCCCCTGAGACATATATTTTGAATGTGTACGCTATTCATACATGTTATCCAGGAATACGGTACCCTTTCTAACCTTTGTGCAATCACGTGCAATCCATACTGGGCCTAACACCGTCTGAGCCTGCCTCCTGAGACATATATTTTGAATGTGTACGCTATCCATACATGTTATCCAGGGATACGGTACCCTTTCTAACCATTGTGCAATCACGTGCAATCCATACTGGGCCTAACACCGTCTGAGCTTGCCTCATGCTGTATAGACATATATTTTGAATGTGCACGCTATCTATACATGTTATCCAGGGATACGGTACCCTTTCTAACCTTTGTGCAATCACGTGCAATCCATACTGGTCCTAACACCGTCTGAGCCTGCTTCATGCTGTATAGACATATATTTTGAATGTGTACGCTATCCATACATGTTATCCAGGGATACGGTACCCTTTCTAACCTTTGTGCAATCACGTGCAATCCATACTGGGCCTAACACCGTCTGAGCCTGCCTCCTGAGACATATATTTTGAATGTGTAAGCTATCCATACATGTTATCCAGGGATACGGTACCCTTTCTAACCTTTGTGCAATCACGTGCAATCCATACTGGGCCTAACACCGTCTGAGCCTGCCTCATGCTGTATAGACATATATTTTGAATGTGTACTCTATCCATTCTTGTTATCCGGGGATACGGTACCCTTTCTAACCTTTGTGCAATCACGTGCAATCCATACTGGGCCTAACACCGTCTGATCCTGCCTCCTGAGACATATATTTTGAATGTGTACGCTATCCATACATGTTATCCAGGGATACGGTACCCTTTCTAACCTTTGTGCAATCACGTGCAATCCATACTGGACCTAACACCGTCTGAGCCTGCCTCATGCTGTATAGACATATATTTTGAATGTGTACGCTATCCATACATGTTATCCAGGGATACGGTACCCTTTCTAACCTTTGTGCAATCACGTGCAATCCATAATGGGCCTAACACCGTCTGAGCCTGCCTCATGCTGTATAGACATATATTTTGAATGTGTACGCTATCCATACATGTTATCCGGGGATATGGTACCCTTTTTAACCTTTGTGCAATCACGTGCAATCCATACTGGGCCTAACACCGTCTGTGCCTGCCTCCTGAGACATATATTTTGAATGTGTACGCTATCCATACATGTTATCCAGGGATACGGTACCCTTTCTAACCTTTGTGCAATCACGTGCAATCCATACTGGGCCTAACACCGTCTGAGCCTGCCTCATGCTGTATAGACATATATTTTGAATGTGTACGCTATCCATACATGTTATCCAGGGATACGGTACCCTTTCTAACCTTTGTGCAATCACGTGCAATCCATACTGGGCCTAACACCGTCTGAGCCTGCCTCATGCTGTATAGACATATATTTTGAATGTGTACGCTATCCATACATGTTATCCAGTGATACGGTACCCTTTCTAACCTTTGTGCAATCACGTGCAATCCATACTGGGCCTATCACCGTATGAGCCTGCCTCATGCTGTATAGACATATATTTTGAATGTGTACGCTATCCATACATGTTATCCAGGGATACGGTACCCTTTCTAACCTTTGTGCAATCACGTGCAATCCATACTGGGCCTAACACCGTCTGAGCCTGCCTCATGCTGTATAGACATATATTTTGAATGTGTACGCTGTCCATACATGTTATCCAGGGATACGGTACCCTTTCTAACCTTTGTGCAATCACGTGCAATCCATACTGGGCCTAACATCGTCTGAGCCTGCCTCATGCTGTATAGACATATATTTTGAATGTGTACGCTATCCATACATGTTATCCGGGGATACGGTACCCTTTCTAACCTTTGTGCAATCACGTGCAATCCATACTGGGCCTAACACCGTCTGAGCCTGCCTCATGCTGTATAGACAAATATTTTGAATGTGTACGCTATCCATACATGTTATCCAGGGATACGGTACCCTTTCTAACCTTTGTGCAATCACGTGCAATCCATACTGGGCCTAACACCGTCTGAGCCTGCCTCATGCTGTATAGACATATATTTTGAATGTGTACGCTATCCATACATGTTATCCGGGGATACGGTACCCTTTCTAACCTTTGTGCAATCACGTGCAATCCATACTGGGCCTAACACCGTCTGAGCCTGCCTCCTGAGACATATATTTTGAATGTGTACGCTATCCATACATGTTATCCAGGGATACGGTACCCTTTCTAACCTTTGTGCAATCACGTGCAATCCATACTGGGCCTAACGCCGTCTGAGCCTGCCTCATGCTGTATAGACATATATTTTGAATGTGTACGATATCCATACATGTTATCCAGGGATACGGTACCCTTTCTAACCTTTGTGCAATCACGTGCAATCCATACTTGGCCTAACACCGTCTGAGCCTGCCTCATGCTGTATAGACATATAATTTGAATGTGTACGCTATCCATACATGTTATCCGGGGATACGGTACCCTTTCTAACCTTTGTGCAATCACGTGCAATCCATACTGGGCTTAACACCTTCTGAGCCTGCCTCCTGAGACATATATTTTGAATGTGTACGCTATCCATACATGTTATCCAGGGATACGGTACCCTTTCTAACCTTTGTGCAATCACGTGCAATCCATACTGGGCCTAACACCGTCTGAGCCTGCCTCATGCTGTATAGACATATATTTTGAATGTGTACGCTATCCATACATGTTATCCAGGGATACGGTACCCTTTCTAACCTTTGTGCAATCACGTGCAATCCATACTGGGCCTAACACCGTCTGAGCCTGCCTCATGCTGTATAGACATATATTTTGAATGTGTACGCTATCCATACATGTTATCCAGGGATACGGTACCCTTTCTAACCTTTGTGCAATCACGTGCAATCCATACTGGGCCTAACACCGTCTGAGCCTGCCTCATGCTGTATAGACATATATTTTGAATGTGTACGCTATCCATACATGTTATCCAGGGATACGGTACCCTTTCTAACCTTTGTGAAATCACGTGCAATCCATACTGGGCCTAACATCGTCTGAGCCTGCCTCATGCTGTATAGACATATATTTTGAATGTGTACGCTATCCATACATGTTATCCGGGGATACGGAACCCTTTCTAACCTTTGTGCAATCACGTGCAATCCATACTGGGCCTAACACCGTCTGAGCCTGCCTCATGCTGTATAGACAAATATTTTGAATGTGTACGCTATCCATACATGTTATCCAGGGATACGGTACCCTTTCTAACCTTTGTGCAATCACGTGCAATCCATACTGGGCCTAACACCGTCTGAGCCTGCCTCATGCTGTATAGACATATATTTTGAATGTGTACGCTATCCATACATGTTATCCGGGGATACGGTACCCTTTCTAACCTTTGTGCAATCACGTGCAATCCATACTGGGCCTAACACCGTCTGAGCCTGCCTCCTGAGACATATATTTTGAATGTGTACGCTATCCATACATGTTATCCAGGGATACGGTACCCTTTCTAACCTTTGTGCAATCACGTGCAATCCATACTGGGCCTAACACCGTCTGAGCCTGCCTCATGCTGTATAGACATATATTTTGAATGTGTACGCTATCCATACATGTTATCCGGGGATACGATACCCTTTCTAACCTTTGTGCAATCACGTGCAATCCATACTGGGCCTAACACCGTCTGAGCCTGCCTCCTGAGACATATATTTTGAATGTGTACGTTATCCATACATGTTATCCAGGGATACGGTACCCTTTCTAACCTTTGTGCAATCACGTGCGATCCATACTGGGCCTAACACCGTCTGAGCCTGCCTCATGCTGTATAGACATATCTTTTGAATGTGTACGCTATCCATACATGTTATCCAGGGATACGGTACCCTTTCTAACCTATGTGCAATCACGTGCAATCCACACTGGGCCTAACACCGTCTGAGCCTTCCTCATGCTGTACAGACATATATTTTGAATGTGTACGCAATCTATACATGTTATCCGGGGATACGGTACCCTTTCTAACCTTTGTGCAATCACGTGCAATCCATACTGGGCCTAACACCGTCTGAGCCTGCCTCCTGATACATATATTTTGAATGTGTACGCTATCCATACATGTTATCCAGGGATACGGTACCCTTTCTAACCTTTGTGCAATCACGTGCAATCCATACTGGGCCTAACACCGTCTGAGCCTGCCTCATGCTGTATAGACATATATTTTGAATGTGTACGCTATCCATACATGTTATCCAGGGATACGGTTCCCTTTCTAACCTTTGAGCAAACACGTGCAATCCATACTGGGCCTAACACCGTCTGAGCCTGCCTCATGCTGTATAGACATATATTTTGAATGTGTACGCTATCCATACATGTTATCCAGGGATACGGTACCCTTTCTAACCTTTGTTCAATCACGTGCAATCCATACTGGGCCTAACACCGTCTGAGCCTGCCTCCTGAGACATATATTTTGAATGTGTACGCTATCCATACATGTTATCCAGGGATACGGTACCCTTTCTAACCTTTGTGCAATCACGTGCAATCCATACTGGGCCTAACACCGTCTGAGCCTGCCTCATGCTGTATAGACATATTTTGAATGTGTACGCTATCCATACATGTTATCCAGGGATACGGTACCCTTTCTAACCTTTGTGCAATCACGTGCAATCCATACTTGGCCTAACACCGTCTGAGCCTGCCTCATGCTGTATAGACATATATTTTGAATGTGTACGCTATCCATACATGTTATCCGGGGATACGGTACCCTTTCTAACCTTTGTGCAATCACGTGCAATCCATACTGGGCCTAACACCGTCTGAGCCTGCCTCCTGAGACATATATTTTGAATGTGTACGCTATCCATACATGTTATCCAGGGATACGGTACCCTTTCTAACCTTTGTGCAATCACGTGCAATCCATACTGGGCCTAACACCGTCTGAGCCTGCCTCCTGAGTCATATATTTTGAATGTGTACGCTATCCATACATGTTATCCAGGGATACGGTACCCTTTCTAACCTTTGTGCAATCACGTGCAATCCATACTGGGCCTAACACCGTCTGAGCCTGCCTCATGCTGTATAGACATATATTTTGAATGTGTACGCTATCCATACATGTTATCCAGGGATACGGTACCCTTTCTAACCTTTGTGCAATCACGTGCAATCCATACTGGGCCTAACACCGTCTGAGCCTGCTTCATGCTGTATAGACATATATTTTGAATGTGTACGCTATCCATACATGTTATCCGGGGATACGGTACCCTTTCTAACCTTTGTGCAATCACGTGCAATCCATACTGGGCCTAACACCGTCTGAGCCTGCCTCCTGAGACATATATTTTGAATGTGTACGCTATCCATACATGTTATCCAGGGATACGGTACCCTTTCTAACCTTTGTGCAATCACGCGCAATCCATACTGGGCCTAACATCGTCTGAGCCTGCCTCCTGAGACATATATGTTGAATGTGTACGCTATCCATACATGTTATCCAGGGATACGGTACCCTTTCTAAGCTTTGTGCAATCACGTGCAATCCATACTGGGCCTAACACGGTCTGAGCCTGCCTCATGCTGTATAGACATATATTTTGAATGTGTACGCTATCCATACATGTTATCCGGGGATATGGTACCCTTTCTAACCTTTGTGCAATCACGTGCAATCCATACTGGGCCTAACACCGTCTGAGCCTGCCTCCTGAGACATATATTTTGAATGTGTATGCTATCCATACATGTTATCCAGGGATACGGTACCCTTTCTAACCTTTGTGCAATCACGTGCAATCCATACTGGGCCTAACACCGTCTGAGCCTGCCTCATGCTGTATAGACATATATTTTGAATGTATACGCTATCCACACATGTTATCCAGGGATACGGTACCCTTTCTAACCTTTGAGCAAACACGTGCAATCCATACTGGGCCTAACACCGTCTGAGCCTGCCTCATGCTGTATAGACATATATTTTGAATGTGTACGCTATCCATACATGTTATCCGGGGATACGGTACCCTTTCTAACCTTTGTGCAATCACGTGCAATCCATACTGGGCCTAACACCGTCTGATCCTGCCTCCTGAGACATATATTTTGAATGTGTACGCTATCCATACATGTTATCCAGGGATACGGTACCCTTTCTAACCTTTGTGCAATCACGTGCAATCCATACTGGACCTAACACCGTCTGAGCCTGCCTCATGCTGTATAGACATATATTTTGAATGTGTACGCTATCCATACATGTTATCCAAGGATACGGTACCCTTTCTAACCTTTGTGCAATCACGTGCAATCCATACTGGGCCTAACACCGTCTGAGCCTGCCTCATGCTGTATAGACATATATTTTGAATGTGTACGCTATCCATACATGTTATCCGGGGATATGGTACCCTTTCTAACCTTTGTGCAATCACGTGCAATCCATACTGGGCCTAACACCGTATGAGCCTGCCTCCTGAGACATATATTTTGAATGTGTACGCTATCCATACATGTTATCCAGGGATACGGTACCCTTTCTAACCTTTGTGCAATCACGTGCAATCCATACTGGACCTAACACCGTCTGAGCCTGCCTCATGCTGTATAGACATATATTTTGAATGTGTACGCTATCCATACATGTTATCCAGGGATACGGTACCCTTTCTAACCTTTGTGCAATCACGTGCAATCCATACTGGGCCTAACACCGTCTGAGCCTGCCTCATGCTGTATAGACATATATTTTGAATGTGTACGCTATCCATACATGTTATCCGGGGATATGGTACCCTTTCTAACCTTTGTGCAATCACGTGCAATCCATACTGGGCCTAACACCATCTGAGCCTGCCTCCTGAGACATATATTTTGAATGTGTATGCTATCCATACATGTTATCCAGGGATACGGTACCCTTTCTAACCTTTGTGCAATCACGTGCAATCAATACTGGGCCTAACACCGTCTGAGCCTGCCTCATGCTGTATAGACATATATTTTGAATGTGTACGCTATCCATACATGTTATCCAGGGATACGGTACCCTTTCTAACCTTTGTGCAATCACGTGCAATCCATACTTGGCCTAACACCGTCTGAGCCTGCCTCATGCTGTATAGACATATATTTTGAATGTGTCCGCTATCCATACATGTTATCCGGGGATACGGTACCCTTTCTAACCTTTGTGCAATCACGTGCAATCCATACTGGGCCTAACACCTTCTGAGCCTGCCTCCTGAGACATATATTTTGAATGTGTACGCTATCCATACATGTTATCCAGGGATACGGTACCCTTTCTAACCTTTGTGCAATCACGTGCAATCCATACTGGGCCTAACACCGTCTGAGCCTGCCTCATGCTGTATAGACATATATTTTGAATGTGTACGCTATCCATACATGTTATCCAGGGATACGGTACCCTTTCTAACCTTTGTGCAATCACGTGCAATCCATAATGGGCCTAACACCGTCTGAGCCTGCCTCATGCTGTATAGACATATATTTTGAATGTGTACGCTATCCATACATGTTATCCAGGGATACGGTACCCTTTCTAACCTTTGTGCAATCACGTGCAATCCATACTGGGCCTAACACCGTCTGAGCCTGCCTCATGCTGTATAGACATATATTTTGAATGTGTACGCTATCCATACATGTTATCCAGGGATACGGTACCCTTTCTAACCTTTGTGCAATCACGTGCAATCCATACTGGGCCTAACACCGTCTGAGCCTGCCTCCTGAGACATATATTTTGAATGTGTACGCTATCCATACATGTTATCCAGGGATACGGTACCCTTTCTAACCATTGTGCAATCACGTGCAATCCATACTGGGCCTAACACCGTCTGAGCCTGCCTCATGCTGTATAGACATATATTTTGAATGTGTACGCTATCCATACATGTTATCCAGGGATACGGTACCCTTTCTAACCTTTGTGCAATCACGTGCAATCCATACTGGTCCTAACACCGTCTGAGCCTGCTTCATGCTGTATAGACATATATTTTGAATGTGTACGCTATCCATACATGTTATCTGGGGATACGGTACCCTTTCTAACCTTTGTGCAATCACGTGCAATCCATACTGGGCCTAACACCGTCTGAGCCTGCCTCCTGAGACATATATTTTGAATGTGTAAGCTATCCATACATGTTATCCAGGGATACGGTACCCTTTTTAACCTTTGTGCAATCACGTGCAATCCATACTGGGCCTAACACCGTCTGAGCCTGCCTCATGCTGTATAGACATATATTTTGAATGTGTACTCTATCCATTCTTGTTATCCGGGGATACGGTGCCCTTTCTAACCTTTGTGCAATCACGTGCAATCCATACTGGGCCTAACACCGTCTGATCCTGCCTCCTGAGACATATATTTTGAATGTGTACGCTATCCATACATGTTATCCAGGGATACGGTACCCTTTCTAACCTTTGTGCAATCACGTGCAATCCATACTGGACCTAAGACCGTCTGAGCCTGCATCATGCTGTATAGACATATATTTTGAATGTGTACGCTATCCATACATGTTATCCAGGGATACGGTACCCTTTCTAACCTTTGTGCAATCACGTGCAATCCATACTGGGCCTAACACCGTCTGAGCCTGCCTCATGCTGTATAGACATATATTTTGAATGTGTACGCTATCCATACATGTTATCCGGGGATATGGTACCCTTTCTAACCTTTGTGCAATCACGTGCAATCCATACTGGGCCTAACACCGTCTGAGCCTGCCTCCTGAGACATATATTTTGAATGTGTACGCTATCCATACATGATATCCAGGGATACGGTACCCTTTCTAACCTTTGTGCAATCACGTGCAATCCATACTGGGCCTAACACCGTCTGAGCCTGCCTCATGCTGTATAGACATATATTTTGAATGTGTACGCTATCCATACATGTTATCCAGGGATACGGTACCCTTTCTAACCTTTGTGCAATCACGTGCAATCCATACTTGGCCTAACACCGTCTGAGCCTGCCTCATGCTGTATAGACATATATTTTGAATGTGTACGCTATCCATACATGTTATCCGGGGATACGGTACCCTTTCTAACCTTTGTGCAATCACGTGCAATCCATACTGGGCCTAACACCTTCTGAGCCTGCCTCCTGAGACATATATTTTGAATGTGTACGCTATCCATACATGTTATCCAGGGATACGGTACCCTTTCTAACCTTTGTGCAATCACGTGCAATCCATACTGGGCCTAACACCGTCTGAGCCTGCCTCATGCTGTATAGACATATATTTTGAATGTGTACGCTATCCATACATGTTATCCAGGGATACGGTACCCTTTCTAACCTTTGTGCAATCACGTGCAATCCATAATGGGCCTAACACCGTCTGAGCCTGCCTCATGCTGTATAGACATATATTTTGAATGTGTACGCTATCCATACATGTTATCCAGGGATACGGTACCCTTTCTAACCTTTGTGCAATCACGTGCAATCCATACTGGGCCTAACACCGTCTGAGCCTGCCTCATGCTGTATAGACATATATTTTGAATGTGTACGCTATCCATACATGTTATCCAGGGATACGGTACCCTTTCTAACCTTTGTGCAATCACGTGCAATCCATATTGGGCCTAACACCGTCTGAGCCTGCCTCATGCTGTATAGACATATATTTTCAATGTGTACGCTATCCATACATGTTATCCGGAGATACGGTACCCTTTCTAACCTTTGTGCAATCACGTGCAATCCATACTGGGCCTAACACCGTCTGAGCCTGCCTCATGCTGTATAGACAAATATTTTGAATGTGTACGCTATCTATACATGTTATCCAGGGATACGGTACCCTTTCTAACCTTTGTGCAATCACGTGCAATCCATACTGGGCCTAACACCTTCTGAGCCTGCCTCATGCTGTATAGACATATATTTTGAATGTGTACGCTATCCATACATGTTATCCGGGGATACGGTACCCTTTCTAACCTTTGTGCAATCACGTGCAATCCATACTGGGTCTAACACCGTCTGAGCCTGCCTCCTGAGACATATATTTTGAATGTGTACGCTATCCATACATGTTATCCAGGGATACGGTACCCTTTCTAACCTTTGTGCAATCACGTGCAATCCATACTGGGCCTAACACCGTCTGAGCCTGCCTCATGCTGTAAAGACAAATATTTTGAATGTGTACGCTATCCATACATGTTATCCGGGGATACGGTACCCTTTCTAACCTTTGTGCAATCACGTGCAATCCATACTGGGCCTAACACCGTCTGAGCCTGCCTCCTGAGACATATATTTTGAATGTGTATGCTATCCATACATGTTATCCAGGGATACGGTACCCTTTCTAACATTTGTGCAATCACGTGCAATCCATACTGGGCCTAACACCGTCTGAGCCTGCCCCCTGAGACATATATTTTGAATGTGTACGCTATCCATACATGTTATCCAGGGATACATTCCCCTTTCTAACCTTTGTGCAATCACGTGCAATCCATACTGGGCCTAATACCGTCTGAGCCTGCCTCTTGAGACATATATTTTGAATGTGTACGCTATCCATACATGTTATCCAGGGATACGGTACCCTTTCTAACCATTGTGCAATCACGTGCAATCCATACTGGGCCTAACACCGTCTGAGCCTGCCTCATGCTGTATAGACATATATTTTGAATGTGTACGCTATCCATACATGTTATCCAGGGATACGGTACCATTTCTAACCTTTGTGCAATCACGTGCAATCCATACTGGGCCTAACACCGTCTGAGCCTGCCTCATGCTGTATAGACATATATTTTGAATGTGTACTCTATCCATTCTTGTTTTCCGGGGATACGGTACCCTTTCTAACCTTTGTGCAATCACCTGCAATCCATACTGGGCCTAACACCGTCTGATCCTGCCTCCTGAGACATATATTTTGAATGTGTACGCTATCCATACATGTTATGCAGGGATACGGTACCCTTTCTAACCTTTGAGCAATCACGTGCAATCCATAATGGACCTAACACCGTCTGAGCCTGCCTCATGCTGTATAGACATATATTTTGAATGTGTACGCTATCCATACATGTTATCCAGGGATACGGTACCCTTTCTAACCTTTGTGCAATCACGTGCAATCCATACTGGGCCTAACACCGTCTGAGCCTGCCTCATGCTGTATAGACATATATTTTGAATGTGTACGCTATCCATACATGTTATCCGGGGATATGGTACCCTTTCTAACCTTTGTGCAATCACGTGCAATCCATACTGAGCCTAACACCGTCTGAGCCTGCCTCCTGAGACATATATTTTGAATGTGTAAGCTATCCATACATGTTATCCAGGGATACGGTACCCTTTCTAACCTTTGTGCAATCACGTGCAATCCATACTGGGCCTAACACCGTCTGAGCCTGCCTCATGCTGTATAGACATATATTTTGAATGTGTACGCTATCTATACATGTTATCCAGGGATACGGTACCCTTTCTAACCTTTGTGCAATCACGTGCAATCCATAATGGGCCTAACACCGTCTGAGCCTGCCTCATGCTGTATAGACATATATTTTGAATGTGTACGCTATCCATACATGTTATCCAGGGATACGGTACCCTTTCTAACCTTTGTGCAATCACGTGCAATCCATACTGGGCCTAACACCGTCTGAGCCTGCCTCATGCTGTATAGACATATATTTTGAATGTGTACGCTATCCATACATGTTATCCAGGGATACGGTACCCTTTCTAACCTTTGTGCAATCACGTGCAATCCATACTGGGCCTAACACCGTCTGAGCCTGCCTCATGCTGTATAGACATATATTTTCAATGTGTACGCTATCCATACATGTTATCCGGGGATACGGTACCCTTTCTAACCTTTGTGCAATCACGTGCAATCCATACTGGGCCTAACACCGTCTGAGCCTGCCTCATGCTGTATAGACAAATATTTTGAATGTGTACGCTATCCATACATGTTATCCAGGGATACGGTACCCTTTCTAACCTTTCTGCAATCACGTGCAATCCATACTGGGCCTAACACCGTCTGAGCCTGCCTCATGCTGTATAGACATATATTTTGAATGTGTACGCTATCCATACATGTTATCCGGGGATACGGTACCCTTTCTAACCTTTGTGCAATCACGTGCAATCCATACTGGGTCTAACACCGTCTGAGCCTGCCTCCTGAGACATATATTTTGAATGTGTACGCTATCCATACATGTTATCCAGGGATACGGTACCCTTTCTAACCTTTGTGCAATCACGTGCAATCCATACTGGGCCTAACACCGTCTAAGCCTGCCTCATGCTGTAAAGACAAATATTTTGAATGTGTACGCTATCCATACATGTTATCCGGGGATACGGTACCCTTTCTAACCTTTGTGCAATCACGTGCAATCCATACTGGGCCTAACACCGTCTGAGCCTGCCTCCTGAGACATATATTTTGAATGTGTATGCTATCCATACATGTTATCCAGGGATACGGTACCCTTTCTAACCTTTGTGCAATCACGTGCAATCCATACTGGGCCTAACACCGTCTGAGCCTGCCCCCTGAGACATATATTTTGAATGTGTACGCTATCCATACATGTTATCCAGGGATACAGTACCCTTTCTAACCTTTGTGCAATCACGTGCAATCCATACTGGGCCTAATACTGTCTGAGCCTGCCTCTTGAGACATATATTTTGAATGTGTACGCTATCCATACATGTTATCCAGGGATACGGTACCCTTTCTAACCATTGTGCAATCACGTGCAATCCATACTGGGCCTAACACCGTCTGAGCCTGCCTCATGCTGTATAGACATATATTTTGAATGTGTACGCTATCCATACATGTTATCCAGGGATACGGTACCCTTTCTAACCTTTGTGCAATCACGTGCAATCCATACTGGTCCTAACACCGTCTGAGCCTGCTTCATGCTGTATAGACATATATTTTGAATGTGTACGCTATCCATACATGTTATCCGGGGATACGGTACCCTTTCTAACCTTTGTGCAATCACGTGCAATCCATACTGGGCCTAACACCGTCTGAGCCTGCCTCCTGAGACATATATTTTGAATGTGTAAGCTATCCATACATGTTATCCAGGGATACGGTACCCTTTCTAACCTTTGTGCAATCACGTGCAATCCATACTGGGCCTAACACCGTCTGAGCCTGCCTCATGCTGTATAGACATATATTTTGAATGTGTACTCTATCCATTCTTGTTTTCCGGGGATACGGTACCCTTTCTAACCTTTGTGCAATCACGTGCAATCCATACTGGGCCTAACACCATCTGATCCTGCCTCCTGAGACATATATTTTGAATGTGTACGCTATCCATACATGTTATGCAGGGATACGGTACCCTTTCTAACCTTTGTGCAATCACGTGCAATCCATACTGTACCTAACACCGTCTGAGCCTGCCTCATGCTGTATAGACATATATTTTGAATGTGTACGCTATCCATACATGTTATCCAGGGATACGGTACCCTTTCTAACCTTTGTGCAATCACGTGCAATCCATACTGGGCCTAACACCGTCTGAGCCTGCCTCATGCTGTATAGACATATATTTTGAATGTGTACGCTATCCATACATGTTATCCGGGGATATGGTACCCTTTCTAACCTTTGTGCAATCACGTGCAATCCATACTGAGCCTAACACCGTCTGAGCCTGCCTCCTGAGACATATATTTTGAATGTGTACGCTATCCATACATGTTATCCAGGGATACGGTACCCTTTCTAACCTTTGTGCAATCACGTGCAATCCATACTGGGCCTAACACCGTCTGAGCCTGCCTCATGCTGTATAGACATATATTTTGAATGTGTACGCTATCCATACATGTTATCCAGGGATACGGTACCCTTTCTAACCTTTGTGCAATCACGTGCAATCCATACTTGGCCTAACACCGTCTGAGCCTGCCTCATGCTGTATAGACATATATTTTGAATGTGTACGCTATCCATACATGTTATCCGGGGATGCGGTACCCTTTCTAACCTTTGTGCAATCACGTGCAATCCATACTGGGCCTAACACCTTCTGAGCCTGCCTCCTGAGACATATATTTTGAATGTGTACGCTATCCATACATGTTATCCAGGGATACTTTTCCCTTTCTAACCTTTGTGCAATCACGTGCAATCCATACTGGGCCTAACACCGTCTGAGCCTGCCTCATGCTGTATAGACATATATTTTGAATGTGTACGCTATCCATACATGTTATCCAGGGATACGGTACCCTTTCTAACCTTTGTGCAATCACGTGCAATCCATAATGGGCCTAACACCGTCTGAGCCTGCCTCATGCTGTATAGACATATATTTTGAATGTGTACGCTATCCATACATGTTATCCAGGGATACGGTACCCTTTCTAACCTTTGTGCAATCACGTGCAATCCATACTGGGCCTAACACCGTCTGAGCCTGCCTCATGCTGTATAGACATATATTTTGAATGTGTACGCTATCCATACATGTTATCCAGGGATACGGTACCCTTTCTAACCTTTGTGCAATCACGTGCAATCCATACTGGGCCTAACACCGTCTGAGCCTGCCTCATGCTGTATAGACATATATTTTCAATGTGTACGCTATCCATACATGTTATCCGGGGATACGGTACCCTTTCTAACCTTTGTGCAATCACGTGCAATCCATACTGGGCCTAACACCGTCTGAGCCTGCCTCATGCTGTATAGACAAATATTTTGAATGTGTACGCTATCCATACATGTTATCCAGGGATACGGTACCCTTTCTAACGTTTGTGCAATCACGTGCAATCCATACTGGGCCTAACACCGTCTGAGCCTGCCTCATGCTGTATAGACATATATTTTGAATGTGTATGCTATCCATACATGTTATCCGGGGATACGGTACCCTTTCTAACCTTTGTGCAATCACGTGCAATCCATACTGGGCCTAACACCGTCTGAGCCTGCATCCTGAGACATATATTTTGAATGTGTACGCTATCCATACATGTTATCCAGGGATACGGTACCCTTTCTAACCTTTGTGCAATCACGTGCAATCCATACTGGGCCTAACACCGTCTGAGCCTGCCTCATGCTGTAAAGACAAATATTTTGAATGTGTACGCTATCCATACATGTTATCCGGGGATACGGTACCCTTTCTAACCTTTGTGCAATCACGTGCAATCCATACTGGGCCTAACACCGTCTGAGCCTGCCTCCTGAGACATATATTTTGAATGTGTACGCTATCCATACATGTTATCCAAGGATACGGTACCCTTTCTAACCTTTGTGCAATCACGTGCAATCCATACTGGGCCTAACACCGTCTGAGCCTGCCTCATGCTGTATAGACATATATTTTGAATGTGTACGCTATCCATACATGTTATCCAGGGATACGGTACCCTTTCTAACCTTTGTGCAATCACGTGCAATCCATACTTGGCCTAACACCGTATGAGCCTGCCTCATGCTGTATAGACATATATTTTGAATGTGTACGCTATCCATACATGTTATCTGGGGATACGGTACCCTTTCTAACCTTTGTGCAATCACGTGCAATCCATACTGGGCCTAACACCTTCTGAGCCAGCCTCCTGAGACATATATTTTGAATGTGTATGCTATCCATACATGTTATCCAGGGATACGGTACACTTTCTAACCTTTGTGCAATCACGTGCAATCCATACTGGGCCTAACACCGTCTGAGCCTGCCTCATGCTGTATAGACATATATTTTGAATGTGTACGCTATCCATACATGTTATCCAGGGATACGGTACCCTTTCTAACTTTTGTGCAATCACGTGCAATCCATACTGGGCCTAACACCGTCTGAGCCTGCCTCATGCTGTATAGACATATATTTTGAATGTGTTCGCTATCCATACATGTTATCCAGGGATACGGTACACTTTCTAACCTTTGTGCAATCACGTGCAATCCATACTGGGCCTAACACCGTCTGAGCCTGCCTCATGCTGTATAGACATATATTTTGAATGTGTACGCTATCCATACATGTTATCCAGGGATACGGTACCCTTTCTAACCTTTGTGCAATCACGTGCAATCCATACTGGGCCTAACACCTTCTGAGCCTGCCTCATGCTGTATAGACATATATTTTGAATGTGTACGCTATCCATACATGTTATCCAGGGATACGGTACCCTTTCTAACCTTTGTGCAATCACGTGCAATCCATACTGGGCCTAACACCGTCTGAGCCTGCCTCATGCTGTATAGACATATATTTTGAATGTGTACGCTATCCATACATGTTATCCAGGGATACGGTACCCTTTCTAACCTTTGTGCAATCACGTGCAATCCATACTGGGCCTAACACCGTCTGAGCCTGCCTCATGCTGTATAGACATATATTTTGAATGTGTACGCTATCCATACATGTTATCCGGGGATACGGTACTCTTTCTAACCTTTGTGCAATCACGTGCAATCCATACTGGGCCTAACACCGTCTGAGCCTGCCTCATGCTGTATAGAAATATATTTTGAATGTGTACGCTATCCATACATGTTATCCGGGGATACGGTACCCTTTCTAACCTTTGTGCAATCACGTGCAATCCATACTGGGCCTAACACCGTCTGAGCCTGCCTCCTGAGACATATATTTTGAATGTGTACGCTATCCATACATATTATCCAGGGATACGGTACCCTTTCTAAACTTTGTGCAATCACGTGCAATCCATACTGGGCCTAACACCGTCTGAGCCTGCCTCATGCTGTATAGACATAAATTTTGAATGTGTACGCTATCCATACATGTTATCCGGGGATACGGTACCCTTTCTAACCTTTGTGCAATCACGTGCAATCCATACTGGGCCTAACACTGTCTGAGCCTGCCTCCTGAGACATATATTTTGAAAGTGTACGCTATCCATACATGTTATCCAGGGATACGGTACCCTTTCTAATCTTTGTGCAATCACGTGCAATCCATACTGGGCCTAACACCGTCTGAGCCTGCCTCTTGCTGTATAGACATATATTTTGAATGTGTACGCTATCCATACATGTTATCCGGGGATACGGTACCCTTTCTAACCTTTGTGCAATCACGTGCAATCCATACTGGGCCTAACACCGTCTGAGCCTGCCTCCTGAGACATATATTTTGAATGTGTACGCTATCCATACATGTTATCCAGGGATACGGTACCCTTTCTAATCTTTGTGCAATCACGTGCAATCCATACTGGGCCTAACACCGTCTGAGCCTGCCTCATGCTGTATAGACATATATTTTGAATGTGTACGCTATCCATACATGTTATCCAGGGATACGGTACCCTTTCTAACCTTTGTGCAAACACGTGCAATCCATACTGGGCCTAACACCGTCTGAGCCTGCCTCATGCTGTATAGACATATATTTTGAATGTGTACGCTATCCATACATGTTATCCGGGGATACGGTACCCTTTCTAACCTTTGTGCAATCACGTGCAATCCATACTGGGCCTAACACCGTCTGAGCCTGCCTCCTGAGACATATATTTTGAATGTGTACACTATCCATACATATTATCCAGGGATACGGTACCCTTTCTAAACTTTGTGCAATCACGTGCAATCCATACTGGGCCTAACACCGTCTGAGCCTGCCTCATGCTGTATAGACATAAATTTTGAATGTGTACGCTATCCATACATGTTATCCGGGGATACGGTACCCTTTCTAACCTTTGTGCAATCACGTGCAATCCATACTGGGCCTAACTGTCTGAGCCTGCCTCCTGAGACATATATTTTGAAAGTGTACGCTATCCATACATGTTATCCAGGGATACGGTACCCTTTCTAATCTTTGTGCAATCACGTGCAATCCATACTGGGCCTAACACCGTCTGAGCCTGCCTCTTGCTGTATAGACATATATTTTGAATGTGTACGCTATCCATACATGTTATCCGGGGATACGGTACCCTTTCTAACCTTTGTGCAATCACGTGCAATCCATACTGGGCCTAACACCGTCTGAGCCTGCCTCCTGAGACATATATTTTGAATGTGTACGCTATCCATACATGTTATCCAGGGATACGGTACCCTTTCTAATCTTTGTGCAATCACGTGCAATCCATACTGGGCCTAACACCGTCTGAGCCTGCCTCATGCTGTATAGACATATATTTTGAATGTGTACGCTATCCATACATGTTATCCAGGGATACGGTACCCTTTCTAACCTTTGTGCAAACACGTGCAATCCATACTGGGCCTAACACCGTCTGAGCCTGCCTCCTGAGACATATATTTTGAATGTTTACGCTATCCATAAATGTTATCCAGGGATACGGTATCCTTTCTAACCTTTGTGCAATCACGTGCAATCCATACTGGGCCTAACACCGTCTGAACCTGCCTCCTGAGACATATATTTTGAATGTTTACGCTATCCATAAATGTTATCCAGGGATACGGTATCCTTTCTAACCTTTGTGCAATCACGTGCAATCCATACTGGGCTTAACACCGTCTGAGCCTGCCTCATGCTGTATAGACATATATTTTGAATGTGTACTCTATCCATACATGTTATCCGGGGATACGGTACCCTTTCTAACCTTTGTGCAATCACGTGCAATCCATACTGGGCCTAACACCGTCTGATCCTGCCTCCTGAGACATATATTTTGAATGTGTACGCTATCCATACATGTTATCCAGGGATACGGTACCCTTTCTAACCTTTGTGCAATCACGTGCAATCCATACTGGACCTAACACCGTCTGAGCCTGCCTCATGCTGTATAGACATATATTTTGAATGTGTACGCTATCCATACATGTTATCCAGGGATACGGTACCCTTTCTAACCTTTGTGCAATCACGTGCAATCCATACTGGGCCTAACACCGTCTGAGCCTGCCTCATGCTGTATAGACATATATTTTGAATGTGTACGCTATCCATACATGTTATCCGGGGATATGGTACCCTTTCTAACCTTTGTGCAATCACGTGCAATCCATACTGGGCCTAACGCCGTCTGAGCCTACCTCCTGAGACATATATTTTGAATGTGTACGCTATCCATACATGTTATCCAGGGATACGGTACCCTTTCTAACCTTTGTGCAATCACGTGCAATCCATACTGGGCCTAACACCGTCTGAGCCTGCCTCATGCTGTATAGACACATATTTTGAATGTGTACGCTATCCATACATGTTATCCAGGGATACGGTACCCTTTCTAACCTTTGTGCAATCACGTGCAATTCATACTTGGCCTAACACCGTCTGAGCCTGCCTCATGCTGTATAGACATATATTTTGAATGTGTACGCTATCCATACATGTTATCCGGGGATACGGTACCCTTTCTAACCTTTGTGCAATCACGTGCAATCCATACTGGGCCTAACACCTTCTGAGCCTGCCTCCTGAGACATATATTTTGAATGTGTACGCTATCCATACATGTTATCCAGGGATACGGTACCCTTTCTAACCTTTGTGCAATCACGTGTAATCCATACTGGGCCTAACACCGTCTGAGCCTGCCTCATGCTGTATAGACATATATTTTGAATGTGTACGCTATCCATACATGTTATCCAGGGATACGGTACCCTTTCTAACCTTTGTGCAATCACGTGCAATCCATAATGGGCCTAACACCGTCTGAGCCTGCCTCATGCTGTATAGACATATATTTTGAATGTGTACGCTATCCATACATGTTATCCAGGGATACGGTACCCTTTCTAACCTTTGTGCAATCACGTGCAATCCATACTGGGCCTAACACCGTCTGAGCCTGCCTCATGCTATATAGACATATATTTTGAATGTGTACGCTATCCATACATGTTATCCAGGGATACGGTACCCTTTCTAACCTTTGTGCAATCACGTGCAATCCATACTGGGCCTAACACCGTCTGAGCCTGCCTCATGCTGTATAGACATATATTTTGAATGTGTACGCTATCCATACATGTTATCCGGGGATACGGTACCCTTTCTAACCTTTGTGCAATCATGTGCAATCCCTAGTGGGCCTAACACCGTCTGAGCCTGCCTCATGCTGTATAGACAAATATTTTGAATGTGTACGCTATCCATACATGTTAACCAGGGATACGGTACCCTTTCTAACCTTTGTGCAATCACGTGCAATCCATACTGGGAATAACACCGTCTGAGCCTGCCTCATGCTGTATAGACATATATTTTGAATGTGTACGCTATCCATACATGTTATCCGGGGATACGGTACCCTTTCTAACCTTTGTGTAATCACGTGCAATCCATACTGGGCCTAACACCGTCTGAGCCTGCCTCCTGAGACATATATTTTGAATGTGTACGCTATCCATACATGTTATCCAGGGATACGGTACCCTTTCTAACCTTTGTGCAATCACGTGCAATCCATACTGGGCCTAACACCGTCTGAGCCTGCCTCATGCTGTAAAGACAAATATTTTGAATGTGTACGCTATCCATACATGTTATCCGGGGATACGGTACCCTTTCTAAACTTTGTGCAATCACGTGCAATCCATACTGGGCCTAACACCGTCTGAGCCTGCCTCCTGAGACATATATTTTGAATGTGTACGCTATCCATACATGTTATCCAGGGATACGGTACCCTTTCTAACGTTTGTGCAATCACGTGCAATCCATACTGGGCCTAACACCGTCTGAGCCTGCCTCATGCTGTATAGACATATATTTTGAATGTGTACGCTATCCATACATGTTATCCAGGGATACGGTACCCTTTCTAACCTTTGTGCAATCACGTGCAATCCATACTGGGCCTAACACCGTCTGAGCCTGCCTCATGCTGTATAGACATATATTTTGAATGTGTACGCTATCCATACATGTTATCCAGGGATACGGTACCCTTTCTAACCTTTGTGCAATCACGTGCAATCCATACTTGGCCTAACACCGTATGAGCCTGCCTCATGCTGTATAGACATATATTTTGAATGTGTACGCTATCCATACATGTTATCCGGGGATACGGTACCCTTTCTAACCTTTGTACAATCACGTGCAATCCATACTGGGCCTAACACCTTCTGAGCCAGCCTCCTGAGACATATATTTTGAATGTGTCCGCTATCCATACATGTTATCCAGGGATACGGTACCCTTTCTAACCTTTGTGCAATCACGTGCAATCCATACTGGGCCTAACACCGTCTGAGCCTGCCTCATGCTGTATAGACATATATTTTGAATGTGTACGCTATCCATACATGTTATCCAGGGATACGGTACCCTTTCTAACCTTTGTGCAATCACGTGCAATCCATACTGGGCCTAACACCGTATGAGCCTGCCTCATGCTGTATAGACATATATTTTGAATGTGTACGCTATCCATGCATGTTATCCAGGGATACGGTACCCTTTCTAACCTTTGTGCAATCACGTGCAATCCATACTGGGCCTAACACCGTCTGAGCCTGCCTCATGCTGTATAGACATATATTTTGAATGTGTACGCTATCCATACATGTTATCCAGGGATACGGTACCCTTTCTAACCTTTGTGCAATCACGTGCAATCCATACTGGGCCTAACACCGTCTGAGCCTGCCTCATGCTGTATAGACATATATTTTGAATGTGTACGCTATCCATACATGTTATCCAGGGATACGGTACCCTTTCTAACCTTTGTGCAATCACGTGCAATCCATACTTGGCCTAACACCGTATGAGCCTGCCTCATGCTGTATAGACATATATTTTGAATGTGTACGCTATCCATACATGTTATCTGGGGATACGGTACCCTTTCTAACCTTTGTGCAATCACGTGCAATCCATACTGGGCCTAACACCTTCTGAGCCAGCCTCCTGAGACATATATTTTGAATGTGTACGCTATCCATACATGTTATCCAGGGATACGGTACACTTTCTAACCTTTGTGCAATCACGTGCAATCCATACTGGGCCTAACACCGTCTGAGCCTGCCTCATGCTGTATAGACATATATTTTGAATGTGTACGCTATCCATACATGTTATCCAGGGATACGGTACCCTTTCTAACTTTTGTGCAATCACGTGCAATCCATACTGGGCCTAACACCGTCTGAGCCTGCCTAATGCTGTATAGACATATATTTTGAATGTGTTCGCTATCCATACATGTTATCCAGGGATACGGTACCCTTTCTAACCTTTGTGCAATCACGTGCAATCCATACTGGGCCTAACACCGTCTGACCCTGCCTCATGCTGTATAGACATATATTTTGAATGTGTACGCTATCCATACATGTTATCCAGGGATACGGTACCCTTTCTAACCTTTGTGCAATCACGTGCAATCCATACTGGGCCTAACACCGTCTGAGCCTGCCTCATGCTGTATAGACATATATTTTGAATGTGTACGCTATCCATACATGTTATCCAGGGATACGGTACCCTTTCTATCCTTTGTGCAATCACGTGCAATCCATACTGGGCCTAACACCGTCTGAGCCTGCCTCATGCTGTATAGACATATATTTTGAATGTGTACGGTATCCATACATGTTATCCGGGGATACGGTACCCTTTCTAACCTTTGTGCAATCACGTGCAATCCATACTGGGCCTAACACCGTCTGAGCCTGCCTCATGCTGTATAGACATATATTTTGAATGTGTACGCTATCCATACATGTTATCCGGGGATACGGTACCCTTTCTAACCTTTGTGCAATCACGTGCAATCCATAATGGGCCTAACACCGTCTGAGCCTGCCTCATGCTGTATAGACATATATTTTGAATGTGTACGCTATCCATACATGTTATCCAGGGATACTGTACCCTTTCTAACCTTTGTGCATTCACGTGCAATCCATACTGGGCCTAACACCGTCTGAGCCTGCCTCCTGAGACATATAATTTGAATGTGTAAGCTATCCATACATGTTATCCAGGGATACGGTACCCTTTCTAACCTTTGTGCAATCACGTGCAATCCATACTGGGCCTAACACCGTCTGAGCCTGCTTCATGCTGTATAGACATATATTTTGAATGCGTACGCTATCCATACATGTTATCTGGGGATACGGTACCCTTTCTAACCTTTGTGCAATCACGTGCAATCCATACTGGGCCTAACACCGTCTGAGCCTGCCTCCTGAGACATATATTTTGAATGTGTAAGCTATCCATACGTGTTATCCAGGGATACGGTACCCTTTCTAACCTTTGTGCAATCACGTGCAATCCATACTGGGCCTAACACCGTCTGAGCCTGCCTCATGCTGTATAGACATATATTTTGAATGTGTGCTCTATCCATTCTTGTTATCCGGGGATACGGTACCCTTTCTAACCTTTGTGCAATCACGTGCAATCCATACTGGGCTTAACACCTTCTGAGCCTGCCTCCTGAGACATATATTTTGAATGTGTACGCTATCCATACATGTTATCCAGGGATACGGTACCCTTTCTAACCTTTGTGCAATCACGTGCAATCCATACTGGGCCTAACACCGTCTGAGCCTGCCTCATGCTGTATAGACATATATTTTGAATGTGTACGCTATCCATACATGTTATCCAGGGATACGGTACCCTTTCTAACCTTTGTGCAATCACGTGCAATCCATACTGGGCCTAACACCGTCTGAGCCTGCCTCATGCTGTATAGACATATATTTTGAATGTGTACGCTATCCATACATGTTATCCAGGGATACGGTACCCTTTCTAACCTTTGTGCAATCACGTGCAATCCATACTGGGCCTAACACCGTATGAGCCTGCCTCATGCTGTATAGACATATATTTTGAATGTGTACGCTATCCATGCATGTTATCCAGGGATACGGTACCCTTTCTAACCTTTGTGCAATCACGTGCAATCCATACTGGGCCTAACACCGTCTGAGCCTGCCTCATGCTGTATAGACATATATTTTGAATGTGTACGCTATCCATACATGTTATCCAGGGATACGGTACCCTTTCTAACCTTTGTGCAATCACGTGCAATCCATACTGGGCCTAACACCGTCTGAGCCTGCCTCATGCTGTATAGACATATATTTTGAATGTGTACGCTATCCATACATGTTATCCAGGGATACGGTACCCTTTCTAACCTTTGTGCAATCACGTGCAATCCATACTTGGCCTAACACCGTATGAGCCTGCCTCATGCTGTATAGACATATATTTTGAATGTGTACGCTATCCATACATGTTATCTGGGGATACGGTACCCTTTCTAACCTTTGTGCAATCACGTGCAATCCATACTGGGCCTAACACCTTCTGAGCCAGCCTCCTGAGACATATATTTTGAATGTGTACGCTATCCATACATGTTATCCAGGGATACGGTACACTTTCTAACCTTTGTGCAATCACGTGCAATCCATACTGGGCCTAACACCGTCTGAGCCTGCCTCATGCTGTATAGACATATATTTTGAATGTGTACGCTATCCATACATGTTATCCAGGGATACGGTACCCTTTCTAACTTTTGTGCAATCACGTGCAATCCATACTGGGCCTAACACCGTCTGAGCCTGCCTAATGCTGTATAGACATATATTTTGAATGTGTTCGCTATCCATACATGTTATCCAGGGATACGGTACCCTTTCTAACCTTTGTGCAATCACGTGCAATCCATACTGGGCCTAACACCGTCTGACCCTGCCTCATGCTGTATAGACATATATTTTGAATGTGTACGCTATCCATACATGTTATCCAGGGATACGGTACCCTTTCTAACCTTTGTGCAATCACGTGCAATCCATACTGGGCCTAACACCTTCTGAGCCTGCCTCATGCTGTATAGACATATATTTTGAATGTGTACGCTATCCATACATGTTATCCAGGGATACGGTACCCTTTCTAACCTTTGTGCAATCACGTGCAATCCATACTGGGCCTAACACCGTCTGAGCCTGCCTCATGCTGTATAGACATATATTTTGAATGTGTACGCTATCCATACATGTTATCCAGGGATACGGTACCCTTTCTAACCTTTGTGCAATCACGTGCAATCCATACTGGGCCTAACACCGTCTGAGCCTGCCTCATGCTGTATAGACATATATTTTGAATGTGTACGCTATCCATACATGTTATCCGGGGATACGGTACTCTTTCTAACCTTTGTGCAATCACGTGCAATCCATACTGGGCCTAACACCGTCTGAGCCTGCCTCATGCTGTATAGACATATATTTTGAATGTGTACGCTATCCATACATGTTATCCGGGGATACGGTACCCTTTCTAACCTTTGTGCAATCACGTGCAATCCATACTGGGCCTAACACCGTCTGAGCCTGCCTCCTGAGACATATATTTTGAATGTGTACGCTATCCATACATATTATCCGGGGATACGGTACCCTTTCTAAACTTTGTGCAATCACGTGCAATCCATACTGGGCCTAACACCGTCTGAGCCTGCCTCATGCTGTATAGACATAAATTTTGAATGTGTACGCTATCCATACATGTTATCCGGGGATACGGTACCCTTTCTAACCTTTGTGCAATCACGTGCAATCCATACTGGGCCTAACACTGTCTGAGCCTGCCTCCTGAGACATATATTTTGAATGTGTACGTTTTCCATACATGTTATCCAGGGATACGGTACCCTTTCTAATCTTTGTGCAATCACGTGCAATCCATACTGGGCCTAACACCGTCTGAGCCTGCCTCTTGCTGTATAGACATATATTTTGAATGTGTACGCTATCCATACATGTTATCCGGGGATACGGTACCCTTTCTAACCTTTGTGCAATCACGTGCAATCCATACTGGGCCTAACACCGTCTGAGCCTGCCTCCTGAGACATATATTTTGAATGTGTACGCTATCCATACATGTTATCCAGGGATACGGTACCCTTTCTAATCTTTGTGCAATCACGTGCAATCCATACTGGGCCTAACACCGTCTGAGCCTGCCTCATGCTGTATAGACATATATTTTGAATGTGTACGCTATCCATACATGTTATCCAGGGATACGGTACCCTTTCTAACCTTTGTGCAAACACGTGCAATCCATACTGGGCCTAACACCGTCTGAGCCTGCCTCATGCTGTATAGACATATATTTTGAATGTGTACGCTATCTATACATGTTATCCAGGGATACGGTACCCTTTCTAACCTTTGTGCAATCACATGCAATCCATACTGGGCCTAACACCGTCTGAGCCTGCCTCCTGAGACATATATTTTGAATGTGTACGCTATCCATACATGTTATCCAGGGATACGGTACCCTTTCTAACCTTTGTGCAATCACGTGCAATCCATACTGGGCCTAACACCGTCTGAGCCTGCCTCATGCTGTATAGACATATATTTTGAATGTGTACGATATCCATACATGTTATCCAGGGATACGGTACCCTTTCTAACCTTTGTGCAATCACGTGCAATCCATACTGGGCCTAACACCGTCTGAGCCTGCCTCATGCTGTATAGACATATATTTTGAATGTGTACACTATCCATACATGTTATCCAGGGATACGGTACCCTTTCTAACCTTTGTGCAATCAAGTGCAATCCATACTGTGCCTAACACCGTCTGAGCCTGCCTCATGCTGTATAGACATATATTTTGAATGTGTACGCTATCCATACATGTTATCCAGGGATACGGTACCCTTTCTATCCTTTGTGCAATCACGTGCAATCCATACTGGGCCTAACACCGTCTGAGCCTGCCTCATGCTGTATAGACATATATTTTGAATGTGTACGGTATCCATACATGTTATCCGGGGATACGGTACCCTTTCTAACCTTTGTGCAATCACGTGCAATCCATACTGGGCCTAACACCGTCTGAGCCTGCCTCATGCTGTATAGACATATATTTTGAATGTGTACGCTATCCATACATGTTATCCGGGGATACGGTACCCTTTCTAACCTTTGTGCAATCACGTGCAATCCATAATGGGCCTAACACCGTCTGAGCCTGCCTCATGCTGTATAGACATATATTTTGAATGTGTACGCTATCCATACATGTTATCCAGGGATACTGTACCCTTTCTAACCTTTGTGCAATCACGTGCAATCCATACTGGGCCTAACACCGTCTGAGCCTGCCTCCTGAGACATATAATTTGAATGTGTAAGCTATCCATACATGTTATCCAGGGATACGGTACCCTTTCTAACCTTTGTGCAATCACGTGCAATCCATACTGGGCCTAACACCGTCTGAGCCTGCTTCATGCTGTATAGACATATATTTTGAATGCGTACGCTATCCATACATGTTATCTGGGGATACGGTACCCTTTCTAACCTTTGTGCAATCACGTGCAATCCATACTGGGCCTAACACCGTCTGAGCCTGCCTCCTGAGACATATATTTTGAATGTGTAAGCTATCCATACGTGTTATCCAGGGATACGGTACCCTTTCTAACCTTTGTGCAATCACGTGCAATCCATACTGGGCCTAACACCGTCTGAGCCTGCCTCATGCTGTATAGACATATATTTTGAATGTGTGCTCTATCCATTCTTGTTATCCGGGGATACGGTACCCTTTCTAACCTTTGTGCAATCACGTGCAATCCATACTGGGCTTAACACCTTCTGAGCCTGCCTCCTGAGACATATATTTTGAATGTGTACGCTATCCATACATGTTATCCAGGGATACGGTACCCTTTCTAACCTTTGTGCAATCACGTGCAATCCATACTGGGCCTAACACCGTCTGAGCCTGCCTCATGCTGTATAGACATATATTTTGAATGTGTACGCTATCCATACATGTTATCCAGGGATACGGTACCCTTTCTAACCTTTGTGCAATCACGTGCAATCCATACTGGGCCTAACACCGTCTGAGCCTGCCTCATGCTGTATAGACATATATTTTGAATGTGTACGCTATCCATACATGTTATCCAGGGATACGGTACCCTTTCTAACCTTTGTGCAATCACGTGCAATCCATACTGGGCCTAACACCGTCTGAGCCTGCCTCATGCTGTATAGACATATATTTTGAATGTGTACGCTATCCATACATGTTATCCAGGGATACGGTACCCTTTCTAACCTTTGTGAAATCACGTGCAATCCATACTGGGCCTAACATCGTCTGAGCCTGCCTCATGCTGTATAGACATATATTTTGAATGTGTACGCTATCCATACATGTTATCCGGGGATACGGTACCCTTTCTAACCTTTGTGCAATCACGTGCAATCCATACTGGGCCTAACACCGTCTGAGCCTGCCTCATGCTGTATAGACAAATATTTTGAATGTGTACGCTATCCATACATGTTATCCAGGGATACGGTACCCTTTCTAACCTTTGTGCAATCACGTGCAATCCATACTGGGCCTAACACCGTCTGAGCCTGCCTCATGCTGTATAGACATATATTTTGAATGTGTACGCTATCCATACATGTTATCCGGGGATACGGTACCCTTTCTAACCTTTGTGCAATCACGTGCAATCCATACTGGGCCTAACACCGTCTGAGCCTGCCTCCTGAGACATATATTTTGAATGTGTACGCTATCCATACATGTTATCCAGGGATACGGTACCCTTTCTAACCTTTGTGCAATCACGTGCAATCCATACTGGGCCTAACACCGTCTGAGCCTGCCTCATGCTGTATAGACATATATTTTGAATGTGTACGCTATCCATACATGTTATCCGGGGATACGATACCCTTTCTAACCTTTGTGCAATCACGTGCAATCCATACTGGGCCTAACACCGTCTGAGCCTGCCTCCTGAGACATATATTTTGAATGTGTACGTTATCCATACATGTTATCCAGGGATACGGTACCCTTTCTAACCTTTGTGCAATCACGTGCGATCCATACTGGGCCTAACACCGTCTGAGCCTGCCTCATGCTGTATAGACATATCTTTTGAATGTGTACGCTATCCATACATGTTATCCAGGGATACGGTACCCTTTCTAACCTATGTGCAATCACGTGCAATCCACACTGGGCCTAACACCGTCTGAGCCTTCCTCATGCTGTACAGACATATATTTTGAATGTGTACGCTATCTATACATGTTATCCGGGGATACGGTACCCTTTCTAACCTTTGTGCAATCACGTGCAATCCATACTGGGCCTAACACCGTCTGAGCCTGCCTCCTGATACATATATTTTGAATGTGTACGCTATCCATACATGTTATCCAGGGATACGGTACCCTTTCTAACCTTTGTGCAATCACGTGCAATCCATACTGGGCCTAACACCGTCTGAGCCTGCCTCATGCTGTATAGACATATATTTTGAATGTGTACGCTATCCATACATGTTACCAGGGATACGGTTCCCTTTCTAACCTTTGAGCAAACACGTGCAATCCATACTGGGCCTAACACCGTCTGAGCCTGCCTCATGCTGTATAGACATATATTTTGAATGTGTACGCTATCCATACATGTTATCCAGGGATACGGTACCCTTTCTAACCTTTGTTCAATCACGTGCAATCCATACTGGGACTAACACCGTCTGAGCCTGCCTCCTGAGACATATATTTTGAATGTGTACGCTATCCATACATGTTATCCAGGGATACGGTACCCTTTCTAACCTTTGTGCAATCACGTGCAATCCATACTGGGCCTAACACCGTCTGAGCCTGCCTCATGCTGTATAGACATATTTTGAATGTGTACGCTATCCATACATGTTATCCAGGGATACGGTACCCTTTCTAACCTTTGTGCAATCACGTGCAATCCATACTTGGCCTAACACCGTCTGAGCCTGCCTCATGCTGTATAGACATATATTTTGAATGTGTACGCTATCCATACATGTTATCCGGGGATACGGTACCCTTTCTAACCTTTGTGCAATCACGTGCAATCCATACTGGGCCTAACACCGTCTGAGCCTGCCTCCTGAGACATATATTTTGAATGTGTACGCTATCCATACATGTTATCCAGGGATACGGTACCCTTTCTAACCTTTGTGCAATCACGTGCAATCCATACTGGGCCTAACACCGTCTGAGCCTGCCTCCTGAGTCATATATTTTGAATGTGTACGCTATCCATACATGTTATCCAGGGATACGGTACCCTTTCTAACCTTTGTGCAATCACGTGCAATCCATACTGGGCCTAACACCGTCTGAGCCTGCCTCATGCTGTATAGACATATATTTTGAATGTGTACGCTATCCATACATGTTATCCAGGGATACGGTACCCTTTTTAACCTTTGTGCAATCACGTGCAATCCATACTGGGCCTAACACCGTCTGAGCCTGCTTCATGCTGTATAGACATATATTTTGAATGTGTACGCTATCCATACATGTTATCCGGGGATACGGTACCCTTTCTAACCTTTGTGCAATCACGTGCAATCCATACTGGGCCTAACACCGTCTGAGCCTGCCTCCTGAGACATATATTTTGAATGTGTACGCTATCCATACATGTTATCCAGGGATACGGTACCCTTTCTAACCTTTGTGCAATCACGCGCAATCCATACTGGGCCTAACACCGTCTGAGCCTGCCTCCTGAGACATATATGTTGAATGTGTACGCTATCCATACATGTTATCCAGGGATACGGTACCCTTTCTAAGCTCTGTGCAATCACGTGCAATCCATACTGGGCCTAACACGGTCTGAGCCTGCCTCATGCTGTATAGACATATATTTTGAATGTGTACGCTATCCATACATGTTATCCGGGGATATGGTACCCTTTCTAACCTTTGTGCAATCACGTGCAATCCATACTGGGCCTAACACCGTCTGAGCCTGCCTCCTGAGACATATATTTTGAATGTGTATGCTATCCATACATGTTATCCAGGGATACGGTACCCTTTCTAACCTTTGTGCAATCACGTGCAATCCATACTGGGCCTAACACCGTCTGAGCCTGCCTCATGCTGTATAGACATATATTTTGAATGTATACGCTATCCATACATGTTATCCAGGAATACGGTACCCTTTCTAACCTTTGAGCAAACACGTGCAATCCATACTGGGCCTAACACCGTCTGAGCCTGCCTCATGCTGTATAGACATATATTTTGAATGTGTACGCTATCCATACATGTTATCCGGGGATACGGTACCCTTTCTAACCTTTGTGCAATCACGTGCAATCCATACTGGGCCTAACACCGTCTGATCCTGCCTCCTGAGACATATATTTTGAATGTGTACGCTATCCATACATGTTATCCAGGGATACGGTACCCTTTCTAACCTTTGTGCAATCACGTGCAATCCATACTGGACCTAACACCGTCTGAGCCTGCCTCATGCTGTATAGACATATATTTTGAATGTGTACGCTATCCATACATGTTATCCAAGGATACGGTACCCTTTCTAACCTTTGTGCAATCACGTGCAATCCATACTGGGCCTAACACCGTCTGAGCCTGCCTCATGCTGTATAGACATATATTTTGAATGTGTACGCTATCCATACATGTTATCCGGGGATATGGTACCCTTTCTAACCTTTGTGCAATCACGTGCAATCCATACTGGGCCTAACACCGTATGAGCCTGCCTCCTGAGACATATATTTTGAATGTGTACGCTATCCATACATGTTATCCAGGGATACGGTACCCTTTCTAACCTTTGTGCAATCACGTGCAATCCATACTGGACCTAACACCGTCTGAGCCTGCCTCATGCTGTATAGACATATATTTTGAATGTGTACGCTATCCATACATGTTATCCAGGGATACGGTACCCTTTCTAACCTTTGTGCAATCACGTGCAATCCATACTGGGCCTAACACCGTCTGAGCCTGCCTCATGCTGTATAGACATATATTTTGAATGTGTACGCTATCCATACATGTTATCCGGGGATATGGTACCCTTTCTAACCTTTGTGCAATCACGTGCAATCCATACTGGGCCTAACACCATCTGAGCCTGCCTCCTGAGACATATATTTTGAATGTGTACGCTATCCATACATGTTATCCAGGGATACGGTACCCTTTCTAACCTTTGTGCAATCACGTGCAATCAATACTGGGCCTAACACCGTCTGAGCCTGCCTCATGCTGTATAGACATATATTTTGAATGTGTACGCTATCCATACATGTTATCCAGGGATACGGTACCCTTTCTAACCTTTGTGCAATCACGTGCAATCCATACTTGGCCTAACACCGTCTGAGCCTGCCTCATGCTGTATAGACATATATTTTGAATGTGTCCGCTATCCATACATGTTATCCGGGGATACGGTACCCTTTCTAACCTTTGTGCAATCACGTGCAATCCATACTGGGCCTAACACCTTCTGAGCCTGCCTCCTGAGACATATATTTTGAATGTGTACGCTATCCATACATGTTATCCAGGGATACGGTACCCTTTCTAACCTTTGTGCAATCACGTGCAATCGATACTGGGCCTAACACCGTCTGAGCCTGCCTCATGCTGTATAGACATATATTTTGAATGTGTACGCTATCCATACATGTTATCCAGGGATACGGTACCCTTTCTAACCTTTGTGCAATCACGTGCAATCCATAATGGGCCTAACACCGTCTGAGCCTGCCTCATGCTGTATAGACATATATTTTGAATGTGTACGCTATCCATACATGTTATCCAGGGATACGGTACCCTTTCTAACCTTTGTGCAATCACGTGCAATCCATACTGGGCCTAACACCGTCTGAGCCTGCCTCATGCTGTATAGACATATATTTTGAATGTGTACGCTATCCATACATGTTATCCAGGGATACGGTACCCTTTCTAACCTTTGTGCAATCACGTGCAATCCATACTGGGCCTAACACCGTCTGAGCCTGCCTCCTGAGACATATATTTTGAATGTGTACGCTATCCATACATGTTATCCAGGGATACGGTACCCTTTCTAACCATTGTGCAATCACGTGCAATCCATACTGGGCCTAACACCGTCTGAGCCTGCCTCATGCTGTATAGACATATATTTTGAATGTGTACGCTATCCATACATGTTATCCAGGGATACGGTACCCTTTCTAACCTTTGTGCAATCACGTGCAATCCATACTGGTCCTAACACCGTCTGAGCCTGCTTCATGCTGTATAGACATATATTTTGAATGTGTACGCTATCCATACATGTTATCTGGGGATACGGTACCCTTTCTAACCTTTGTGCAATCACGTGCAATCCATACTGGGCCTAACACCGTCTGAGCCTGCCTCCTGAGACATATATTTTGAATGTGTAAGCTATCCATACATGTTATCCAGGGATACGGTACCCTTTTTAACCTTTGTGCAATCACGTGCAATCCATACTGGGCCTAACACCGTCTGAGCCTGCCTCATGCTGTATAGACATATATTTTGAATGTGTACTCTATCCATTCTTGTTATCCGGGGATACGGTGCCCTTTCTAACCTTTGTGCAATCACGTGCAATCCATACTGGGCCTAACACCGTCTGATCCTGCCTCCTGAGACATATATTTTGAATGTGTACGCTATCCATACATGTTATCCAGGGATACGGTACCCTTTCTAACCTTTGTGCAATCACGTGCAATCCATACTGGACCTAAGACCGTCTGAGCCTGCATCATGCTGTATAGACATATATTTTGAATGTGTACGCTATCCATACATGTTATCCAGGGATACGGTACCCTTTCTAACCTTTGTGCAATCACGTGCAATCCATACTGGGCCTAACACCGTCTGAGCCTGCCTCATGCTGTATAGACATATATTTTGAATGTGCACGCTATCCATACATGTTATCCGGGGATATGGTACCCTTTCTAACCTTTGTGCAATCACGTGCAATCCATACTGGGCCTAACACCGTCTGAGCCTGCCTCCTGAGACATATATTTTGAATGTGTACGCTATCCATACATGATATCCAGGGATACGGTACCCTTTCTAACCTTTGTGCAATCACGTGCAATCCATACTGGGCCTAACACCGTCTGAGCCTGCCTCATGCTGTATAGACATATATTTTGAATGTGTACGCTATCCATACATGTTATCCAGGGATACGGTACCCTTTCTAACCTTTGTGCAATCACGTGCAATCCATACTTGGCCTAACACCGTCTGAGCCTGCCTCATGCTGTATAGACATATATTTTGAATGTGTACGCTATCCATACATGTTATCCGGGGATACGGTACCCTTTCTAACCTTTGTGCAATCACGTGCAATCCATACTGGGCCTAACACCTTCTGAGCCTGCCTCCTGAGACATATATTTTGAATGTGTACGCTATCCATACATGTTATCCAGGGATACGGTACCCTTTCTAACCTTTGTGCAATCACGTGCAATCCATACTGGGCCTAACACCGTCTGAGCCTGCCTCATGCTGTATAGACATATATTTTGAATGTGTACGCTATCCATACATGTTATCCAGGGATACGGTACCCTTTCTAACCTTTGTGCAATCACGTGCAATCCATACTGGGCCTAACACCGTCTGAGCCTGCCTCATGCTGTATAGACATATATTTTGAATGTGTACGCTATCCATACATGTTATCCAGGGATACGGTACCCTTTCTAACCTTTGTGCAATCACGTGCAATCCATACTGGGCCTAACACCGTATGAGCCTGCCTCATGCTGTATAGACATATATTTTGAATGTGTACGCTATCCATGCATGTTATCCAGGGATACGGTACCCTTTCTAACCTTTGTGCAATCACGTGCAATCCATACTGGGCCTAACACCGTCTGAGCCTGCCTCATGCTGTATAGACATATATTTTGAATGTGTACGCTATCCATACATGTTATCCAGGGATACGGTACCCTTTCTAACCTTTGTGCAATCACGTGCAATCCATACTGGGCCTAACACCGTCTGAGCCTGCCTCATGCTGTATAGACATATATTTTGAATGTGTACGCTATCCATACATGTTATCCAGGGATACGGTACCCTTTCTAACCTTTGTGCAATCACGTGCAATCCATACTTGGCCTAACACCGTATGAGCCTGCCTCATGCTGTATAGACATATATTTTGAATGTGTACGCTATCCATACATGTTATCTGGGGATACGGTACCCTTTCTAACCTTTGTGCAATCACGTGCAATCCATACTGGGCCTAACACCTTCTGAGCCAGCCTCCTGAGACATATATTTTGAATGTGTACGCTATCCATACATGTTATCCAGGGATACGGTACACTTTCTAACCTTTGTGCAATCACGTGCAATCCATACTGGGCCTAACACCGTCTGAGCCTGCCTCATGCTGTATAGACATATATTTTGAATGTGTACGCTATCCATACATGTTATCCAGGGATACGGTACCCTTTCTAACTTTTGTGCAATCACGTGCAATCCATACTGGGCCTAACACCGTCTGAGCCTGCCTAATGCTGTATAGACATATATTTTGAATGTGTTCGCTATCCATACATGTTATCCAGGGATACGGTACCCTTTCTAACCTTTGTGCAATCACGTGCAATCCATACTGGGCCTAACACCGTCTGACCCTGCCTCATGCTGTATAGACATATATTTTGAATGTGTACGCTATCCATACATGTTATCCAGGGATACGGTACCCTTTCTAACCTTTGTGCAATCACGTGCAATCCATACTGGGCCTAACACCTTCTGAGCCTGCCTCATGCTGTATAGACATATATTTTGAATGTGTACGCTATCCATACATGTTATCCAGGGATACGGTACCCTTTCTAACCTTTGTGCAATCACGTGCAATCCATACTGGGCCTAACACCGTCTGAGCCTGCCTCATGCTGTATAGACATATATTTTGAATGTGTACGCTATCCATACATGTTATCCAGGGATACGGTACCCTTTCTAACCTTTGTGCAATCACGTGCAATCCATACTGGGCCTAACACCGTCTGAGCCTGCCTCATGCTGTATAGACATATATTTTGAATGTGTACGCTATCCATACATGTTATCCGGGGATACGGTACTCTTTCTAACCTTTGTGCAATCACGTGCAATCCATACTGGGCCTAACACCGTCTGAGCCTGCCTCATGCTGTATAGACATATATTTTGAATGTGTACGCTATCCATACATGTTATCCGGGGATACGGTACCCTTTCTAACCTTTGTGCAATCACGTGCAATCCATACTGGGCCTAACACCGTCTGAGCCTGCCTCCTGAGACATATATTTTGAATGTGTACGTTTTCCATACATGTTATCCAGGGATACGGTACCCTTTCTAAACTTTGTGCAATCACGTGCAATCCATACTGGGCCTAACACCGTCTGAGCCTGCCTCTTGCTGTATAGACATATATTTTGAATGTGTACGCTATCCATACATGTTATCCGGGGATACGGTACCCTTTCTAACCTTTGTGCAATCACGTGCAATCCATACTGGGCCTAACACCGTCTGAGCCTGCCTCCTGAGACATATATTTTGAATGTGTACGCTATCCATACATGTTATCCAGGGATACGGTACCCTTTCTAATCTTTGTGCAATCACGTGCAATCCATACTGGGCCTAACACCGTCTGAGCCTGCCTCATGCTGTATAGACATATATTTTGAATGTGTACGCTATCCATACATGTTATCCAGGGATACGGTACCCTTTCTAACCTTTGTGCAAACACGTGCAATCCATACTGGGCCTAACACCGTCTGAGCCTGCCTCATGCTGTATAGACATATATTTTGAATGTGTACGCTATCTATACATGTTATCCAGGGATACGGTACCCTTTCTAACCTTTGTGCAATCACATGCAATCCATACTGGGCCTAACACCGTCTGAGCCTGCCTCCTGAGACATATATTTTGAATGTGTACGCTATCCATACATGTTATCCAGGGATACGGTACCCTTTCTAACCTTTGTGCAATCACGTGCAATCCATACTGGGCCTAACACCGTCTGAGCCTGCCTCATGCTGTATAGACATATATTTTGAATGTGTACGATATCCATACATGTTATCCAGGGATACGGTACCCTTTCTAACCTTTGTGCAATCACGTGCAATCCATACTGGGCCTAACACCGTCTGAGCCTGCCTCATGCTGTATAGACATATATTTTGAATGTGTACACTATCCATACATGTTATCCAGGGATACGGTACCCTTTCTAACCTTTGTGCAATCAAGTGCAATCCATACTGTGCCTAACACCGTCTGAGCCTGCCTCATGCTGTATAGACATATATTTTGAATGTGTACGCTATCCATACATGTTATCCAGGGATACGGTACCCTTTCTATCCTTTGTGC
This sequence comes from Dendrobates tinctorius, assembly GCF_039654945.1. Classification (NCBI taxonomy): domain Eukaryota; kingdom Metazoa; phylum Chordata; class Amphibia; order Anura; family Dendrobatidae; genus Dendrobates; species Dendrobates tinctorius. The sequence continues at coordinate 60,598 of NW_027362086.1, forward strand.
AATCACGTGCAATCCATACTGGGCCTAACACCGTCTGAGCCTGCCTCATGCTGTATAGACATATATTTTGAATGTGTACGGTATCCATACATGTTATCCGGGGATACGGTACCCTTTCTAACCTTTGTGCAATCACGTGCAATCCATACTGGGCCTAACACCGTCTGAGCCTGCCTCATGCTGTATAGACATATATTTTGAATGTGTACGCTATCCATACATGTTATCCGGGGATACGGTACCCTTTCTAACCTTTGTGCAATCACGTGCAATCCATAATGGGCCTAACACCGTCTGAGCCTGCCTCATGCTGTATAGACATATATTTTGAATGTGTACGCTATCCATACATGTTATCCAGGGATACTGTACCCTTTCTAACCTTTGTGCAATCACGTGCAATCCATACTGGGCCTAACACCGTCTGAGCCTGCCTCCTGAGACATATAATTTGAATGTGTAAGCTATCCATACATGTTATCCAGGGATACGGTACCCTTTCTAACCTTTGTGCAATCACGTGCAATCCATACTGGGCCTAACACCGTCTGAGCCTGCTTCATGCTGTATAGACATATATTTTGAATGCGTACGCTATCCATACATGTTATCTGGGGATACGGTACCCTTTCTAACCTTTGTGCAATCACGTGCAATCCATACTGGGCCTAACACCGTCTGAGCCTGCCTCCTGAGACATATATTTTGAATGTGTAAGCTATCCATACGTGTTATCCAGGGATACGGTACCCTTTCTAACCTTTGTGCAATCACGTGCAATCCATACTGGGCCTAACACCGTCTGAGCCTGCCTCATGCTGTATAGACATATATTTTGAATGTGTGCTCTATCCATTCTTGTTATCCGGGGATACGGTACCCTTTCTAACCTTTGTGCAATCACGTGCAATCCATACTGGGCTTAACACCTTCTGAGCCTGCCTCCTGAGACATATATTTTGAATGTGTACGCTATCCATACATGTTATCCAGGGATACGGTACCCTTTCTAACCTTTGTGCAATCACGTGCAATCCATACTGGGCCTAACACCGTCTGAGCCTGCCTCATGCTGTATAGACATATATTTTGAATGTGTACGCTATCCATACATGTTATCCAGGGATACGGTACCCTTTCTAACCTTTGTGCAATCACGTGCAATCCATACTGGGCCTAACACCGTCTGAGCCTGCCTCATGCTGTATAGACATATATTTTGAATGTGTACGCTATCCATACATGTTATCCAGGGATACGGTACCCTTTCTAACCTTTGTGCAATCACGTGCAATCCATACTGGGCCTAACTCCGTATGAGCCTGCCTCATGCTGTATAGACATATATTTTGAATGTGTACGCTATCCATGCATGTTATCCAGGGATACGGTACCCTTTCTAACCTTTGTGCAATCACGTGCAATCCATACTGGGCCTAACACCGTCTGAGCCTGCCTCATGCTGTATAGACATATATTTTGAATGTGTACGCTATCCATACATGTTATCCAGGGATACGGTACCCTTTCTAACCTTTGTGCAATCACGTGCAATCCATACTGGGCCTAACACCGTCTGAGCCTGCCTCATGCTGTATAGACATATATTTTGAATGTGTACGCTATCCATACATGTTATCCAGGGATACGGTACCCTTTCTAACCTTTGTGCAATCACGTGCAATCCATACTTGGCCTAACACCGTATGAGCCTGCCTCATGCTGTATAGACATATATTTTGAATGTGTACGCTATCCATACATGTTATCTGGGGATACGGTACCCTTTCTAACCTTTGTGCAATCACGTGCAATCCATACTGGGCCTAACACCTTCTGAGCCAGCCTCCTGAGACATATATTTTGAATGTGTACGCTATCCATACATGTTATCCAGGGATACGGTACACTTTCTAACCTTTGTGCAATCACGTGCAATCCATACTGGGCCTAACACCGTCTGAGCCTGCCTCATGCTGTATAGACATATATTTTGAATGTGTACGCTATCCATACATGTTATCCAGGGATACGGTACCCTTTCTAACTTTTGTGCAATCACGTGCAATCCATACTGGGCCTAACACCGTCTGAGCCTGCCTAATGCTGTATAGACATATATTTTGAATGTGTTCGCTATCCATACATGTTATCCAGGGATACGGTACCCTTTCTAACCTTTGTGCAATCACGTGCAATCCATACTGGGCCTAACACCGTCTGACCCTGCCTCATGCTGTATAGACATATATTTTGAATGTGTACGCTATCCATACATGTTATCCAGGGATACGGTACCCTTTCTAACCTTTGTGCAATCACGTGCAATCCATACTGGGCCTAACACCTTCTGAGCCTGCCTCATGCTGTATAGACATATATTTTGAATGTGTACGCTATCCATACATGTTATCCAGGGATACGGTACCCTTTCTAACCTTTGTGCAATCACGTGCAATCCATACTGGGCCTAACACCGTCTGAGCCTGCCTCATGCTGTATAGACATATATTTTGAATGTGTACGCTATCCATACATGTTATCCAGGGATACGGTACCCTTTCTAACCTTTGTGCAATCACGTGCAATCCATACTGGGCCTAACACCGTCTGAGCCTGCCTCATGCTGTATAGACATATATTTTGAATGTGTACGCTATCCATACATGTTATCCGGGGATACGGTACTCTTTCTAACCTTTGTGCAATCACGTGCAATCCATACTGGGCCTAACACCGTCTGAGCCTGCCTCATGCTGTATAGACATATATTTTGAATGTGTACGCTATCCATACATGTTATCCGGGGATACGGTACCCTTTCTAACCTTTGTGCAATCACGTGCAATCCATACTGGGCCTAACACCGTCTGAGCCTGCCTCCTGAGACATATATTTTGAATGTGTACGCTATCCATACATATTATCCAGGGATACGGTACCCTTTCTAAACTTTGTGCAATCACGTGCAATCCATACTGGGCCTAACACCGTCTGAGCCTGCCTCATGCTGTATAGACATAAATTTTGAATGTGTACGCTATCCATACATGTTATCCGGGGATACGGTACCCTTTCTAACCTTTGTGCAATCACGTGCAATCCATACTGGGCCTAACACTGTCTGAGCCTGCCTCCTGAGACATATATTTTGAATGTGTACGTTTTCCATACATGTTATCCAGGGATACGGTACCCTTTCTAATCTTTGTGCAATCACGTGCAATCCATACTGGGCCTAACACCGTCTGAGCCTGCCTCTTGCTGTATAGACATATATTTTGAATGTGTACGCTATCCATACATGTTATCCGGGGATACGGTACCCTTTCTAACCTTTGTGCAATCACGTGCAATCCATACTGGGCCTAACACCGTCTGAGCCTGCCTCCTGAGACATATATTTTGAATGTGTACGCTATCCATACATGTTATCCAGGGATACGGTACCCTTTCTAATCTTTGTGCAATCACGTGCAATCCATACTGGGCCTAACACCGTCTGAGCCTGCCTCATGCTGTATAGACATATATTTTGAATGTGTACGCTATCCATACATGTTATCCAGGGATACGGTACCCTTTCTAACCTTTGTGCAAACACGTGCAATCCATACTGGGCCTAACACCGTCTGAGCCTGCCTCATGCTGTATAGACATATATTTTGAATGTGTACGCTATCTATACATGTTATCCAGGGATACGGTACCCTTTCTAACCTTTGTGCAATCACATGCAATCCATACTGGGCCTAACACCGTCTGAGCCTGCCTCCTGAGACATATATTTTGAATGTGTACGCTATCCATACATGTTATCCAGGGATACGGTACCCTTTCTAACCTTTGTGCAATCACGTGCAATCCATACTGGGCCTAACACCGTCTGAGCCTGCCTCATGCTGTATAGACATATATTTTGAATGTGTACGATATCCATACATGTTATCCAGGGATACGGTACCCTTTCTAACCTTTGTGCAATCACGTGCAATCCATACTGGGCCTAACACCGTCTGACCCTGCCTCATGCTGTATAGACATATATTTTGAATGTGTACACTATCCATACATGTTATCCAGGGATACGGTACCCTTTCTAACCTTTGTGCAATCAAGTGCAATCCATACTGTGCCTAACACCGTCTGAGCCTGCCTCATGCTGTATAGACATATATTTTGAATGTGTACGCTATCCATACATGTTATCCAGGGATACGGTACCCTTTCTATCCTTTGTGCAATCACGTGCAATCCATACTGGGCCTAACACCGTCTGAGCCTGCCTCATGCTGTATAGACATATATTTTGAATGTGTACGGTATCCATACATGTTATCCGGGGATACGGTACCCTTTCTAACCTTTGTGCAATCACGTGCAATCCATACTGGGCCTAACACCGTCTGAGCCTGCCTCATGCTGTATAGACATATATTTTGAATGTGTACGCTATCCATACATGTTATCCGGGGATACGGTACCCTTTCTAACCTTTGTGCAATCACGTGCAATCCATAATGGGCCTAACACCGTCTGAGCCTGCCTCATGCTGTATAGACATATATTTTGAATGTGTACGCTATCCATACATGTTATCCAGGGATACTGTACCCTTTCTAACCTTTGTGCAATCACGTGCAATCCATACTGGGCCTAACACCGTCTGAGCCTGCCTCCTGAGACATATAATTTGAATGTGTAAGCTATCCATACATGTTATCCAGGGATACGGTACCCTTTCTAACCTTTGTGCAATCACGTGCAATCCATACTGGGCCTAACACCGTCTGAGCCTGCTTCATGCTGTATAGACATATATTTTGAATGCGTACGCTATCCATACATGTTATCTGGGGATACGGTACCCTTTCTAACCTTTGTGCAATCACGTGCAATCCATACTGGGCCTAACACCGTCTGAGCCTGCCTCCTGAGACATATATTTTGAATGTGTAAGCTATCCATACGTGTTATCCAGGGATACGGTACCCTTTCTAACCTTTGTGCAATCACGTGCAATCCATACTGGGCCTAACACCGTCTGAGCCTGCCTCATGCTGTATAGACATATATTTTGAATGTGTGCTCTATCCATTCTTGTTATCCGGGGATACGGTACCCTTTCTAACCTTTGTGCAATCACGTGCAATCCATACTGGGCTTAACACCTTCTGAGCCTGCCTCCTGAGACATATATTTTGAATGTGTACGCTATCCATACATGTTATCCAGGGATACGGTACCCTTTCTAACCTTTGTGCAATCACGTGCAATCCATACTGGGCCTAACACCGTCTGAGCCTGCCTCATGCTGTATAGACATATATTTTGAATGTGTACGCTATCCATACATGTTATCCAGGGATACGGTACCCTTTCTAACCTTTGTGCAATCACGTGCAATCCATACTGGGCCTAACACCGTCTGAGCCTGCCTCATGCTGTATAGACATATATTTTGAATGTGTACGCTATCCATACATGTTATCCAGGGATACGGTACCCTTTCTAACCTTTGTGCAATCACGTGCAATCCATACTGGGCCTAACACCGTCTGAGCCTGCCTCATGCTGTATAGACATATATTTTGAATGTGTACGCTATCCATACATGTTATCCAGGGATACGGTACCCTTTCTAACCTTTGTGAAATCACGTGCAATCCATACTGGGCCTAACATCGTCTGAGCCTGCCTCATGCTGTATAGACATATATTTTGAATGTGTACGCTATCCATACATGTTATCCGGGGATACGGTACCCTTTCTAACCTTTGTGCAATCACGTGCAATCCATACTGGGCCTAACACCGTCTGAGCCTGCCTCATGCTGTATAGACAAATATTTTGAATGTGTACGCTATCCATACATGTTATCCAGGGATACGGTACCCTTTCTAACCTTTGTGCAATCACGTGCAATCCATACTGGGCCTAACACCGTCTGAGCCTGCCTCATGCTGTATAGACATATATTTTGAATGTGTACGCTATCCATACATGTTATCCGGGGATACGGTACCCTTTCTAACCTTTGTGCAATCACGTGCAATCCATACTGGGCCTAACACCGTCTGAGCCTGCCTCCTGAGACATATATTTTGAATGTGTACGCTATCCATACATGTTATCCAGGGATACGGTACCCTTTCTAACCTTTGTGCAATCACGTGCAATCCATACTGGGCCTAACACCGTCTGAGCCTGCCTCATGCTGTATAGACATATATTTTGAATGTGTACGCTATCCATACATGTTATCCGGGGATACGATACCCTTTCTAACCTTTGTGCAATCACGTGCAATCCATACTGGGCCTAACACCGTCTGAGCCTGCCTCCTGAGACATATATTTTGAATGTGTACGTTATCCATACATGTTATCCAGGGATACGGTACCCTTTCTAACCTTTGTGCAATCACGTGCGATCCATACTGGGCCTAACACCGTCTGAGCCTGCCTCATGCTGTATAGACATATCTTTTGAATGTGTACGCTATCCATACATGTTATCCAGGGATACGGTACCCTTTCTAACCTATGTGCAATCACGTGCAATCCACACTGGGCCTAACACCGTCTGAGCCTTCCTCATGCTGTACAGACATATATTTTGAATGTGTACGCTATCTATACATGTTATCCGGGGATACGGTACCCTTTCTAACCTTTGTGCAATCACGTGCAATCCATACTGGGCCTAACACCGTCTGAGCCTGCCTCCTGATACATATATTTTGAATGTGTACGCTATCCATACATGTTATCCAGGGATACGGTACCCTTTCTAACCTTTGTGCAATCACGTGCAATCCATACTGGGCCTAACACCGTCTGAGCCTGCCTCATGCTGTATAGACATATATTTTGAATGTGTACGCTATCCATACATGTTACCAGGGATACGGTTCCCTTTCTAACCTTTGAGCAAACACGTGCAATCCATACTGGGCCTAACACCGTCTGAGCCTGCCTCATGCTGTATAGACATATATTTTGAATGTGTACGCTATCCATACATGTTATCCAGGGATACGGTACCCTTTCTAACCTTTGTTCAATCACGTGCAATCCATACTGGGACTAACACCGTCTGAGCCTGCCTCCTGAGACATATATTTTGAATGTGTACGCTATCCATACATGTTATCCAGGGATACGGTACCCTTTCTAACCTTTGTGCAATCACGTGCAATCCATACTGGGCCTAACACCGTCTGAGCCTGCCTCATGCTGTATAGACATATTTTGAATGTGTACGCTATCCATACATGTTATCCAGGGATACGGTACCCTTTCTAACCTTTGTGCAATCACGTGCAATCCATACTTGGCCTAACACCGTCTGAGCCTGCCTCATGCTGTATAGACATATATTTTGAATGTGTACGCTATCCATACATGTTATCCGGGGATACGGTACCCTTTCTAACCTTTGTGCAATCACGTGCAATCCATACTGGGCCTAACACCGTCTGAGCCTGCCTCCTGAGACATATATTTTGAATGTGTACGCTATCCATACATGTTATCCAGGGATACGGTACCCTTTCTAACCTTTGTGCAATCACGTGCAATCCATACTGGGCCTAACACCGTCTGAGCCTGCCTCCTGAGTCATATATTTTGAATGTGTACGCTATCCATACATGTTATCCAGGGATACGGTACCCTTTCTAACCTTTGTGCAATCACGTGCAATCCATACTGGGCCTAACACCGTCTGAGCCTGCCTCATGCTGTATAGACATATATTTTGAATGTGTACGCTATCCATACATGTTATCCAGGGATACGGTACCCTTTTTAACCTTTGTGCAATCACGTGCAATCCATACTGGGCCTAACACCGTCTGAGCCTGCTTCATGCTGTATAGACATATATTTTGAATGTGTACGCTATCCATACATGTTATCCGGGGATACGGTACCCTTTCTAACCTTTGTGCAATCACGTGCAATCCATACTGGGCCTAACACCGTCTGAGCCTGCCTCCTGAGACATATATTTTGAATGTGTACGCTATCCATACATGTTATCCAGGGATACGGTACCCTTTCTAACCTTTGTGCAATCACGCGCAATCCATACTGGGCCTAACACCGTCTGAGCCTGCCTCCTGAGACATATATGTTGAATGTGTACGCTATCCATACATGTTATCCAGGGATACGGTACCCTTTCTAAGCTCTGTGCAATCACGTGCAATCCATACTGGGCCTAACACGGTCTGAGCCTGCCTCATGCTGTATAGACATATATTTTGAATGTGTACGCTATCCATACATGTTATCCGGGGATATGGTACCCTTTCTAACCTTTGTGCAATCACGTGCAATCCATACTGGGCCTAACACCGTCTGAGCCTGCCTCCTGAGACATATATTTTGAATGTGTATGCTATCCATACATGTTATCCAGGGATACGGTACCCTTTCTAACCTTTGTGCAATCACGTGCAATCCATACTGGGCCTAACACCGTCTGAGCCTGCCTCATGCTGTATAGACATATATTTTGAATGTATACGCTATCCATACATGTTATCCAGGGATACGGTACCCTTTCTAACCTTTGAGCAAACACGTGCAATCCATACTGGGCCTAACACCGTCTGAGCCTGCCTCATGCTGTATAGACATATATTTTGAATGTGTACGCTATCCATACATGTTATCCGGGGATACGGTACCCTTTCTAACCTTTGTGCAATCACGTGCAATCCATACTGGGCCTAACACCGTCTGATCCTGCCTCCTGAGACATATATTTTGAATGTGTACGCTATCCATACATGTTATCCAGGGATACGGTACCCTTTCTAACCTTTGTGCAATCACGTGCAATCCATACTGGACCTAACACCGTCTGAGCCTGCCTCATGCTGTATAGACATATATTTTGAATGTGTACGCTATCCATACATGTTATCCAAGGATACGGTACCCTTTCTAACCTTTGTGCAATCACGTGCAATCCATACTGGGCCTAACACCGTCTGAGCCTGCCTCATGCTGTATAGACATATATTTTGAATGTGTACGCTATCCATACATGTTATCCGGGGATATGGTACCCTTTCTAACCTTTGTGCAATCACGTGCAATCCATACTGGGCCTAACACCGTATGAGCCTGCCTCCTGAGACATATATTTTGAATGTGTACGCTATCCATACATGTTATCCAGGGATACGGTACCCTTTCTAACCTTTGTGCAATCACGTGCAATCCATACTGGACCTAACACCGTCTGAGCCTGCCTCATGCTGTATAGACATATATTTTGAATGTGTACGCTATCCATACATGTTATCCAGGGATACGGTACCCTTTCTAACCTTTGTGCAATCACGTGCAATCCATACTGGGCCTAACACCGTCTGAGCCTGCCTCATGCTGTATAGACATATATTTTGAATGTGTACGCTATCCATACATGTTATCCGGGGATATGGTACCCTTTCTAACCTTTGTGCAATCACGTGCAATCCATACTGGGCCTAACACCATCTGAGCCTGCCTCCTGAGACATATATTTTGAATGTGTACGCTATCCATACATGTTATCCAGGGATACGGTACCCTTTCTAACCTTTGTGCAATCACGTGCAATCAATACTGGGCCTAACACCGTCTGAGCCTGCCTCATGCTGTATAGACATATATTTTGAATGTGTACGCTATCCATACATGTTATCCAGGGATACGGTACCCTTTCTAACCTTTGTGCAATCACGTGCAATCCATACTTGGCCTAACACCGTCTGAGCCTGCCTCATGCTGTATAGACATATATTTTGAATGTGTCCGCTATCCATACATGTTATCCGGGGATACGGTACCCTTTCTAACCTTTGTGCAATCACGTGCAATCCATACTGGGCCTAACACCTTCTGAGCCTGCCTCCTGAGACATATATTTTGAATGTGTACGCTATCCATACATGTTATCCAGGGATACGGTACCCTTTCTAACCTTTGTGCAATCACGTGCAATCGATACTGGGCCTAACACCGTCTGAGCCTGCCTCATGCTGTATAGACATATATTTTGAATGTGTACGCTATCCATACATGTTATCCAGGGATACGGTACCCTTTCTAACCTTTGTGCAATCACGTGCAATCCATAATGGGCCTAACACCGTCTGAGCCTGCCTCATGCTGTATAGACATATATTTTGAATGTGTACGCTATCCATACATGTTATCCAGGGATACGGTACCCTTTCTAACCTTTTTGCAATCACGTGCAATCCATACTGGGCCTAACACCGTCTGAGCCTGCCTCATGCTGTATAGACATATATTTTGAATGTGTACGCTATCCATACATGTTATCCAGGGATACGGTACCCTTTCTAACCTTTGTGCAATCACGTGCAATCCATACTGGGCCTAACACCGTCTGAGCCTGCCTCCTGAGACATATATTTTGAATGTGTACGCTATCCATACATGTTATCCAGGGATACGGTACCCTTTCTAACCATTGTGCAATCACGTGCAATCCATACTGGGCCTAACACCGTCTGAGCCTGCCTCATGCTGTATAGACATATATTTTGAATGTGTACGCTATCCATACATGTTATCCAGGGATACGGTACCCTTTCTAACCTTTGTGCAATCACGTGCAATCCATACTGGTCCTAACACCGTCTGAGCCTGCTTCATGCTGTATAGACATATATTTTGAATGTGTACGCTATCCATACATGTTATCTGGGGATACGGTACCCTTTCTAACCTTTGTGCAATCACGTGCAATCCATACTGGGCCTAACACCGTCTGAGCCTGCCTCCTGAGACATATATTTTGAATGTGTAAGCTATCCATACATGTTATCCAGGGATACGGTACCCTTTTTAACCTTTGTGCAATCACGTGCAATCCATACTGGGCCTAACACCGTCTGAGCCTGCCTCATGCTGTATAGACATATATTTTGAATGTGTACTCTATCCATTCTTGTTATCCGGGGATACGGTGCCCTTTCTAACCTTTGTGCAATCACGTGCAATCCATACTGGGCCTAACACCGTCTGATCCTGCCTCCTGAGACATATATTTTGAATGTGTACGCTATCCATACATGTTATCCAGGGATACGGTACCCTTTCTAACCTTTGTGCAATCACGTGCAATCCATACTGGACCTAAGACCGTCTGAGCCTGCATCATGCTGTATAGACATATATTTTGAATGTGTACGCTATCCATACATGTTATCCAGGGATACGGTACCCTTTCTAACCTTTGTGCAATCACGTGCAATCCATACTGGGCCTAACACCGTCTGAGCCTGCCTCATGCTGTATAGACATATATTTTGAATGTGCACGCTATCCATACATGTTATCCGGGGATATGGTACCCTTTCTAACCTTTGTGCAATCACGTGCAATCCATACTGGGCCTAACACCGTCTGAGCCTGCCTCCTGAGACATATATTTTGAATGTGTACGCTATCCATACATGTTATCCAGGGATACGGTACCCTTTCTAACCTTTGTGCAATCACGTGCAATCCATACTGGGCCTAACACCGTCTGAGCCTGCCTCATGCTGTATAGACATATATTTTGAATGTGTACGCTATCCATACATGTTATCCAGGGATACGGTACCCTTTCTAACCTTTGTGCAATCACGTGCAATCCATAATGGGCCTAACACCGTCTGAGCCTGCCTCATGCTGTATAGACATATATTTTGAATGTGTACGCTATCCATACATGTTATCCAGGGATACGGTACCCTTTCTAACCTTTGTGCAATCACGTGCAATCCATACTGGGCCTAACACCGTCTGAGCCTGCCTCATGCTGTATAGACATATATTTTGAATGTGTACGCTATCCATACATGTTATCCAGGGATACGGTACCCTTTCTAACCTTTGTGCAATCACGTGCAATCCATACTGGGCCTAACACCGTCTGAGCCTGCCTCATGCTGTATAGACATATATTTTCAATGTGTACGCTATCCATACATGTTATCCGGAGATACGGTACCCTTTCTAACCTTTGTGCAATCACGTGCAATCCATACTGGGCCTAACACCGTCTGAGCCTGCCTCATGCTGTATAGACAAATATTTTGAATGTGTACGCTATCCATACATGTTATCCAGGGATACGGTACCCTTTCTAACCTTTGTGCAATCACGTGCAATCCATACTGGGCCTAACACCGTCTGAGCCTGCCTCATGCTGTATAGACATATATTTTGAATGTGTACGCAATCCATACATGTTATCCGGGGATACGGTACCCTTTCTAACCTTTGTGCAATCACGTGCAATCCATACTGGGTCTAACACCGTCTGAGCCTGCCTCCTGAGACATATATTTTGAATGTGTACGCTATCCATACATGTTATCCAGGGATACGGTACCCTTTCTAACCTTTGTGCAATCACGTGCAATCCATACTGGGCCTAACACCGTCTGAGCCTGCCTCATGCTGTAAAGACAAATATTTTGAATGTGTACGCTATCCATACATGTTATCCGGGGATACGGTACCCTTTCTAACCTTTGTGCAATCACGTGCAATCCATACTGGGCCTAACACCGTCTGAGCCTGCCTCCTGAGACATATATTTTGAATGTGTATGCTATCCATACATGTTATCCAGGGATACGGTACCCTTTCTAACATTTGTGCAATCACGTGCAATCCATACTGGGCCTAACACCGTCTGAGCCTGCCCCCTGAGACATATATTTTGAATGTGTACGCTATCCATACATGTTATCCAGGGATACAGTACCCTTTCTAACCTTTGTGCAATCACGTGCAATCCATACTGGGCCTAATACCGTCTGAGCCTGCCTCTTGAGACATATATTTTGAATGTGTACGCTATCCATACATGTTATCCAGGGATACGGTACCCTTTCTAACCATTGTGCAATCACGTGCAATCCATACTGGGCCTAACACCGTCTGAGCCTGCCTCATGCTGTATAGACATATATTTTGAATGTGTACGCTATCCATACATGTTATCCAGGGATACGGTACCCTTTCTAACCTTTGTGCAATCACGTGCAATCCATACTGGTCCTAACACCGTCTGAGCCTGCTTCATGCTGTATAGACATATATTTTGAATGTGTACGCTATCCATACATGTTATCCGGGGATACGGTACCCTTTCTAACCTTTGTGCAATCACGTGCAATCCATACTGGGCCTAACACCGTCTGAGCCTGCCTCCTGAGACATATATTTTGAATGTGTAAGCTATCCATACATGTTATCCAGGGATACGGTACCATTTCTAACCTTTGTGCAATCACGTGCAATCCATACTGGGCCTAACACCGTCTGAGCCTGCCTCATGCTGTATAGACATATATTTTGAATGTGTACTCTATCCATTCTTGTTTTCCGGGGATACGGTACCCTTTCTAACCTTTGTGCAATCACCTGCAATCCATACTGGGCCTAACACCGTCTGATCCTGCCTCCTGAGACATATATTTTGAATGTGTACGCTATCCATACATGTTATGCAGGGATACGGTACCCTTTCTAACCTTTGAGCAATCACGTGCAATCCATACTGGACCTAACACCGTCTGAGCCTGCCTCATGCTGTATAGACATATATTTTGAATGTGTACGCTATCCATACATGTTATCCAGGGATACGGTACCCTTTCTAACCTTTGTGCAATCACGTGCAATCCATACTGGGCCTAACACCGTCTGAGCCTGCCTCATGCTGTATAGACATATATTTTGAATGTGTACGCTATCCATACATGTTATCCGGGGATATGGTACCCTTTCTAACCTTTGTGCAATCACGTGCAATCCATACTGAGCCTAACACCGTCTGAGCCTGCCTCCTGAGACATATATTTTGAATGTGTACGCTATCCATACATGTTATCCAGGGATACGGTACCCTTTCTAACCTTTGTGCAATCACGTGCAATCCATACTGGGCCTAACACCGTCTGAGCCTGCCTCATGCTGTATAGACATATATTTTGAATGTGTACGCTATCTATACATGTTATCCAGGGATACGGTACCCTTTCTAACCTTTGTGCAATCACGTGCAATCCATAATGGGCCTAACACCGTCTGAGCCTGCCTCATGCTGTATAGACATATATTTTGAATGTGTACGCTATCCATACATGTTATCCAGGGATACGGTACCCTTTCTAACCTTTGTGCAATCACGTGCAATCCATACTGGGCCTAACACCGTCTGAGCCTGCCTCATGCTGTATAGACATATATTTTGAATGTGTACGCTATCCATACATGTTATCCAGGGATACGGTACCCTTTCTAACCTTTGTGCAATCACGTGCAATCCATACTGGGCCTAACACCGTCTGAGCCTGCCTCATGCTGTATAGACATATATTTTCAATGTGTACGCTATCCATACATGTTATCCGGGGATACGGTACCCTTTCTAACCTTTGTGCAATCACGTGCAATCCATACTGGGCCTAACACCGTCTGAGCCTGCCTCATGCTGTATAGACAAATATTTTGAATGTGTACGCTATCCATACATGTTATCCAGGGATACGGTACCCTTTCTAACCTTTGTGCAATCACGTGCAATCCATACTGGGCCTAACACCGTCTGAGCCTGCCTCATGCTGTATAGACATATATTTTGAATGTGTACGCTATCCATACATGTTATCCGGGGATACGGTACCCTTTCTAACCTTTGTGCAATCACGTGCAATCCATACTGGGTCTAACACCGTCTGAGCCTGCCTCCTGAGACATATATTTTGAATGTGTACGCTATCCATACATGTTATCCAGGAATACGGTACCCTTTCTAACCTTTGTGCAATCACGTGCAATCCATACTGGGCATAACACCGTCTGAGCCTGCCTCATGCTGTAAAGACAAATATTTTGAATGTGTACGCTATCCATACATGTTATCCGGGGATACGGTACCCTTTCTAACCTTTGTGCAATCACGTGCAATCCATACTGGGCCTAACACCGTCTGAGCCTGCCTCCTGAGACATATATTTTGAATGTGTATGCTATCCATACATGTTATCCAGGGATACGGTACCCTTTCTAACCTTTGTGCAATCACGTGCAATCCATACTGGGCCTAACACCGTCTGAGCCTGCCCCCTGAGACATATATTTTGAATGTGTACGCTATCCATACATGTTATCCAGGGATACAGTACCCTTTCTAACCTTTGTGCAATCACGTGCAATCCATACTGGGCCTAATACCGTCTGAGCCTGCCTCTTGAGACATATATTTTGAATGTGTACGCTATCCATACATGTTATCCAGGGATACGGTACCCTTTCTAACCATTGTGCAATCACGTGCAATCCATACTGGGCCTAACACCGTCTGAGCCTGCCTCATGCTGTATAGACATATATTTTGAATGTGTACGCTATCCATACATGTTATCCAGGGATACGGTACCCTTTCTAACCTTTGTGCAATCACGTGCAATCCATACTGGTCCTAACACCGTCTGAGCCTGCTTCATGCTGTATAGACATATATTTTGAATGTGTACGCTATCCATACATGTTATCCGGGGATACGGTACCCTTTCTAACCTTTGTGCAATCACGTGCAATCCATACTGGACCTAACACCGTCTGAGCCTGCCTCATGCTGTATAGACATATATTTTGAATGTGTACGCTATCCATACATGTTATCCAGGGATACGGTACCCTTTCTAACCTTTGTGCAATCACGTGCAATCCATACTGGGCCTAACACCGTCTGAGCCTGCCTCATGCTGTATAGACATATATTTTGAATGTGTACGCTATCCATACATGTTATCCGGGGATATGGTACCCTTTCTAACCTTTGTGCAATCACGTGCAATCCATACTGAGCCTAACACCGTCTGAGCCTGCCTCCTGAGACATATATTTTGAATGTGTACGCTATCCATACATGTTATCCAGGGATACGGTACCCTTTCTAACCTTTGTGCAATCACGTGCAATCCATACTGGGCCTAACACCGTCTGAGCCTGCCTCATGCTGTATAGACATATATTTTGAATGTGTACGCTATCCATACATGTTATCCAGGGATACGGTACCCTTTCTAACCTTTGTGCAATCACGTGCAATCCATACTTGGCCTAACACCGTCTGAGCCTGCCTCATGCTGTATAGACATATATTTTGAATGTGTACGCTATCCATACATGTTATCCGGGGATACGGTACCCTTTCTAACCTTTGTGCAATCACGTGCAATCCATACTGGGCCTAACACCTTCTGAGCCTGCCTCCTGAGACATATATTTTGAATGTGTACGCTATCCATACATGTTATCCAGGGATACTTTTCCCTTTCTAACCTTTGTGCAATCACGTGCAATCCATACTGGGCCTAACACCGTCTGAGCCTGCCTCATGCTGTATAGACATATATTTTGAATGTGTACGCTATCCATACATGTTATCCAGGGATACGGTACCCTTTCTAACCTTTGTGCAATCACGTGCAATCCATAATGGGCCTAACACCGTCTGAGCCTGCCTCATGCTGTATAGACATATATTTTGAATGTGTACGCTATCCATACATGTTATCCAGGGATACGGTACCCTTTCTAACCTTTGTGCAATCACGTGCAATCCATACTGGGCCTAACACCGTCTGAGCCTGCCTCATGCTGTATAGACATATATTTTGAATGTGTACGCTATCCATACATGTTATCCAGGGATACGGTACCCTTTCTAACCTTTGTGCAATCACGTGCAATCCATACTGGGCCTAACACCGTCTGAGCCTGCCTCATGCTGTATAGACATATATTTTCAATGTGTACGCTATCCATACATGTTATCCGGGGATACGGTACCCTTTCTAACCTTTGTGCAATCACGTGCAATCCATACTGGGCCTAACACCGTCTGAGCCTGCCTCATGCTGTATAGACAAATATTTTGAATGTGTACGCTATCCATACATGTTATCCAGGGATACGGTACCCTTTCTAACCTTTGTGCAATCACGTGCAATCCATACTGGGCCTAACACCGTCTGAGCCTGCCTCATGCTGTATAGACATATATTTTGAATGTGTATGCTATCCATACATGTTATCCGGGGATACGGTACCCTTTCTAACCTTTGTGCAATCACGTGCAATCCATACTGGGCCTAACACCGTCTGAGCCTGCATCCTGAGACATATATTTTGAATGTGTACGCTATCCATACATGTTATCCAGGGATACGGTACCCTTTCTAACCTTTGTGCAATCACGTGCAATCCATACTGGGCCTAACACCGTCTGAGCCTGCCTCATGCTGTAAAGACAAATATTTTGAATGTGTACGCTATCCATACATGTTATCCGGGGATACGGTACCCTTTCTAACCTTTGTGCAATCACGTGCAATCCATACTGGGCCTAACACCGTCTGAGCCTGCCTCCTGAGACATATATTTTGAATGTGTACGCTATCCATACATGTTATCCAGGGATACGGTACCCTTTCTAACCTTTGTGCAATCACGTGCAATCCATACTGGGCCTAACACCGTCTGAGCCTGCCTCATGCTGTATAGACATATATTTTGAATGTGTACGCTATCCATACATGTTATCCAGGGATACGGTACCCTTTCTAACCTTTGTGCAATCACGTGCAATCCATACTTGGCCTAACACCGTATGAGCCTGCCTCATGCTGTATAGACATATATTTTGAATGTGTACGCTATCCATACATGTTATCTGGGGATACGGTACCCTTTCTAACCTTTGTGCAATCACGTGCAATCCATACTGGGCCTAACACCTTCTGAGCCAGCCTCCTGAGACATATATTTTGAATGTGTATGCTATCCATACATGTTATCCAGGGATACGGTACACTTTCTAACCTTTGTGCAATCACGTGCAATCCATACTGGGCCTAACACCGTCTGAGCCTGCCTCATGCTGTATAGACATATATTTTGAATGTGTACGCTATCCATACATGTTATCCAGGGATACGGTACCCTTTCTAACTTTTGTGCAATCACGTGCAATCCATACTGGGCCTAACACCGTCTGAGCCTGCCTCATGCTGTATAGACATATATTTTGAATGTGTTCGCTATCCATACATGTTATCCAGGGATACGGTACACTTTCTAACCTTTGTGCAATCACGTGCAATCCATACTGGGCCTAACACCGTCTGAGCCTGCCTCATGCTGTATAGACATATATTTTGAATGTGTACGCTATCCATACATGTTATCCAGGGATACGGTACCCTTTCTAACCTTTGTGCAATCACGTGCAATCCATACTGGGCCTAACACCGTCTGAGCCTGCATCATGCTGTATAGACATATATTTTGAATGTGTACGCTATCCATACATGTTATCCGGGGATACGGTACTCTTTCTAACCTTTGTGCAATCACGTGCAATCCATACTGGGCCTAACACCGTCTGAGCCTGCCTCATGCTGTATAGAAATATAATTTGAATGTGTACGCTATCCATACATGTTATCCGGGGATACGGTACCCTTTCTAACCTTTGTGCAATCACGTGCAATCCATACTGGGCCTAACACCGTCTGAGCCTGCCTCCTGAGACATATATTTTGAATGTGTACGCTATCCATACATATTATCCAGGGATACGGTACCCTTTCTAAACTTTGTGCAATCACGTGCAATCCATACTGGGCCTAACACCGTCTGAGCCTGCCTCATGCTGTATAGACATAAATTTTGAATGTGTACGCTATCCATACATGTTATCCGGGGATACGGTACCCTTTCTAACCTTTGTGCAATCACGTGCAATCCATACTGGGCCTAACACTGTCTGAGCCTGCCTCCTGAGACATATATTTTGAAAGTGTACGCTATCCATACATGTTATCCAGGGATACGGTACCCTTTCTAATCTTTGTGCAATCACGTGCAATCCATACTGGGCCTAACACCGTCTGAGCCTGCCTCTTGCTGTATAGACATATATTTTGAATGTGTACGCTATCCATACATGTTATCCGGGGATACGGTACCCTTTCTAACCTTTGTGCAATCACGTGCAATCCATACTGGGCCTAACACCGTCTGAGCCTGCCTCCTGAGACATATATTTTGAATGTGTACGCTATCCATACATGTTATCCAGGGATACGGTACCCTTTCTAATCTTTGTGCAATCACGTGCAATCCATACTGGGCCTAACACCGTCTGAGCCTGCCTCATGCTGTATAGAAATATAATTTGAATGTGTACGCTATCCATACATGTTATCCGGGGATACGGTACCCTTTCTAACCTTTGTGCAATCACGTGCAATCCATACTGGGCCTAACACCGTCTGAGCCTGCCTCCTGAGACATATATTTTGAATGTGTACGCTATCCATACATATTATCCAGGGATACGGTACCCTTTCTAAACTTTGTGCAATCACGTGCAATCCATACTGGGCCTAACACCGTCTGAGCCTGCCTCATGCTGTATAGACATAAATTTTGAATGTGTACGCTATCCATACATGTTATCCGGGGATACGGTACCCTTTCTAACCTTTGTGCAATCACGTGCAATCCATACTGGGCCTAACACTGTCTGAGCCTGCCTCCTGAGACATATATTTTGAAAGTGTACGCTATCCATACATGTTATCCAGGGATACGGTACCCTTTCTAATCTTTGTGCAATCACGTGCAATCCATACTGGGCCTAACACCGTCTGAGCCTGCCTCTTGCTGTATAGACATATATTTTGAATGTGTACGCTATCCATACATGTTATCCGGGGATACGGTACCCTTTCTAACCTTTGTGCAATCACGTGCAATCCATACTGGGCCTAACACCGTCTGAGCCTGCCTCCTGAGACATATATTTTGAATGTGTACGCTATCCATACATGTTATCCAGGGATACGGTACCCTTTCTAATCTTTGTGCAATCACGTGCAATCCATACTGGGCCTAACACCGTCTGAGCCTGCCTCATGCTGTATAGACATATATTTTGAATGTGTACGCTATCCATACATGTTATCCAGGGATACGGTACCCTTTCTAACCTTTGTGCAAACACGTGCAATCCATACTGGGCCTAACACCGTCTGAGCCTGCCTCATGCTGTATAGACATATATTTTGAATTTGTACGCTATCCATACATGTTATCCGGGGATACGGTACCCTTTCTAACCTTTGTGCAATCACGTGCAATCCATACTGGGCCTAACACCGTCTGAGCCTGCCTCCTGAGACATATATTTTGAATGTGTACGCTATCCATACATATTATCCAGGGATACGGTACCCTTTCTAAACTTTGTGCAATCACGTGCAATCCATACTGGGCCTAACACCGTCTGAGCCTGCCTCATGCTGTATAGACATAAATTTTGAATGTGTACGCTATCCATACATGTTATCCGGGGATACGGTACCCTTTCTAACCTTTGTGCAATCACGTGCAATCCATACTGGGCCTAACTGTCTGAGCCTGCCTCCTGAGACATATATTTTGAAAGTGTACGCTATCCATACATGTTATCCAGGGATACGGTACCCTTTCTAATCTTTGTGCAATCACGTGCAATCCATACTGGGCCTAACACCGTCTGAGCCTGCCTCTTGCTGTATAGACATATATTTTGAATGTGTACGCTATCCATACATGTTATCCGGGGATACGGTACCCTTTCTAACCTTTGTGCAATCACGTGCAATCCATACTGGGCCTAACACCGTCTGAGCCTGCCTCCTGAGACATATATTTTGAATGTGTACGCTATCCATACATGTTATCCAGGGATACGGTACCCTTTCTAATCTTTGTGCAATCACGTGCAATCCATACTGGGCCTAACACCGTCTGAGCCTGCCTCATGCTGTATAGACATATATTTTGAATGTGTACGCTATCCATACATGTTATCCAGGGATACGGTACCCTTTCTAACCTTTGTGCAAACACGTGCAATCCATACTGGGCCTAACACCGTCTGAGCCTGCCTCATGCTGTATAGACATATATTTTGAATGTGTACACTATCCATACATGTTATCCAGGGATACGGTACCCTTTCTAACCTTTGTGCAATCACATGCAATCCATACTGGGCCTAACACCATCTGAGCCTGCCTCCTGAGACATATATTTTGAATGTGTACGCTATCCATACATGTTATCCAGGGATACGGTACCCTTTCTAACCTTTGTGCAATCACGTGCAATCCATACTGGGCCTAACACCGTCTGAGCCTGCCTCATGCTGTATAGACATATATTTTGAATGTGTACGCTATCCATACATGTTATCCAGGGATACGGTACCCTTTCTAACCTTTGTGCAATCACGTGCAATCCATACTGGGCCTAACACCGTCTGAGCCTGCCTCATGCTGTATAGACATATATTTTGAATGTGTACGCTATCCATACATGTTATCCAGGGATACGGTACCCTTTCTAACCTTTGTGCAATCACGTGCAATCCATACTGGGCCTAACACCGTCTGAGCCTGCCTCATGCTGTATAGACATATATTTTCAATGTGTACGCTATCCATACATGTTATCCGGGGATACGGTACCCTTTCTAACCTTTGTGCAATCACGTGCAATCCATACTGGGCCTAACACCGTCTGAGCCTGCCTCATGCTGTATAGACAAATATTTTGAATGTGTACGCTATCCATACATGTTATCCAGGGATACGGTACCCTTTCTAACCTTTGTGCAATCACGTGCAATCCATACTGGGCCTAACACCGTCTGAGCCTGCCTCATGCTGTATAGACATATATTTTGAATGTGTATGCTATCCATACATGTTATCCGGGGATACGGTACCCTTTCTAACCTTTGTGCAATCACGTGCAATCCATACTGGGCCTAACACCGTCTGAGCCTGCATCCTGAGACATATATTTTGAATGTGTACGCTATCCATACATGTTATCCAGGGATACGGTACCCTTTCTAACCTTTGTGCAATCACGTGCAATCCATACTGGGCCTAACACCGTCTGAGCCTGCCTCATGCTGTAAAGACAAATATTTTGAATGTGTACGCTATCCATACATGTTATCCGGGGATACGGTACCCTTTCTAACCTTTGTGCAATCACGTGCAATCCATACTGGGCCTAACACCGTCTGAGCCTGCCTCCTGAGACATATATTTTGAATGTGTACGCTATCCATACATGTTATCCAGGGATACGGTACCCTTTCTAACCTTTGTGCAATCACGTGCAATCCATACTGGGCCTAACACCGTCTGAGCCTGCCTCATGCTGTATAGACATATATTTTGAATGTGTACGCTATCCATACATGTTATCCAGGGATACGGTACCCTTTCTAACCTTTGTGCAATCACGTGCAATCCATACTTGGCCTAACACCGTATGAGCCTGCCTCATGCTGTATAGACATATATTTTGAATGTGTACGCTATCCATACATGTTATCTGGGGATACGGTACCCTTTCTAACCTTTGTGCAATCACGTGCAATCCATACTGGGCCTAACACCTTCTGAGCCAGCCTCCTGAGACATATATTTTGAATGTGTACGCTATCCATACATGTTATCCAGGGATACGGTACACTTTCTAACCTTTGTGCAATCACGTGCAATCCATACTGGGCCTAACACCGTCTGAGCCTGCCTCATGCTGTATAGACATATATTTTGAATGTGTACGCTATCCATACATGTTATCCAGGGATACGGTACCCTTTCTAACTTTTGTGCAATCACGTGCAATCCATACTGGGCCTAACACCGTCTGAGCCTGCCTAATGCTGTATAGACATATATTTTGAATGTGTTCGCTATCCATACATGTTATCCAGGGATACGGTACCCTTTCTAACCTTTGTGCAATCACGTGCAATCCATACTGGGCCTAACACCGTCTGACCCTGCCTCATGCTGTATAGACATATATTTTGAATGTGTACGCTATCCATACATGTTATCCAGGGATACGGTACCCTTTCTAACCTTTGTGCAATCACGTGCAATCCATACTGGGCCTAACACCTTCTGAGCCTGCCTCATGCTGTATAGACATATATTTTGAATGTGTACGCTATCCATACATGTTATCCAGGGATACGGTACCCTTTCTAACCTTTGTGCAATCACGTGCAATCCATACTGGGCCTAACACCGTCTGAGCCTGCCTCATGCTGTATAGACATATATTTTGAATGTGTACGCTATCCATACATGTTATCCAGGGATACGGTACCCTTTCTAACCTTTGTGCAATCACGTGCAATCCATACTGGGCCTAACACCGTCTGAGCCTGCCTCATGCTGTATAGACATATATTTTGAATGTGTACGCTATCCATACATGTTATCCGGGGATACGGTACTCTTTCTAACCTTTGTGCAATCACGTGCAATCCATACTGGGCCTAACACCGTCTGAGCCTGCCTCATGCTGTATAGACATATATTTTGAATGTGTACGCTATCCATACATGTTATCCGGGGATACGGTACCCTTTCTAACCTTTGTGCAATCACGTGCAATCCATACTGGGCCTAACACCGTCTGAGCCTGCCTCCTGAGACATATATTTTGAATGTGTACGCTATCCATACATATTATCCAGGGATACGGTACCCTTTCTAAACTTTGTGCAATCACGTGCAATCCATACTGGGCCTAACACCGTCTGAGCCTGCCTCATGCTGTATAGACATAAATTTTGAATGTGTACGCTATCCATACATGTTATCCGGGGATACGGTACCCTTTCTAACCTTTGTGCAATCACGTGCAATCCATACTGGGCCTAACACTGTCTGAGCCTGCCTCCTGAGACATATATTTTGAATGTGTACGCTATCCATACATGTTATCCAGGGATACGGTACCCTTTCTAATCTTTGTGCAATCACGTGCAATCCATACTGGGCCTAACACCGTCTGAGCCTGCCTCTTGCTGTATAGACATATATTTTGAATGTGTACGCTATCCATACATGTTATCCGGGGATACGGTACCCTTTCTAACCTTTGTGCAATCACGTGCAATCCATACTGGGCCTAACACCGTCTGAGCCTGCCTCCTGAGACATATATTTTGAATGTGTACGCTATCCATACATGTTATCCAGGGATACGGTACCCTTTCTAATCTTTGTGCAATCACGTGCAATCCATACTGGGCCTAACACCGTCTGAGCCTGCCTCATGCTGTATAGACATATATTTTGAATGTGTACGCTATCCATACATGTTATCCGGGGATACGGTACCCTTTCTAACCTTTGTGCAAACACGTGCAATCCATACTGGGCCTAACACCGTCTGAGCCTGCCTCATGCTGTATAGACATATATTTTGAATGTGTACGCTATCTATACATGTTATCCAGGGATACGGTACCCTTTCTAACCTTTGTGCAATCACATGCAATCCATACTGGGCCTAACACCGTCTGAGCCTGCCTCCTGAGACATATATTTTGAATGTGTACGCTATCCATACATGTTATCCAGGGATACGGTACCCTTTCTAACCTTTGTGCAATCACGTGCAATCCATACTGGGCCTAACACCGTCTGAGCCTGCCTCATGCTGTATAGACATATATTTTGAATGTGTACGATATCCATACATGTTATCCAGGGATACGGTACCCTTTCTAACCTTTGTGCAATCACGTGCAATCCATACTGGGCCTAACACCGTCTGAGCCTGCCTCATGCTGTATAGACATATATTTTGAATGTGTACACTATCCATACATGTTATCCAGGGATACGGTACCCTTTCTAACCTTTGTGCAATCAAGTGCAATCCATACTGTGCCTAACACCGTCTGAGCCTGCCTCATGCTGTATAGACATATATTTTGAATGTGTACGCTATCCATACATGTTATCCAGGGATACGGTACCCTTTCTATCCTTTGTGCAATCACGTGCAATCCATACTGGGCCTAACACCGTCTGAGCCTGCCTCATGCTGTATAGACATATATTTTGAATGTGTACGGTATCCATACATGTTATCCGGGGATACGGTACCCTTTCTAACCTTTGTGCAATCACGTGCAATCCATACTGGGCCTAACACCGTCTGAGCCTGCCTCCTGAGACATATAATTTGAATGTGTAAGCTATCCATACATGTTATCCAGGGATACGGTACCCTTTCTAACCTTTGTGCAATCACGTGCAATCCATACTGGGCCTAACACCGTCTGAGCCTGCTTCATGCTGTATAGACATATATTTTGAATGCGTACGCTATCCATACATGTTATCTGGGGATACGGTACCCTTTCTAACCTTTGTGCAATCACGTGCAATCCATACTGGGCCTAACACCGTCTGAGCCTGCCTCCTGAGACATATATTTTGAATGTGTAAGCTATCCATACGTGTTATCCAGGGATACGGTACCCTTTCTAACCTTTGTGCAATCACGTGCAATCCATACTGGGCCTAACACCGTCTGAGCCTGCCTCATGCTGTATAGACATATATTTTGAATGTGTGCTCTATCCATTCTTGTTATCCGGGGATACGGTACCCTTTCTAACCTTTGTGCAATCACGTGCAATCCATACTGGGCCTAACACCGTCTGAGCCTGCCTCATGGTGTATAGACATATATTTTGAATGTGTACGCTATCCATACGTGTTATCCAGGGATACGGTACCCTTTCTAACCTTTGTGCAAACACGTGCAATCCATACTGGGCTTAACACCGTCTGAGCCTGCCTCATGCTGTATAGACATATATTTTGAATGTGTACGTTATCCATACATGTTATCCAGGGATACGGTACCCTTTCTAACCTTTGTGCAATCACATGCAATCCATACTGGGCCTAACACCGTCTGAGCATGCCTCCTGAGACATATATTTTGAATGTGTACGCTATCCATACATGTTATCCAGGGATACGGTACCCTTTCTAACCTTTGTGCAATCACGTGCAATCCATACTGGACCTAACACCGTCTGAGCCTGCCTCATGCTGTATAGACATATATTTTGAATGTGTTCGCTATCCATACATGTTATCCAGGGATACGGTACCCTTTCTAACCTTTGTGCAATAACGTGCAATCCATACTGGGCCTAACATCGTCTGAGCCTGCCTCATGCTGTATAGACATATATTTTGAATGTGTACGCTATCCATACATGTTATCCAGGGATACGGTACCCTTTCTAACCTTTGTGCAATCACGTGCAATCCATACTGGGCCTAACACCGTCTGAGCCTGCCTCATGCTGTATAGACATATATTTTGAATGTGTACGCTATCCATACATGTTATCCAGGGATACGGTACCCTTTCTAACCTTTGTGCAATCACGTGCAATCCATACTGGGCCTAACACCGTCTGAGCCTGCTTCATGCTGTATAGACATATATTTTGAATGCGTACGCTATCCATACATGTTATCTGGGGATACGGTACCCTTTCTAACCTTTGTGCAATCACGTGCAATCCATACTGGGCCTAACACCGTCTGAGCCTGCCTCCTGAGACATATATTTTGAATGTGTAAGCTATCCATACGTGTTATCCAGGGATACGGTACCCTTTCTAACCTTTGTGCAATCACGTGCAATCCATACTGGGCCTAACACCGTCTGAGCCTGCCTCATGCTGTATAGACATATATTTTGAATGTGTACGCTATCCATACGTGTTATCCAGGGATACGGTACCCTTTCTAACCTTTGTGCAAACACGTGCAATCCATACTGGGCTTAACACCGTCTGAGCCTGCCTCATGCTGTATAGACATATATTTTGAATGT
Organism: Dendrobates tinctorius; assembly: GCF_039654945.1. Classification (NCBI taxonomy): domain Eukaryota; kingdom Metazoa; phylum Chordata; class Amphibia; order Anura; family Dendrobatidae; genus Dendrobates; species Dendrobates tinctorius. The sequence goes on from NW_027362086.1 coordinate 87,448, forward strand.
GTACGTTATCCATACATGTTATCCAGGGATACGGTACCCTTTCTAACCTTTGTGCAATCACATGCAATCCATACTGGGCCTAACACCGTCTGAGCCTGCCTCCTGAGACATATAATTTGAATGTGTACTCTATCCATTCTTGTTATCCGGGGATACGGTACCCTTTCTAACCTTTGTGCAATCACGTGCAATCCATACTGGGCCTAACACCGTCTGAGCCTGCCTCATGGTGTATAGACATATATTTTGAATGTGTACGCTATCCATACGTGTTATCCAGGGATACGGTACCCTTTCTAACCTTTGTGCAAACACGTGCAATCCATACTGGGCTTAACACCGTCTGAGCCTGCCTCATGCTGTATAGACATATATTTTGAATGTGTACGTTATCCATACATGTTATCCAGGGATACGGTACCCTTTCTAACCTTTGTGCAATCACATGCAATCCATACTGGGCCTAACACCGTCTGAGCCTGCCTCCTGAGACATATAATTTGAATGTGTACGCTATCCATACATGTTATCCAGGGATACGGTACCCTTTCTAACCTTTGTGCAATCACGTGCAATCCATACTGGACCTTACACCGTCTGAGCCTGCCTCATGCTGTATAGACATATATTTTGAATGTGTTCGCTATCCATACATGTTATCCAGGGATACGGTACCCTTTCTAACCTTTGTGCAATAACGTGCAATCCATACTGGGCCTAACATCGTCTGAGCCTGCCTCATGCTGTATAGACATATATTTTGAATGTGTACGCTATCCATACATGTTATCCAGGGATACGGTACCCTTTCTAACCTTTGTGCAATCACGTGCAATCCATACTGGGCCTAACACCGTCTGAGCTTGCCTCATGCTGTATAGACATATATTTTGAATGTGTACGCTATCCATACATGTTATCCAGGGATACGGTACCCTTTCTAACCTTTGTGCAATCACGTGCAATCCATACTGGGCCTAACACCGTCTGAGCCTGCCTCATGCTGTATAGACATATATTTTGAATGTGTACGCTATCCATACATGTTATCCAGGGATATGGTACCCTTTCTAACCTTTGTGCAATCACGTGCAATCCATACTGGGCCTAACACCGTCTGAGCCTGCCTCATGCTGTATAGACATATATTTTGAATGTGTACGCTATCCATACATGTTATCCGGGGATACGGTACCCTTTCTAACCTTTGTGCAATCACGTGCAATCCATACTGGGCCTAACACGGTCTGAGCCTGCCTCATGCTGTATAGACATATATTTTGAATGTGTACGCTATCCATACATGTTATCCAGGGATACGGTACCCTTTCTAACCTTTGTGCAATCACGTGCAATCCATACTGGGCCTAACACCGTCTGAGCCTGCCTCATGCTGTATAGACATATATTTTGAATGTGTACGCTATCCATACATGTTATCCAGGGATACGGTACCCTTTCTAACCTTTGTGCAATCACGTGCAATCCATACTGGGCCTAACACCGTCTGAGCCTGCCTCTTGCTGTATAGACATATATTTTGAATGTGTACGCTATCCATACATGTTATCCGGGGATACGGTACCCTTTCTAACCTTTGCGCAATCACGTGCAATCCATACTGGGCCTAACACCGTCTGAGCCTGCCTCCTGAGACATATATTTTGAATGTGTACGCTATCCATACATGTTATCCAGGGATACGGTACCCTTTCTAATCTTTGTGCAATCACGTGCAATCCATACTGGGCCTAACACCGTCTGAGCCTGCCTCATGCTGTATAGACATATATTTTGAATGTGTACGCTATCCATACATGTTATCCAGGGATACGGTACCCTTTCTAACCTTTGTGCAAACACGTGCAATCCATACTGGGCCTAACACCGTCTGAGCCTGCCTCATGCTGTATAGACATATATTTTGAATGTGTACGCTATCCATACATGTTATCCAGGGATACGGTACCCTTTCTAACCTTTGTGCAATCACATGCAATCCATACTGGGCCTAACACCGTCTGAGCCTGCCTCCTGAGACATATATTTTGAATGTGTACGCTATCCATACATGTTATCCAGGGATACGGTACCCTTTCTAACCTTTGTGCAATCACGTGCAATCCATACTGGGCCTAACACCGTCTGAGCCTGCCTCATGCTGTATAGACATATATTTTGAATGTGTACGATATCCATACATGTTATCCAGGGATACGGTACCCTTTCTAACCTTTGTGCAATCACGTGCAATCCATACTGGGCCTAACACCGTCTGAGCCTGCCTCATGCTGTATAGACATATATTTTGAATGTGTACACTATCCATACATGTTATCCAGGGATACGGTACCCTTTCTAACCTTTGTGCAATCAAGTGCAATCCATACTGGGCCTAACACCGTCTGAGCCTGCCTCATGCTGTATAGACATATATTTTGAATGTGTACGCTATCCATACATGTTATCCAGGGATACGGTACCCTTTCTATCCTTTGTGCAATCACGTGCAATCCATACTGGGCCTAACACCGTCTGAGCCTGCCTCATGCTGTATAGACATATATTTTGAATGTGTACGGTATCCATACATGTTATCCGGGGATACGGTACCCTTTCTAACCTTTGTGCAATCACGTGCAATCCATACTGGGCCTAACACCGTCTGAGCCTGCCTCCTGAGACATATAATTTGAATGTGTAAGCTATCCATACATGTTATCCAGGGATACGGTACCCTTTCTAACCTTTGTGCAATCACGTGCAATCCATACTGGGCCTAACACCGTCTGAGCCTGCTTCATGCTGTATAGACATATATTTTGAATGCGTACGCTATCCATACATGTTATCTGGGGATACGGTACCCTTTCTACCCTTTGTGCAATCACGTGCAATCCATACTGGGCCTAACACCGTCTGAGCCTGCCTCCTGAGACATATATTTTGAATGTGTAAGCTATCCATACGTGTTATCCAGGGATACGGTACCCTTTCTAACCTTTGTGCAATCACGTGCAATCCATACTGGGCCTAACACCGTCTGAGCCTGCCTCATGCTGTATAGACATATATTTTGAATGTGTACTCTATCCATTCTTGTTATCCGGGGATACGGTACCCTTTCTAACCTTTGTGCAATCACGTGCAATCCATACTGGGCCTAACACCGTCTGATCTTGCCTCCTGAGACATATATTTTTTGAATGTGTACGCTATCCATACATGTTATCCAGGGATACGGTACCCTTTCTAACCTTTGTGCAATCACGTGCAATCCATACTGGGCCTAACACCGTCTGAGCCTGCCTCTTGCTGTATAGACATATATTTTGAATGTGTACGCTATCCATACATGTTATCCGGGGATACGGTACCCTTTCTAACCTTTGTGCAATCACGTGCAATCCATACTGGGCCTAACACCGTCTGAGCCTGCCTCCTGAGACATATATTTTGAATGTGTACGCTATCCATACATGTTATCCAGGGATACGGTACCCTTTCTAATCTTTGTGCAATCACGTGCAATCCATACTGGGCCTAACACCGTCTGAGCCTGCCTCATGGTGTATAGACATATATTTTGAATGTGTACGCTATCCATACGTGTTATCCAGGGATACGGTACCCTTTCTAACCTTTGTGCAAACACGTGCAATCCATACTGGGCTTAACACCGTCTGAGCCTGCCTCATGCTGTATAGACATATATTTTGAATGTGTACGTTATCCATACATGTTATCCAGGGATACGGTACCCTTTCTAACCTTTGTGCAATCACATGCAATCCATACTGGGCCTAACACCATCTGAGCCTGCCTCCTGAGACATATATTTTGAATGTGTACGCTATCCATACATGTTATCCAGGGATACGGTACCCTTTCTAACCTTTGTGCAATCACGTGCAATCCATACTGGACCTAACACCGTCTGAGCCTGCGTCATGCTGTATAGACATATATTTTGAATGTGTTCGCTATCCATACATGTTATCCAGGGATACGGTACCCTTTCTAACCTTTGTGCAATAACGTGCAATCCACACTGGGCCTAACATCGTCTGAGCCTGCCTCATGCTGTATAGACATATATTTTGAATGTGTACGCTATCCATACATGTTATCCAGGGATACGGTACCCTTTCTAACCTTTGTGCAATCACGTGCAATCCATACTGGGCCTAACACCGTCTGAGCCTGCCTCATGCTGTATAGACATATATTTTGAATGTGTACGCTATCCATACATGTTATCCAGGGATACGGTACCCTTTCTAACCTTTGTGCAATCACGTGCAATCCATACTGGGCCTAACACCGTCTGAGCCTGCCTCATGCTGTATAGACATATATTTTGAATGTGTACGCTATCCATACATGTTATCCAGGGATATGGTACCCTTTCTAACCTTTGTGCAATCACGTGCAATCCATACTGGGCCTAACACCGTCTGAGCCTGCCTCATGCTGTATAGACATATATTTTGAATGTGTACGCTATCCATACATGTTATCCGGGGATACGGTACCCTTTCTAACCTTTGTGCAATCACGTGCAATCCATACTGGGCCTAACACCGTCTGAGCCTGCCTCATGCTGTATAGACATATATTTTGAATGTGTACGCTATCCATACATGTTATCCGGGTATACTGTACCCTTTCTAACCTTTGTGCAATCACGTGCAATCCATACTGGGCCTAACACCGTCTGAGCCTGCCTCCTGAGACATATATTTTGAATGTGTACGCTATCCATACATATTATCCAGGGATACGGTACCCTTTCTAAACTTTGTGCAATCACGTGCAATCCATACTGGGCCTAACACCGTCTGAGCCTGCCTCATGCTGTATAGACATATATTTTGAATGTGTACGCTATCCATACATGTTATCCGGGGATACGGTACCCTTTCTAACCTTTGTGCAATCACGTGCAATCCATACTGGGCCTAACACCGTCTGAGCCTGCCTCCTGAGACATATATTTTGAATGTGTACGCTATCCATACATGTTATCCAGGGATACGGTACCCTTTCTAACCTTTGTGCAATCACGTGCAATCCATACTGGGCCTAACACCGTCTGAGCCTGCCTCTTGCTGTATAGACATATATTTTGAATGTGTACGCTATCCATACATGTTATCCGGGGATACGGTACCCTTTCTAACCTTTGTGCAATCACGTGCAATCCATACTGGGCCTAACACCGTCTGAGCCTGACTCCTGAGACATATATTTTGAATGTGTACGCTATCCATACATGTTATCCAGGGATACGGTACCCTTTCTAATCTTTGTGCAATCACGTGCAATCCATACTGGGCCTAACACCGTCTGAGCCTGCCTCATGCTGTATAGACATATATTTTGAATGTGTACGCTATCCATACATGTTATCCAAGGATATGGTACCCTTTCTAACCTTTGTGCAAACACGTGCAATCCATACTGGGCCTAACACCGTCTGAGCCTGCCTCATGCTGTATAGACATATATTTTGAATGTGTACGCTATCCATACATGTTATCCAGGGATACGGTACCCTTTCTAACCTTTGTGCAATCACATGCAATCCATACTGGGCCTAACACCGTCTGAGCCTGCCTCCTGACACATATATTTTGAATGTGTACGCTATCCATACATGTTATCCAGGGATACGGTACCCTTTCTAACCTTTGTGCAATCACGTGCAATCCATACTGGGCCTAACACCGTCTGAGCCTGCCTCATGCTGTATAGACATATATTTTGAATGTGTACGCTATCCATACATGTTATCCAGGGATACGGTACCCTTTCTAACCTTTGTGCAATCACGTGCAATCCATACTGGGCCTAACACCGTCTGAGCCTGCCTCATGCTGTATAGACATATATTTTGAATGTGTACGCTATCCATACATGTTATCCAGGGATACGGTACCCTTTCTAACCTTTGTGCAATCACGTGCAATCCATACTGGGCCTAACACCGTCTGAGCCTGCCTCATGCTGTATAGACATATATTTTGAATGTGTACGCTATCCATACATGTTATCCAGGGATACGGTACCCTTTCTAACCTTTGTGCAATCACGTGCAATCCATACTGGGCCTAACACCGTCTGAGCCTGCTTCATGCTGTATAGACATATATTTTGAATGTGTAAGCTATCCATACATGTTATCCAGGGATACGGTACCCTTTCTAACCTTTGTGCAATCATGTGCAATCCATACTGGGCCTAACACCGTCTGAGCCTGCCTCATGCTGTATAGACATATATTTTGAATGTGTACTCTATCCATTCTTGTTATCCGGGGTACGGTACCATTTCTAACCTTTGTGCAATCACGTGCAATCCATACTGGGCCTAACACCGTCTGATCCTGCCTCCTGAGACATATATTTTGAATGTGTACGCTATCCATACATGTTATTCAGGGATACGGTACCCTTTCTAACCTTTGTGCAATCACGTGCAATCCATACTGGGCCTAACACCGTCTGAGCCTGCCTCATGCTGTATAGACATATATTTTGAATGTGTACGCTATCCATACATGTTATCCAGGGATACGGTACCCTTTCTAACCTTTGTGCAATCACGTGCAATCCATACTGGGCCTAACACCGTCTGAGACTGCCTCATGCTGTATAGACATATATTTTGAATGTGTACGCTATCCATACATGTTATCCGGGGATACGGTACCCTTTCTAACCTTTGTGCAATCACGTGCAATCCATACTGGGCCTAACACCGTCTGAGCCTGCCCCCTGAGACATATATTTTGAATGTGTACGCTATCCATACATGTTATCCAGGGATACGGTACCCTTTCTAACCTTTGTGCAATCACGTGCAATCCATACTGGGCCTAACACCGTCTGAGCCTGCCTCCTGAGACATATATTTTGAATGTGTACGCTATCCATACATGTTATCCAGGGATACGGTACCCTTTCTAACCATTGTGCAATCACGTGCAATCCATACTGGGCCTAACACCGTCTGAGCCTGCCTCATGCTGTATAGACATATATTTTGAATGTGTACGCTATCCATACATGTTATCCAGGGATACGGTACCCTTTCTAACCTTTGTGCAATCACGTGCAATCCATACTGGGCCTAACACCGTCTGAGCCTGCCTCATGCTGTATAGACATATATTTTGAATGTGTACGCTATCCATACATGTTATCCAGGGATACGGTACCCTTTCTAACCTTTGTGAAATCACGTGCAATCCATACTGGGCCTAACATCGTCTGAGCCTGCCTCATGCTGTATAGACATATATTTTGAATGTGTACGCTATCCATACATGTTATCCGGGGATACGGTACCCTTTCTAACCTTTGTGCAATCACGTGCAATCCATACTGGGCCTAACACCGTCTGAGCCTGCCTCATGCTGTATAGACAAATATTTTGAATGTGTACGCTATCCATACATGTTATCCAGGGATACGGTACCCTTTCTAACCTTTGTGCAATCACGTGCAATCCATACTGGGCCTAACACCGTCTGAGCCTGCCTCATGCTGTATAGACATATATTTTGAATGTGTACGCTATCCATACATGTTATCCGGGGATACGGTACCCTTTCTAACCTTTGTGCAATCACGTGCAATCCATACTGGGCCTAACACCGTCTGAGCCTGCCTCCTGAGACATATATTTTGAATGTGTACGCTATCCATACATGTTATCCAGGGATACGGTACCCTTTCTAACCTTTGTGCAATCACGTGCAATCCATACTGGGCCTAACACCGTCTGAGCCTGCCTCATGCTGTATAGACATATATTTTGAATGTGTACGCTATCCATACATGTTATCCGGGGATACGATACCCTTTCTAACCTTTGTGCAATCACGTGCAATCCATACTGGGCCTAACACCGTCTGAGCCTGCCTCCTGAGACATATATTTTGAATGTGTACGTTATCCATACATGTTATCCAGGGATACGGTACCCTTTCTAACCTTTGTGCAATCACGTGCGATCCATACTGGGCCTAACACCGTCTGAGCCTGCCTCATGCTGTATAGACATATCTTTTGAATGTGTACGCTATCCATACATGTTATCCAGGGATACGGTACCCTTTCTAACCTATGTGCAATCACGTGCAATCCACACTGGGCCTAACACCGTCTGAGCCTTCCTCATGCTGTACAGACATATATTTTGAATGTGTACGCTATCTATACATGTTATCCGGGGATACGGTACCCTTTCTAACCTTTGTGCAATCACGTGCAATCCATACTGGGCCTAACACCGTCTGAGCCTGCCTCCTGATACATATATTTTGAATGTGTACGCTATCCATACATGTTATCCAGGGATACGGTACCCTTTCTAACCTTTGTGCAATCACGTGCAATCCATACTGGGCCTAACACCGTCTGAGCCTGCCTCATGCTGTATAGACATATATTTTGAATGTGTACGCTATCCATACATGTTACCAGGGATACGGTTCCCTTTCTAACCTTTGAGCAAACACGTGCAATCCATACTGGGCCTAACACCGTCTGAGCCTGCCTCATGCTGTATAGACATATATTTTGAATGTGTACGCTATCCATACATGTTATCCAGGGATACGGTACCCTTTCTAACCTTTGTTCAATCACGTGCAATCCATACTGGGACTAACACCGTCTGAGCCTGCCTCCTGAGACATATATTTTGAATGTGTACGCTATCCATACATGTTATCCAGGGATACGGTACCCTTTCTAACCTTTGTGCAATCACGTGCAATCCATACTGGGCCTAACACCGTCTGAGCCTGCCTCATGCTGTATAGACATATTTTGAATGTGTACGCTATCCATACATGTTATCCAGGGATACGGTACCCTTTCTAACCTTTGTGCAATCACGTGCAATCCATACTTGGCCTAACACCGTCTGAGCCTGCCTCATGCTGTATAGACATATATTTTGAATGTGTACGCTATCCATACATGTTATCCGGGGATACGGTACCCTTTCTAACCTTTGTGCAATCACGTGCAATCCATACTGGGCCTAACACCGTCTGAGCCTGCCTCCTGAGACATATATTTTGAATGTGTACGCTATCCATACATGTTATCCAGGGATACGGTACCCTTTCTAACCTTTGTGCAATCACGTGCAATCCATACTGGGCCTAACACCGTCTGAGCCTGCCTCCTGAGTCATATATTTTGAATGTGTACGCTATCCATACATGTTATCCAGGGATACGGTACCCTTTCTAACCTTTGTGCAATCACGTGCAATCCATACTGGGCCTAACACCGTCTGAGCCTGCCTCATGCTGTATAGACATATATTTTGAATGTGTACGCTATCCATACATGTTATCCAGGGATACGGTACCCTTTTTAACCTTTGTGCAATCACGTGCAATCCATACTGGGCCTAACACCGTCTGAGCCTGCTTCATGCTGTATAGACATATATTTTGAATGTGTACGCTATCCATACATGTTATCCGGGGATACGGTACCCTTTCTAACCTTTGTGCAATCACGTGCAATCCATACTGGGCCTAACACCGTCTGAGCCTGCCTCCTGAGACATATATTTTGAATGTGTACGCTATCCATACATGTTATCCAGGGATACGGTACCCTTTCTAACCTTTGTGCAATCACGCGCAATCCATACTGGGCCTAACACCGTCTGAGCCTGCCTCCTGAGACATATATGTTGAATGTGTACGCTATCCATACATGTTATCCAGGGATACGGTACCCTTTCTAAGCTCTGTGCAATCACGTGCAATCCATACTGGGCCTAACACGGTCTGAGCCTGCCTCATGCTGTATAGACATATATTTTGAATGTGTACGCTATCCATACATGTTATCCGGGGATATGGTACCCTTTCTAACCTTTGTGCAATCACGTGCAATCCATACTGGGCCTAACACCGTCTGAGCCTGCCTCCTGAGACATATATTTTGAATGTGTATGCTATCCATACATGTTATCCAGGGATACGGTACCCTTTCTAACCTTTGTGCAATCACGTGCAATCCATACTGGGCCTAACACCGTCTGAGCCTGCCTCATGCTGTATAGACATATATTTTGAATGTATACGCTATCCATACATGTTATCCAGGGATACGGTACCCTTTCTAACCTTTGAGCAAACACGTGCAATCCATACTGGGCCTAACACCGTCTGAGCCTGCCTCATGCTGTATAGACATATATTTTGAATGTGTACGCTATCCATACATGTTATCCGGGGATACGGTACCCTTTCTAACCTTTGTGCAATCACGTGCAATCCATACTGGGCCTAACACCGTCTGATCCTGCCTCCTGAGACATATATTTTGAATGTGTACGCTATCCATACATGTTATCCAGGGATACGGTACCCTTTCTAACCTTTGTGCAATCACGTGCAATCCATACTGGACCTAACACCGTCTGAGCCTGCCTCATGCTGTATAGACATATATTTTGAATGTGTACGCTATCCATACATGTTATCCAAGGATACGGTACCCTTTCTAACCTTTGTGCAATCACGTGCAATCCATACTGGGCCTAACACCGTCTGAGCCTGCCTCATGCTGTATAGACATATATTTTGAATGTGTACGCTATCCATACATGTTATCCGGGGATATGGTACCCTTTCTAACCTTTGTGCAATCACGTGCAATCCATACTGGGCCTAACACCGTATGAGCCTGCCTCCTGAGACATATATTTTGAATGTGTACGCTATCCATACATGTTATCCAGGGATACGGTACCCTTTCTAACCTTTGTGCAATCACGTGCAATCCATACTGGACCTAACACCGTCTGAGCCTGCCTCATGCTGTATAGACATATATTTTGAATGTGTACGCTATCCATACATGTTATCCAGGGATACGGTACCCTTTCTAACCTTTGTGCAATCACGTGCAATCCATACTGGGCCTAACACCGTCTGAGCCTGCCTCATGCTGTATAGACATATATTTTGAATGTGTACGCTATCCATACATGTTATCCGGGGATATGGTACCCTTTCTAACCTTTGTGCAATCACGTGCAATCCATACTGGGCCTAACACCATCTGAGCCTGCCTCCTGAGACATATATTTTGAATGTGTACGCTATCCATACATGTTATCCAGGGATACGGTACCCTTTCTAACCTTTGTGCAATCACGTGCAATCAATACTGGGCCTAACACCGTCTGAGCCTGCCTCATGCTGTATAGACATATATTTTGAATGTGTACGCTATCCATACATGTTATCCAGGGATACGGTACCCTTTCTAACCTTTGTGCAATCACGTGCAATCCATACTTGGCCTAACACCGTCTGAGCCTGCCTCATGCTGTATAGACATATATTTTGAATGTGTCCGCTATCCATACATGTTATCCGGGGATACGGTACCCTTTCTAACCTTTGTGCAATCACGTGCAATCCATACTGGGCCTAACACCTTCTGAGCCTGCCTCCTGAGACATATATTTTGAATGTGTACGCTATCCATACATGTTATCCAGGGATACGGTACCCTTTCTAACCTTTGTGCAATCACGTGCAATCGATACTGGGCCTAACACCGTCTGAGCCTGCCTCATGCTGTATAGACATATATTTTGAATGTGTACGCTATCCATACATGTTATCCAGGGATACGGTACCCTTTCTAACCTTTGTGCAATCACGTGCAATCCATAATGGGCCTAACACCGTCTGAGCCTGCCTCATGCTGTATAGACATATATTTTGAATGTGTACGCTATCCATACATGTTATCCAGGGATACGGTACCCTTTCTAACCTTTTTGCAATCACGTGCAATCCATACTGGGCCTAACACCGTCTGAGCCTGCCTCATGCTGTATAGACATATATTTTGAATGTGTACGCTATCCATACATGTTATCCAGGGATACGGTACCCTTTCTAACCTTTGTGCAATCACGTGCAATCCATACTGGGCCTAACACCGTCTGAGCCTGCCTCCTGAGACATATATTTTGAATGTGTACGCTATCCATACATGTTATCCAGGGATACGGTACCCTTTCTAACCATTGTGCAATCACGTGCAATCCATACTGGGCCTAACACCGTCTGAGCCTGCCTCATGCTGTATAGACATATATTTTGAATGTGTACGCTATCCATACATGTTATCCAGGGATACGGTACCCTTTCTAACCTTTGTGCAATCACGTGCAATCCATACTGGTCCTAACACCGTCTGAGCCTGCTTCATGCTGTATAGACATATATTTTGAATGTGTACGCTATCCATACATGTTATCTGGGGATACGGTACCCTTTCTAACCTTTGTGCAATCACGTGCAATCCATACTGGGCCTAACACCGTCTGAGCCTGCCTCCTGAGACATATATTTTGAATGTGTAAGCTATCCATACATGTTATCCAGGGATACGGTACCCTTTTTAACCTTTGTGCAATCACGTGCAATCCATACTGGGCCTAACACCGTCTGAGCCTGCCTCATGCTGTATAGACATATATTTTGAATGTGTACTCTATCCATTCTTGTTATCCGGGGATACGGTGCCCTTTCTAACCTTTGTGCAATCACGTGCAATCCATACTGGGCCTAACACCGTCTGATCCTGCCTCCTGAGACATATATTTTGAATGTGTACGCTATCCATACATGTTATCCAGGGATACGGTACCCTTTCTAACCTTTGTGCAATCACGTGCAATCCATACTGGACCTAAGACCGTCTGAGCCTGCATCATGCTGTATAGACATATATTTTGAATGTGTACGCTATCCATACATGTTATCCAGGGATACGGTACCCTTTCTAACCTTTGTGCAATCACGTGCAATCCATACTGGGCCTAACACCGTCTGAGCCTGCCTCATGCTGTATAGACATATATTTTGAATGTGCACGCTATCCATACATGTTATCCGGGGATATGGTACCCTTTCTAACCTTTGTGCAATCACGTGCAATCCATACTGGGCCTAACACCGTCTGAGCCTGCCTCCTGAGACATATATTTTGAATGTGTACGCTATCCATACATGTTATCCAGGGATACGGTACCCTTTCTAACCTTTGTGCAATCACGTGCAATCCATACTGGGCCTAACACCGTCTGAGCCTGCCTCATGCTGTATAGACATATATTTTGAATGTGTACGCTATCCATACATGTTATCCAGGGATACGGTACCCTTTCTAACCTTTGTGCAATCACGTGCAATCCATAATGGGCCTAACACCGTCTGAGCCTGCCTCATGCTGTATAGACATATATTTTGAATGTGTACGCTATCCATACATGTTATCCAGGGATACGGTACCCTTTCTAACCTTTGTGCAATCACGTGCAATCCATACTGGGCCTAACACCGTCTGAGCCTGCCTCATGCTGTATAGACATATATTTTGAATGTGTACGCTATCCATACATGTTATCCAGGGATACGGTACCCTTTCTAACCTTTGTGCAATCACGTGCAATCCATACTGGGCCTAACACCGTCTGAGCCTGCCTCATGCTGTATAGACATATATTTTCAATGTGTACGCTATCCATACATGTTATCCGGAGATACGGTACCCTTTCTAACCTTTGTGCAATCACGTGCAATCCATACTGGGCCTAACACCGTCTGAGCCTGCCTCATGCTGTATAGACAAATATTTTGAATGTGTACGCTATCCATACATGTTATCCAGGGATACGGTACCCTTTCTAACCTTTGTGCAATCACGTGCAATCCATACTGGGCCTAACACCGTCTGAGCCTGCCTCATGCTGTATAGACATATATTTTGAATGTGTACGCAATCCATACATGTTATCCGGGGATACGGTACCCTTTCTAACCTTTGTGCAATCACGTGCAATCCATACTGGGTCTAACACCGTCTGAGCCTGCCTCCTGAGACATATATTTTGAATGTGTACGCTATCCATACATGTTATCCAGGGATACGGTACCCTTTCTAACCTTTGTGCAATCACGTGCAATCCATACTGGGCCTAACACCGTCTGAGCCTGCCTCATGCTGTAAAGACAAATATTTTGAATGTGTACGCTATCCATACATGTTATCCGGGGATACGGTACCCTTTCTAACCTTTGTGCAATCACGTGCAATCCATACTGGGCCTAACACCGTCTGAGCCTGCCTCCTGAGACATATATTTTGAATGTGTATGCTATCCATACATGTTATCCAGGGATACGGTACCCTTTCTAACATTTGTGCAATCACGTGCAATCCATACTGGGCCTAACACCGTCTGAGCCTGCCCCCTGAGACATATATTTTGAATGTGTACGCTATCCATACATGTTATCCAGGGATACAGTACCCTTTCTAACCTTTGTGCAATCACGTGCAATCCATACTGGGCCTAATACCGTCTGAGCCTGCCTCTTGAGACATATATTTTGAATGTGTACGCTATCCATACATGTTATCCAGGGATACGGTACCCTTTCTAACCATTGTGCAATCACGTGCAATCCATACTGGGCCTAACACCGTCTGAGCCTGCCTCATGCTGTATAGACATATATTTTGAATGTGTACGCTATCCATACATGTTATCCAGGGATACGGTACCCTTTCTAACCTTTGTGCAATCACGTGCAATCCATACTGGTCCTAACACCGTCTGAGCCTGCTTCATGCTGTATAGACATATATTTTGAATGTGTACGCTATCCATACATGTTATCCGGGGATACGGTACCCTTTCTAACCTTTGTGCAATCACGTGCAATCCATACTGGGCCTAACACCGTCTGAGCCTGCCTCCTGAGACATATATTTTGAATGTGTAAGCTATCCATACATGTTATCCAGGGATACGGTACCATTTCTAACCTTTGTGCAATCACGTGCAATCCATACTGGGCCTAACACCGTCTGAGCCTGCCTCATGCTGTATAGACATATATTTTGAATGTGTACTCTATCCATTCTTGTTTTCCGGGGATACGGTACCCTTTCTAACCTTTGTGCAATCACCTGCAATCCATACTGGGCCTAACACCGTCTGATCCTGCCTCCTGAGACATATATTTTGAATGTGTACGCTATCCATACATGTTATGCAGGGATACGGTACCCTTTCTAACCTTTGAGCAATCACGTGCAATCCATACTGGACCTAACACCGTCTGAGCCTGCCTCATGCTGTATAGACATATATTTTGAATGTGTACGCTATCCATACATGTTATCCAGGGATACGGTACCCTTTCTAACCTTTGTGCAATCACGTGCAATCCATACTGGGCCTAACACCGTCTGAGCCTGCCTCATGCTGTATAGACATATATTTTGAATGTGTACGCTATCCATACATGTTATCCGGGGATATGGTACCCTTTCTAACCTTTGTGCAATCACGTGCAATCCATACTGAGCCTAACACCGTCTGAGCCTGCCTCCTGAGACATATATTTTGAATGTGTACGCTATCCATACATGTTATCCAGGGATACGGTACCCTTTCTAACCTTTGTGCAATCACGTGCAATCCATACTGGGCCTAACACCGTCTGAGCCTGCCTCATGCTGTATAGACATATATTTTGAATGTGTACGCTATCTATACATGTTATCCAGGGATACGGTACCCTTTCTAACCTTTGTGCAATCACGTGCAATCCATAATGGGCCTAACACCGTCTGAGCCTGCCTCATGCTGTATAGACATATATTTTGAATGTGTACGCTATCCATACATGTTATCCAGGGATACGGTACCCTTTCTAACCTTTGTGCAATCACGTGCAATCCATACTGGGCCTAACACCGTCTGAGCCTGCCTCATGCTGTATAGACATATATTTTGAATGTGTACGCTATCCATACATGTTATCCAGGGATACGGTACCCTTTCTAACCTTTGTGCAATCACGTGCAATCCATACTGGGCCTAACACCGTCTGAGCCTGCCTCATGCTGTATAGACATATATTTTCAATGTGTACGCTATCCATACATGTTATCCGGGGATACGGTACCCTTTCTAACCTTTGTGCAATCACGTGCAATCCATACTGGGCCTAACACCGTCTGAGCCTGCCTCATGCTGTATAGACAAATATTTTGAATGTGTACGCTATCCATACATGTTATCCAGGGATACGGTACCCTTTCTAACCTTTGTGCAATCACGTGCAATCCATACTGGGCCTAACACCGTCTGAGCCTGCCTCATGCTGTATAGACATATATTTTGAATGTGTACGCTATCCATACATGTTATCCGGGGATACGGTACCCTTTCTAACCTTTGTGCAATCACGTGCAATCCATACTGGGTCTAACACCGTCTGAGCCTGCCTCCTGAGACATATATTTTGAATGTGTACGCTATCCATACATGTTATCCAGGAATACGGTACCCTTTCTAACCTTTGTGCAATCACGTGCAATCCATACTGGGCATAACACCGTCTGAGCCTGCCTCATGCTGTAAAGACAAATATTTTGAATGTGTACGCTATCCATACATGTTATCCGGGGATACGGTACCCTTTCTAACCTTTGTGCAATCACGTGCAATCCATACTGGGCCTAACACCGTCTGAGCCTGCCTCCTGAGACATATATTTTGAATGTGTATGCTATCCATACATGTTATCCAGGGATACGGTACCCTTTCTAACCTTTGTGCAATCACGTGCAATCCATACTGGGCCTAACACCGTCTGAGCCTGCCCCCTGAGACATATATTTTGAATGTGTACGCTATCCATACATGTTATCCAGGGATACAGTACCCTTTCTAACCTTTGTGCAATCACGTGCAATCCATACTGGGCCTAATACCGTCTGAGCCTGCCTCTTGAGACATATATTTTGAATGTGTACGCTATCCATACATGTTATCCAGGGATACGGTACCCTTTCTAACCATTGTGCAATCACGTGCAATCCATACTGGGCCTAACACCGTCTGAGCCTGCCTCATGCTGTATAGACATATATTTTGAATGTGTACGCTATCCATACATGTTATCCAGGGATACGGTACCCTTTCTAACCTTTGTGCAATCACGTGCAATCCATACTGGTCCTAACACCGTCTGAGCCTGCTTCATGCTGTATAGACATATATTTTGAATGTGTACGCTATCCATACATGTTATCCGGGGATACGGTACCCTTTCTAACCTTTGTGCAATCACGTGCAATCCATACTGGACCTAACACCGTCTGAGCCTGCCTCATGCTGTATAGACATATATTTTGAATGTGTACGCTATCCATACATGTTATCCAGGGATACGGTACCCTTTCTAACCTTTGTGCAATCACGTGCAATCCATACTGGGCCTAACACCGTCTGAGCCTGCCTCATGCTGTATAGACATATATTTTGAATGTGTACGCTATCCATACATGTTATCCGGGGATATGGTACCCTTTCTAACCTTTGTGCAATCACGTGCAATCCATACTGAGCCTAACACCGTCTGAGCCTGCCTCCTGAGACATATATTTTGAATGTGTACGCTATCCATACATGTTATCCAGGGATACGGTACCCTTTCTAACCTTTGTGCAATCACGTGCAATCCATACTGGGCCTAACACCGTCTGAGCCTGCCTCATGCTGTATAGACATATATTTTGAATGTGTACGCTATCCATACATGTTATCCAGGGATACGGTACCCTTTCTAACCTTTGTGCAATCACGTGCAATCCATACTTGGCCTAACACCGTCTGAGCCTGCCTCATGCTGTATAGACATATATTTTGAATGTGTACGCTATCCATACATGTTATCCGGGGATACGGTACCCTTTCTAACCTTTGTGCAATCACGTGCAATCCATACTGGGCCTAACACCTTCTGAGCCTGCCTCCTGAGACATATATTTTGAATGTGTACGCTATCCATACATGTTATCCAGGGATACTTTTCCCTTTCTAACCTTTGTGCAATCACGTGCAATCCATACTGGGCCTAACACCGTCTGAGCCTGCCTCATGCTGTATAGACATATATTTTGAATGTGTACGCTATCCATACATGTTATCCAGGGATACGGTACCCTTTCTAACCTTTGTGCAATCACGTGCAATCCATAATGGGCCTAACACCGTCTGAGCCTGCCTCATGCTGTATAGACATATATTTTGAATGTGTACGCTATCCATACATGTTATCCAGGGATACGGTACCCTTTCTAACCTTTGTGCAATCACGTGCAATCCATACTGGGCCTAACACCGTCTGAGCCTGCCTCATGCTGTATAGACATATATTTTGAATGTGTACGCTATCCATACATGTTATCCAGGGATACGGTACCCTTTCTAACCTTTGTGCAATCACGTGCAATCCATACTGGGCCTAACACCGTCTGAGCCTGCCTCATGCTGTATAGACATATATTTTCAATGTGTACGCTATCCATACATGTTATCCGGGGATACGGTACCCTTTCTAACCTTTGTGCAATCACGTGCAATCCATACTGGGCCTAACACCGTCTGAGCCTGCCTCATGCTGTATAGACAAATATTTTGAATGTGTACGCTATCCATACATGTTATCCAGGGATACGGTACCCTTTCTAACCTTTGTGCAATCACGTGCAATCCATACTGGGCCTAACACCGTCTGAGCCTGCCTCATGCTGTATAGACATATATTTTGAATGTGTATGCTATCCATACATGTTATCCGGGGATACGGTACCCTTTCTAACCTTTGTGCAATCACGTGCAATCCATACTGGGCCTAACACCGTCTGAGCCTGCATCCTGAGACATATATTTTGAATGTGTACGCTATCCATACATGTTATCCAGGGATACGGTACCCTTTCTAACCTTTGTGCAATCACGTGCAATCCATACTGGGCCTAACACCGTCTGAGCCTGCCTCATGCTGTAAAGACAAATATTTTGAATGTGTACGCTATCCATACATGTTATCCGGGGATACGGTACCCTTTCTAACCTTTGTGCAATCACGTGCAATCCATACTGGGCCTAACACCGTCTGAGCCTGCCTCCTGAGACATATATTTTGAATGTGTACGCTATCCATACATGTTATCCAGGGATACGGTACCCTTTCTAACCTTTGTGCAATCACGTGCAATCCATACTGGGCCTAACACCGTCTGAGCCTGCCTCATGCTGTATAGACATATATTTTGAATGTGTACGCTATCCATACATGTTATCCAGGGATACGGTACCCTTTCTAACCTTTGTGCAATCACGTGCAATCCATACTTGGCCTAACACCGTATGAGCCTGCCTCATGCTGTATAGACATATATTTTGAATGTGTACGCTATCCATACATGTTATCTGGGGATACGGTACCCTTTCTAACCTTTGTGCAATCACGTGCAATCCATACTGGGCCTAACACCTTCTGAGCCAGCCTCCTGAGACATATATTTTGAATGTGTATGCTATCCATACATGTTATCCAGGGATACGGTACACTTTCTAACCTTTGTGCAATCACGTGCAATCCATACTGGGCCTAACACCGTCTGAGCCTGCCTCATGCTGTATAGACATATATTTTGAATGTGTACGCTATCCATACATGTTATCCAGGGATACGGTACCCTTTCTAACTTTTGTGCAATCACGTGCAATCCATACTGGGCCTAACACCGTCTGAGCCTGCCTCATGCTGTATAGACATATATTTTGAATGTGTTCGCTATCCATACATGTTATCCAGGGATACGGTACACTTTCTAACCTTTGTGCAATCACGTGCAATCCATACTGGGCCTAACACCGTCTGAGCCTGCCTCATGCTGTATAGACATATATTTTGAATGTGTACGCTATCCATACATGTTATCCAGGGATACGGTACCCTTTCTAACCTTTGTGCAATCACGTGCAATCCATACTGGGCCTAACACCGTCTGAGCCTGCATCATGCTGTATAGACATATATTTTGAATGTGTACGCTATCCATACATGTTATCCGGGGATACGGTACTCTTTCTAACCTTTGTGCAATCACGTGCAATCCATACTGGGCCTAACACCGTCTGAGCCTGCCTCATGCTGTATAGAAATATAATTTGAATGTGTACGCTATCCATACATGTTATCCGGGGATACGGTACCCTTTCTAACCTTTGTGCAATCACGTGCAATCCATACTGGGCCTAACACCGTCTGAGCCTGCCTCCTGAGACATATATTTTGAATGTGTACGCTATCCATACATATTATCCAGGGATACGGTACCCTTTCTAAACTTTGTGCAATCACGTGCAATCCATACTGGGCCTAACACCGTCTGAGCCTGCCTCATGCTGTATAGACATAAATTTTGAATGTGTACGCTATCCATACATGTTATCCGGGGATACGGTACCCTTTCTAACCTTTGTGCAATCACGTGCAATCCATACTGGGCCTAACACTGTCTGAGCCTGCCTCCTGAGACATATATTTTGAAAGTGTACGCTATCCATACATGTTATCCAGGGATACGGTACCCTTTCTAATCTTTGTGCAATCACGTGCAATCCATACTGGGCCTAACACCGTCTGAGCCTGCCTCTTGCTGTATAGACATATATTTTGAATGTGTACGCTATCCATACATGTTATCCGGGGATACGGTACCCTTTCTAACCTTTGTGCAATCACGTGCAATCCATACTGGGCCTAACACCGTCTGAGCCTGCCTCCTGAGACATATATTTTGAATGTGTACGCTATCCATACATGTTATCCAGGGATACGGTACCCTTTCTAATCTTTGTGCAATCACGTGCAATCCATACTGGGCCTAACACCGTCTGAGCCTGCCTCATGCTGTATAGAAATATAATTTGAATGTGTACGCTATCCATACATGTTATCCGGGGATACGGTACCCTTTCTAACCTTTGTGCAATCACGTGCAATCCATACTGGGCCTAACACCGTCTGAGCCTGCCTCCTGAGACATATATTTTGAATGTGTACGCTATCCATACATATTATCCAGGGATACGGTACCCTTTCTAAACTTTGTGCAATCACGTGCAATCCATACTGGGCCTAACACCGTCTGAGCCTGCCTCATGCTGTATAGACATAAATTTTGAATGTGTACGCTATCCATACATGTTATCCGGGGATACGGTACCCTTTCTAACCTTTGTGCAATCACGTGCAATCCATACTGGGCCTAACACTGTCTGAGCCTGCCTCCTGAGACATATATTTTGAAAGTGTACGCTATCCATACATGTTATCCAGGGATACGGTACCCTTTCTAATCTTTGTGCAATCACGTGCAATCCATACTGGGCCTAACACCGTCTGAGCCTGCCTCTTGCTGTATAGACATATATTTTGAATGTGTACGCTATCCATACATGTTATCCGGGGATACGGTACCCTTTCTAACCTTTGTGCAATCACGTGCAATCCATACTGGGCCTAACACCGTCTGAGCCTGCCTCCTGAGACATATATTTTGAATGTGTACGCTATCCATACATGTTATCCAGGGATACGGTACCCTTTCTAATCTTTGTGCAATCACGTGCAATCCATACTGGGCCTAACACCGTCTGAGCCTGCCTCATGCTGTATAGACATATATTTTGAATGTGTACGCTATCCATACATGTTATCCAGGGATACGGTACCCTTTCTAACCTTTGTGCAAACACGTGCAATCCATACTGGGCCTAACACCGTCTGAGCCTGCCTCATGCTGTATAGACATATATTTTGAATTTGTACGCTATCCATACATGTTATCCGGGGATACGGTACCCTTTCTAACCTTTGTGCAATCACGTGCAATCCATACTGGGCCTAACACCGTCTGAGCCTGCCTCCTGAGACATATATTTTGAATGTGTACGCTATCCATACATATTATCCAGGGATACGGTACCCTTTCTAAACTTTGTGCAATCACGTGCAATCCATACTGGGCCTAACACCGTCTGAGCCTGCCTCATGCTGTATAGACATAAATTTTGAATGTGTACGCTATCCATACATGTTATCCGGGGATACGGTACCCTTTCTAACCTTTGTGCAATCACGTGCAATCCATACTGGGCCTAACTGTCTGAGCCTGCCTCCTGAGACATATATTTTGAAAGTGTACGCTATCCATACATGTTATCCAGGGATACGGTACCCTTTCTAATCTTTGTGCAATCACGTGCAATCCATACTGGGCCTAACACCGTCTGAGCCTGCCTCTTGCTGTATAGACATATATTTTGAATGTGTACGCTATCCATACATGTTATCCGGGGATACGGTACCCTTTCTAACCTTTGTGCAATCACGTGCAATCCATACTGGGCCTAACACCGTCTGAGCCTGCCTCCTGAGACATATATTTTGAATGTGTACGCTATCCATACATGTTATCCAGGGATACGGTACCCTTTCTAATCTTTGTGCAATCACGTGCAATCCATACTGGGCCTAACACCGTCTGAGCCTGCCTCATGCTGTATAGACATATATTTTGAATGTGTACGCTATCCATACATGTTATCCAGGGATACGGTACCCTTTCTAACCTTTGTGCAAACACGTGCAATCCATACTGGGCCTAACACCGTCTGAGCCTGCCTCATGCTGTATAGACATATATTTTGAATGTGTACACTATCCATACATGTTATCCAGGGATACGGTACCCTTTCTAACCTTTGTGCAATCACATGCAATCCATACTGGGCCTAACACCATCTGAGCCTGCCTCCTGAGACATATATTTTGAATGTGTACGCTATCCATACATGTTATCCAGGGATACGGTACCCTTTCTAACCTTTGTGCAATCACGTGCAATCCATACTGGGCCTAACACCGTCTGAGCCTGCCTCATGCTGTATAGACATATATTTTGAATGTGTACGCTATCCATACATGTTATCCAGGGATACGGTACCCTTTCTAACCTTTGTGCAATCACGTGCAATCCATACTGGGCCTAACACCGTCTGAGCCTGCCTCATGCTGTATAGACATATATTTTGAATGTGTACGCTATCCATACATGTTATCCAGGGATACGGTACCCTTTCTAACCTTTGTGCAATCACGTGCAATCCATACTGGGCCTAACACCGTCTGAGCCTGCCTCATGCTGTATAGACATATATTTTCAATGTGTACGCTATCCATACATGTTATCCGGGGATACGGTACCCTTTCTAACCTTTGTGCAATCACGTGCAATCCATACTGGGCCTAACACCGTCTGAGCCTGCCTCATGCTGTATAGACAAATATTTTGAATGTGTACGCTATCCATACATGTTATCCAGGGATACGGTACCCTTTCTAACCTTTGTGCAATCACGTGCAATCCATACTGGGCCTAACACCGTCTGAGCCTGCCTCATGCTGTATAGACATATATTTTGAATGTGTATGCTATCCATACATGTTATCCGGGGATACGGTACCCTTTCTAACCTTTGTGCAATCACGTGCAATCCATACTGGGCCTAACACCGTCTGAGCCTGCATCCTGAGACATATATTTTGAATGTGTACGCTATCCATACATGTTATCCAGGGATACGGTACCCTTTCTAACCTTTGTGCAATCACGTGCAATCCATACTGGGCCTAACACCGTCTGAGCCTGCCTCATGCTGTAAAGACAAATATTTTGAATGTGTACGCTATCCATACATGTTATCCGGGGATACGGTACCCTTTCTAACCTTTGTGCAATCACGTGCAATCCATACTGGGCCTAACACCGTCTGAGCCTGCCTCCTGAGACATATATTTTGAATGTGTACGCTATCCATACATGTTATCCAGGGATACGGTACCCTTTCTAACCTTTGTGCAATCACGTGCAATCCATACTGGGCCTAACACCGTCTGAGCCTGCCTCATGCTGTATAGACATATATTTTGAATGTGTACGCTATCCATACATGTTATCCAGGGATACGGTACCCTTTCTAACCTTTGTGCAATCACGTGCAATCCATACTTGGCCTAACACCGTATGAGCCTGCCTCATGCTGTATAGACATATATTTTGAATGTGTACGCTATCCATACATGTTATCTGGGGATACGGTACCCTTTCTAACCTTTGTGCAATCACGTGCAATCCATACTGGGCCTAACACCTTCTGAGCCAGCCTCCTGAGACATATATTTTGAATGTGTACGCTATCCATACATGTTATCCAGGGATACGGTACACTTTCTAACCTTTGTGCAATCACGTGCAATCCATACTGGGCCTAACACCGTCTGAGCCTGCCTCATGCTGTATAGACATATATTTTGAATGTGTACGCTATCCATACATGTTATCCAGGGATACGGTACCCTTTCTAACTTTTGTGCAATCACGTGCAATCCATACTGGGCCTAACACCGTCTGAGCCTGCCTAATGCTGTATAGACATATATTTTGAATGTGTTCGCTATCCATACATGTTATCCAGGGATACGGTACCCTTTCTAACCTTTGTGCAATCACGTGCAATCCATACTGGGCCTAACACCGTCTGACCCTGCCTCATGCTGTATAGACATATATTTTGAATGTGTACGCTATCCATACATGTTATCCAGGGATACGGTACCCTTTCTAACCTTTGTGCAATCACGTGCAATCCATACTGGGCCTAACACCTTCTGAGCCTGCCTCATGCTGTATAGACATATATTTTGAATGTGTACGCTATCCATACATGTTATCCAGGGATACGGTACCCTTTCTAACCTTTGTGCAATCACGTGCAATCCATACTGGGCCTAACACCGTCTGAGCCTGCCTCATGCTGTATAGACATATATTTTGAATGTGTACGCTATCCATACATGTTATCCAGGGATACGGTACCCTTTCTAACCTTTGTGCAATCACGTGCAATCCATACTGGGCCTAACACCGTCTGAGCCTGCCTCATGCTGTATAGACATATATTTTGAATGTGTACGCTATCCATACATGTTATCCGGGGATACGGTACTCTTTCTAACCTTTGTGCAATCACGTGCAATCCATACTGGGCCTAACACCGTCTGAGCCTGCCTCATGCTGTATAGACATATATTTTGAATGTGTACGCTATCCATACATGTTATCCGGGGATACGGTACCCTTTCTAACCTTTGTGCAATCACGTGCAATCCATACTGGGCCTAACACCGTCTGAGCCTGCCTCCTGAGACATATATTTTGAATGTGTACGCTATCCATACATATTATCCAGGGATACGGTACCCTTTCTAAACTTTGTGCAATCACGTGCAATCCATACTGGGCCTAACACCGTCTGAGCCTGCCTCATGCTGTATAGACATAAATTTTGAATGTGTACGCTATCCATACATGTTATCCGGGGATACGGTACCCTTTCTAACCTTTGTGCAATCACGTGCAATCCATACTGGGCCTAACACTGTCTGAGCCTGCCTCCTGAGACATATATTTTGAATGTGTACGCTATCCATACATGTTATCCAGGGATACGGTACCCTTTCTAATCTTTGTGCAATCACGTGCAATCCATACTGGGCCTAACACCGTCTGAGCCTGCCTCTTGCTGTATAGACATATATTTTGAATGTGTACGCTATCCATACATGTTATCCGGGGATACGGTACCCTTTCTAACCTTTGTGCAATCACGTGCAATCCATACTGGGCCTAACACCGTCTGAGCCTGCCTCCTGAGACATATATTTTGAATGTGTACGCTATCCATACATGTTATCCAGGGATACGGTACCCTTTCTAATCTTTGTGCAATCACGTGCAATCCATACTGGGCCTAACACCGTCTGAGCCTGCCTCATGCTGTATAGACATATATTTTGAATGTGTACGCTATCCATACATGTTATCCGGGGATACGGTACCCTTTCTAACCTTTGTGCAAACACGTGCAATCCATACTGGGCCTAACACCGTCTGAGCCTGCCTCATGCTGTATAGACATATATTTTGAATGTGTACGCTATCTATACATGTTATCCAGGGATACGGTACCCTTTCTAACCTTTGTGCAATCACATGCAATCCATACTGGGCCTAACACCGTCTGAGCCTGCCTCCTGAGACATATATTTTGAATGTGTACGCTATCCATACATGTTATCCAGGGATACGGTACCCTTTCTAACCTTTGTGCAATCACGTGCAATCCATACTGGGCCTAACACCGTCTGAGCCTGCCTCATGCTGTATAGACATATATTTTGAATGTGTACGATATCCATACATGTTATCCAGGGATACGGTACCCTTTCTAACCTTTGTGCAATCACGTGCAATCCATACTGGGCCTAACACCGTCTGAGCCTGCCTCATGCTGTATAGACATATATTTTGAATGTGTACACTATCCATACATGTTATCCAGGGATACGGTACCCTTTCTAACCTTTGTGCAATCAAGTGCAATCCATACTGTGCCTAACACCGTCTGAGCCTGCCTCATGCTGTATAGACATATATTTTGAATGTGTACGCTATCCATACATGTTATCCAGGGATACGGTACCCTTTCTATCCTTTGTGCAATCACGTGCAATCCATACTGGGCCTAACACCGTCTGAGCCTGCCTCATGCTGTATAGACATATATTTTGAATGTGTACGGTATCCATACATGTTATCCGGGGATACGGTACCCTTTCTAACCTTTGTGCAATCACGTGCAATCCATACTGGGCCTAACACCGTCTGAGCCTGCCTCCTGAGACATATAATTTGAATGTGTAAGCTATCCATACATGTTATCCAGGGATACGGTACCCTTTCTAACCTTTGTGCAATCACGTGCAATCCATACTGGGCCTAACACCGTCTGAGCCTGCTTCATGCTGTATAGACATATATTTTGAATGCGTACGCTATCCATACATGTTATCTGGGGATACGGTACCCTTTCTAACCTTTGTGCAATCACGTGCAATCCATACTGGGCCTAACACCGTCTGAGCCTGCCTCCTGAGACATATATTTTGAATGTGTAAGCTATCCATACGTGTTATCCAGGGATACGGTACCCTTTCTAACCTTTGTGCAATCACGTGCAATCCATACTGGGCCTAACACCGTCTGAGCCTGCCTCATGCTGTATAGACATATATTTTGAATGTGTGCTCTATCCATTCTTGTTATCCGGGGATACGGTACCCTTTCTAACCTTTGTGCAATCACGTGCAATCCATACTGGGCCTAACACCGTCTGAGCCTGCCTCATGGTGTATAGACATATATTTTGAATGTGTACGCTATCCATACGTGTTATCCAGGGATACGGTACCCTTTCTAACCTTTGTGCAAACACGTGCAATCCATACTGGGCTTAACACCGTCTGAGCCTGCCTCATGCTGTATAGACATATATTTTGAATGTGTACGTTATCCATACATGTTATCCAGGGATACGGTACCCTTTCTAACCTTTGTGCAATCACATGCAATCCATACTGGGCCTAACACCGTCTGAGCATGCCTCCTGAGACATATATTTTGAATGTGTACGCTATCCATACATGTTATCCAGGGATACGGTACCCTTTCTAACCTTTGTGCAATCACGTGCAATCCATACTGGACCTAACACCGTCTGAGCCTGCCTCATGCTGTATAGACATATATTTTGAATGTGTTCGCTATCCATACATGTTATCCAGGGATACGGTACCCTTTCTAACCTTTGTGCAATAACGTGCAATCCATACTGGGCCTAACATCGTCTGAGCCTGCCTCATGCTGTATAGACATATATTTTGAATGTGTACGCTATCCATACATGTTATCCAGGGATACGGTACCCTTTCTAACCTTTGTGCAATCACGTGCAATCCATACTGGGCCTAACACCGTCTGAGCCTGCCTCATGCTGTATAGACATATATTTTGAATGTGTACGCTATCCATACATGTTATCCAGGGATACGGTACCCTTTCTAACCTTTGTGCAATCACGTGCAATCCATACTGGGCCTAACACCGTCTGAGCCTGCTTCATGCTGTATAGACATATATTTTGAATGCGTACGCTATCCATACATGTTATCTGGGGATACGGTACCCTTTCTAACCTTTGTGCAATCACGTGCAATCCATACTGGGCCTAACACCGTCTGAGCCTGCCTCCTGAGACATATATTTTGAATGTGTAAGCTATCCATACGTGTTATCCAGGGATACGGTACCCTTTCTAACCTTTGTGCAATCACGTGCAATCCATACTGGGCCTAACACCGTCTGAGCCTGCCTCATGCTGTATAGACATATATTTTGAATGTGTACGCTATCCATACGTGTTATCCAGGGATACGGTACCCTTTCTAACCTTTGTGCAAACACGTGCAATCCATACTGGGCTTAACACCGTCTGAGCCTGCCTCATGCTGTATAGACATATATTTTGAATGTGTACGTTATCCATACATGTTATCCAGGGATACGGTACCCTTTCTAACCTTTGTGCAATCACATGCAATCCATACTGGGCCTAACACCGTCTGAGCCTGCCTCCTGAGACATATAATTTGAATGTGTACTCTATCCATTCTTGTTATCCGGGGATACGGTACCCTTTCTAACCTTTGTGCAATCACGTGCAATCCATACTGGGCCTAACACCGTCTGAGCCTGCCTCATGGTGTATAGACATATATTTTGAATGTGTACGCTATCCATACGTGTTATCCAGGGATACGGTACCCTTTCTAACCTTTGTGCAAACACGTGCAATCCATACTGGGCTTAACACCGTCTGAGCCTGCCTCATGCTGTATAGACATATATTTTGAATGTGTACGTTATCCATACATGTTATCCAGGGATACGGTACCCTTTCTAACCTTTGTGCAATCACATGCAATCCATACTGGGCCTAACACCGTCTGAGCCTGCCTCCTGAGACATATAATTTGAATGTGTACGCTATCCATACATGTTATCCAGGGATACGGTACCCTTTCTAACCTTTGTGCAATCACGTGCAATCCATACTGGACCTTACACCGTCTGAGCCTGCCTCATGCTGTATAGACATATATTTTGAATGTGTTCGCTATCCATACATGTTATCCAGGGATACGGTACCCTTTCTAACCTTTGTGCAATAACGTGCAATCCATACTGGGCCTAACATCGTCTGAGCCTGCCTCATGCTGTATAGACATATATTTTGAATGTGTACGCTATCCATACATGTTATCCAGGGATACGGTACCCTTTCTAACCTTTGTGCAATCACGTGCAATCCATACTGGGCCTAACACCGTCTGAGCTTGCCTCATGCTGTATAGACATATATTTTGAATGTGTACGCTATCCATACATGTTATCCAGGGATACGGTACCCTTTCTAACCTTTGTGCAATCACGTGCAATCCATACTGGGCCTAACACCGTCTGAGCCTGCCTCATGCTGTATAGACATATATTTTGAATGTGTACGCTATCCATACATGTTATCCAGGGATATGGTACCCTTTCTAACCTTTGTGCAATCACGTGCAATCCATACTGGGCCTAACACCGTCTGAGCCTGCCTCATGCTGTATAGACATATATTTTGAATGTGTACGCTATCCATACATGTTATCCGGGGATACGGTACCCTTTCTAACCTTTGTGCAATCACGTGCAATCCATACTGGGCCTAACACGGTCTGAGCCTGCCTCATGCTGTATAGACATATATTTTGAATGTGTACGCTATCCATACATGTTATCCAGGGATACGGTACCCTTTCTAACCTTTGTGCAATCACGTGCAATCCATACTGGGCCTAACACCGTCTGAGCCTGCCTCATGCTGTATAGACATATATTTTGAATGTGTACGCTATCCATACATGTTATCCAGGGATACGGTACCCTTTCTAACCTTTGTGCAATCACGTGCAATCCATACTGGGCCTAACACCGTCTGAGCCTGCCTCTTGCTGTATAGACATATATTTTGAATGTGTACGCTATCCATACATGTTATCCGGGGATACGGTACCCTTTCTAACCTTTGCGCAATCACGTGCAATCCATACTGGGCCTAACACCGTCTGAGCCTGCCTCCTGAGACATATATTTTGAATGTGTACGCTATCCATACATGTTATCCAGGGATACGGTACCCTTTCTAATCTTTGTGCAATCACGTGCAATCCATACTGGGCCTAACACCGTCTGAGCCTGCCTCATGCTGTATAGACATATATTTTGAATGTGTACGCTATCCATACATGTTATCCAGGGATACGGTACCCTTTCTAACCTTTGTGCAAACACGTGCAATCCATACTGGGCCTAACACCGTCTGAGCCTGCCTCATGCTGTATAGACATATATTTTGAATGTGTACGCTATCCATACATGTTATCCAGGGATACGGTACCCTTTCTAACCTTTGTGCAATCACATGCAATCCATACTGGGCCTAACACCGTCTGAGCCTGCCTCCTGAGACATATATTTTGAATGTGTACGCTATCCATACATGTTATCCAGGGATACGGTACCCTTTCTAACCTTTGTGCAATCACGTGCAATCCATACTGGGCCTAACACCGTCTGAGCCTGCCTCATGCTGTATAGACATATATTTTGAATGTGTACGATATCCATACATGTTATCCAGGGATACGGTACCCTTTCTAACCTTTGTGCAATCACGTGCAATCCATACTGGGCCTAACACCGTCTGAGCCTGCCTCATGCTGTATAGACATATATTTTGAATGTGTACACTATCCATACATGTTATCCAGGGATACGGTACCCTTTCTAACCTTTGTGCAATCAAGTGCAATCCATACTGGGCCTAACACCGTCTGAGCCTGCCTCATGCTGTATAGACATATATTTTGAATGTGTACGCTATCCATACATGTTATCCAGGGATACGGTACCCTTTCTATCCTTTGTGCAATCACGTGCAATCCATACTGGGCCTAACACCGTCTGAGCCTGCCTCATGCTGTATAGACATATATTTTGAATGTGTACGGTATCCATACATGTTATCCGGGGATACGGTACCCTTTCTAACCTTTGTGCAATCACGTGCAATCCATACTGGGCCTAACACCGTCTGAGCCTGCCTCCTGAGACATATAATTTGAATGTGTAAGCTATCCATACATGTTATCCAGGGATACGGTACCCTTTCTAACCTTTGTGCAATCACGTGCAATCCATACTGGGCCTAACACCGTCTGAGCCTGCTTCATGCTGTATAGACATATATTTTGAATGCGTACGCTATCCATACATGTTATCTGGGGATACGGTACCCTTTCTACCCTTTGTGCAATCACGTGCAATCCATACTGGGCCTAACACCGTCTGAGCCTGCCTCCTGAGACATATATTTTGAATGTGTAAGCTATCCATACGTGTTATCCAGGGATACGGTACCCTTTCTAACCTTTGTGCAATCACGTGCAATCCATACTGGGCCTAACACCGTCTGAGCCTGCCTCATGCTGTATAGACATATATTTTGAATGTGTACTCTATCCATTCTTGTTATCCGGGGATACGGTACCCTTTCTAACCTTTGTGCAATCACGTGCAATCCATACTGGGCCTAACACCGTCTGATCTTGCCTCCTGAGACATATATTTTTTGAATGTGTACGCTATCCATACATGTTATCCAGGGATACGGTACCCTTTCTAACCTTTGTGCAATCACGTGCAATCCATACTGGGCCTAACACCGTCTGAGCCTGCCTCTTGCTGTATAGACATATATTTTGAATGTGTACGCTATCCATACATGTTATCCGGGGATACGGTACCCTTTCTAACCTTTGTGCAATCACGTGCAATCCATACTGGGCCTAACACCGTCTGAGCCTGCCTCCTGAGACATATATTTTGAATGTGTACGCTATCCATACATGTTATCCAGGGATACGGTACCCTTTCTAATCTTTGTGCAATCACGTGCAATCCATACTGGGCCTAACACCGTCTGAGCCTGCCTCATGGTGTATAGACATATATTTTGAATGTGTACGCTATCCATACGTGTTATCCAGGGATACGGTACCCTTTCTAACCTTTGTGCAAACACGTGCAATCCATACTGGGCTTAACACCGTCTGAGCCTGCCTCATGCTGTATAGACATATATTTTGAATGTGTACGTTATCCATACATGTTATCCAGGGATACGGTACCCTTTCTAACCTTTGTGCAATCACATGCAATCCATACTGGGCCTAACACCATCTGAGCCTGCCTCCTGAGACATATATTTTGAATGTGTACGCTATCCATACATGTTATCCAGGGATACGGTACCCTTTCTAACCTTTGTGCAATCACGTGCAATCCATACTGGACCTAACACCGTCTGAGCCTGCGTCATGCTGTATAGACATATATTTTGAATGTGTTCGCTATCCATACATGTTATCCAGGGATACGGTACCCTTTCTAACCTTTGTGCAATAACGTGCAATCCACACTGGGCCTAACATCGTCTGAGCCTGCCTCATGCTGTATAGACATATATTTTGAATGTGTACGCTATCCATACATGTTATCCAGGGATACGGTACCCTTTCTAACCTTTGTGCAATCACGTGCAATCCATACTGGGCCTAACACCGTCTGAGCCTGCCTCATGCTGTATAGACATATATTTTGAATGTGTACGCTATCCATACATGTTATCCAGGGATACGGTACCCTTTCTAACCTTTGTGCAATCACGTGCAATCCATACTGGGCCTAACACCGTCTGAGCCTGCCTCATGCTGTATAGACATATATTTTGAATGTGTACGCTATCCATACATGTTATCCAGGGATATGGTACCCTTTCTAACCTTTGTGCAATCACGTGCAATCCATACTGGGCCTAACACCGTCTGAGCCTGCCTCATGCTGTATAGACATATATTTTGAATGTGTACGCTATCCATACATGTTATCCGGGGATACGGTACCCTTTCTAACCTTTGTGCAATCACGTGCAATCCATACTGGGCCTAACACCGTCTGAGCCTGCCTCATGCTGTATAGACATATATTTTGAATGTGTACGCTATCCATACATGTTATCCGGGTATACTGTACCCTTTCTAACCTTTGTGCAATCACGTGCAATCCATACTGGGCCTAACACCGTCTGAGCCTGCCTCCTGAGACATATATTTTGAATGTGTACGCTATCCATACATATTATCCAGGGATACGGTACCCTTTCTAAACTTTGTGCAATCACGTGCAATCCATACTGGGCCTAACACCGTCTGAGCCTGCCTCATGCTGTATAGACATATATTTTGAATGTGTACGCTATCCATACATGTTATCCGGGGATACGGTACCCTTTCTAACCTTTGTGCAATCACGTGCAATCCATACTGGGCCTAACACCGTCTGAGCCTGCCTCCTGAGACATATATTTTGAATGTGTACGCTATCCATACATGTTATCCAGGGATACGGTACCCTTTCTAACCTTTGTGCAATCACGTGCAATCCATACTGGGCCTAACACCGTCTGAGCCTGCCTCTTGCTGTATAGACATATATTTTGAATGTGTACGCTATCCATACATGTTATCCGGGGATACGGTACCCTTTCTAACCTTTGTGCAATCACGTGCAATCCATACTGGGCCTAACACCGTCTGAGCCTGACTCCTGAGACATATATTTTGAATGTGTACGCTATCCATACATGTTATCCAGGGATACGGTACCCTTTCTAATCTTTGTGCAATCACGTGCAATCCATACTGGGCCTAACACCGTCTGAGCCTGCCTCATGCTGTATAGACATATATTTTGAATGTGTACGCTATCCATACATGTTATCCAAGGATATGGTACCCTTTCTAACCTTTGTGCAAACACGTGCAATCCATACTGGGCCTAACACCGTCTGAGCCTGCCTCATGCTGTATAGACATATATTTTGAATGTGTACGCTATCCATACATGTTATCCAGGGATACGGTACCCTTTCTAACCTTTGTGCAATCACATGCAATCCATACTGGGCCTAACACCGTCTGAGCCTGCCTCCTGACACATATATTTTGAATGTGTACGCTATCCATACATGTTATCCAGGGATACGGTACCCTTTCTAACCTTTGTGCAATCACGTGCAATCCATACTGGGCCTAACACCGTCTGAGCCTGCCTCATGCTGTATAGACATATATTTTGAATGTGTACGCTATCCATACATGTTATCCAGGGATACGGTACCCTTTCTAACCTTTGTGCAATCACGTGCAATCCATACTGGGCCTAACACCGTCTGAGCCTGCCTCATGCTGTATAGACATATATTTTGAATGTGTACGCTATCCATACATGTTATCCAGGGATACGGTACCCTTTCTAACCTTTGTGCAATCACGTGCAATCCATACTGGGCCTAACACCGTCTGAGCCTGCCTCATGCTGTATAGACATATATTTTGAATGTGTACGCTATCCATACATGTTATCCAGGGATACGGTACCCTTTCTAACCTTTGTGCAATCACGTGCAATCCATACTGGGCCTAACACCGTCTGAGCCTGCTTCATGCTGTATAGACATATATTTTGAATGTGTAAGCTATCCATACATGTTATCCAGGGATACGGTACCCTTTCTAACCTTTGTGCAATCATGTGCAATCCATACTGGGCCTAACACCGTCTGAGCCTGCCTCATGCTGTATAGACATATATTTTGAATGTGTACTCTATCCATTCTTGTTATCCGGGGTACGGTACCATTTCTAACCTTTGTGCAATCACGTGCAATCCATACTGGGCCTAACACCGTCTGATCCTGCCTCCTGAGACATATATTTTGAATGTGTACGCTATCCATACATGTTATTCAGGGATACGGTACCCTTTCTAACCTTTGTGCAATCACGTGCAATCCATACTGGGCCTAACACCGTCTGAGCCTGCCTCATGCTGTATAGACATATATTTTGAATGTGTACGCTATCCATACATGTTATCCAGGGATACGGTACCCTTTCTAACCTTTGTGCAATCACGTGCAATCCATACTGGGCCTAACACCGTCTGAGACTGCCTCATGCTGTATAGACATATATTTTGAATGTGTACGCTATCCATACATGTTATCCGGGGATACGGTACCCTTTCTAACCTTTGTGCAATCACGTGCAATCCATACTGGGCCTAACACCGTCTGAGCCTGCCCCCTGAGACATATATTTTGAATGTGTACGCTATCCATACATGTTATCCAGGGATACGGTACCCTTTCTAACCTTTGTGCAATCACGTGCAATCCATACTGGGCCTAACACCGTCTGAGCCTGCCTCCTGAGACATATATTTTGAATGTGTACGCTATCCATACATGTTATCCAGGGATACGGTACCCTTTCTAACCATTGTGCAATCACGTGCAATCCATACTGGGCCTAACACCGTCTGAGCCTGCCTCATGCTGTATAGACATATATTTTGAATGTGTACGCTATCCATACATGTTATCCAGGGATACGGTACCCTTTCTAACCTTTGTGCAATCACGTGCAATCCATACTGGTCCTAACACCGTCTGAGCCTGCTTCATGCTGTATAGACATATATTTTGAATGTGTACGCTATCCATACATGTTATCCGGGGATACGGTACCCTTTCTAACCTTTGTGCAATCACGTGCAATCCATACTGGGCCTAACACCGTCTGAGCCTGCCTCATGCTGTATAGACATATATTTTGAATGTGTACGCTATCCATACATGTTATCCGGGGATATGGTACCCTTTCTAACCTTTGTGCAATCACGTGCAATCCATACTGGGCCTAACACCGTCTGAGCCTGCCTCCTGAGACATATATTTTGAATGTGTATGCTATCCATACATGTTATCCAGGGATACGGTACCCTTTCTAACCTTTGTGCAATCACGTGCAATCCATACTGGGCCTAACACCGTCTGAGCCTGCCTCATGCTGTATAGACATATATTTTGAATGTGTACGCTATCCATACATGTTATCCAGGGATACGGTACCCTTTCTAACCTTTGAGCAAACACGTGCAATCCATACTGGGCCTAACACCGTCTGAGCCTGCCTCATGCTGTATAGACATATATTTTGAATGTGTACTCTATCCATTCTTGTTATCCGGGGATACGGTACCCTTTCTAACCTTTGTGCAATCACGTGCAATCCATACTGGGCCTAACATCGTCTGATCCTGCCTCCTGAGACATATATTTTGAATGTGTACGCTATCCATACATGTTATCCAGGGATACAGTACCCTTTCTAACCTTTGTGCAATCACGTGCAATCCATACTGGGCCTAACACCGTCTGAGCCTGCCTCATGCTGTAAAGACAAATATTTTGAATGTGTACGCTATCCATACATGTTATCCGGGGATACGGTACCCTTTCTAACCTTTGTGCAATCACGTGCAATCCATACTGGGCCTAACACCGTCTGAGCCTGCCTCCTGAGACATATATTTTGAATGTGTACGCTATCCATACATGTTATCCAGGGATACGGTACCCTTTCTAACCTTTGTGCAATCACGTGCAATCCATACTGGGCCTAACACCGTCTGAGCCTGCCTCATGCTGTATAGACATATATTTTGAATGTGTACGCTATCCATACATGTTATCCAGGGAT
Organism: Dendrobates tinctorius; assembly: GCF_039654945.1. Taxonomy (NCBI): domain Eukaryota; kingdom Metazoa; phylum Chordata; class Amphibia; order Anura; family Dendrobatidae; genus Dendrobates; species Dendrobates tinctorius. The sequence continues at coordinate 124,121 of NW_027362086.1, forward strand.
ACGGTACCCTTTCTAACCTTTGTGCAATCACGTGCAATCCATACTGGGCCTAACACCGTCTGAGCCTGCCTCATGCTGTATAGACATATATTTTGAATGTGTACGCTATCCATACATGTTATCCAGGGATACGGTACCCTTTCTAACCTTTGTGCAATCACGTGCAATCCATACTTGGCCTAACACCGTATGAGCCTGCCTCATACTGTATAGACATATATTTTGAATGTGTACGCTATCCATACATGTTATCCGGGGATACGGTACCCTTTCTAACCTTTGTGCAATCACGTGCAATCCATACTGGGCCTAACACCTTCTGAGCCAGCCTCCTGAGACATATATTTTGAATGTGTCCGCTATCCATACATGTTATCCAGGGATACGGTACCCTTTCTAACCTTTGTGCAATCACGTGCAATCCATACTGGGCCTAACACCGTCTGAGCCTGCCTCATGCTGTATAGACATATATTTTGAATGTGTACGCTATCCATACATGTTATCCAGGGATACGGTACCCTTTCTAACCTTTGTGCAATCACGTGCAATCCATACTGGGCCTAACACCGTATGAGCCTGCCTCATGCTGTATAGACATATATTTTGAATGTGTGCGCTATCCATACATGTTATCCAGGGATACGGTACCCTTTCTAACCTTTGTGCAATCACGTGCAATCCATACTGGGCCTAACACCGTCTGAGCCTGCCTCATGCTGTATAGACATATATTTTGAATGTGTACGCTATCCATACATGTTATCCAGGGATACGGTACCCTTTCTAACCTTTGTGCAATCACGTGCAATCCATACTGGGCCTAACATCGTCTGAGCCTGCCTCATGCTGTATAGACATATATTTTGAATGTGTACGCTATCCATACATGTTATCCGGGGATACGGTACCCTTTCTAACCTTTGTGCAATCACGTGCAATCCATACTGGGCCTAACACCGTCTGAGCCTGCCTCATGCTGTATAGACAAATATTTTGAATGTGTACGCTATCCATACATGTTATCCAGGGATACGGTACCCTTTCTAACCTTTGTGCAATCACGTGCAATCCATACTGGGCCTAACACCGTCTGAGCCTGCCTCATGCTGTATAGACATATATTTTGAATGTGTACGCTATCCATACATGTTATCCGGGGATACGGTACCCTTTCTAACCTTTGTGCAATCACGTGCAATCCATACTGGGCCTAACACCGTCTGAGCCTGCCTCCTGAGACATATATTTTGAATGTGTACGCTATCCATACATGTTATCCAGGGATACGGTACCCTTTCTAACCTTTGTGCAATCACGTGCAATCCATACTGGGCCTAACACCGTCTGAGCCTGCCTCATGCTGTATAGACATATATTTTGAATGTGTACGATATCCATACATGTTATCCAGGGATACGGTACCCTTTCTAACCTTTGTGCAATCACGTGCAATCCATACTTGGCCTAACACCGTCTGAGCCTGCCTCATGCTGTATAGACATATAATTTGAATGTGTACGCTATCCATACATGTTATCCGGGGATACGGTACCCTTTCTAACCTTTGTGCAATCACGTGCAATCCATACTGGGCCTAAAACCTTCTGAGCCTGCCTCCTGAGACATATATTTTGAATGTGTACGCTATCCATACATGTTATCCAGGGATACGGTACCCTTTCTAACCTTTGTGCAATCACGTGCAATCCATACTGGGCCTAACACCGTCTGAGCCTGCCTCATGCTGTATAGACATATATTTTGAATGTGTACGCTATCCATACATGTTATCCAGGGATACGGTACCCTTTCTAACCTTTGTGCAATCACGTGCAATCCATACTGGGCCTAACACCGTCTGAGCCTGCCTCATGCTGTATAGACATATATTTTGAATGTGTACGCTATCCATACATGTTATCCAGGGATACGGTACCCTTTCTAACCTTTGTGCAATCACGTGCAATCCATACTGGGCCTATCACCGTATGAGCCTGCCTCATGCTGTATAGACATATATTTTGAATGTGTACGCTATCCATACATGTTATCCAGGGATACGGTACCCTTTCTAACCTTTGTGCAATCACGTGCAATCCATACTGGGCCTAACACCGTCTGAGCCTGCCTCATGCTGTATAGACATATATTTTGAATGTGTACGCTATCCATACATGTTATCCAGGGATACGGTACCCTTTCTAACCTTTGTGCAATCACGTGCAATCCATACTGGGCCTAACACCGTCTGAGCCTGCCTCATGCTGTATAGACATATATTTTGAATGTGTACGCTATCCATACATGTTATCCAGGGATACGGTACCCTTTCTAAACTTTGTGCAATCACGTGCAATCCATACTGGGCCTAACACCGTCTGAGCCTGCCTCATGCTGTATAGACATATATTTTGAATGTGTACGCTATCCATACATGTTATCCGGGGATACGGTACCCTTTCTAACCTTTGTGCAATCACGTGCAATCCATACTGGGCCTAACACCGTCTGAGCCTGCCTCCTGAGACATATATTTTGAATGTGTACGCTATCCATACATGTTATCCAGGGATACGGTACCCTTTCTAACCTTTGTGCAATCACGTGCAATCCATACTGGGCCTAACACCGTCTGAGCCTGCCTCTTGCTGTATAGACATATATTTTGAATGTGTACGCTATCCATACATGTTATCCGGGGATACGGTACCCTTTCTAACCTTTGTGCAATCACGTGCAATCCATACTGGGCCTAACACCGTCTGAGCCTGCCTCCTGAGACATATATTTTGAATGTGTACGCTATCCATACATGTTATCCAGGGATACGGTACCCTTTCTAATCTTTGTGCAATCACGTGCAATCCATACTGGGCCTAACACCGTCTGAGCCTGCCTCATGCTGTATAGACATATATTTTGAATGTGTACGCTATCCATACATGTTATCCAAGGATATGGTACCCTTTCTAACCTTTGTGCAAACACGTGCAATCCATACTGGGCCTAACACCGTCTGAGCCTGCCTCATGCTGTATAGACATATATTTTGAATGTGTACGCTATCCATACATGTTATCCAGGGATACGGTACCCTTTCTAACCTTTGTGCAATCACATGCAATCCATACTGGGCCTAACACCGTCTGAGCCTGCCTCCTGACACATATATTTTGAATGTGTACGCTATCCATACATGTTATCCAGGGATACGGTACCCTTTCTAACCTTTGTGCAATCACGTGCAATCCATACTGGGCCTAACACCGTCTGAGCCTGCCTCATGCTGTATAGACATATATTTTGAATGTGTACGCTATCCATACATGTTATCCAGGGATACGGTACCCTTTCTAACCTTTGTGCAATCACGTGCAATCCATACTGGGCCTAACACCGTCTGAGCCTGCCTCATGCTGTATAGACATATATTTTGAATGTGTACGCTATCCATACATGTTATCCAGGGATACGGTACCCTTTCTAACCTTTGTGCAATCACGTGCAATCCATACTGGGCCTAACACCGTCTGAGCCTGCCTCATGCTGTATAGACATATATTTTGAATGTGTACGCTATCCATACATGTTATCCAGGGATACGGTACCCTTTCTAACCTTTGTGCAATCACGTGCAATCCATACTGGGCCTAACACCGTCTGAGCCTGCTTCATGCTGTATAGACATATATTTTGAATGTGTAAGCTATCCATACATGTTATCCAGGGATACGGTACCCTTTCTAACCTTTGTGCAATCATGTGCAATCCATACTGGGCCTAACACCGTCTGAGCCTGCCTCATGCTGTATAGACATATATTTTGAATGTGTACTCTATCCATTCTTGTTATCCGGGGTACGGTACCATTTCTAACCTTTGTGCAATCACGTGCAATCCATACTGGGCCTAACACCGTCTGATCCTGCCTCCTGAGACATATATTTTGAATGTGTACGCTATCCATACATGTTATTCAGGGATACGGTACCCTTTCTAACCTTTGTGCAATCACGTGCAATCCATACTGGGCCTAACACCGTCTGAGCCTGCCTCATGCTGTATAGACATATATTTTGAATGTGTACGCTATCCATACATGTTATCCAGGGATACGGTACCCTTTCTAACCTTTGTGCAATCACGTGCAATCCATACTGGGCCTAACACCGTCTGAGACTGCCTCATGCTGTATAGACATATATTTTGAATGTGTACGCTATCCATACATGTTATCCGGGGATACGGTACCCTTTCTAACCTTTGTGCAATCACGTGCAATCCATACTGGGCCTAACACCGTCTGAGCCTGCCCCCTGAGACATATATTTTGAATGTGTACGCTATCCATACATGTTATCCAGGGATACGGTACCCTTTCTAACCTTTGTGCAATCACGTGCAATCCATACTGGGCCTAACACCGTCTGAGCCTGCCTCCTGAGACATATATTTTGAATGTGTACGCTATCCATACATGTTATCCAGGGATACGGTACCCTTTCTAACCATTGTGCAATCACGTGCAATCCATACTGGGCCTAACACCGTCTGAGCCTGCCTCATGCTGTATAGACATATATTTTGAATGTGTACGCTATCCATACATGTTATCCAGGGATACGGTACCCTTTCTAACCTTTGTGCAATCACGTGCAATCCATACTGGTCCTAACACCGTCTGAGCCTGCTTCATGCTGTATAGACATATATTTTGAATGTGTACGCTATCCATACATGTTATCCGGGGATACGGTACCCTTTCTAACCTTTGTGCAATCACGTGCAATCCATACTGGGCCTAACACCGTCTGAGCCTGCCTCATGCTGTATAGACATATATTTTGAATGTGTACGCTATCCATACATGTTATCCGGGGATATGGTACCCTTTCTAACCTTTGTGCAATCACGTGCAATCCATACTGGGCCTAACACCGTCTGAGCCTGCCTCCTGAGACATATATTTTGAATGTGTATGCTATCCATACATGTTATCCAGGGATACGGTACCCTTTCTAACCTTTGTGCAATCACGTGCAATCCATACTGGGCCTAACACCGTCTGAGCCTGCCTCATGCTGTATAGACATATATTTTGAATGTGTACGCTATCCATACATGTTATCCAGGGATACGGTACCCTTTCTAACCTTTGAACAAACACGTGCAATCCATACTGGGCCTAACACCGTCTGAGCCTGCCTCATGCTGTATAGACATATATTTTGAATGTGTACTCTATCCATTCTTGTTATCCGGGGATACGGTACCCTTTCTAACCTTTGTGCAATCACGTGCAATCCATACTGGGCCTAACATCGTCTGATCCTGCCTCCTGAGACATATATTTTGAATGTGTACGCTATCCATACATGTTATCCAGGGATACAGTACCCTTTCTAACCTTTGTGCAATCACGTGCAATCCATACTGGGCCTAACACCGTCTGAGCCTGCCTCATGCTGTAAAGACAAATATTTTGAATGTGTACGCTATCCATACATGTTATCCGGGGATACGGTACCCTTTCTAACCTTTGTGCAATCACGTGCAATCCATACTGGGCCTAACACCGTCTGAGCCTGCCTCCTGAGACATATATTTTGAATGTGTACGCTATCCATACATGTTATCCAGGGATACGGTACCCTTTCTAACCTTTGTGCAATCACGTGCAATCCATACTGGGCCTAACACCGTCTGAGCCTGCCTCATGCTGTATAGACATATATTTTGAATGTGTACGCTATCCATACATGTTATCCAGGGATACGGTACCCTTTCTAACCTTTGTGCAATCACGTGCAATCCATACTGGGCCTAACACCGTCTGAGCCTGCCTCATGCTGTATAGACATATATTTTGAATGTGTACGCTATCCATACATGTTATCCAGGGATACGGTACCCTTTCTAACCTTTGTGCAATCACGTGCAATCCATACTTGGCCTAACACCGTATGAGCCTGCCTCATACTGTATAGACATATATTTTGAATGTGTACGCTATCCATACATGTTATCCGGGGATACGGTACCCTTTCTAACCTTTGTGCAATCACGTGCAATCCATACTGGGCCTAACACCTTCTGAGCCAGCCTCCTGAGACATATATTTTGAATGTGTCCGCTATCCATACATGTTATCCAGGGATACGGTACCCTTTCTAACCTTTGTGCAATCACGTGCAATCCATACTGGGCCTAACACCGTCTGAGCCTGCCTCATGCTGTATAGACATATATTTTGAATGTGTACGCTATCCATACATGTTATCCAGGGATACGGTACCCTTTCTAACCTTTGTGCAATCACGTGCAATCCATACTGGGCCTAACACCGTATGAGCCTGCCTCATGCTGTATAGACATATATTTTGAATGTGTGCGCTATCCATACATGTTATCCAGGGATACGGTACCCTTTCTAACCTTTGTGCAATCACGTGCAATCCATACTGGGCCTAACACCGTCTGAGCCTGCCTCATGCTGTATAGACATATATTTTGAATGTGTACGCTATCCATACATGTTATCCAGGGATACGGTACCCTTTCTAACCTTTGTGCAATCACGTGCAATCCATACTGGGCCTAACATCGTCTGAGCCTGCCTCATGCTGTATAGACATATATTTTGAATGTGTACGCTATCCATACATGTTATCCGGGGATACGGTACCCTTTCTAACCTTTGTGCAATCACGTGCAATCCATACTGGGCCTAACACCGTCTGAGCCTGCCTCATGCTGTATAGACAAATATTTTGAATGTGTACGCTATCCATACATGTTATCCAGGGATACGGTACCCTTTCTAACCTTTGTGCAATCACGTGCAATCCATACTGGGCCTAACACCGTCTGAGCCTGCCTCATGCTGTATAGACATATATTTTGAATGTGTACGCTATCCATACATGTTATCCGGGGATACGGTACCCTTTCTAACCTTTGTGCAATCACGTGCAATCCATACTGGGCCTAACACCGTCTGAGCCTGCCTCCTGAGACATATATTTTGAATGTGTACGCTATCCATACATGTTATCCAGGGATACGGTACCCTTTCTAACCTTTGTGCAATCACGTGCAATCCATACTGGGCCTAACACCGTCTGAGCCTGCCTCATGCTGTATAGACATATATTTTGAATGTGTACGATATCCATACATGTTATCCAGGGATACGGTACCCTTTCTAACCTTTGTGCAATCACGTGCAATCCATACTTGGCCTAACACCGTCTGAGCCTGCCTCATGCTGTATAGACATATAATTTGAATGTGTACGCTATCCATACATGTTATCCGGGGATACGGTACCCTTTCTAACCTTTGTGCAATCACGTGCAATCCATACTGGGCCTAAAACCTTCTGAGCCTGCCTCCTGAGACATATATTTTGAATGTGTACGCTATCCATACATGTTATCCAGGGATACGGTACCCTTTCTAACCTTTGTGCAATCACGTGCAATCCATACTGGGCCTAACACCGTCTGAGCCTGCCTCATGCTGTATAGACATATATTTTGAATGTGTACGCTATCCATACATGTTATCCAGGGATACGGTACCCTTTCTAACCTTTGTGCAATCACGTGCAATCCATACTGGGCCTAACACCGTCTGAGCCTGCCTCATGCTGTATAGACATATATTTTGAATGTGTACGCTATCCATACATGTTATCCAGGGATACGGTACCCTTTCTAACCTTTGTGCAATCACGTGCAATCCATACTGGGCCTATCACCGTATGAGCCTGCCTCATGCTGTATAGACATATATTTTGAATGTGTACGCTATCCATACATGTTATCCAGGGATACGGTACCCTTTCTAACCTTTGTGCAATCACGTGCAATCCATACTGGGCCTAACACCGTCTGAGCCTGCCTCATGCTGTATAGACATATATTTTGAATGTGTACGCTATCCATACATGTTATCCAGGGATACGGTACCCTTTCTAACCTTTGTGCAATCACGTGCAATCCATACTGGGCCTAACATCGTCTGAGCCTGCCTCATGCTGTATAGACATATATTTTGAATGTGTACGCTATCCATACATGTTATCCGGGGATACGGTACCCTTTCTAACCTTTATGCAATCACGTGCAATCCATACTGGGCCTAACACCGTCTGATCCTGCCTCATGCTGTATAGACAAATATTTTGAATGTGTACGCTATCCATACATGTTATCCGGGGATACGGTACCCTTTCTAACCTTTGTGCAATCACGTGCAATCCATACTGGGCCTAACACCGTCTGAGCCTGCCTCATGCTGTATAGACAAATATTTTGAATGTGTACGCTATTAATACATGTTATCCGGGGATACGGTACCCTTTCTAACCTTTGTGCAATCACGTGCAATCCATACTGGGCCTAACACCGTCTGAGCCTGCCTCCTGAGACATATATTTTGAATGTGTACGCTATCCATACATGTTATCCAGGGATACGGTACCCTTTCTAACCTTTGTGCAATCACGTGCAATCCATACTGGGCCTAACACCGTCTGAGCCTGCCTCATGCTGTATAGACATATATTTTGAATGTGTACGATATCCATACATGTTATCCAGGGATACGGTACCCTTTCTAACCTTTGTGCAATCACGTGCAATCCATACTTGGCCTAACACCGTCTGAGCCTGCCTCATGCTGTATAGACATATAATTTGAATGTGTACGCTATCCATACATGTTATCTGGGGATACGGTACCCTTTCTAACCTTTGTGCAATCACGTGCAATCCATACTGGGCTTAACACCTTCTGAGCCTGCTCCTGAGACATATATTTTGAATGTGTACGCTATCCATACATGTTATCCGGGGATACGGTACCCTTTCTAACCTTTGTGCAATCACGTGCAATCCATACTGGGCCTAACACCGTCTGAGCCTGCCTCATGCTGTATAGACAAATATTTTGAATGTGTACGCTATCCATACATGTTATCCAGGGATACGGTACCCTTTCTAACCTTTGTGCAATCACGTGCAATCCATACTGGGCCTAACACCGTCTGAGCCTGCCTCATGCTGTATAGACATATATTTTGAATGTGTACGCTATCCATACATGTTATCCGGGGATACGGTACCCTTTCTAACCTTTGTGCAATCACGTGCAATCCATACTGGGCCTAACACCGTCTGAGCCTGCCTCCTGAGACATATATTTTGAATGTGTACGCTATCCATACATGTTATCCAGGGATACGGTACCCTTTCTAACCTTTGTGCAATCACGTGCAATCCATACTGGGCCTAACACCGTCTGAGCCTGCCTCATGCTGTATAGACATATATTTTGAATGTGTACGATATCCATACATGTTATCCAGGGATACGGTACCCTTTCTAACCTTTGTGCAATCACGTGCAATCCATACTTGGCCTAACACCGTCTGAGCCTGCCTCATGCTGTATAGACATATAATTTGAATGTGTACGCTATCCATACATGTTATCCGGGGATACGGTACCCTTTCTAACCTTTGTGCAATCACGTGCAATCCATACTGGGCCTAAAACCTTCTGAGCCTGCCTCCTGAGACATATATTTTGAATGTGTACGCTATCCATACATGTTATCCAGGGATACGGTACCCTTTCTAACCTTTGTGCAATCACGTGCAATCCATACTGGGCCTAACACCGTCTGAGCCTGCCTCATGCTGTATAGACATATATTTTGAATGTGTACGCTATCCATACATGTTATCCAGGGATACGGTACCCTTTCTAACCTTTGTGCAATCACGTGCAATCCATACTGGGCCTAACACCGTCTGAGCCTGCCTCATGCTGTATAGACATATATTTTGAATGTGTACGCTATCCATACATGTTATCCAGGGATACGGTACCCTTTCTAACCTTTGTGCAATCACGTGCAATCCATACTGGGCCTATCACCGTATGAGCCTGCCTCATGCTGTATAGACATATATTTTGAATGTGTACGCTATCCATACATGTTATCCAGGGATACGGTACCCTTTCTAACCTTTGTGCAATCACGTGCAATCCATACTGGGCCTAACACCGTCTGAGCCTGCCTCATGCTGTATAGACATATATTTTGAATGTGTACGCTATCCATACATGTTATCCAGGGATACGGTACCCTTTCTAACCTTTGTGCAATCACGTGCAATCCATACTGGGCCTAACATCGTCTGAGCCTGCCTCATGCTGTATAGACATATATTTTGAATGTGTACGCTATCCATACATGTTATCCGGGGATACGGTACCCTTTCTAACCTTTATGCAATCACGTGCAATCCATACTGGGCCTAACACCGTCTGATCCTGCCTCATGCTGTATAGACAAATATTTTGAATGTGTACGCTATCCATACATGTTATCCGGGGATACGGTACCCTTTCTAACCTTTGTGCAATCACGTGCAATCCATACTGGGCCTAACACCGTCTGAGCCTGCCTCATGCTGTATAGACAAATATTTTGAATGTGTACGCTATTAATACATGTTATCCGGGGATACGGTACCCTTTCTAACCTTTGTGCAATCACGTGCAATCCATACTGGGCCTAACACCGTCTGAGCCTGCCTCCTGAGACATATATTTTGAATGTGTACGCTATCCATACATGTTATCCAGGGATACGGTACCCTTTCTAACCTTTGTGCAATCACGTGCAATCCATACTGGGCCTAACACCGTCTGAGCCTGCCTCATGCTGTATAGACATATATTTTGAATGTGTACGATATCCATACATGTTATCCAGGGATACGGTACCCTTTCTAACCTTTGTGCAATCACGTGCAATCCATACTTGGCCTAACACCGTCTGAGCCTGCCTCATGCTGTATAGACATATAATTTGAATGTGTACGCTATCCATACATGTTATCTGGGGATACGGTACCCTTTCTAACCTTTGTGCAATCACGTGCAATCCATACTGGGCTTAACACCTTCTGAGCCTGCCTCCTGAGACATATATTTTGAATGTGTACGCTATCCATACATGTTATCCAGGGATACGGTACCCTTTCTAACCTTTGTGCAATCACGTGCAATCCATACTGGGCCTAACACCGTCTGAGCCTGCCTCATGCTGTATAGACATATATTTTGAATGTGTACGCTATCCATACATGTTATCCAGGGATACGGTACCCTTTCTAACCTTTGTGCAATCACGTGCAATCCATACTGGGCCTAACACCGTCTGAGCCTGCCTCATGCTGTATAGACATATATTTTGAATGTGTACGCTATCCATACATGTTATCCAGGGATACGGTACCCTTTCTAACCTTTGTGCAATCACGTGCAATCCATACTGGGCCTAACACCGTCTGAGCCTGCCTCATGCTGTATAGACATATATTTTGAATGTGTACACTATCCATACATGTTATCCAGGGATACGGTACCCTTTCTAACCTTTGTGCAATCACGTGCAATCCATACTGGGCCTAACATCGTCTGAGCCTGCCTCATGCTGTATAGACATATATTTTGAATGTGTACGCTATCCATACATGTTATCCGGGGATACGGTACCCTTTCTAACCTTTGTGCAATCACGTGCAATAAATACTGGGCCTAACACCGTCTGAGCCTGCCTCATGCTGTATAGACAAATGTTTTGAATGTGTACGCTATCCATACATGTTATCCAGGGATACGGTACCCTTTCTAACCTTTGTGCAATCACGTGCAATCCATACTGGGCCTAACACCGTCTGAGCCTGCCTCATGCTGTATAGACATATATTTTGAATGTGTACGCTATCCATACATGTTATCCGGGGATACGGTACCCTTTCTAACCTTTGTGCAATCACGTGCAATCCATACTGGGCCTAACACCGTCTGAGCCTGCCTCCTGAGACATATATTTTGAATGTGTACGCTATCCATACATGTTATCCAGGGATATGGTACCCTTTCTAACCTTTGTGCAATCACGTGCAATCCATACTGGGCCTAACACCGTCTGAGCCTGCCTCATGCTGTATAGACATATATTTTGAATGTGTACGCTATCCATACATGTTATCCGGGGATACGATACCCTTTCTAACCTTTGTGCAATCACGTGCAATCCATACTGGGCCTAACACCGTCTGAGCCTGCCTCCTGAGACATATATTTTGAATGTGTACGTTATCCATACATGTTATCCAGGGATACGGTACCCTTTCTAACCTTTGTGCAATCACGTGCAATCCATACTGGGCCTAACACCGTCTGAGCCTGCCTCATGCTGTATAGACATATATTTTGAATGTGTACGCTATCCATACATGTTATCCAGGGATACGGTACCCTTTCTAACCTATGTGCAATCACGTGCAATCCACACTGGGCCTAACACCGTCTGAGCCTTCCTCATGCTGTACAGACATATATTTTGAATGTGTACGCTATCTATACATGTTATCCGGGGATACGGTACCCTTTCTAACCTTTGTGCAATCACGTGCAATCCATACTGGGCCTAACACCGTCTGAGCCTGCCTCCTGATACATATATTTTGAATGTGTACGCTATCCATACATGTTATCCAGAGATACGGTACCCTTTCTAACCTTTGTGCAATCACGTGCAATCCATACTGGGCCTAACACCGTCTGAGCCTGCCTCATGCTGTATAGACATATATTTTGAATGTGTACGCTATCCATACATGTTATCCAGGGATACGGTACCCTTTCTAACCTTTGAGCAAACACGTGCAATCCATACTGGGCCTAACACCGTCTGAGCCTGCCTCATGCTGTATAGACATATATTTTGAATGTGTACGCTATCCATACATGTTATCCAGGGATACGGTACCCTTTCTAACCTTTGTTCAATCACGTGCAATCCATACTGGGCCTAACACCGTCTGAGCCTGCCTCCTGAGACATATATTTTGAATGTGTACGCTATCCATACATGTTATCCAGGGATACGGTACCCTTTCTAACCTTTGTGCAATCACGTGCAATCCATACTGGGCCTAACACCGTCTGAGCCTGCCTGATGCTGTATAGACATATATTTTGAATGTGTACGCTATCCATACATGTTATCCGGGGATACGGTACCCTTTCTAACCTTTGTGCAATCACGTGCAATCCATACTGGGCCTAACACCGTCTGAGCCTGCCTCCTGAGACATATATTTTGAATGTGTACGCTATCCATACATGTTATCCAGGGATACGGTACCCTTTCTAACCTTTGTGCAATCACGTGCAATCCATACTGGGCCTAACACCGTCTGAGCCTGCCTCCTGAGACATATATTTTGAATGTGTACGCTATCCATACATGTTATCCAGGGATACGGTACCCTTTCTAACCTTTGTGCAATCACGTGCAATCCATACTGGGCCTAACACCGTCTGAGCCTGCCTCATGCTGTATAGACATATATTTTGAATGTGTACGCTATCCATACATGTTATCCAGGGATACGGTACCCTTTCTAACCTTTGTGCAATCACGTGCAATCCATACTGGGCCTAACACCGTCTGAGCCTGCTTCATGCTGTATAGACATATATTTTGAATGTGTACGCTATCCATACATGTTATCCGGGGATACGGTACCCTTTCTAACCTTTGTGCAATCACGTGCAATCCATACTGGGCCTAACACCGTCTGAGCCTGCCTCCTGAGACATATATTTTGAATGTGTACGCTATCCATACATGTTATCCAGGGATACGGTACCCTTTCTAACCTTTGTGCAATCACGTGCAATCCATACTGGGCCTAACACCGTCTGAGCCTGCCTCCTGAGACATATATGTTGAATGTGTACGCTATCCATACATGTTATCCAGGGATACGGTACCCTTTCTAACCTTTGTGCAATCACGTGCAATCCATACTGGGCCTAACACCGTCTGAGCCTGCCTCATGCTGTATAGACATATATTTTGAATGTGTACGCTATCCATACATGTTATCCAGGGATACGGTACCCTTTCTAACCTTTGTGAAATCACGTGCAATCCATACTGGGCCTAACACCGTCTGAGCCTGCTTCATGCTGTATAGACATATATTTTGAATGTGTACGCTATCCATACATGTTATCCGGGGATACGGTACCCTTTCTAACCTTTGTGCAATCACGTGCAATCCATACTGGGCCTAACACCGTCTGAGCCTGCCTCCTGAGACATATATTTTGAATGTGTACGCTATCCATAAATGTTATCCAGGGATACGGTACCCTTTCTAACCTTTGTGCAATCACGTGCAATCCATACTGGGCCTAACACCGTCTGAGCCTGCCTCATGCTGTATAGACATATATTTTGAATGTGTACTCTATCCATACATGTTATCCGGGGATACGGTACCCTTTCTAACCTTTGTGCAATCACGTGCAATCCATACTGGGCCTAACACCGTCTGATCCTGCCTCCTGAGACATATATTTTGAATGTGTACGCTATCCATACATGTTATCCAGGGATACGGTACCCTTTCTAACCTTTGTGCAATCACGTGCAATCCATACTGGACCTAACACCGTCTGAGCCTGCCTCATGCTGTATAGACATATATTTTGAATGTGTACGCTATCCATACATGTTATCCAGGGATACGGTACCCTTTCTAACCTTTGTGCAATCACGTGCAATCCATACTGGGCCTAACACCGTCTGAGCCTGCCTCATGCTGTATAGACATATATTTTGAATGTGTACGCTATCCATACATGTTATCCGGGGATATGGTACCCTTTCTAACCTTTGTGCAATCACGTGCAATCCATACTGGGCCTAACACCGTCTGAGCCTGCCTCCTGAGACATATATTTTGAATGTGTACGCTATCCATACATGTTATCCGGGGATACGGTACCCTTTCTAACCTTTGTGCAATCACGTGCAATCCATACTGGGCCTAACACCGTCTGAGCCTGCCTCCTGAGACATATATTTTGAATGTGTACGCTATCCATACATGTTATTCAGGGATACGGTACCCTTTCTAACCTTTGTGCAATCACGTGCAATCCATACTGGGCCTAACACCGTCTGAGCCTGCCTCATGCTGTATAGACATATATTTTGAATGTGTACGCTATCCATACATGTTATCCGGGGATACGGTACCCTTTCTAACCTTTGTGCAATCACGTGCAATCCATACTGGGCCTAACACCGTCTGAGTCTGCCCCCTGAGACATATATTTTGAATGTGTACGCTATCCATACATGTTATCCAGGGATACGGTACCCTTTCTAACCTTTGTGCAATCACGTGCAATCCATACTGGGCCTAACACCGTCTGAGCCTGCCTCCTGAGACATATATTTTGAATGTGTACGCTATCCATACATGTTATCCAGGGATACGGTACCCTTTCTAACCATTGTGCAATCACGTGCAATCCATACTGGGCCTAACACCGTCTGAGCTTGCCTCATGCTGTATAGACATATATTTTGAATGTGTACGCTATCTATACATGTTATCCAGGGATACGGTACCCTTTCTAACCTTTGTGCAATCACGTGCAATCCATACTGGTCCTAACACCGTCTGAGCCTGCTTCATGCTGTATAGACATATATTTTGAATGTGTACGCTATCCATACATGTTATCCAGGGATACGGTACCCTTTCTAACCTTTGTGCAATCACGTGCAATCCATACTGGGCCTAACACCGTCTGAGCCTGCCTCCTGAGACATATATTTTGAATGTGTAAGCTATCCATACATGTTATCCAGGGATACGGTACCCTTTCTAACCTTTGTGCAATCACGTGCAATCCATACTGGGCCTAACACCGTCTGAGCCTGCCTCATGCTGTATAGACATATATTTTGAATGTGTACTCTATCCATTCTTGTTATCCGGGGATACGGTACCCTTTCTAACCTTTGTGCAATCACGTGCAATCCATACTGGGCCTAACACCGTCTGATCCTGCCTCCTGAGACATATATTTTGAATGTGTACGCTATCCATACATGTTATCCAGGGATACGGTACCCTTTCTAACCTTTGTGCAATCACGTGCAATCCATACTGGACCTAACACCGTCTGAGCCTGCCTCATGCTGTATAGACATATATTTTGAATGTGTACGCTATCCATACATGTTATCCAGGGATACGGTACCCTTTCTAACCTTTGTGCAATCACGTGCAATCCATACTGGGCCTAACACCGTCTGAGCCTGCCTCATGCTGTATAGACATATATTTTGAATGTGTACGCTATCCATACATGTTATCCGGGGATATGGTACCCTTTTTAACCTTTGTGCAATCACGTGCAATCCATACTGGTCCTAACACCGTCTGTGCCTGCCTCCTGAGACATATATTTTGAATGTGTACGCTATCCATACATGTTATCCAGGGATACGGTACCCTTTCTAACCTTTGTGCAATCACGTGCAATCCATACTGGGCCTAACACCGTCTGAGCCTGCCTCATGCTGTATAGACATATATTTTGAATGTGTACGCTATCCATACATGTTATCCAGGGATACGGTACCCTTTCTAACCTTTGTGCAATCACGTGCAATCCATACTGGGCCTAACACCGTCTGAGCCTGCCTCATGCTGTATAGACATATATTTTGAATGTGTACGCTATCCATACATGTTATCCAGTGATACGGTACCCTTTCTAACCTTTGTGCAATCACGTGCAATCCATACTGGGCCTATCACCGTATGAGCCTGCCTCATGCTGTATAGACATATATTTTGAATGTGTACGCTATCCATACATGTTATCCAGGGATACGGTACCCTTTCTAACCTTTGTGCAATCACGTGCAATCCATACTGGGCCTAACACCGTCTGAGCCTGCCTCATGCTGTATAGACATATATTTTGAATGTGTACGCTGTCCATACATGTTATCCAGGGATACGGTACCCTTTCTAACCTTTGTGCAATCACGTGCAATCCATACTGGGCCTAACATCGTCTGAGCCTGCCTCATGCTGTATAGACATATATTTTGAATGTGTACGCTATCCATACATGTTATCCGGGGATACGGTACCCTTTCTAACCTTTGTGCAATCACGTGCAATCCATACTGGGCCTAACACCGTCTGAGCCTGCCTCATGCTGTATAGACAAATATTTTGAATGTGTACGCTATCCATACATGTTATCCAGGGATACGGTACCCTTTCTAACCTTTGTGCAATCACGTGCAATCCATACTGGGCCTAACACCGTCTGAGCCTGCCTCATGCTGTATAGACATATATTTTGAATGTGTACGCTATCCATACATGTTATCCGGGGATACGGTACCCTTTCTAACCTTTGTGCAATCACGTGCAATCCATACTGGGCCTAACACCGTCTGAGCCTGCCTCCTGAGACATATATTTTGAATGTGTACGCTATCCATACATGTTATCCAGGGATACGGTACCCTTTCTAACCTTTGTGCAATCACGTGCAATCCATACTGGGCCTAACGCCGTCTGAGCCTGCCTCATGCTGTATAGACATATATTTTGAATGTGTACGATATCCATACATGTTATCCAGGGATACGGTACCCTTTCTAACCTTTGTGCAATCACGTGCAATCCATACTTGGCCTAACACCGTCTGAGCCTGCCTCATGCTGTATAGACATATAATTTGAATGTGTACGCTATCCATACATGTTATCCGGGGATACGGTACCCTTTCTAACCTTTGTGCAATCACGTGCAATCCATACTGGGCTTAACACCTTCTGAGCCTGCCTCCTGAGACATATATTTTGAATGTGTATGCTATCCATACATGTTATCCAGGGATACGGTACCCTTTCTAACCTTTGTGCAATCACGTGCAATCCATACTGGGCCTAACACCGTCTGAGCCTGCCTCATGCTGTATAGACATATATTTTGAATGTGTACGCTATCCATACATGTTATCCAGGGATACGGTACCCTTTCTAACCTTTGTGCAATCACGTGCAATCCATACTGGGCCTAACACCGTCTGAGCCTGCCTCATGCTGTATAGACATATATTTTGAATGTGTACGCTATCCATACATGTTATCCAGGGATACGGTACCCTTTCTAACCTTTGTGCAATCACGTGCAATCCATACTGGGCCTAACACCGTCTGAGCCTGCCTCATGCTGTATAGACATATATTTTGTATGTGTACGCTATCCATACATGTTATCCAGGGATACGGTACCCTTTCTAACCTTTGTGCAATCACGTGCAATCCATACTGGGCCTAACATCGTCTGAGCCTGCCTCATGCTGTATAGACATATATTTTGAATGTGTACGCTATCCATACAAGTTATCCGGGGATACGGTACCCTTTCTAACCTTTGTGCAATCACGTGCAATCCATACTGGGCCTAACACCGTCTGAGCCTGCCTCATGCTGTATAGACAAATATTTTGAATGTGTACGCTATCCATACATGTTATCCAGGGATACGGTACCCTTTCTAACCTTTGTGCAATCACGTGCAATCCATACTGGGCCTAACACCGTCTGAGCCTGCCTCATGCTGTATAGACATATATTTTGAATGTGTACGCTATCCATACATGTTATCCGGGGATACGGTACCCTTTCTAACCTTTGTGCAATCACGTGCAATCCATACTGGGCCTAACACCGTCTGAGCCTGCCTCCTGAGACATATATTTTGAATGTGTACGCTATCCATACATGTTATCCAGGGATACGGTACCCTTTCTAACCTTTGTGCAATCACGTGCAATCCATACTGGGCCTAACACCGTCTGAGCCTGCCTCATGCTGTATAGACATATATTTTGAATGTGTACGCTATCCATACATGTTATCCGGGGATACGATACCCTTTCTAACCTTTGTGCAATCACGTGCAATCCATACTGGGCCTAACACCGTCTGAGCCTGCCTCCTGAGACATATATTTTGAATGTGTACGTTATCCATACATGTTATCCAGGGATACGGTACCCTTTCTAACCTTTGTGCAATCACGTGCGATCCATACTGGGCCTAACACCGTCTGAGCCTGCCTCATGCTGTATAGACATATATTTTGAATGTGTACGCTATCCATACATGTTATCCAGGGATACGGTACCCTTTCTAACCTATGTGCAATCACGTGCAATCCACACTGGGCCTAACACCGTCTGAGCCTTCCTCATGCTGTACAGACATATATTTTGAATGTGTACGCTATCTATACATGTTATCCGGGGATACGGTACCCTTTCTAACCTTTGTGCAATCACGTGCAATCCATACTGGGCCTAACACCGTCTGAGCCTGCCTCCTGATACATATATTTTGAATGTGTACGCTATCCATACATGTTATCCAGGGATACGGTACCCTTTCTAACCTTTGTGCAATCACGTGCAATCCATACTGGGCCTAACACCGTCTGAGCCTGCCTCATGCTGTATAGACATATATTTTGAATGTGTACGCTATCCATACATGTTATCCAGGGATACGGTTCCCTTTCTAACCTTTGAGCAAACACGTGCAATCCATACTGGGCCTAACACCGTCTGAGCCTGCCTCATGCTGTATAGACATATATTTTGAATGTGTACGCTATCCATACATGTTATCCAGGGATACGGTACCCTTTCTAACCTTTGTTCAATCACGTGCAATCCATACTGGGCCTAACACCGTCTGAGCCTGCCTCCTGAGACATATATTTTGAATGTGTACGCTATCCATACATGTTATCCAGGGATACGGTACCCTTTCTAACCTTTGTGCAATCACGTGCAATCCATACTGGGCCTAACACCGTCTGAGCCTGCCTCATGCTGTATAGACATATTTTGAATGTGTACGCTATCCATACATGTTATCCAGGGATACGGTACCCTTTCTAACCTTTGTGCAATCACGTGCAATCCATACTTGGCCTAACACCGTCTGAGCCTGCCTCATGCTGTATAGACATATATTTTGAATGTGTACGCTATCCATACATGTTATCCGGGGATACGGTACCCTTTCTAACCTTTGTGCAATCACGTGCAATCCATACTGGGCCTAACACCGTCTGAGCCTGCCTCCTGAGACATATATTTTGAATGTGTACGCTATCCATACATGTTATCCAGGGATACGGTACCCTTTCTAACCTTTGTGCAATCACGTGCAATCCATACTGGGCCTAACACCATCTGAGCCTGCCTCCTGAGACATATATTTTGAATGTGTACGCTATCCATACATGTTATCCAGGGATACGGTACCCTTTCTAACCTTTGTGCAATCACGTGCAATCCATACTGGGCCTAACACCGTCTGAGCCTGCCTCATGCTGTATAGACATATATTTTGAATGTGTACGCTATCCATACATGTTATCCAGGGATACGGTACCCTTTCTAACCTTTGTGCAATCACGTGCAATCCATACTGGGCCTAACACCGTCTGAGCCTGCTTCATGCTGTATAGACATATATTTTGAATGTGTACGCTATCCATACATGTTATCCGGGGATACGGTACCCTTTCTAACCTTTGTGCAATCACGTGCAATCCATACTGGGCCTAACACCGTCTGAGCCTGCCTCCTGAGACATATATTTTGAATGTGTACGCTATCCATACATGTTATCCAGGGATACGGTACCCTTTCTAACCTTTGTGCAATCACGTGCAATCCATACTGGGCCTAACACCGTCTGAGCCTGCCTCCTGAGACATATATGTTGAATGTGTACGCTATCCATACATGTTATCCAGGTATACGGTACCCTTTCTAAGCTTTGTGCAATCACGTGCAATCCATACTGGGCCTAACACGGTCTGAGCCTGCCTCATGCTGTATAGACATATATTTTGAATGTGTACGCTATCCATACATGTTATCCGGGGATATGGTACCCTTTCTAACCTTTGTGCAATCACGTGCAATCCATACTGGGCCTAACACCGTCTGAGCCTGCCTCCTGAGACATATATTTTGAATGTGTATGCTATCCATACATGTTATCCAGGGATACGGTACCCTTTCTAACCTTTGTGCAATCACGTGCAATCCATACTGGGCCTAACACCGTCTGAGCCTGCCTCATGCTGTATAGACATATATTTTGAATGTATACGCTATCCATACATGTTATCCAGGGATACGGTACCCTTTCTAACCTTTGAGCAAACACGTGCAATCCATACTGGGCCTAACACCGTCTGAGCCTGCCTCATGCTGTATAGACATATATTTTGAATGTGTACGCTATCCATACATGTTATCCGGGGATACGGTACCCTTTCTAACCTTTGTGCAATCACGTGCAATCCATACTGGGCCTAACACCGTCTGATCCTGCCTCCTGAGACATATATTTTGAATGTGTACGCTATCCATACATGTTATCCAGGGATACGGTACCCTTTCTAACCTTTGTGCAATCACGTGCAATCCATACTGGACCTAACACCGTCTGAGCCTGCCTCATGCTGTATAGACATATATTTTGAATGTGTACGCTATCCATACATGTTATCCAAGGATACGGTACCCTTTCTAACCTTTGTGCAATCACGTGCAATCCATACCGGGCCTAACACCGTCTGAGCCTGCCTCATGCTGTATAGACATATATTTTGAATGTGTACGCTATCCATACATGTTATCCGGGGATATGGTACCCTTTCTAACCTTTGTGCAATCACGTGCAATCCATACTGGGCCTAACACCGTATGAGCCTGCCTCCTGAGACATATATTTTGAATGTGTACGCTATCCATACATGTTATCCAGGGATACGGTACCCTTTCTAACCTTTGTGCAATCACGTGCAATCCATACTGGACCTAACACCGTCTGAGCCTGCCTCATGCTGTATAGACATATATTTTGAATGTGTACGCTATCCATACATGTTATCCAGGGATACGGTACCCTTTCTAACCTTTGTGCAATCACGTGCAATCCATACTGGGCCTAACACCGTCTGAGCCTGCCTCATGCTGTATAGACATATATTTTGAATGTGTACGCTATCCATACATGTTATCCGGGGATATGGTACCCTTTCTAACCTTTGTGCAATCACGTGCAATCCATACTGGGCCTAACACCGTCTGAGCCTGCCTCCTGAGACATATATTTTGAATGTGTATGCTATCCATACATGTTATCCAGGGATACGGTACCCTTTCTAACCTTTGTGCAATCACGTGCAATCAATACTGGGCCTAACACCGTCTGAGCCTGCCTCATGCTGTATAGACATATATTTTCAATGTGTACGCTCTCCATACATGTTATCCAGGGATACGGTACCCTTTCTAACCTTTGTGCAATCACGTGCAATCCATACTTGGCCTAACACCGTCTGAGCCTGCCTCATGCTGTATAGACATATATTTTGAATGTGTACGCTATCCATACATGTTATCCGGGGATACGGTACCCTTTCTAACCTTTGTGCAATCACGTGCAATCCATACTGGGCCTAACACCTTCTGAGCCTGCCTCCTGAGACATATATTTTGAATGTGTACGCTATCCATACATGTTATCCAGGGATACGGTACCCTTTCTAACCTTTGTGCAATCACGTGCAATCCATACTGGGCCTAACACCGTCTGAGCCTGCCTCATGCTGTATAGACATATATTTTGAATGTGTACGCTATCCATACATGTTATCCAGGGATACGGTACCCTTTCTAACCTTTGTGCAATCACGTGCAATCCATAATGGGCCTAACACCGTCTGAGCCTGCCTCATGCTGTATAGACATATATTTTGAATGTGTACGCTATCCATACATGTTATCCAGGGATACGGTACCCTTTCTAACCTTTGTGCAATCACGTGCAATCCATACTGGGCCTAACACCGTCTGAGCCTGCCTCATGCTGTATAGACATATATTTTGAATGTGTACGCTATCCATACATGTTATCCAGGGATACGGTACCCTTTCTAACCTTTGTGCAATCACGTGCAATCCATACTGGGCCTAACACCGTCTGAGCCTGCCTCCTGAGACATATATTTTGAATGTGTACGCTATCCATACATGTTATCCAGGGGTACGGTACCCTTTCTAACCTTTGTGCAATCACGTGCAATCCATACTGGTCCTAACACCGTCTGAGCCTGCTTCATGCTGTATAGACATATATTTTGAATGTGTACGCTATCCATACATGTTATCTGGGGATACGGTACCCTTTCTAACCTTTGTGCAATCACGTGCAATCCATACTGGGCCTAACACCGTCTGAGCCTGCCTCCTGAGACATATATTTTGAATGTGTAAGCTATCCATACATGTTATCCAGGGATACGGTACCCTTTCTAACCTTTGTGCAATCACGTGCAATCCATACTGGGCCTAACACCGTCTGAGCCTGCCTCATGCTGTATAGACATATAT
The DNA here is from genome assembly GCF_039654945.1 of Dendrobates tinctorius. Classification (NCBI taxonomy): domain Eukaryota; kingdom Metazoa; phylum Chordata; class Amphibia; order Anura; family Dendrobatidae; genus Dendrobates; species Dendrobates tinctorius. The sequence goes on from NW_027362086.1 coordinate 147,538, forward strand.
TTTGAATGTGTACTCTATCCATTCTTGTTATCCGGGGATACGGTGCCCTTTCTAACCTTTGTGCAATCACGTGAAATCCATACTGGGCCTAACACCGTCTGATCCTGCCTCCTGAGACATATATTTTGAATGTGTACGCTATCCATACATGTTATCCAGGGATACGGTACCCTTTCTAACCTTTGTGCAATCACGTGCAATCCATACTGGACCTAAGACCGTCTGAGCCTGCATCATGCTGTATAGACATATATTTTGAATGTGTACGCTATCCATACATGTTATCCAGGGATACGGTACCCTTTCTAACCTTTGTGCAATCACGTGCAATCCATACTGGGCCTAACACCGTCTGAGCCTGCCTCATGCTGTATAGACATATATTTTGAATGTGTACGCTATCCATACATGTTATCCGGGGATATGGTACCCTTTCTAACCTTTGTGCAATCACGTGCAATCCATACTGGGCCTAACACCGTCTGAGCCTGCCTCCTGAGACATATATTTTGAATGTGTACGCTATCCATACATGATATCCAGGGATACGGTACCCTTTCTAACCTTTGTGCAATCACGTGCAATCCATACTGGGCCTAACACCGTCTGAGCCTGCCTCATGCTGTATAGACATATATTTTGAATGTGTACGCTATCCATACATGTTATCCAGGGATACGGTACCCTTTCTAACCTTTGTGCAATCACGTGCAATCCATACTTGGCCTAACACCGTCTGAGCCTGCCTCATGCTGTATAGACATATATTTTGAATGTGTACGCTATCCATACATGTTATCCGGGGATACGGTACCCTTTCTAACCTTTGTGCAATCACGTGCAATCCATACTGGGCCTAACACCTTCTGAGCCTGCCTCCTGAGACATATATTTTGAATGTGTACGCTATCCATACATGTTATCCAGGGATACGGTACCCTTTCTAACCTTTGTGCAATCACGTGCAATCCATACTGGGCCTAACACCGTCTGAGCCTGCCTCATGCTGTATAGACATATATTTTGAATGTGTACGCTATCCATACATGTTATCCAGGGATACGGTACCCTTTCTAACCTTTGTGCAATCACGTGCAATCCATAATGGGCCTAACACCGTCTGAGCCTGCCTCATGCTGTATAGACATATATTTTGAATGTGTACGCTATCCATACATGTTATCCAGGGATACGGTACCCTTTCTAACCTTTGTGCAATCACGTGCAATCCATACTGGGCCTAACACCGTCTGAGCCTGCCTCATGCTGTATAGACATATATTTTGAATGTGTACGCTATCCATACATGTTATCCAGGGATACGGTACCCTTTCTAACCTTTGTGCAATCACGTGCAATCCATACTGGGCCTAACACCGTCTGAGCCTGCCTCATGCTGTATAGACATATATTTTCAATGTGTACGCTATCCATACATGTTATCCGGGGATACGGTACCCTTTCTAACCTTTGTGCAATCACGTGCAATCCATACTGGGCCTAACACCGTCTAAGCCTGCCTCATGCTGTATAGACAAATATTTTGAATGTGTACGCTATCCATACATGTTATCCAGGGATACGGTACCCTTTCTAACCTTTGTGCAATCACGTGCAATCCATACTGGGCCTAACACCGTCTGAGCCTGCCTCATGCTGTAAAGACAAATATTTTGAATGTGTACGCTATCCATACATGTTATCCGGGGATACGGTACCCTTTCTAACCTTTGTGCAATCACGTGCAATCCATACTGGGCCTAACACCGTCTGAGCCTGCCTCCTGAGACATATATTTTGAATGTGTATGCTATCCATACATGTTATCCAGGGATACGGTACCCTTTCTAACATTTGTGCAATCACGTGCAATCCATACTGGGCCTAACACCGTCTGAGCCTGCCCCCTGAGACATATATTTTGAATGTGTACGCTATCCATACATGTTATCCAGGGATACAGTACCCTTTCTAACCTTTGTGCAATCACGTGCAATCCATACTGGGCCTAATACCGTCTGAGCCTGCCTCTTGAGACATATATTTTGAATGTGTACGCTATCCATACATGTTATCCAGGGATACGGTACCCTTTCTAACCATTGTGCAATCACGTGCAATCCATACTGGGCCTAACACCGTCTGAGCCTGCCTCATGCTGTATAGACATATATTTTGAATGTGTACGCTATCCATACATGTTATCCAGGGATACGGTACCCTTTCTAACCTTTGTGCAATCACGTGCAATCCATACTGGTCCTAACACCGTCTGAGCCTGCTTCATGCTGTATAGACATATATTTTGAATGTGTACGCTATCCATACATGTTATCCGGGGATACGGTACCCTTTCTAACCTTTGTGCAATCACGTGCAATCCATACTGGGCCTAACACCGTCTGAGCCTGCCTCCTGAGACATATATTTTGAATGTGTAAGCTATCCATACATGTTATCCAGGGATACGGTACCATTTCTAACCTTTGTGCAATCACGTGCAATCCATACTGGGCCTAACACCGTCTGAGCCTGCCTCATGCTGTATAGACATATATTTTGAATGTGTACTCTATCCATTCTTGTTTTCCGGGGATACGGTACCCTTTCTAACCTTTGTGCAATCACGTGCAATCCATACTGGGCCTAACACCGTCTGATCCTGCCTCCTGAGACATATATTTTGAATGTGTACGCTATCCATACATGTTATGCAGGGATACGGTACCCTTTCTAACCTTTGTGCAATCACGTGCAATCCATACTGGACCTAACACCGTCTGAGCCTGCCTCATGCTGTATAGACATATATTTTGAATGTGTACGCTATCCATACATGTTATCCAGGGATACGGTACCCTTTCTAACCTTTGTGCAATCACGTGCAATCCATACTGGGCCTAACACCGTCTGAGCCTGCCTCATGCTGTATAGACATATCTTTTGAATGTGTACGCTATCCATACATGTTATCCGGGGATATGGTACCCTTTCTAACCTTTGTGCAATCACGTGCAATCCATACTGAGCCTAACACCGTCTGAGCCTGCCTCCTGAGACATATATTTTGAATGTGTACGCTATCCATACATGTTATCCAGGGATACGGTACCCTTTCTAACCTTTGTGCAATCACGTGCAATCCATACTGAGCCTAACACCGTCTGAGCCTGCCTCATGCTGTATAGACATATATTTTGAATGTGTACGCTATCTATACATGTTATCCAGGGATACGGTACCCTTTCTAACCTTTGTGCAATCACGTGCAATCCATAATGGGCCTAACACCGTCTGAGCCTGCCTCATGCTGTATAGACATATATTTTGAATGTGTACGCTATCCATACATGTTATCCAGGGATACGGTACCCTTTCTAACCTTTGTGCAATCACGTGCAATCCATACTGGGCCTAACACCGTCTGAGCCTGCCTCATGCTGTATAGACATATATTTTGAATGTGTACGCTATCCATACATGTTATCCAGGGATACGGTACCCTTTCTAACCTTTGTGCAATCACGTGCAATCCATACTGGGCCTAACACCGTCTGAGCCTGCCTCATGCTGTATAGACATATATTTTCAATGTGTACGCTATCCATACATGTTATCCGGGAATACGGTACCCTTTCTAACCTTTGTGCAATCACGTGCAATCCATACTGGGCCTAACACCGTCTGAGCCTGCCTCATGCTGTATAGACAAATATTTTGAATGTGTACGCTATCCATACATGTTATCCAGGGATACGGTACCCTTTCTAACCTTTGTGCAATCACGTGCAATCCATACTGGGCCTAACACCGTCTGAGCCTGCCTCATGCTGTATAGACATATATTTTGAATGTGTACGCTATCCATACATGTTATCCGGGGATACGGTACCCTTTCTAACCTTTGTGCAATCACGTGCAATCCATACTGGGTCTAACACCGTCTGAGCCTGCCTCCTGAGACATATATTTTGAATGTGTACGCTATCCATACATGTTATCCAGGGATACGGTACCCTTTCTAACCTTTGTGCAATCACGTGCAATCCATACTGGGCCTAACACCGTCTGAGCCTGCCTCATGCTGTAAAGACAAATATTTTGAATGTGTACGCTATCCATACATGTTATCCGGGGATACGGTACCCTTTCTAACCTTTGTGCAATCACGTGCAATCCATACTGGGCCTAACACCGTCTGAGCCTGCCTCCTGAGACATATATTTTGAATGTGTATGCTATCCATACATGTTATCCAGGGATACGGTACCCTTTCTAACCTTTGTGCAATCACGTGCAATCCATACTGGGCCTAACACCGTCTGAGCCTGCCCCCTGAGACATATATTTTGAATGTGTACGCTATCCATACATGTTATCCAGGGATACAGTACCCTTTCTAACCTTTGTGCAATCACGTGCAATCCATACTGGGCCTAATACCATCTGAGCCTGCCTCTTGAGACATATATTTTGAATGTGTACGCTATCCATACATGTTATCCAGGGATACGGTACCCTTTCTAACCATTGTGCAATCACGTGCAATCCATACTGGGCCTAACACCGTCTGAGCCTGCCTCATGCTGTATAGACATATATTTTGAATGTGTACGCTATCCATACATGTTATCCAGGGATACGGTACCCTTTCTAACCTTTGTGCAATCACGTGCAATCCATACTGGTCCTAACACCGTCTGAGCCTGCTTCATGCTGTATAGACATATATTTTGAATGTGTACGCTATCCATACATGTTATCCGGGGATACGGTACCCTTTCTAACCTTTGTGCAATCACGTGCAATCCATACTGGGCCTAACACCGTCTGAGCCTGCCTCCTGAGACATATATTTTGAATGTGTAAGCTATCCATACATGTTATCCAGGGATACGGTACCCTTTCTAACCTTTGTGCAATCACGTGCAATCCATACTGGGCCTAACACCGTCTGAGCCTGCCTCATGCTGTATAGACATATATTTTGAATGTGTACTCTATCCATTCTTGTTTTCCGGGGATACGGTACCCTTTCTAACCTTTGTGCAATCACGTGCAATCCATACTGGGCCTAACACCGTCTGATCCTGCCTCCTGAGACATATATTTTGAATGTGTACGCTATCCATACATGTTATGCAGGGATACGGTACCCTTTCTAACCTTTGTGCAATCACGTGCAATCCATACTGGACCTAACACCGTCTGAGCCTGCCTCATGCTGTATAGACATATATTTTGAATGTGTACGCTATCCATACATGTTATCCAGGGATACGGTACCCTTTCTAACCTTTGTGCAATCACGTGCAATCCATACTGGGCCTAACACCGTCTGAGCCTGCCTCATGCTGTATAGACATATATTTTGAATGTGTACGCTATCCATACATGTTATCCGGGGATATGGTACCCTTTCTAACCTTTGTGCAATCACGTGCAATCCATACTGAGCCTAACACCGTCTGAGCCTGCCTCCTGAGACATATATTTTGAATGTGTACGCTATCCATACATGTTATCCAGGGATACGGTACCCTTTCTAACCTTTGTGCAATCACGTGCAATCCATACTGGGCCTAACACCGTCTGAGCCTGCCTCATGCTGTATAGACATATATTTTGAATGTGTACGCTATCCATACATGTTATCCAGGGATACGGTACCCTTTCTAACCTTTGTGCAATCACGTGCAATCCATACTTGGCCTAACACCGTCTGAGCCTGCCTCATGCTGTATAGACATATATTTTGAATGTGTACGCTATCCATACATGTTATCCGGGGATACGGTACCCTTTCTAACCTTTGTGCAATCACGTGCAATCCATACTGGGCCTAACACCTTCTGAGCCTGCCTCCTGAGACATATATTTTGAATGTGTACGCTATCCATACATGTTATCCAGGGATACTTTTCCCTTTCTAACCTTTGTGCAATCACGTGCAATCCATACTGGGCCTAACACCGTCTGAGCCTGCCTCATGCTGTATAGACATATATTTTGAATGTGTACGCTATCCATACATGTTATCCAGGGATACGGTACCCTTTCTAACCTTTGTGCAATCACGTGCAATCCATAATGGGCCTAACACCGTCTGAGCCTGCCTCATGCTGTATAGACATATATTTTGAATGTGTACGCTATCCATACATGTTTCCAGGGATACGGTACCCTTTCTAACCTTTGTGCAATCACGTGCAATCCATACTGGGCCTAACACCGTCTGAGCCTGCCTCATGCTGTATAGACATATATTTTGAATGTGTACGCTATCCATACATGTTATCCAGGGATACGGTACCCTTTCTAACCTTTGTGCAATCACGTGCAATCCATACTGGGCCTAACACCGTCTGAGCCTGCCTCATGCTGTATAGACATATATTTTCAATGTGTACGCTATCCATACATGTTATCCGGGGATACGGTACCCTTTCTAACCTTTGTGCAATCACGTGCAATCCATACTGGGCCTAACACCGTCTGAGCCTGCCTCATGCTGTATAGACAAATATTTTGAATGTGTACGCTATCCATACATGTTATCCAGGGATACGGTACCCTTTCTAACCTTTGTGCAATCACGTGCAATCCATACTGGGCCTAACACCGTCTGAGCCTGCCTCATGCTGTATAGACATATATTTTGAATGTGTATGCTATCCATACATGTTATCCGGGGATACGGTACCCTTTCTAACCTTTGTGCAATCACGTGCAATCCATACTGGGCCTAACACCGTCTGAGCCTGCATCCTGAGACATATATTTTGAATGTGTACGCTATCCATACATGTTATCCAGGGATACGGTACCCTTTCTAACCTTTGTGCAATCACGTGCAATCCATACTGGGCCTAACACCGTCTGAGCCTGCCTCATGCTGTAAAGACAAATATTTTGAATGTGTACGCTATCCATACATGTTATCCGGGGATACGGTACCCTTTCTAACCTTTGTGCAATCACGTGCAATCCATACTGGGCCTAACACCGTCTGAGCCTGCCTCCTGAGACATATATTTTGAATGTGTACGCTATCCATACATGTTATCCAGGGATACGGTACCCTTTCTAACCTTTGTGCAATCACGTGCAATCCATACTGGGCCTAACACCGTCTGAGCCTGCCTCATGCTGTATAGACATATATTTTGAATGTGTACGCTATCCATACATGTTATCCAGGGATACGGTACCCTTTCTAACCTTTGTGCAATCACGTGCAATCCATACTTGGCCTAACACCGTATGAGCCTGCCTCATGCTGTATAGACATATATTTTGAATGTGTACGCTATCCATACATGTTATCTGGGGATACGGTACCCTTTCTAACCTTTGTGCAATCACGTGCAATCCATACTGGGCCTAACACCTTCTGAGCCAGCCTCCTGAGACATATATTTTGAATGTGTATGCTATCCATACATGTTATCCAGGGATACGGTACACTTTCTAACCTTTGTGCAATCACGTGCAATCCATACTGGGCCTAACACCGTCTGAGCCTGCCTCATGCTGTATAGACATATATTTTGAATGTGTACGCTATCCATACATGTTATCCAGGGATACGGTACCCTTTCTAACTTTTGTGCAATCACGTGCAATCCATACTGGGCCTAACACCGTCTGAGCCTGCCTCATGCTGTATAGACATATATTTTGAATGTGTTCGCTATCCATACATGTTATCCAGGGATACGGTACACTTTCTAACCTTTGTGCAATCACGTGCAATCCATACTGGGCCTAACACCGTCTGAGCCTGCCTCATGCTGTATAGACATATATTTTGAATGTGTACACTATCCATACATGTTATCCAGGGATACGGTACCCTTTCTAACCTTTGTGCAATCACGTGCAATCCATACTGGGCCTAACACCTTCTGAGCCTGCCTCATGCTGTATAGACATATATTTTGAATGTGTACGCTATCCATACATGTTATCCAGGGATACGGTACCCTTTCTAACCTTTGTGCAATCACGTGCAATCCATACTGGGCCTAACACCGTCTGAGCCTGCCTCATGCTGTATAGACATATATTTTGAATGTGTACGCTATCCATACATGTTATCCAGGGATACGGTACCCTTTCTAACCTTTGTGCAATCACGTGCAATCCATACTGGGCCTAACACCGTCTGAGCCTGCCTCATGCTGTATAGACATATATTTTGAATGTGTACGCTATCCATACATGTTATCCGGGGATACGGTACTCTTTCTAACCTTTGTGCAATCACGTGCAATCCATACTGGGCCTAACACCGTCTGAGCCTGCCTCATGCTGTATAGACATATATTTTGAATGTGTACGCTATCCATACATGTTATCCGGGGATACGGTACCCTTTCTAACCTTTGTGCAATCACGTGCAATCCATACTGGGCCTAACACCGTCTGAGCCTGCCTCCTGAGACATATATTTTGAATGTGTACGCTATCCATACATATTATCCAGGGATACGGTACCCTTTCTAAACTTTGTGCAATCACGTGCAATCCATACTGGGCCTAACACCGTCTGAGCCTGCCTCATGCTGTATAGACATAAATTTTGAATGTGTACGCTATCCATACATGTTATCCGGGGATACGGTACCCTTTCTAACCTTTGTGCAATCACGTGCAATCCATACTGGGCCTAACACCGTCTGAGCCTGCCTCCTGAGACATATATTTTGAATGTGTACGCTATCCATACATATTATCCAGGGATACGGTACCCTTTCTAAACTTTGTGCAATCACGTGCAATCCATACTGGGCCTAACACCGTCTGAGCCTGCCTCATGCTGTATAGACATAAATTTTGAATGTGTACGCTATCCATACATGTTATCCGGGGATACGGTACCCTTTCTAACCTTTGTGCAATCACGTGCAATCCATACTGGGCCTAACACCGTCTGAGCCTGCCTCATGCTGTATAGACATATATTTTGAAAGTGTACGCTATCCATACATGTTATCCAGGGATACGGTACCCTTTCTAATCTTTGTGCAATCACGTGCAATCCATACTGGGCCTAACACCGTCTGAGCCTGCCTCTTGCTGTATAGACATATATTTTGAATGTGTACGCTATCCATACATGTTATCCGGGGATACGGTACCCTTTCTAACCTTTGTGCAATCACGTGCAATCCATACTGGGCCTAACACCGTCTGAGCCTGCCTCCTGAGACATATATTTTGAATGTGTACGCTATCCATACATGTTATCCAGGGATACGGTACCCTTTCTAATCTTTGTGCAATCACGTGCAATCCATACTGGGCCTAACACCGTCTGAGCCTGCCTCATGCTGTATAGACATATATTTTGAATGTGTACGCTATCCATACATGTTATCCAGGGATACGGTACCCTTTCTAACCTTTGTGCAAACACGTGCAATCCATACTGGGCCTAACACCGTCTGAGCCTGCCTCATGCTGTATAGACATATATTTTGAATGTGTACGCTATCCATACATGTTATCCGGGGATACGGTACCCTTTCTAACCTTTGTGCAATCACGTGCAATCCATACTGGGCCTAACACCGTCTGAGCCTGCCTCCTGAGACATATATTTTGAATGTGTACGCTATCCATACATATTATCCAGGGATACGGTACCCTTTCTAAACTTTGTGCAATCACGTGCAATCCATACTGGGCCTAACACCGTCTGAGCCTGCCTCATGCTGTATAGACATAAATTTTGAATGTGTACGCTATCCATACATGTTATCCGGGGATACGGTACCCTTTCTAACCTTTGTGCAATCACGTGCAATCCATACTGTGCCTAACACTGTCTGAGCCTGCCTCCTGAGACATATATTTTGAATGTGTACGCTATCCATACATGTTATCCGGGGATACGGTACCCTTTCTAACCTTTGTGCAATCACGTGCAATCCATACTGGGCCTAACACCGTCTGAGCCTGCCTCCTGAGACATATATTTTGAATGTGTACGCTATCCATACATATTATCCAGGGATACGGTACCCTTTCTAAACTTTGTGCAATCACGTGCAATCCATACTGGGCCTAACACCGTCTGAGCCTGCCTCATGCTGTATAGACATAAATTTTGAATGTGTACGCTATCCATACATGTTATCCGGGGATACGGTACCCTTTCTAACCTTTGTGCAATCACGTGCAATCCATACTGTGCCTAACACTGTCTGAGCCTGCCTCCTGAGACATATATTTTGAATGTGTACGCTATCCATACATGTTATCCAGGGATACGGTACCCTTTCTAATCTTTGTGCAATCACGTGCAATCCATACTGGGCCTAACACCGTCTGAGCCTGCCTCATGCTGTATAGACATATATTTTGAATGTGTATGCTATCCATACATGTTATCCAGGGATACGGTACCCTTTCTAACCTTTGTGCAAACACGTGCAATCCATACTGGGCCTAACACCGTCTGAGCCTGCCTCATGCTGTATAGACATATATTTTGAATGTGTACGCTATCCATACATGTTATCCAGGGATACGGTACCCTTTCTAACCTTTGTGCAATCACATGCAATCCATACTGGGCCTAACACCGTCTGAGCCTGCCTCCTGAGACATATATTTTGAATGTGTACGCTATCCATACATGTTATCCAGGGATACGGTACCCTTTCTAACCTTTGTGCAATCACGTGCAATCCATACTGGGCCTAACACCGTCTGAGCCTGCCTCATGCTGTATAGACATATATTTTGAATGTGTACGCTATCCATACATGTTATCCAGGGATACGGTACCCTTTCTAACCTTTGTGCAATCACGTGCAATCCATACTTGGCCTAACACCGTATGAGCCTGCCTCATGCTGTATAGACATATATTTTGAATGTGTACGCTATCCATACATGTTATCTGGGGATACGGTACCCTTTCTAACCTTTGTGCAATCACGTGCAATCCATACTGGGCCTAACACCTTCTGAGCCAGCCTCCTGAGACATATATTTTGAATGTGTACGCTATCCATACATGTTATCCAGGGATACGGTACACTTTCTAACCTTTGTGCAATCACGTGCAATCCATACTGGGCCTAACACCGTCTGAGCCTGCCTCATGCTGTATAGACATATATTTTGAATGTGTACGCTATCCATACATGTTATCCAGGGATACGGTACCCTTTCTAACTTTTGTGCAATCACGTGCAATCCATACTGGGCCTAACACCGTCTGAGCCTGCCTCATGCTGTATAGACATATATTTTGAATGTGTTCGCTATCCATACATGTTATCCAGGGATACGGTACCCTTTCTAACCTTTGTGCAATCACGTGCAATCCATACTGGGCCTAACACCATCTGAGCCTGCCTCATGCTGTATAGACATATATTTTGAATGTGTACGCTATCCATACATGTTATCCAGGGATACGGTACCCTTTCTAACCTTTGTGCAATCACGTGCAATCCATACTGGGCCTAACACCTTCTGAGCCTGCCTCATGCTGTATAGACATATATTTTGAATGTGTACGCTATCCATACATGTTATCCAGGGATACGGTACCCTTTCTAACCTTTGTGCAATCACGTGCAATCCATACTGGGCCTAACACCGTCTGAGCCTGCCTCATGCTGTATAGACATATATTTTGAATGTGTACGCTATCCATACATGTTATCCAGGGATACGGTACCCTTTCTAACCTTTGTGCAATCACGTGCAATCCATACTGGGCCTAACACCGTCTGAGCCTGCCTCATGCTGTATAGACATATATTTTGAATGTGTACGCTATCCATACATGTTATCCGGGGATACGGTACTCTTTCTAACCTTTGTGCAATCACGTGCAATCCATACTGGGCCTAACACCGTCTGAGCCTGCCTCATGCTGTATAGACATATATTTTGAATGTGTATGCTATCCATACATGTTATCCGGGGATACGGTACCCTTTCTAACCTTTGTGCAATCACGTGCAATCCATACTGGGCCTAACACCGTCTGAGCCTGCCTCCTGAGACATATATTTTGAATGTGTACGCTATCCATACATATTATCCAGGGATACGGTACCCTTTCTAAACTTTGTGCAATCACGTGCAATCCATACTGGGCCTAACACCGTCTGAGCCTGCCTCATGCTGTATAGACATAAATTTTGAATGTGTACGCTATCCATACATGTTATCCGGGGATACGGTACCCTTTCTAACCTTTGTGCAATCACGTGCAATCCATACTGGGCCTAACACTGTCTGAGCCTGCCTCCTGAGACATATATTTTGAATGTGTACGCTATCCATACATGTTATCCAGGGATACGGTACCCTTTCTAATCTTTGTGCAATCACGTGCAATCCATACTGGGCCTAACACCGTCTGAGCCTGCCTCTTGCTGTATAGACATATATTTTGAATGTGTACGCTATCCATACATGTTATCCGGGGATACGGTACCCTTTCTAACCTTTGTGCAATCACGTGCAATCCATACTGGGCCTAACACCGTCTGAGCCTGCCTCCTGAGACATATATTTTGAATGTGTACGCTATCCATACATGTTATCCAGGGATACGGTACCCTTTCTAATCTTTGTGCAATCACGTGCAATCCATACTGGGCCTAACACCGTCTGAGCCTGCCTCATGCTGTATAGACATATATTTTGAATGTGTACGCTATCCATACATGTTATTCAGGGATACGGTACCCTTTCTAACCTTTGTGCAAACACGTGCAATCCATACTGGGCCTAACACCGTCTGAGCCTGCCTCATGCTGTATAGACATATATTTTGAATGTGTACGCTATCCATACATGTTATCCGGGGATACGGTACCCTTTCTAACCTTTGTGCAATCACGTGCAATCCATACTGGGCCTAACACCGTCTGAGCCTGCCTCCTGAGACATATATTTTGAATGTGTACGCTATCCATACATATTATCCAGGGATACGGTACCCTTTCTAAACTTTGTGCAATCACGTGCAATCCATACTGGGCCTAACACCGTCTGAGCCTGCCTCATGCTGTATAGACATAAATTTTGAATGTGTACGCTATCCATACATGTTATCCGGGGATACGGTACCCTTTCTAACCTTTGTGCAATCACGTGCAATCCATACTGTGCCTAACACTGTCTGAGCCTGCCTCCTGAGACATATATTTTGAAAGTGTACGCTATCCATACATGTTATCCAGGGATACGGTACCCTTTCTAATCTTTGTGCAATCACGTGCAATCCATACTGGGCCTAACACCGTCTGAGCCTGCCTCTTGCTGTATAGACATATATTTTGAATGTGTACGCTATCCATACATGTTATCCGGGGATACGGTACCCTTTCTAACCTTTGTGCAATCACGTGCAATCCATACTGGGCCTAACACCGTCTGAGCCTGCCTCCTGAGACATATATTTTGAATGTGTACGCTATCCATACATGTTATCCAGGGATACGGTACCCTTTCTAATCTTTGTGCAATCACGTGCAATCCATACTGGGCCTAACACCGTCTGAGCCTGCCTCATGCTGTATAGACATATATTTTGAATGTGTATGCTATCCATACATGTTATCCAGGGATACGGTACCCTTTCTAACCTTTGTGCAAACACGTGCAATCCATACTGGGCCTAACACCGTCTGAGCCTGCCTCATGCTGTATAGACATATATTTTGAATGTGTACGCTATCCATACATGTTATCCAGGGATACGGTACCCTTTCTAACCTTTGTGCAATCACATGCAATCCATACTGGGCCTAACACCGTCTGAGCCTGCCTCCTGATACATATATTTTGAATGTGTACGCTATCCATACATGTTATCCAGGGATACGGTACCCTTTCTAACCTTTGTGCAATCACGTGCAATCCATACTGGGCCTAACACCGTCTGAGCCTGCCTCATGCTGTATAGACATATATTTTGAATGTGTACGCTATCCATACATGTTATCCAGGGATACGGTACCCTTTCTAACCTTTGTGCAATCACGTGCAATCCATACTTGGCCTAACACCGTATGAGCCTGCCTCATGCTGTATAGACATATATTTTGAATGTGTACGCTATCCATACATGTTATCTGGGGATACGGTACCCTTTCTAACCTTTGTGCAATCACGTGCAATCCATACTGGGCCTAACACCTTCTGAGCCAGCCTCCTGAGACATATATTTTGAATGTGTACGCTATCCATACATGTTATCCAGGGATACGGTACACTTTCTAACCTTTGTGCAATCACGTGCAATCCATACTGGGCCTAACACCGTCTGAGCCTGCCTCATGCTGTATAGACATATATTTTGAATGTGTACGCTATCCATACATGTTATCCAGGGATACGGTACCCTTTCTAACTTTTGTGCAATCACGTGCAATCCATACTGGGCCTAACACCGTCTGAGCCTGCCTCATGCTGTATAGACATATATTTTGAATGTGTTCGCTATCCATACATGTTATCCAGGGATACGGTACCCTTTCTAACCTTTGTGCAATCACGTGCAATCCATACTGGGCCTAACACCATCTGAGCCTGCCTCATGCTGTATAGACATATATTTTGAATGTGTACGCTATCCATACATGTTATCCAGGGATACGGTACCCTTTCTAACCTTTGTGCAATCACGTGCAATCCATACTGGGCCTAACACCTTCTGAGCCTGCCTCATGCTGTATAGACATATATTTTGAATGTGTACGCTATCCATACATGTTATCCAGGGATACGGTACCCTTTCTAACCTTTGTGCAATCACGTGCAATCCATACTGGGCCTAACACCGTCTGAGCCTGCCTCATGCTGTATAGACATATATTTTGAATGTGTACGCTATCCATACATGTTATCCAGGGATACGGTACCCTTTCTAACCTTTGTGCAATCACGTGCAATCCATACTGGGCCTAACACCGTCTGAGCCTGCCTCATGCTGTATAGACATATATTTTGAATGTGTACGCTATCCATACATGTTATCCGGGGATACGGTACTCTTTCTAACCTTTGTGCAATCACGTGCAATCCATACTGGGCCTAGCACCGTCTGAGCCTGCCTCATGCTGTATAGACATATATTTTGAATGTGTATGCTATCCATACATGTTATCCGGGGATACGGTACCCTTTCTAACCTTTGTGCAATCACGTGCAATCCATACTGGGCCTAACACCGTCTGAGCCTGCCTCCTGAGACATATATTTTGAATGTGTACGCTATCCATACATATTATCCAGGGATACGGTACCCTTTCTAAACTTTGTGCAATCACGTGCAATCCATACTGGGCCTAACACCGTCTGAGCCTGCCTCATGCTGTATAGACATAAATTTTGAATGTGTACGCTATCCATACATGTTATCCGGGGATACGGTACCCTTTCTAACCTTTGTGCAATCACGTGCAATCCATACTGGGCCTAACACTGTCTGAGCCTGCCTCCTGAGACATATATTTTGAATGTGTACGCTATCCATACATGTTATCCAGGGATACGGTACCCTTTCTAATCTTTGTGCAATCACGTGCAATCCATACTGGGACTAACACCGTCTGAGCCTGCCTCTTGCTGTATAGACATATATTTTGAATGTGTACGCTATCCATACATGTTATCCGGGGATACGGTACCCTTTCTAACCTTTGTGCAATCACGTGCAATCCATACTGGGCCTAACACCGTCTGAGCCTGCCTCCTGAGACATATATTTTGAATGTGTACGCTATCCATACATGTTATCCAGGGATACGGTACCCTTTCTAATCTTTGTGCAATCACGTGCAATCCATACTGGGCCTAACACCGTCTGAGCCTGCCTCATGCTGTATAGACATATATTTTGAATGTGTACGCTATCCATACATGTTATCCAGGGATACGGTACCCTTTCTAACCTTTGTGCAAACACGTGCAATCCATACTGGGCCTAACACCGTCTGAGCCTGCCTCATGCTGTATAGACATATATTTTGAATGTGTACGCTATCCATACATGTTATCCAGGGATACGGTACCCTTTCTAACCTTTGTGCAATCACATGCAATCCATACTGGGCCTAACACAGTCTGAGCCTGCCTCCTGAGACATATATTTTGAATGTGTACGCTATCCATACATGTTATCCAGGGATACGGTACCCTTTCTAACCTTTGTGCAATCACGTGCAATCCATACTGGGCCTAACACCGTCTGAGCCTGCCTCATGCTGTATAGACATATATTTTGAATGTGTACGCTATCCATACATGTTATCCGGGGATACGGTACCCTTTCTAACCTTTGTGCAATCACGTGCAATCCATACTGGGCCTAACACCTTCTGAGCCTGCCTCCTGAGACATATATTTTGAATGTGTACGCTATCCATACATGTTATCCAGGGATACTTTTCCCTTTCTAACCTTTGTGCAATCACGTGCAATCCATACTGGGCCTAACACCGTCTGAGCCTGCCTCATGCTGTATAGACATATATTTTGAATGTGTACGCTATCCATACATGTTATCCAGGGATACGGTACCCTTTCTAACCTTTGTGCAATCACGTGCAATCCATAATGGGCCTAACACCGTCTGAGCCTGCCTCATGCTGTATAGACATATATTTTGAATGTGTACGCTATCCATACATGTTATCCAGGGATACGGTACCCTTTCTAACCTTTGTGCAATCACGTGCAATCCATACTGGGCCTAACACCGTCTGAGCCTGCCTCATGCTGTATAGACATATATTTTGAATGTGTACGCTATCCATACATGTTATCCAGGGATACGGTACCCTTTCTAACCTTTGTGCAATCACGTGCAATCCATACTGGGCCTAACACCGTCTGAGCCTGCCTCATGCTGTATAGACATATATTTTCAATGTGTACGCTATCCATACATGTTATCCGGGGATACGGTACCCTTTCTAACCTTTGTGCAATCACGTGCAATCCATACTGGGCCTAACACCGTCTGAGCCTGCCTCATGCTGTATAGACAAATATTTTGAATGTGTACGCTATCCATACATGTTATCCAGGGATACGGTACCCTTTCTAACCTTTGTGCAATCACGTGCAATCCATACTGGGCCTAACACCGTCTGAGCCTGCCTCATGCTGTATAGACATATATTTTGAATGTGTATGCTATCCATACATGTTATCCGGGGATACGGTACCCTTTCTAACCTTTGTGCAATCACGTGCAATCCATACTGGGCCTAACACCGTCTGAGCCTGCATCCTGAGACATATATTTTGAATGTGTACGCTATCCATACATGTTATCCAGGGATACGGTACCCTTTCTAACCTTTGTGCAATCACGTGCAATCCATACTGGGCCTAACACCGTCTGAGCCTGCCTCATGCTGTAAAGACAAATATTTTGAATGTGTACGCTATCCATACATGTTATCCGGGGATACGGTACCCTTTCTAACCTTTGTGCAATCACGTGCAATCCATACTGGGCCTAACACCGTCTGAGCCTGCCTCCTGAGACATATATTTTGAATGTGTACGCTATCCATACATGTTATCCAGGGATACGGTACCCTTTCTAACCTTTGTGCAATCACGTGCAATCCATACTGGGCCTAACACCGTCTGAGCCTGCCTCATGCTGTATAGACATATATTTTGAATGTGTACGCTATCCATACATGTTATCCAGGGATACGGTACCCTTTCTAACCTTTGTGCAATCACGTGCAATCCATACTTGGCCTAACACCGTATGAGCCTGCCTCATGCTGTATAGACATATATTTTGAATGTGTACGCTATCCATACATGTTATCTGGGGATACGGTACCCTTTCTAACCTTTGTGCAATCACGTGCAATCCATACTGGGCCTAGCACCTTCTGAGCCAGCCTCCTGAGACATATATTTTGAATGTGTATGCTATCCATACATGTTATCCAGGGATACGGTACACTTTCTAACCTTTGTGCAATCACGTGCAATCCATACTGGGCCTAACACCGTCTGAGCCTGCCTCATGCTGTATAGACATATATTTTGAATGTGTACGCTATCCATACATGTTATCCAGGGATACGGTACCCTTTCTAACTTTTGTGCAATCACGTGCAATCCATACTGGGCCTAACACCGTCTGAGCCTGCCTCATGCTGTATAGACATATATTTTGAATGTGTTCTCTATCCATACATGTTATCCAGGGATACGGTACACTTTCTAACCTTTGTGCAATCAAGTGCAATCCATACTGGGCCTAACACCGTCTGAGCCTGCCTCATGCTGTATAGACATATATTTTGAATGTGTACACTATCCATACATGTTATCCAGGGATACGGTACCCTTTCTAACCTTTGTGCAATCACGTGCAATCCATACTGGGCCTAACACCTTCTGAGCCTGCCTCATGCTGTATAGACATATATTTTGAATGTGTACGCTATCCATACATGTTATCCAGGGATACGGTACCCTTTCTAACCTTTGTGCAATCACGTGCAATCCATACTGGGCCTAACACCGTCTGAGCCTGCCTCATGCTGTATAGACATATATTTTGAATGTGTACGCTATCCATACATGTTATCCAGGGATACGGTACCCTTTCTAACCTTTGTGCAATCACGTGCAATCCATACTGGGCCTAACACCGTCTGAGCCTGCCTCATGCTGTATAGACATATATTTTGAATGTGTACGCTATCCATACATGTTATCCGGGGATACGGTACTCTTTCTAACCTTTGTGCAATCACGTGCAATCCATACTGGGCCTAACACCGTCTGAGCCTGCCTCATGCTGTATAGACATATATTTTGAATGTGTACGCTATCCATACATGTTATCCGGGGATACGGTACCCTTTCTAACCTTTGTGCAATCACGTGCAATCCATACTGGGCCTAACACCGTCTGAGCCTGCCTCCTGAGACATATATTTTGAATGTGTACGCTATCCATACATATTATCGAGGGATACGGTACCCTTTCTAAACTTTGTGCAATCACGTGCAATCCATACTGGGCCTAACACCGTCTGAGCCTGCCTCATGCTGTATAGACATAAATTTTGAATGTGTACGCTATCCATACATGTTATCCGGGGATACGGTACCCTTTCTAACCTTTGTGCAATCACGTGCAATCCATACTGGGCCTAACACTGTCTGAGCCTGCCTCCTGAGACATATATTTTGAAAGTGTACGCTATCCATACATGTTATCCAGGGATACGGTACCCTTTCTAATCTTTGTGCAATCACGTGCAATCCATACTGGGCCTAACACCGTCTGAGCCTGCCTCTTGCTGTATAGACATATATTTTGAATGTGTACGCTATCCATACATGTTATCCGGGGATACGGTACCCTTTCTAACCTTTGTGCAATCACGTGCAATCCATACTGGGCCTAACACCGTCTGAGCCTGCCTCCTGAGACATATATTTTGAATGTGTACGCTATCCATACATGTTATCCAGGGATACGGTACCCTTTCTAATCTTTGTGCAATCACGTGCAATCCATACTGGGCCTAACACCGTCTGAGCCTGCCTCATGCTGTATAGACATATATTTTGAATGTGTACGCTATCCATACATGTTATCCAGGGATACGGTACCCTTTCTAACCTTTGTGCAAACACGTGCAATCCATACTGGGCCTAACACCGTCTGAGCCTGCCTCATGCTGTATAGACATATATTTTGAATGTGTACGCTATCCATACATGTTATCCGGGGATACGGTACCCTTTCTAACCTTTGTGCAATCACGTGCAATCCATACTGGGCCTAACACCGTCTGAGCCTGCCTCCTGAGACATATATTTTGAATGTGTACGCTATCCATACATATTATCCAGGGATACGGTACCCTTTCTAAACTTTGTGCAATCACGTGCAATCCATACTGGGCCTAACACCGTCTGAGCCTGCCTCATGCTGTATAGACATAAATTTTGAATGTGTACGCTATCCATACATGTTATCCGGGGATACGGTACCCTTTCTAACCTTTGTGCAATCACGTGCAATCCATACTGTGCCTAACACTGTCTGAGCCTGCCTCCTGAGACATATATTTTGAAAGTGTACGCTATCCATACATGTTATCCAGGGATACGGTACCCTTTCTAATCTTTGTGCAATCACGTGCAATCCATACTGGGCCTAACACCGTCTGAGCCTGCCTCTTGCTGTATAGACATATATTTTGAATGTGTACGCTATCCATACATGTTATCCGGGGATACGGTACCCTTTCTAACCTTTGTGCAATCACGTGCAATCCATACTGGGCCTAACACCGTCTGAGCCTGCCTCCTGAGACATATATTTTGAATGTGTACGCTATCCATACATGTTATCCAGGGATACGGTACCCTTTCTAATCTTTGTGCAATCACGTGCAATCCATACTGGGCCTAACACCGTCTGAGCCTGCCTCATGCTGTATAGACATATATTTTGAATGTGTATGCTATCCATACATGTTATCCAGGGATACGGTACCCTTTCTATCCTTTGTGCAAACACGTGCAATCCATACTGGGCCTAACACCGTCTGAGCCTGCCTCATGCTGTATAGACATATATTTTGAATGTGTACGCTATCCATACATGTTATCCAGGGATACGGTACCCTTTCTAACCTTTGTGCAATCACATGCAATCCATACTGGGCCTAACACCGTCTGAGCCTGCCTCCTGAGACATATATTTTGAATGTGTACGCTATCCATACATGTTATCCAGGGATACGGTACCCTTTCTAACCTTTGTGCAATCACGTGCAATCCATACTGGGCCTAACACCGTCTGAGCCTGCCTCATGCTGTATAGACATATATTTTGAATGTGTACGCTATCCATACATGTTATCCAGGGATACGGTACCCTTTCTAACCTTTGTGCAATCACGTGCAATCCATACTTGGCCTAACACCGTATGAGCCTGCCTCATGCTGTATAGACATATATTTTGAATGTGTACGCTATCCATACATGTTATCTGGGGATACGGTACCCTTTCTAACCTTTGTGCAATCACGTGCAATCCATACTGGGCCTAACACCTTCTGAGCCAGCCTCCTGAGACATATATTTTGAATGTGTACGCTATCCATACATGTTATCCAGGGATACGGTACACTTTCTAACCTTTGTGCAATCACGTGCAATCCATACTGGGCCTAACACCGTCTGAGCCTGCCTCATGCTGTATAGACATATATTTTGAATGTGTACGCTATCCATACATGTTATCCAGGGATACGGTACCCTTTCTAACTTTTGTGCAATCACGTGCAATCCATACTGGGCCTAACACCGTCTGAGCCTGCCTCATGCTGTATAGACATATATTTTGAATGTGTTCGCTATCCATACATGTTATCCAGGGATACGGTACCCTTTCTAACCTTTGTGCAATCACGTGCAATCCATACTGGGCCTAACACCATCTGAGCCTGCCTCATGCTGTATAGACATATATTTTGAATGTGTACGCTATCCATACATGTTATCCAGGGATACGGTACCCTTTCTAACCTTTGTGCAATCACGTGCAATCCATACTGGGCCTAACACCTTCTGAGCCTGCCTCATGCTGTATAGACATATATTTTGAATGTGTACGCTATCCATACATGTTATCCAGGGATACGGTACCCTTTCTAACCTTTGTGCAATCACGTGCAATCCATACTGGGCCTAACACCGTCTGAGCCTGCCTCATGCTGTATAGACATATATTTTGAATGTGTACGCTATCCATACATGTTATCCAGGGATACGGTACCCTTTCTAACCTTTGTGCAATCACGTGCAATCCATACTGGGCCTAACACCGTCTGAGCCTGCCTCATGCTGTATAGACATATATTTTGAATGTGTACGCTATCCATACATGTTATCCGGGGATACGGTACTCTTTCTAACCTTTGTGCAATCACGTGCAATCCATACTGGGCCTAACACCGTCTGAGCCTGCCTCATGCTGTATAGACATATATTTTGAATGTGTATGCTATCCATACATGTTATCCGGGGATACGGTACCCTTTCTAACCTTTGTGCAATCACGTGCAATCCATACTGGGCCTAACACCGTCTGAGCCTGCCTCCTGAGACATATATTTTGAATGTGTACGCTATCCATACATATTATCCAGGGATACGGTACCCTTTCTAAACTTTGTGCAATCCATACTGGGCCTAACACCGTCTGAGCCTGCCTCATGCTGTATAGACATAAATTTTGAATGTGTACGCTATCCATACATGTTATCCGGGGATACGGTACCCTTTCTAACCTTTGTGCAATCACGTGCAATCCATACTGGGCCTAACACTGTCTGAGCCTGCCTCCTGAGACATATATTTTGAATGTGTACGCTATCCATACATGTTATCCAGGGATACGGTACCCTTTCTAATCTTTGTGCAATCACGTGCAATCCATACTGGGCCTAACACCGTCTGAGCCTGCCTCTTGCTGTATAGACATATATTTTGAATGTGTACGCTATCCATACATGTTATCCGGGGATACGGTACCCTTTCTAACCTTTGTGCAATCACGTGCAATCCATACTGGGCCTAACACCGTCTGAGCCTGCCTCCTGAGACATATATTTTGAATGTGTACGCTATCCATACATGTTATCCAGGGATACGGTACCCTTTCTAATCTTTGTGCAATCACGTGCAATCCATACTGGGCCTAACACCGTCTGAGCCTGCCTCATGCTGTATAGACATATATTTTGAATGTGTACGCTATCCATACATGTTATCCAGGGATACGGTACCCTTTCTAACCTTTGTGCAAACACGTGCAATCCATACTGGGCCTAACACCGTCTGAGCCTGCCTCATGCTGTATAGACATATATTTTGAATGTGTACGCTATCCATACATGTTATCCAGGGATACGGTACCCTTTCTAACCTTTGTGCAATCACATGCAATCCATACTGGGCCTAACACAGTCTGAGCCTGCCTCCTGAGACATATATTTTGAATGTGTACGCTATCCATACATGTTATCCAGGGATACGGTACCCTTTCTAACCTTTGTGCAATCACGTGCAATCCATACTGGGCCTAACACCGTCTGAGCCTGCCTCATGCTGTATAGACATATATTTTGAATGTGTACGATATCCATACATGTTATCCAGGGATACGGTACCCTTTCTAACCTTTGTGCAATCACGTGCAATCCATACTGGGCCTAACACCGTCTGAGCCTGCCTCATGCTGTATAGACATATATTTTGAATGTGTACACTATCCATACATGTTATCCAGGGATACGGTACCCTTTCTAACCTTTGTGCAATCAAGTGCAATCCATACTGGGCCTAACACCGTCTGAGCCTGCCTCATGCTGTATAGACATATATTTTGAATGTGTACGCTATCCATACATGTTATCCAGGGATACGGTACCCTTTCTATCCTTTGTGCAATCACGTGCAATCCATACTGGGCCTAACACCGTCTGAGCCTGCCTCATGCTGTATAGACATATATTTTGAATGTGTACGGTATCCATACATGTTATCCGGGGATACGGTACCCTTTCTAACCTTTGTGCAATCACGTGCAATCCATACTGGGCCTAACACCGTCTGAGCCTGCCTCCTGAGACATATAATTTGAATGTGTAAGCTATCCATACATGTTATCCAGGGATACGGTACCCTTTCTAACCTTTGTGCAATCACGTGCAATCCATACTGGGCCTAACACCGTCTGAGCCTGCTTCATGCTGTATAGACATATATTTTGAATGCGTACGCTATCCATACATGTTATCTGGGGATACGGTACCCTTTCTAACCTTTGTGCAATCACGTGCAATCCATACTGGGCCTAACACCGTCTGAGCCTGCCTCCTGAGACATATATTTTGAATGTGTAAGCTATCCATACGTGTTATCCAGGGATACGGTACCCTTTCTAACCTTTGTGCAATCACGTGCAATCCATACTGGGCCTAACACCGTCTGAGCCTGCCTCATGCTGTATAGACATATATTTTGAATGT
Source organism: Dendrobates tinctorius (assembly GCF_039654945.1). Classification (NCBI taxonomy): domain Eukaryota; kingdom Metazoa; phylum Chordata; class Amphibia; order Anura; family Dendrobatidae; genus Dendrobates; species Dendrobates tinctorius. The sequence continues at coordinate 171,622 of NW_027362086.1, forward strand.
GTACTCTATCCATTCTTGTTATCCGGGGATACGGTACCCTTTCTAACCTTTGTGCAATCACGTGCAATCTATACTGGGCCTAACACCGTCTGAGCCTGCCTCATGGTGTATAGACATATATTTTGAATGTGTACGCTATCCATACGTGTTATCCAGGGATACGGTACCCTTTCTAACCTTTGTGCAAACACGTGCAATCCATACTGGGCTTAACACCGTCTGAGCCTGCCTCATGCTGTATAGACATATATTTTGAATGTGTACGTTATCCATACATGTTATCCAGGGATACGGTACCCTTTCTAACCTTTGTGCAATCACATGCAATCCATACTGGGCCTAACACCGTCTGAGCCTGCCTCCTGAGACATATATTTTGAATGTGTACGCTATCCATACATGTTATCCAGGGATACGGTACCCTTTCTAACCTTTGTGCAATCACGTGCAATCCATACTGGGCCTAACACCGTCTGAGCCTGCCTCATGCTGTATAGACATATATTTTGAATGTGTACGCTATCCATACATGTTATCCAGGGATACGGTACCCTTTCTAACCTTTGTGCAATCACGTGCAATCCATACTGGGCCTAACACCGTCTGAGCCTGCTTCATGCTGTATAGACATATATTTTGAATGCGTACGCTATCCATACATGTTATCTGGGGATACGGTACCCTTTCTAACCTTTGTGCAATCACGTACAATCCATACTGGGCCTAACACCGTCTGAGCCTGCCTCCTGAGACATATATTTTGAATGTGTAAGCTATCCATACGTGTTATCCAGGGATACGGTACCCTTTCTAACCTTTGTGCAATCACGTGCAATCCATACTGGGCCTAACACCGTCTGAGCCTGCCTCATGCTGTATAGACATATATTTTGAATGTGTACTCTATCCATTCTTGTTATCCGGGGATACGGTACCCTTTCTAACCTTTGTGCAATCACGTGCAATCCATACTGGGCCTAACACCGTCTGAGCCTGCCTTATGGTGTATAGACATATATTTTGAATGTGTACGCTATCCATACGTGTTATCCAGGGATACGGTACCCTTTCTAACCTTTGTGCAAACACGTGCAATCCATACTGGGCTTAACACCGTCTGAGCCTGCCTCATGCTGTATAGACATATATTTTGAATGTGTACGTTATCCATACATGTTATCCAGGGATACGGTACCCTTTCTAACCTTTGTGCAATCACATGCAATCCATACTGGGCCTAACACCGTCTGAGCCTGCCTCCTGAGACATATATTTTGAATGTGTACGCTATCCATACATGTTATCCAGGGATACGGTACCCTTTCTAACCTTTGTGCAATCACGTGCAATCCATACTGGACCTAACACCGTCTGAGCCTGCCTCATGCTGTATAGACATATATTTTGAATGTGTTCGCTATCCATACATGTTATCCAGGGATACGGTACCCTTTCTAACCTTTGTGCAATAACGTGCAATCCATACTGGGCCTAACATCGTCTGAGCCTGCCTCATGCTGTATAGACATATATTTTGAATGTGTACGCTATCCATACATGTTATCCAGGGATACGGTACCCTTTCTAACCTTTGTGCAATCACGTGCAATCCATACTGGGCCTAACACCGTCTGAGCCTGCCTCATGCTGTATAGACATATATTTTGAATGTGTACGCTATCCATACATGTTATCCAGGGATACGGTACCCTTTCTAACCTTTGTGCAATCACGTGCAATCCATACTGGGCCTAACACCGTCTGAGCCTGCCTCATGCTGTATAGACATATATTTTGAATGTGTACGCTATCCATACATGTTATCCAGGGATATGGTACCCTTTCTAACCTTTGTGCAATCACGTGCAATCCATACTGGGCCTAACACCGTCTGAGCCTGCCTCATGCTGTATAGACATATATTTTGAATGTGTACGCTATCCATACATGTTATCCGGGGATACGGTACCCTTTCTAACCTTTGTGCAATCACGTGCAATCCATACTGGGCCTAACACCGTCTGAGCCTGCCTCATGCTGTATAGACATATATTTTGAATGTGTACGCTATCCATACATGTTATCCAGGGATACGGTACCCTTTCTAACCTTTGTGCAATCACGTGCAATCCATACTGGGCCTAACACCGTCTGAGCCTGCCACATGCTGTATAGACATATATTTTGAATGTGTACGCTATCCATACATGTTATCCAGGGATACGGTACCCTTTCTAACCTTTGTGCAATCACGTGCAATCCATACTGGGCCTAACACCGTCTGAGCCTGCCTCTTGCTGTATAGACATATATTTTGAATGTGTACGCTATCCATACATGTTATCCGGGGATACGGTACCCTTTCTAACCTTTGCGCAATCACGTGCAATCCATACTGGGCCTAACACCGTCTGAGCCTGCCTCCTGAGACATATATTTTGAATGTGTACGCTATCCATACTTGTTATCCAGGGATACGGTACCCTTTCTAATCTTTGTGCAATCACGTGCAATCCATACTGGGCCTAACACCGTCTGAGCCTGCCTCATGCTGTATAGACATATATTTTAAATGTGTACGCTATCCATACATGTTATCCAGGGATACGGTACCCTTTCTAACCTTTGTGCAATCACGTGCAATCCATACTGGGCCTAACACCGTCTGAGCCTGCCTCATGCTGTATAGACATATATTTTGAATGTGTACGCTATCCATACATGTTATCCAGGGATACGGTACCCTTTCTAACCTTTGTGCAATCACATGCAATCCATACTGGGCCTAACACCGTCTGAGCCTGCCTCCTGAGACATATATTTTGAATGTGTACGCTATCCATACATGTTATCCAGGGATACGGTACCCTTTCTAACCTTTGTGCAATCACGTGCAATCCATACTGGGCCTAACACCGTCTGAGCCTGCCTCATGCTGTATAGACATATATTTTGAAAGTGTACGATATCCATACATGTTATCCAGGGATACGGTACCCTTTCTAACCTTTGTGCAATCACGTGCAATCCATACTGGGCCTAACACCGTCTGAGCCTGCCTCATGCTGTATAGACATATATTTTGAATGTGTACACTATCCATACATGTTATCCAGGGATACGGTACCCTTTCTAACCTTTGTGCAATCAAGTGCAATCCATACTGGGCCTAACACCGTCTGAGCCTGCCTCATGCTGTATAGACATATATTTTGAATGTGTACGCTATCCATACATGTTATCCAGGGATACGGTACCCTTTCTATCCTTTGTGCAATCACGTGCAATCCATACTGGGCCTAACACCGTCTGAGCCTGCCTCATGCTGTATAGACATATATTTTGAATGTGTACGGTATCCATACATGTTATCCGGGGATACGGTACCCTTTCTAACCTTTGTGCAATCACGTGCAATCCATACTGGGCCTAACACCGTCTGAGCCTGCCTCCTGAGACATATAATTTGAATGTGTAAGCTATCCATACATGTTATCCAGGGATACGGTACCCTTTCTAACCTTTGTGCAATCACATGCAATCCATACTGGGCCTAACACCGTCTGAGCCTGCTTCATGCTGTATAGACATATATTTTGAATGCGTACGCTATCCATACATGTTATCTGGGGATACGGTACCCTTTCTACCCTTTGTGCAATCACGTGCAATCCATACTGGGCCTAACACCGTCTGAGCCTGCCTCCTGAGACATATATTTTGAATGTGTAAGCTATCCATACGTGTTATCCAGGGATACGGTACCCTTTCTAACCTTTGTGCAATCACGTGCAATCCATACTGGGCCTAACACCGTCTGAGCCTGCCTCATGCTGTATAGACATATATTTTGAATGTGTACTCTATCCATTCTTGTTATCCGGGGATACGGTACCCTTTCTAACCTTTGTGCAATCACGTGCAATCCATACTGGGCCTAACACCGTCTGATCTTGCCTCCTGAGACATATATTTTTTGAATGTGTACGCTATCCATACATGTTATCCAGGGATACGGTACCCTTTCTAACCTTTGTGCAATCACGTGCAATCCATACTGGGCCTAACACCGTCTGAGCCTGCCTCTTGCTGTATAGACATATATTTTGAATGTGTACGCTATCCATACATGTTATCCGGGGATACGGTACCCTTTCTAACCTTTGCGCAATCACGTGCAATCCATACTGGGCCTAACACCGTCTGAGCATGCCTCCTGAGACATATATTTTGAATGTGTATGCTATCCATACATGTTATCCAGGGATACGGTACCCTTTCTAATCTTTGTGCAATCACGTGCAATCCATACTGGGCCTAACACCGTCTGAGCCTGCCTCATGGTGTATAGACATATATTTTGAATGTGTACGCTATCCATACGTGTTATCCAGGGATACGGTACCCTTTCTAACCTTTGTGCAAACACGTGCAATCCATACTGGGCTTAACACCGTCTGAGCCTGCCTCATGCTGTATAGACATATATTTTGAATGTGTACGTTATCCATACATGTTATCCAGGGATACGGTACCCTTTCTAACCTTTGTGCAATCACATGCAATCCATACTGGGCCTAACACCGTCTGAGCCTGCCTCCTGAGACATATATTTTGAATGTGTACGCTATCCATACATGTTATCCAGGGATACGGTACCCTTTCTAACCTTTGTGCAATCACGTGCAATCCATACTGGACCTAACACCGTCTGAGCCTGCCTCATGCTGTATAGACATATATTTTGAATGTGTTCGCTATCCATACATGTTATCCAGGGATACGGTACCCTTTCTAACCTTTGTGCAATAACGTGCAATCCATACTGGGCCTAACATCGTCTGAGCCTGCCTCATGCTGTATAGACATATATTTTGAATGTGTACGCTATCCATACATGTTATCCAGGGATACGGTACCCTTTCTAACCTTTGTGCAATCACGTGCAATCCATACTGGGCCTAACACCGTCTGAGCCTGCCTCATGCTGTATAGACATATATTTTGAATGTGTACGCTATCCATACATGTTATCCAGGGATACGGTACCCTTTCTAACCTTTGTGCAATCACGTGCAATCCATACTGGGCCTAACACCGTCTGAGCCTGCCTCATGCTGTATAGACATATATTTTGAATGTGTACGCTATCCATACATGTTATCCGGGGATACGGTACCCTTTCTAACCTTTGTGCAATCACGTGCAATCCATACTGGGCCTAACACCGTCTGAGCCTGCCTCATGCTGTATAGACATATATTTTGAATGTGTACGCTATCCATACATGTTATCCGGGGATACGGTACCCTTTCTAACCTTTGTGCAATCACGTGCAATCCATACTGGGCCTAACACCGTCTGAGCCTGCCTCATGCTGTATAGACATATATTTTGAATGTGTACGCTATCCATACATGTTATCCGGGTATACTGTACCCTTTCTAACCTTTGTGCAATCACGTGCAATCCATACTGGGCCTAACACCGTCTGAGCCTGCCTCCTGAGACATATATTTTGAATGTGTACGCTATCCATACATATTATCCAGGGATACGGTACCCTTTCTAAACTTTGTGCAATCACGTGCAATCCATACTGGGCCTAACACCGTCTGAGCCTGCCTCATGCTGTATAGACATATATTTTGAATGTGTACGCTATCCATACATGTTATCCGGGGATACGGTACCCTTTCTAACCTTTGTGCAATCACGTGCAATCCATACTGGGCCTAACACCGTCTGAGCCTGCCTCCTGAGACATATATTTTGAATGTGTACGCTATCCATACATGTTATCCAGGGATACGGTACCCTTTCTAACCTTTGTGCAATCACGTGCAATCCATACTGGGCCTAACACCGTCTGAGACTGCCTCTTGCTGTATAGACATATATTTTGAATGTGTACGCTATCCATACATGTTATCCGGGGATACGGTACCCTTTCTAACCTTTGTGCAATCACGTGCAATCCATACTGGGCCTAACACCGTCTGAGCCTGCCTCCTGAGACATATATTTTGAATGTGTACGCTATCCATACATGTTATCCAGGGATACGGTACCCTTTCTAATCTTTGTGCAATCACGTGCAATCCATACTGGGCCTAACACCGTCTGAGCCTGCCTCATGCTGTATAGACATATATTTTGAATGTGTACGCTATCCATACATGTTATCCAAGGATATGGTACCCTTTCTAACCTTTGTGCAAACACGTGCAATCCATACTGGGCCTAACACCGTCTGAGCCTGCCTCATGCTGTATAGACATATATTTTTAATGTGTACGCTATCCATACATGTTATCCAGGGATACGGTACCCTTTCTAACCTTTGTGCAATCACATGCAATCCATACTGGGCCTAACACCGTCTGAGCCTGCCTCCTGACACATATATTTTGAATGTGTACGCTATCCATACATGTTATCCAGGGATACGGTACCCTTTCTAACCTTTGTGCAATCACGTGCAATCCATACTGGGCCTAACACCGTCTGAGCCTGCCTCATGCTGTATAGACATATATTTTGAATGTGTACGCTATCCATACATGTTATCCAGGGATACGGTACCCTTTCTAACCTTTGTGCAATCACGTGCAATCCATACTGGGCCTAACACCGTCTGAGCCTGCCTCATGCTGTATAGACATATATTTTGAATGTGTACGCTATCCATACATGTTATCCAGGGATACGGTACCCTTTCTAACCTTTGTGCAATCACGTGCAATCCATACTGGGCCTAACACCGTCTGAGCCTGCCTCATGCTGTATAGACATATATTTTGAATGTGTACGCTATCCATACATGTTATCCAGGGATACGGTACCCTTTCTAACCTTTGTGCAATCACGTGCAATCCATACTGGGCCTAACACCGTCTGAGCCTGCTTCATGCTGTATAGACATATATTTTGAATGTGTAAGCTATCCATACATGTTATCCAGGGATACGGTACCCTTTCTAACCTTTGTGCAATCATGTGCAATCCATACTGGGCCTAACACCGTCTGAGCCTGCCTCATGCTGTATAGACATATATTTTGAATGTGTACTCTATCCATTCTTGTTATCCGGGGTACGGTACCATTTCTAACCTTTGTGCAATCACGTGCAATCCATACTGGGCCTAACACCGTCTGATCCTGCCTCCTGAGACATATATTTTGAATGTGTACGCTATCCATACATGTTATCCAGGGATACGGTACCCTTTCTAACCTTTGTGCAATCACGTGCAATCCATACTGGGCCTAACACCGTCTGAGCCTGCCTCTTGCTGTATAGACATATATTTTGAATGTGTACGCTATCCATACATGTTATCCGGGGATACGGTACCCTTTCTAACCTTTGTGCAATCACGTGCAATCCATACTGGGCCTAACACCGTCTAAGCCTGCCTCCTGAGACATATATTTTGAATGTGTACGCTATCCATACATGTTATCCAGGGATACGGTACCCTTTCTAATCTTTGTGCAATCACGTGCAATCCATACTGGGCCTAACACCGTCTGAGCCTGCCTCATGCTGTATAGACATATATTTTGAATGTGTACGCTATCCATACATGTTATCCAGGGATACGTACCCTTTCTAACCTTTGTGCAAACACGTGCAATCCATACTGGGCCTAACACCGTCTGAGCCTGCCTCATGCTGTATAGACATATATTTTGAATGTGTACGCTATCCATACATGTTATCCAGGGATACGGTACCCTTTCTAACCTTTGTGCAATCACGTGCAATCCATACTGGGCCTAACACCGTCTGAGCCTGCTTCATGCTGTATAGACATATATTTTGAATGTGTACGCTATCCATACATGTTATCCGGGAATACGGTACCCTTTCTAACCTTTGTGCAATCACGTGCAATCCATACTGGGCCTAACACCATCTGAGCCTGCCTCCTGAGACATATATTTTGAATGTGTAAGCTATCCATACATGTTATCCAGGGATACGGTACCCTTTCTAACCTTTGTGCAATCACGTGCAATCCAAACTGGGCCTAACACCGTCTGAGCCTGCCTCATGCTGTATAGACATATATTTTGAATGTGTACTCTATCCATTCTTGTTATCCGGGGATACGGTACCCTTTCTAACCTTTGTGCAATCACGTGCAATCCATACTGCGCCTAACACCGTCTGAGCCTGCCTCATGCTGTATAGACATATATTTTGAATGTGTACGCTATCCATACATGTTATCCGGGGATATGGTACCCTTTCTAACCTTTGTGCAATCACGTGCAATCCATACTGGGCCTAACACCGTCTGAGCCTGCCTCCTGAGACATATATTTTGAATGTGTACGCTATCCATACATGTTATCCAGGGATACGGTACCCTTTCTAACCTTTGTGCAATCACGTGCAATCCATACTGGGCCTAACACCGTCTGAGCCTGCCTCATGCTGTATAGACATATATTTTGAATGTGTACGCTATCCATACATGTTATCCAGGGATACGGTACCCTTTCTAACCTTTGTGCAATCACGTGCAATCCATACTTGGCCTAACACCGTCTGAGCCTGCCTCATGCTGTATAGACATATATTTTGAATGTGTACACTATCCATACATGTTATCCGGGGATACGGTACCCTTTCTAACCTTTGTGCAATCATGTGCAATCCATACTGGGCCTAACACCTTCTGAGCCTGCCTCCTGAGACATATATTTTGAATGTGTACGCTATCCATACATGTTATCCAGGGATACGGTACCCTTTCTAACCTTTGTGCAATCACGTGCAATCCATACTGGGCCTAACACCGTCTGAGCCTGCCTCATGCTGTATAGACATATATTTTGAATGTGTACGCTATCCATACATGTTATCCAGGGATATGGTACCCTTTCTAACCTTTGTGCAATCACGTGCAATCCATAATGGTCCTAACACCGTCTGAGCCTGCCTCATGCTGTATAGACATATATTTTGAATGTGTACGCTATCCATACATGTTATCCAGGGATACGGTACCCTTTCTAACCTTTGTGCAATCACGTGCAATCCATACTGGGCCTAACACCGTCTGAGCCTGCCTCATGCTGTATAGACATATATTTTGAATGTGTACGCTATCCATACATGTTATCCAGGGATACGGTACCCTTTCTAACCTTTGTGCAATCACGTGCAATCCATACTGGGCCTAACACCGTCTGAGCCTGCCTCATGCTGTATAGACATATATTTTGAATGTGTACGCTATCCATACATGTTATCCAGGGATACGGTACCCTTTCTAACCTTTGTGCAATCACGTGCAATCCATACTGGGCCTAACACCGTCTGAGCCTGCCTCATGCTGTATAGACAAATATTTTGAATGTGTACGCTATCCATACATGTTATCCAGGGATACGGTACCCTTTCTAACCTTTGTGCAATCACGTGCAATCCATACTGGGCCTAACACCGTCTGAGCCTGCCTCATGCTGTATAGACATATATTTTGAATGTGTACGCTATCCATACATGTTATCCAGGGATACGGTACCCTTTCTAACCTTTGTGCAATCACGTGCAATCCATACTGGGCCTAACACCTTCTGAGCCTGCCTCATGCTGTATAGACATATATTTTGAATGTGTACGCTATCCATACATGTTATCCAGGGATACGGTACCCTTTCTAACCTTTGTGCAATCACGTGCAATCCATACTGGGCCTAACACCGTCTGAGCCTGCCTCATGCTGTATAGACATATATTTTGAATGTGTACGCTATCCATACATGTTATCCAGGGATACGGTACCCTTTCTAACCTTTGTGCAATCACGTGCAATCCATACTGGGCCTAACACCGTCTGAGCCTGCCTCATGCTGTATAGACATATATTTTGAATGTGTACGCTATCCATACATGTTATCCGGGGATACGGTACTCTTTCTAACCTTTGTGCAATCACGTGCAATCCATACTGGGCCTAACACCGTCTGAGCCTGCCTCATGCTGTATAGACATATATTTTGAATGTGTACGCTATCCATACATGTTATCCGGGGATACGGTACCCTTTCTAACCTTTGTGCAATCACGTGCAATCCATACTGGGCCTAACACCGTCTGAGCCTGCCTCCTGAGACATATATTTTGAATGTGTACGCTATCCATACATATTATCCAGGGATACGGTACCCTTTCTAAACTTTGTGCAATCACGTGCAATCCATACTGGGCCTAACACCGTCTGAGCCTGCCTCATGCTGTATAGACATAAATTTTGAATGTGTACGCTATCCATACATGTTATCCGGGGATACGGTACCCTTTCTAACCTTTGTGCAATCACGTGCAATCCATACTGGGCCTAACACTGTCTGAGCCTGCCTCCTGAGACATATATTTTGAATGTGTACGCTATCCATACATGTTATCCAGGGATACGGTACCCTTTCTAATCTTTGTGCAATCACGTGCAATCCATACTGGGCCTAACACCGTCTGAGCCTGCCTCTTGCTGTATAGACATATATTTTGAATGTGTACGCTATCCATACATGTTATCCGGGGATACGGTACCCTTTCTAACCTTTGTGCAATCACGTGCAATCCATACTGGGCCTAACACCGTCTGAGCCTGCCTCATGCTGTATAGACATATATTTTGAATGTGTACGCTATCCATACATGTTATCCAGGGATACGGTACCCTTTCTAACCTTTGTGCAATCACATGCAATCCATACTGGGCCTAACACCGTCTGAGCCTGCCTCCTGAGACATATATTTTGAATGTGTACGCTATCCATACATGTTATCCAGGGATACGGTACCCTTTCTAACCTTTGTGCAATCACGTGCAATCCATACTGGGCCTAACACCGTCTGAGCCTGCCTCATGCTGTATAGACATATATTTTGAATGTGTACGCTATCCATACATGTTATCCAGGGATACGGTACCCTTTCTAACCTTTGTGCAATCACGTGCAATCCATACTGGGCCTAACACCGTCTGAGCCTGCCTCATGCTGTATAGACATATATTTTGAATGTGTACACTATCCATACATGTTTTCCAGGGATACGGTACCCTTTCTAACCTTTGTGCAATCAAGTGCAATCCATACTGGGCCTAACACCGTCTGAGCCTGCCTCATGCTGTATAGACATATATTTTGAATGTGTACGCTATCCATACATGTTATCCAGGGATACAGTACCCTTTCTATCCTTTGTGCAATCACGTGCAATCCATACTGGGCCTAACACCGTCTGAGCCTGCTTCATGCTGTATAGACATATATTTTGAATGTGTACGGTATCCATACATGTTATCCGGGGATACGGTACCCTTTCTAACCTTTGTGCAATCACGTGCAATCCATACTGGGCCTAACACCGTCTGAGCCTGCCTCCTGAGACATATATTTTGAATGTGTAAGCTATCCATACATGTTATCCAGGGATACGGTACCCTTTCTAACCTTTGTGCAATCACGTGCAATCCATACTGGGCCTAACACCGTCTGAGCCTGCTTCATGCTGTATAGACATATATTTTGAATGTGTACGCTATCCATACATGTTATCTGGGGATACGGTACCCTTTCTAACCTTTGTGCAATCACGTGCAATCCATACTGGGCCTAACACCGTCTGAGCCTGCCTCCTGAGACATATATTTTGAATGTGTAAGCTATCCATACGTGTTATCCAGGGATACGGTACCCTTTCTAACCTTTGTGCAATCACGTGCAATCCATACTGGGCCTAACACCGTCTGAGCCTGCCTCATGCTGTATAGACATATATTTTGAATGTGTACTCTATCCATTCTTGTTATCCGGGGACACGGTACCCTTTCTAACCTTTGTGCAATCACGTGCAATCCATACTGGGCCTAACACCGTCTGATCCTGCCTCCTGAGACATATATTTTTTGAATGTGTACGCTATCCATACATGTTATCCAGGGATACGGTACCCTTTCTAACCTTTGTGCAATCACGTGCAATCCATACTGAGCCTAACACCGTCTGAGCCTGCCTCTTGCTGTATAGACATATATTTTGAATGTGTACACTATCCATACATGTTATCCGGGGATACGGTACCCTTTCTAACCTTTGTGCAATCACGTGCAATCCATACTGGGCCTAACACCGTCTGAGCCTGCCTCCTGAGACATATATTTTGAATGTGTACGCTATCCATACATGTTATCCAGGGATACGGTACCCTTTCTAATCTTTGTGCAATCACGTGCAATCCATACTGGGCCTAACACCGTCTGAGCCTGCCTCATGGTGTATAGACATATATTTTGAATGTGTACGCTATCCATACGTGTTATCCAGGGATACGGTACCCTTTCTAACCTTTGTGCAAACACGTGCAATCCATACTGGGCTTAACACCGTCTGAGCCTGCCTCATGCTGTATAGACATATATTTTGAATGTGTACGTTATCCATACATGTTATCCAGGGATACGGTACCCTTTCTAACCTTTGTGCAATCACATGCAATCCATACTGGGCCTAACACCGTCTGAGCCTGCCTCCTGAGACATATATTTTGAATGTGTACGCTATCCATACATGTTATCCAGGGATACGGTACCCTTTCTAACCTTTGTGCAATCACGTGCAATCCATACTGGGCCTAACACCGTCTGAGCCTGCCTCATGCTGTATAGACATATATTTTGAATGTGTACGCTATCCATACATGTTATCCAGGGATACGGTACCCTTTCTAACCTTTGTGCAATCACGTGCAATCCATACTGGGCCTAACACCGTCTGAGCCTGCCTCATGCTGTATAGACATATATTTTGAATGTGTACGCTATCCATACATGTTATCCAGGGATATGGTACCCTTTCTAACCTTTGTGCAATCACGTGCAATCCATACTGGGCCTAACACCGTCTGAGCCTGCCTCATGCTGTATAGACATATATTTTGAATGTGTACGCTATCCATACATGTTATCCGGGGATACGGTACCCTTTCTAACCTTTGTGCAATCACGTGCAATCCATACTGGGCCTAACACCGTCTGAGCCTGCCTCATGCTGTATAGACATATATTTTGAATGTGTACGCTATCCATACATGTTATCCAGGGATACGGTACCCTTTCTAACCTTTGTGCAATCACGTGCAATCCATACTGGGCCTAACACCGTCTGAGCCTGCCACATGCTGTATAGACATATATTTTGAATGTGTACGCTATCCATACATGTTATCCAGGGATACGGTACACTTTCTAACCTTTGTGCAATCACGTGCAATCCATACTGGGCCTAACACCGTCTGAGCCTGCCTCTTGCTGTATAGACATATATTTTGAATGTGTACGCTATCCATACATGTTATCCGGGGATACGGTACCCTTTCTAACCTTTGCGCAATCACGTGCAATCCATACTGGGCCTAACACCGTCTGAGCCTGCCTCCTGAGACATATATTTTGAATGTGTACGCTATCCATACTTGTTATCCAGGGATACGGTACCCTTTCTAATCTTTGTGCAATCACGTGCAATCCATACTGGGCCTAACACCGTCTGAGCCTGCCTCATGCTGTATAGACATATATTTTGAATGTGTACGCTATCCATACATGTTATCCAGGGATACGGTACCCTTTCTAACCTTTGTGCAAACACGTGCAATCCATACTGGGCCTAACACCGTCTGAGCCTGCCTCATGCTGTATAGACATATATTTTGAATGTGTACGCTATCCATACATGTTATCCAGGGATACGGTACCCTTTCTAACCTTTGTGCAATCACATGCAATCCATACTGGGCCTAACACCGTCTGAGCCTGCCTCCTGAGACATATATTTTGAATGTGTACGCTATCCATACATGTTATCCAGGGATACGGTACCCTTTCTAACCTTTGTGCAATCACGTGCAATCCATACTGGGCCTAACACCGTCTGAGCCTGCCTCATGCTGTATAGACATATATTTTGAATGTGTACGATATCCATACATGTTATCCAGGGATACGGTACCCTTTCTAACCTTTGTGCAATCACGTGCAATCCATACTGGGCCTAACACCGTCTGAGCCTGCCTCATGCTGTATAGACATATATTTTGAATGTGTACACTATCCATACATGTTATCCAGGGATACGGTACCCTTTCTAACCTTTGTGCAATCAAGTGCAATCCATACTGGGCCTAACACCGTCTGAGCCTGCCTCATGCTGTATAGACATATATTTTGAATGTGTACGCTATCCATACATGTTATCCAGGGATACGGTACCCTTTCTATCCTTTGTGCAATCACGTGCAATCCATACTGGGCCTAACACCGTCTGAGCCTGCCTCATGCTGTATAGACATAAATTTTGAATGTGTACGGTATCCATACATGTTATCCGGGGATACGGTACCCTTTCTAACCTTTGTGCAATCACGTGCAATCCATACTGGGCCTAACACCGTCTGAGCCTGCCTCCTGAGACATATAATTTGAATGTGTAAGCTATCCATACATGTTATCCAGGGATACGGTACCCTTTCTAACCTTTGTGCAATCACGTGCAATCCATACTGGGCCTAACACCGTCTGAGCCTGCTTCATGCTGTATAGACATATATTTTGAATGCGTACGCTATCCATACATGTTATCTGGGGATACGGTACCCTTTCTACCCTTTGTGCAATCACGTGCAATCCATACTGGGCCTAACACCGTCTGAGCCTGCCTCCTGAGACATATATTTTGAATGTGTAAGCTATCCATACGTGTTATCCAGGGATACGGTACCCTTTCTAACCTTTGTGCAATCACGTGCAATCCATACTGGGCCTAACACCGTCTGAGCCTGCCTCATGCTGTATAGACATATATTTTGAATGTGTACTCTATCCATTCTTGTTATCCGGGGATACGGTACCCTTTCTAACCTTTGTGCAATCACGTGCAATCCATACTGGGCCTAACACCGTCTGATCTTGCCTCCTGAGACATATATTTTTTGAATGTGTACGCTATCCATACATGTTATCCAGGGATACGGTACCCTTTCTAACCTTTGTGCAATCACGTGCAATCCATACTGGGCCTAACACCGTCTGAGCCTGCCTCTTGCTGTATAGACATATATTTTGAATGTGTACGCTATCCATACATGTTATCCGGGGATACGGTACCCTTTCTAACCTTTGTGCAATCACGTGCAATCCATACTGGGCCTAACACCGTCTGAGCCTGCCTCCTGAGACATATATTTTGAATGTGTATGCTATCCATACATGTTATCCAGGGATACGGTACCCTTTCTAATCTTTGTGCAATCACGTGCAATCCATACTGGGCCTAACACCGTCTGAGCCTGCCTCATGGTGTATAGACATATATTTTGAATGTGTACGCTATCCATACGTGTTATCCAGGGATACGGTACCCTTTCTAACCTTTGTGCAAACACGTGCAATCCATACTGGGCTTAACACCGTCTGAGCCTGCCTCATGCTGTATAGACATATATTTTGAATGTGTACGTTATCCATACATGTTATCCAGGGATACGGTACCCTTTCTAACCTTTGTGCAATCACATGCAATCCATACTGGGCCTAACACCGTCTGAGCCTGCCTCCTGAGACATATATTTTGAATGTGTACGCTATCCATACATGTTATCCAGGGATACGGTACCCTTTCTAACCTTTGTGCAATCACGTGCAATCCATACTGGACCTAACACCGTCTGAGCCTGCCTCATGCTGTATAGACATATATTTTGAATGTGTTCGCTATCCATACATGTTATCCAGGGATACGGTACCCTTTCTAACCTTTGTGCAATAACGTGCAATCCATACTGGGCCTAACATCGTCTGAGCCTGCCTCATGCTGTATAGACATATATTTTGAATGTGTACGCTATCCATACATGTTATCCAGGGATACGGTACCCTTTCTAACCTTTGTGCAATCACGTGCAATCCATACTGGGCCTAACACCGTCTGAGCCTGCCTCATGCTGTATAGACATATATTTTGAATGTGTACGCTATCCATACATGTTATCCAGGGATACGGTACCCTTTCTAACCTTTGTGCAATCACGTGCAATCCATACTGGGCCTAACACCGTCTGAGCCTGCCTCATGCTGTATAGACATATATTTTGAATGTGTACGCTATCCATACATGTTATCCGGGGATACGGTACCCTTTCTAACCTTTGTGCAATCACGTGCAATCCATACTGGGCCTAACACCGTCTGAGCCTGCCTCATGCTGTATAGACATATATTTTGAATGTGTACGCTATCCATACATGTTATCCGGGGATACGGTACCCTTTCTAACCTTTGTGCAATCACGTGCAATCCATACTGGGCCTAACACCGTCTGAGCCTGCCTCATGCTGTATAGACATATATTTTGAATGTGTACGCTATCCATACATGTTATCCGGGTATACTGTACCCTTTCTAACCTTTGTGCAATCACGTGCAATCCATACTGGGCCTAACACCGTCTGAGCCTGCCTCCTGAGACATATATTTTGAATGTGTACGCTATCCATACATATTATCCAGGGATACGGTACCCTTTCTAAACTTTGTGCAATCACGTGCAATCCATACTGGGCCTAACACCGTCTGAGCCTGCCTCATGCTGTATAGACATATATTTTGAATGTGTACGCTATCCATACATGTTATCCGGGGATACGGTACCCTTTCTAACCTTTGTGCAATCACGTGCAATCCATACTGGGCCTAACACCGTCTGAGCCTGCCTCCTGAGACATATATTTTGAATGTGTACGCTATCCATACATGTTATCCAGGGATACGGTACCCTTTCTAACCTTTGTGCAATCACGTGCAATCCATACTGGGCCTAACACCGTCTGAGCCTGCCTCTTGCTGTATAGACATATATTTTGAATGTGTACGCTATCCATACATGTTATCCGGGGATACGGTACCCTTTCTAACCTTTGGGCAATCACGTGCAATCCATACTGGGCCTAACACCGTCTGAGCCTGCCTCCTGAGACATATATTTTGAATGTGTACGCTATCCATACATGTTATCCAGGGATACGGTACCCTTTCTAATCTTTGTGCAATCACGTGCAATCCATACTGGGCCTAACACCGTCTGAGCCTGCCTCATGCTGTATAGACATATATTTTGAATGTGTACGCTATCCATACATGTTATCCAAGGATATGGTACCCTTTCTAACCTTTGTGCAAACACGTGCAATCCATACTGGGCCTAACACCGTCTGAGCCTGCCTCATGCTGTATAGACATATATTTTTAATGTGTACGCTATCCATACATGTTATCCAGGGATACGGTACCCTTTCTAACCTTTGTGCAATCACATGCAATCCATACTGGGCCTAACACCGTCTGAGCCTGCCTCCTGACACATATATTTTGAATGTGTACGCTATCCATACATGTTATCCAGGGATACGGTACCCTTTCTAACCTTTGTGCAATCACGTGCAATCCATACTGGGCCTAACACCGTCTGAGCCTGCCTCATGCTGTATAGACATATATTTTGAATGTGTACGCTATCCATACATGTTATCCAGGGATACGGTACCCTTTCTAACCTTTGTGCAATCACGTGCAATCCATACTGGGCCTAACACCGTCTGAGCCTGCCTCATGCTGTATAGACATATATTTTGAATGTGTACGCTATCCATACATGTTATCCAGGGATACGGTACCCTTTCTAACCTTTGTGCAATCACGTGCAATCCATACTGGGCCTAACACCGTCTGAGCCTGCCTCATGCTGTATAGACATATATTTTGAATGTGTACGCTATCCATACATGTTATCCAGGGATACGGTACCCTTTCTAACCTTTGTGCAATCACGTGCAATCCATACTGGGCCTAACACCGTCTGAACCTGCTTCATGCTGTATAGACATATATTTTGAATGTGTAAGCTATCCATACATGTTATCCAGGGATACGGTACCCTTTCTAACCTTTGTGCAATCATGTGCAATCCATACTGGGCCTAACACCGTCTGAGCCTGCCTCATGCTGTATAGACATATATTTTGAATGTGTACTCTATCCATTCTTGTTATCCGGGGTACGGTACCATTTCTAACCTTTGTGCAATCACGTGCAATCCATACTGGGCCTAACACCGTCTGATCCTGCCTCCTGAGACATATATTTTGAATGTGTACGCTATCCATACATGTTATCCAGGGATACGGTACCCTTTCTAACCTTTGTGCAATCACGTGCAATCCATACTGGGCCTAACACCGTCTGAGCCTGCCTCTTGCTGTATAGACATATATTTTGAATGTGTACGCTATCCATACATGTTATCCGGGGATACGGTACCCTTTCTAACCTTTGTGCAATCACGTGCAATCCATACTGGGCCTAACACCGTCTAAGCCTGCCTCCTGAGACATATATTTTGAATGTGTACGCTATCCATACATGTTATCCAGGGATACGGTACCCTTTCTAATCTTTGTGCAATCACGTGCAATCCATACTGGGCCTAACACCGTCTGAGCCTGCCTCATGCTGTATAGACATATATTTTGAATGTGTACGCTATCCATACATGTTATCCAGGGATACGTACCCTTTCTAACCTTTGTGCAAACACGTGCAATCCATACTGGGCCTAACACCGTCTGAGCCTGCCTCATGCTGTATAGACATATATTTTGAATGTGTACGCTATCCATACATGTTATCCAGGGATACGGTACCCTTTCTAACCTTTGTGCAATCACGTGCAATCCATACTGGGCCTAACACCGTCTGAGCCTGCTTCATGCTGTATAGACATATATTTTGAATGTGTACGCTATCCATACATGTTATCCGGGAATACGGTACCCTTTCTAACCTTTGTGCAATCACGTGCAATCCATACTGGGCCTAACACCGTCTGAGCCTGCCTCCTGAGACATATATTTTGAATGTGTAAGCTATCCATACATGTTATCCAGGGATACGGTACCCTTTCTAACCTTTGTGCAATCACGTGCAATCCAAACTGGGCCTAACACCGTCTGAGCCTGCCTCATGCTGTATAGACATATATTTTGAATGTGTACTCTATCCATTCTTGTTATCCGGGGATACGGTACCCTTTCTAACCTTTGTGCAATCACGTGCAATCCATACTGCGCCTAACACCGTCTGAGCCTGCCTCATGCTGTATAGACATATATTTTGAATGTGTACGCTATCCATACATGTTATCCGGGGATATGGTACCCTTTCTAACCTTTGTGCAATCACGTGCAATCCATACTGGGCCTAACACCGTCTGAGCCTGCCTCCTGAGACATATATTTTGAATGTGTACGCTATCCATACATGTTATCCAGGGATACGGTACCCTTTCTAACCTTTGTGCAATCACGTGCAATCCATACTGGGCCTAACACCGTCTGAGCCTGCCTCATGCTGTATAGACATATATTTTGAATGTGTACGCTATCCATACATGTTATCCAGGGATACGGTACCCTTTCTAACCTTTGTGCAATCACGTGCAATCCATACTTGGCCTAACACCGTCTGAGCCTGCCTCATGCTGTATAGACATATATTTTGAATGTGTACACTATCCATACATGTTATCCGGGGATACGGTACCCTTTCTAACCTTTGTGCAATCATGTGCAATCCATACTGGGCCTAACACCTTCTGAGCCTGCCTCCTGAGACATATATTTTGAATGTGTACGCTATCCATACATGTTATCCAGGGATACGGTACCCTTTCTAACCTTTGTGCAATCAAGTGCAATCCATACTGGGCCTAACACCGTCTGAGCCTGCCTCATGCTGTATAGACATATATTTTGAATGTGTACGCTATCCATACATGTTATCCAGGGATATGGTACCCTTTCTAACCTTTGTGCAATCACGTGCAATCCATAATGGGCCTAACACCGTCTGAGCCTGCCTCATGCTGTATAAACATATATTTTGAATGTGTACGCTATCCATACATGTTATCCAGGGATACGGTACCCTTTCTAACCTTTGTGCAATCACGTGCAATCCATACTGGGCCTAACACCGTCTGAGCCTGCCTCATGCTGTATAGACATATATTTTGAATGTGTACGCTATCCATACATGTTATCCAGGGATACGGTACCCTTTCTAACCTTTGTGCAATCACGTGCAATCCATACTGGGCCTAACACCGTCTGAGCCTGCCTCATGCTGTATAGACATATATTTTGAATGTGTACGCTATCCATACATGTTATCCAGGGATACGGTACCCTTTCTAACCTTTGTGCAATCACGTGCAATCCATACTGGGCCTAACACCGTCTGAGCCTGCCTCATGCTGTATAGACAAATATTTTGAATGTGTACGCTATCCATACATGTTATCCAGGGATACGGTACCCTTTCTAACCTTTGTGCAATCACGTGCAATCCATACTGGGCCTAACACCGTCTGAGCCTGCCTCATGCTGTATAGACATATATTTTGAATGTGTACGCTATCCATACATGTTATCCAGGGATACGGTACCCTTTCTAACCTTTGTGCAATCACGTGCAATCCATACTGGGCCTAACACCTTCTGAGCCTGCCTCATGCTGTATAGACATATATTTTGAATGTGTACGCTATCCATACATGTTATCCAGGGATACGGTACCCTTTCTAACCTTTGTGCAATCACGTGCAATCCATACTGGGCCTAACACCGTCTGAGCCTGCCTCATGCTGTATAGACATATATTTTGAATGTGTACGCTATCCATACATGTTATCCAGGGATACGGTACCCTTTCTAACCTTTGTGCAATCACGTGCAATCCATACTGGGCCTAACACCGTCTGAGCCTGCCTCATGCTGTATAGACATATATTTTGAATGTGTACGCTATCCATACATGTTATCCGGGGATACGGTACCCTTTCTAACCTTTGTGCAATCACGTGCAATCCATACTGGGCCTAACACCGTCTGAGCCTGCCTCCTGAGACATATATTTTGAATGTGTACGCTATCCATACATATTATCCAGGGATACGGTACCCTTTCTAAACTTTGTGCAATCACGTGCAATCCATACTGGGCCTAACACCGTCTGAGCCTGCCTCATGCTGTATAGACATAAATTTTGAATGTGTACGCTATCCATACATGTTATCCGGGGATACGGTACCCTTTCTAACCTTTGTGCAATCACGTGCAATCCATACTGGGCCTAACACTGTCTGAGCCTGCCTCCTGAGACATATATTTTGAATGTGTACGCTATCCATACATGTTATCCAGGGATACGGTACCCTTTCTAATCTTTGTGCAATCACGTGCAATCCATACTGGGCCTAACACCGTCTGAGCCTGCCTCTTGCTGTATAGACATATATTTTGAATGTGTACGCTATCCATACATGTTATCCGGGGATACGGTACCCTTTCTAACCTTTGTGCAATCACGTGCAATCCATACTGGGCCTAACACCGTCTGAGCCTGCCTCATGCTGTATAGACATATATTTTGAATGTGTACGCTATCCATACATGTTATCCAGGGATACGGTACCCTTTCTAACCTTTGTGCAATCACATGCAATCCATACTGGGCCTAACACCGTCTGAGCCTGCCTCATGCTGTATAGACATATATTTTGAATGTGTACGCTATCCATACATGTTATCCAGGGATACGGTACCCTTTCTAACCTTTGTGCAATCACGTGCAATCCATACTGGGCCTAACACCGTCTGAGCCTGCCTCATGCTGTATAGACATATATTTTGAATGTGTACACTATCCATACATGTTTTCCAGGGATACGGTACCCTTTCTAACCTTTGTGCAATCAAGTGCAATCCATACTGGGCCTAACACCGTCTGAGCCTGCCTCATGCTGTATAGACATATATTTTGAATGTGTACGCTATCCATACATGTTATCCAGGGATACAGTACCCTTTCTATCCTTTGTGCAATCACGTGCAATCCATACTGGGCCTAACACCGTCTGAGCCTGCTTCATGCTGTATAGACATATATTTTGAATGTGTACGGTATCCATACATGTTATCCGGGGATACGGTACCCTTTCTAACCTTTGTGCAATCACGTGCAATCCATACTGGGCCTAACACCGTCTGAGCCTGCCTCCTGAGACATATATTTTGAATGTGTAAGCTATCCATACATGTTATCCAGGGATACGGTACCCTTTCTAACCTTTGTGCAATCACGTGCAATCCATACTGGGCCTAACACCGTCTGAGCCTGCTTCATGCTGTATAGACATATATTTTGAATGTGTACGCTATCCATACATGTTATCTGGGGATACGGTACCCTTTCTAACCTTTGTGCAATCACGTGCAATCCATACTGGGCCTAACACCGTCTGAGCCTGCCTCCTGAGACATATATTTTGAATGTGTAAGCTATCCATACGTGTTATCCAGGGATACGGTACCCTTTCTAACCTTTGTGCAATCACGTGCAATCCATACTGGGCCTAACACCGTCTGAGCCTGCCTCATGCTGTATAGACATATATTTTGAATGTGTACTCTATCCATTCTTGTTATCCGGGGACACGGTACCCTTTCTAACCTTTGTGCAATCACGTGCAATCCATACTGGGCCTAACACCGTCTGATCCTGCCTCCTGAGACATATATTTTTTGAATGTGTACGCTATCCATACATGTTATCCAGGGATACGGTACCCTTTCTAACCTTTGTGCAATCACGTGCAATCCATACTGAGCCTAACACCGTCTGAGCCTGCCTCTTGCTGTATAGACATATATTTTGAATGTGTACACTATCCATACATGTTATCCGGGGATACGGTACCCTTTCTAACCTTTGTGCAATCACGTGCAATCCATACTGGGCCTAACACCGTCTGAGCCTGCCTCCTGAGACATATATTTTGAATGTGTACGCTATCCATACATGTTATCCAGGGATACGGTACCCTTTCTAATCTTTGTGCAATCACGTGCAATCCATACTGGGCCTAACACCGTCTGAGCCTGCCTCATGGTGTATAGACATATATTTTGAATGTGTACGCTATCCATACGTGTTATCCAGGGATACGGTACCCTTTCTAACCTTTATGCAAACACGTGCAATCCATACTGGGCTTAACACCGTCTGAGCCTGCCTCATGCTGTATAGACATATATTTTGAATGTGTACGTTATCCATACATGTTATCCAGGGATACGGTACCCTTTCTAACCTTTGTGCAATCACATGCAATCCATACTGGGCCTAACACCGTCTGAGCCTGCCTCCTGAGACATATATTTTGAATGTGTACGCTATCCATACATGTTATCCAGGGATACGGTACCCTTTCTAACCTTTGTGCAATCACGTGCAATCCATACTGGGCCTAACACCGTCTGAGCCTGCCTCATGCTGTATAGACATATATTTTGAATGTGTACGCTATCCATACATGTTATCCAGGGATACGGTACCCTTTCTAACCTTTGTGCAATCACGTGCAATCCATACTGGGCCTAACACCGTCTGAGCCTGCCTCATGCTGTATAGACATATATTTTGAATGTGTACGCTATCCATACATGTTATCCAGGGATATGGTACCCTTTCTAACCTTTGTGCAATCACGTGCAATCCATACTGGGCCTAACACCGTCTGAGCCTGCCTCATGCTGTATAGAGATATATTTTGAATGTGTACGCTATCCATACATGTTATCCGGGGATACGGTACCCTTTCTAACCTTTGTGCAATCACGTGCAATCCATACTGGGCCTAACACCGTCTGAGCCTGCCTCATGCTGTATAGACATATATTTTGAATGTGTACGCTATCCATACATGTTATCCGGGGATACTGTACCCTTTCTAACCTTTGTGCAATCACGTGCAATCCATACTGGGCCTAACACCGTCTGAGCCTGCCTCCTGAGACATATATTTTGAATGTGTACGCTATCCATACATATTATCCAGGGATACGGTACCCTTTCTAAACTTTGTGCAATCACGTGCAATCCATACTGGGCCTAACACCGTCTGAGCCTGCCTCATGCTGTATAGACATATATTTTGAATGTGTACGCTATCCATACATGTTATCCGGGGATACGGTACCCTTTCTAACCTTTGTGCAATCACGTGTAATCCATACTGGGCCTAACACCGTCTGAGCCTGCCTCCTGAGACATATATTTTGAATGTGTACGCTATCCATACATGTTATCCAGGGATACGGTACCCTTTCTAATCTTTGTGCAATCACGTGCAATCCATACTGGGCCTAACACCGTCTGAGCCTGCTTCATGCTGTATAGACATATATTTTGAATGTGTAAGCTATCCATACATGTTATCCAGGGATACGGTACCCTTTCTAACCTTTGTGCAATCATGTGCAATCCATACTGGGCCTAGCACCGTCTGAGCCTGCCTCATGCTGTATAGACATATATTTTGAATGTGTACTCTATCCATTCTTGTTATCCGGGGTACGGTACCCTTTCTAACCTTTGTGCAATCACGTGCAATCCATACTGGGCCTAACACCGTCTGATCCTGCCTCCTGAGACATATATTTTGAATGTGTACGCTATCCATACATGTTATCCAGGGATACGGTACCCTTTCTAACCTTTGTGCAATCACGTGCAATCCATACTGGGCCTAACACCGTCTGAGCCTGCCTCTTGCTGTATAGACATATATTTTGAATGTGTACGCTATCCATACATGTTATCCGGGGATACGGTACCCTTTCTAACCTTTGTGCAATCACGTGCAATCCATACTGGGCCTAACACCGTCTGAGCCTGCCTCCTGAGACATATATTTTGAATGTGTACGCTATCCATACATGTTATCCAGGGATACGGTACCCTTTCTAATCTTTGTGCAATCACGTGCAATCCATACTGGGCCTAACACCGTCTGAGCCTGCCTCATGCTGTATAGACATATATTTTGAATGTGTACGCTATCCATACATGTTATCCAGGGATACGTACCCTTTCTAACCTTTGTGCAAACACGTGCAATCCATACTGGGCCTAACACCGTCTGAGCCTGCCTCATGCTGTATAGACATATATTTTGAATGTGTACGCTATCCATACATGTTATCCAGGGATACGGTACCCTTTCTAACCTTTGTGCAATCACGTGCAATCCATACTGGGCCTAACACCGTCTGAGCCTGCTTCATGCTGTATAGACATATATTTTGAATGTGTACGCTATCCATACATGTTATCCGGGAATACGGTACCCTTTCTAACCTTTGTGCAATCACGTGCAATCCATACTGGGCCTAACACCGTCTGAGCCTGCCTCCTGAGACATATATTTTGAATGTGTAAGCTATCCATTCTTGTTATCCGGGGATACGGTACCCTTTCTAACCTTTGTGCAATCACGTGCAATCCATACTGCGCCTAACACCGTCTGAGCCTGCCTCATGCTGTATAGACATATATTTTGAATGTGTACACTATCCATACATGTTATCCGGGGATATGGTACCCTTTCTAACCTTTGTGCAATCACGTGCAATCCATACTGGGCCTAACACCGTCTGAGCCTGCCTCCTGAGACATATATTTTGAATGTGTACGCTATCCATACATGTTATCCAGGGATACGGTACCCTTTCTAACCTTTGTGCAATCACGTGCAATCCATACTGGGCCTAACACCGTCTGAGCCTGCCTCATGCTGTATAGACATATATTTTGAATGTGTACGCTATCCATACATGTTATCCAGGGATACGGTACCCTTTCTAACCTTTGTGCAATCACGTGCAATCCATACTTGGCCTAACACCGTCTGAGCCTGCCTCATGCTGTATAGACATATATTTTGAATGTGTACGCTATCCATACATGTTATCCGGGGATACGGTACCCTTTCTAACCTTTGTGCAATCATGTGCAATCCATACTGGGCCTAACACCTTCTGAGCCTGCCTCCTGAGACATATATTTTGAATGTGTACGCTATCCATACATGTTATCCAGGGATACGGTACCCTTTCTAACCTTTGTGCAATCACGTGCAATCCATACTGGGCCTAACACCGTCTGAGCCTGCCTCATGCTGTATAGACATATATTTTGAATGTGTACGCTATCCATACATGTTATCCAGGGATACGGTACCCTTTCTAACCTTTGTGCAATCACGTGCAATCCATAATGGGCCTAACACCGTCTGAGCCTGCCTCATGCTGTATAGACATATATTTTGAATGTGTACGCTATCCATACATGTTATCCAGGGATACGGTACCCTTTCTAACCTTTGTGCAATCACGTGCAATCCATACTGGGCCTAACACCGTCTGAGCCTGCCTCATGCTGTATAGACATATATTTTGAATGTGTACGCTATCCATACATGTTATCCAGGGATACGGTACCCTTTCTAACCTTTGTGCAATCACGTGCAATCCATACTGGGCCTAACACCGTCTGAGCCTGCCTCATGCTGTATAGACATATATTTTGAATGTGTACGCTATCCATACATGTTATCCAGGGATACGGTACCCTTTCTAACCTTTGTGCAATCACGTGCAATCCATACTGGGCCTAACACCGTCTGAGCCTGCCTCATGCTGTATAGACAAATATTTTGAATGTGTACGCTATCCATACATGTTATCCAGGGATACGGTACCCTTTCTAACCTTTGTGCAATCACGTGCAATCCATACTGGGCCTAACACCGTCTGAGCCTGCCTCATGCTGTATAGACATATATTTTGAATGTGTACGCTATCCATACATGTTATCCGGTGATACGGTACCCTTTCTAACCTTTGTGCAATCACGTGCAATCCATACTGGGCCTAACACCGTCTGAGCCTGCCTCCTGAGACATATATTTTGAATGTGTACGCTATCCATACATGTTATCCAGGGATACGGTACCCTTTCTAACCTTTGTGCAATCACGTGCAATCCATACTGGGCCTAACACCGTCTGAGCCTGCCTCATGCTGTATAGACATATATTTTGAATGTGTACGCTATCCATACATGTTATCCGGGGATACGGTACCCTTTCTAACCTTTGTGCAATCACGTGCAATCCATACTGGGCCTAACACCGTCTGAGCCTGCCTCCTGAGACATATATTTTGAATGTGTACGCTATCCATACATGTTATCCAGGGATACGGTACCCTTTCTAACCTTTGTGCAATCACGTGCAATCCATACTGGGCCTAACACCATCTGAGCCTGCCTCATGCTGTATAGACATATATTTTGAATGTGTACGCTATCCATACATGTTATCCAGGGATACGGTACCCTTTCTAACCTTTGTGCAACCACGTGCAATCCATACTGGGCCTAACACCGTCTGAGCCTGCCTCATGCTGTATAGACATATATTTTGAATGTGTACGCTATCCATACATGTTATCCAGGGATACGGTACCCTTTCTAACCTTTGTGCAATCACGTGCAATCCATACTTGGCCTAACACCGTATGAGCCTGCCTCATGCTGTATAGACATATATTTTGAATGTGTACGCTATCCATACATGTTATCCGGGGATACGGTACCCTTTCTAACCTTTGTGCAATCACGTGCAATCCATACTGGGCCTAACACCTTCTGAGCCAGCCTCCTGAGACATATATTTTGAATGTGTACGCTATCCATACATGTTATCCAGGGATACGGTACCCTTTCTAACCTTTGTGCAATCACGTGCAATCCATACTGGGCCTAACACCGTCTGAGCCTGCCTCATGCTGTATAGACATATATTTTGAATGTGTACGCTATCCATACATGTTATCCAGGGATACGGTACCCTTTCTAACCTTTGTGCAATCACGTGCAATCCATACTGGGCCTAACACCGTCTGAGCCTGCCTCATGCTGTATAGACATATATTTTGAATGTGTTCGCTATCCATACATGTTATCCAGGGATACGGTACCCTTTCTAACCTTTGTGCAATCACGTGCAATCCATACTGGGCCTAACACCGTCTGAGCCTGCCTCATGCTGTATAGACATATATTTTGAATGTGTACGCTATCCATACATGTTATCCAGGGATACGGTACCCTTTCTAACCTTTGTGCAATCACGTGCAATCCATACTGGGCCTAACACCGTCTGAGCCTGCCTCATGCTGTATAGACATATATTTTGAATGTGTACGCTATCCATACATGTTATCCAGGGATACGGTACCCTTTCTAACCTTTGTGCAATCACGTGCAATCCATACTGGGCCTAACACCGTCTGAGCCTGCCTCATGCTGTATAGACATATATTTTGAATGTGTACGCTATCCATACATGTTATCCAGGGATACGGTACCCTTTCTAACCTTTGTGCAATCACGTGCAATCCATACTGGGCCTAACACCGTCTGAGCCTGCCTCATGCTGTATAGACATATATTTTGAATGTGTACGCTATCCATACATGTTATCCGGGGATACGGTACCCTTTCTAACCTTTGTGCAATCACGTGCAATCCATACTGGGCCTAACACCGTCTGAGCCTGCCTCATGCTGTATAGACATATATTTTGAATGTGTACGCTGTCCATACATGTTATCCGGGGATACGGTACCCTTTCTAACCTTTGTGCAATCACGTGCAATCCATACTGGGCCTAACACCGTCTGAGCCTGCCTCCTGAGACATATATTTTGAATGTGTACGCTATCCATACATATTATCCAGGGATACGGTACCCTTTCTAAACTTTGTGCAATCACGTGCAATCCATACTGGGCCTAACACCGTCTGAGCCTGCCTCATGCTGTATAGACATATATTTTGAATGTGTACGCTATCCATACATGTTATCCGGGGATACGGTACCCTTTCTAACCTTTGTGCAATCACGTGCAATCCATACTGGGCCTAACACCGTCTGAGCCTGCCTCCTGAGACATATATTTTGAATGTGTACGCTATCCATACATGTTATCCAGGGATACGGTACCCTTTCTAACCTTTGTGCAATCACGTGCAATCCATACTGGGCCTAACACCGTCTGAGCCTGCCTCTTGCTGTATAGACATATATTTTGAATGTGTACGCTATCCATACATGTTATCCGGGGAGACGGTACCCTTTCTAACCTTTGTGCAATCACGTGCAATCCATACTGGGCCTAACACCGTCTGAGCCTGCCTCCTGAGACATATATTTTGAATGTGTACGCTATCCATACATGTTATCCAGGGATACGGTACCCTTTCTAATCTTTGTGCAATCACGTGCAATCCATACTGGGCCTAACACCGTTTGAGCCTGCCTCATGCTGTATAGACATATATTTTGAATGTGTACGCTATCCATACATGTTATCCAGGGATACGGTACCCTTTCTAACCTTTGTGCAAACACGTGCAATCCATACTGGGCCTAACACCGTCTGAGCCTGCCTCATGCTGTATAGACATATATTTTGAATGTGTACACTATCCATACGTGTTATCCAGGGATACGGTACCCTTTCTAACCTTTGTGCAATCACATGCAATCCATACTGGGCCTAACACCGTCTGAGCCTGCCTCCTGAGACATATATTTTGAATGTGTACGCTATCCATACATGTTATCCAGGGATACGGTACCCTTTCTAACCTTTGTGCAATCACGTGCAATCCATACTGGGCCTAACACCGTCTGAGCCTGCCTCATGCTGTATAGACATATATTTTGAATGTGTACGCTATCCATACATGTTATCCAGGGATACTGTACCCTTTCTAACCTTTGTGCAATCACGTGCAATCCATACTGGGCCTAACACCGTCTGAGCCTGCCTCATGCTGTATAGACATATATTTTGAATGTGTACGCTATCCATACATGTTATCCAGGGATACGGTACCCTTTCTAACCTTTGTGCAATCACGTGCAATCCATACTGGGCCTAACACCGTCTGAGCCTGCCTCATGCTGTATAGACATATATTTTGAATGTGTACGCTATCCATACATGTTATCCGGGGATACGGTACCCTTTCTAACCTTTGTGCAATCATGTGCAATCCATACTGGGCCTAACACCGTCTGAGCCTGCCTCCTGAGACATATATTTTGAATGTGTACGCTATCCATACATGTTATCTGGGGATACGGTACCCTTTCTCACCTTTGTGCAATCACGTGTAATTCATACTGGGCGTGAGAACGGCTGGCGAGCTTTTAAGCAAGCTAAAGCACCTGTCCAGACAAGTACAGGGATTCCCTAGCGAGGAGACTTATTTGATTGTTTTCAATGTTGGGACAGCAATTTTTGGGGAGCACTATATTCTGGAGAATGATAGATGGGTCCCACCATACACTGGAACATTCCAAAGGTGGACATCAGACACTGGAGCAGCATTTACAGGGCCCATTATACACTAGAGCATTAGAAATGGGGCCCATTATGTTTGGAGCATTATTTGGGCCCATAAGACAGTGGAGCTTCATCCATGGGGACCAACATATACTGTAGCATTATGTGGAGCTCATCATATACTGTTTCAAACATTATATGGGACCAATGATTCTGTATGGAGAAATAGATGGGCCTCGTCATGAGATGTAAAAAGTGAGGTATTTTTCATTGTACTATACCGCTATTTCTCTGCCGTATCGGAGCATGATGAGTTGTGGTATGTGTTAAAGGGGCGCTCTTTCGCCCAGGGCACATGAAAACCTGGAGCCAGCCCTTCCCCCCCACAGTTTGTAGCCAAATAACCCCCATTTTTCAGTGCGTAACTTGTATTATGAAGTTAATTAAGGTTGACAAGCTTAAGAAAGAAGAATTGATGCTTTTGGCATTCAAATGGGCTACTGTAGGTGTGTTTCCTGTCCTCCTCTCACTGCCGACTTTTATTCCCCATTGACTTACATTGGGTTTCGTGTTTCGGGACGACCCCGACTTTTCCCTATAATCGGACGATCTTGCTCGACCCGACTTTTGGAAAAGTCGGGTTTCACGAAACGAAACGCGACCCTAAAAAACCAAAAGTCGCTCAACTCTACTTACAATGCCTATTTAGGATGTTCTTAAACATTTCCCATTTATTATCTGTATTCTTATTTCTGAGGACATTGTCCAAGTCAACCAGATTAAGGGCATCTCTAAGCTGGTCAAACTTTGCCTTCCTAAAGTTCAGTGTTTTTGTGACTCCCTGACAAGTCCCCCTAGCGAAAGACAAGTGAAACTGTACAATATAGTGGTCGCTTTTTCCTAGATGCCCGACGACCTGCAGATTTGTTATTCTGCCAGGTCTATTAGATATTATTAGGTCTAAAAGTGCTGCTCCTCTGGTTGGATTCTGCATCAATTGTGAAAGATAATTTTTCTTGGTTACTAGCAGAAACCTGTTGCCTTTATGGATTTTGCAGGTCCCTGTTTCCCTGTTAATATCCGGGTAGTTAAAGTCCCCCATAACAAGGACCTCATTATGGGTTGCAGCTTCATCTATCTGCCTTAGTAGTAGACTTTCCATTATTTCTGTTATATTGGAGGGTTTGTAACAGACCCCAATGAGAATTTTGTTACTATTTTTCCCTCCATGTATTTCGACCCATATGGACTCAACATCCTCTTTCCCTTTGCTAATATCCTCCCTTAAATTGGACTTTAGACACGACTTTACATAAAAACAAACCCCTCCTCCTCTCCGATTTTTACGATCTTTTCTAAACAGACTGTAACCTTGTAAGTTAACTGCCCAGTCATAGCTTTCATCCAACCATGTCTTAAGGTACTGTCACACTAAGCGATATCGCTAGCAATATCGCTATAACTTGTGACGTTATAGCGATATTGCTAGCGATATCGCTGTGTCTGATACTTACCTACAACCCGCTCCCCTGCTGGTTATCGCTGATCGCGCGAGAACGTCCAGGACTGTTTCTCGTCGTCAGCTTCCTGCGGCGCTTCCTGCTGTGACGACGAGCGACTCGTGGACGCGGGCGGGAGGACGCAGGATCGCCTGGTGTGACAGGTAAGTAGCGACCCCCGTCCCCAGCGATGTCGCTGCTCAGATCTGTCTGTGTGGCAGCTCACTAGCGACCACTTAGCGATGTACCAGCAATCCTGACCGCGTCAGATCGCTGGTCGGGATCGCTGGTACATCGCTAAGTGTGACAGTACCTTTAGTTATTCCCACTATGCCATAGCTACCTGTAGATATTTCTGCTTCTACTTCTTCCATCTTGTTTGCTTCTGGTGTTTGCGAGCTTGCAGTTTAGAGGATATTGTTTTGTTCCATTCACTTCCCCGTGGATTGTTTTAGAAATTTTCTTACCTCCCTTCCTAATATGTTGTCTTGGGTCTTCTTTGCTGGGTTTGCATCCTAAGTCGTGGGTCTTTTAGCAGGACAATGACCCCAAACATACTTCAAGAAGCACCCAGAAATGTATGGAAACAAAGCGCTGGAGAGTTCATAAGTGTTAATTTCAGCTCTATTAGTGTACAGACTCCCACCACTACTTGTTACATACAAATTCTACATAGAAACTGAATTGACACATGATATCAGTGAATTTTGCCTGCTTTGAAGAATTTATGAGTACAGATCAGTGTAAAAAAAACAAATTAGTCAATGAGTGCAAGGAAAAAAGCAGCAAGGCGTAGACTTTCTAAGGCAATAATCCCTGTTATCATAGAATCATGGAATGGTAGAGTTGGAAGGGACCTCCTGGGTCATCTAGTCCAACCCCCTGCTCAAAGCAGGATTCACTAAATCATCCCAGACAGATGCTTGCCCACCCTGTTTGAAGACTTCTATTGAAGGAGAACTCACCACCTCTCGTGGCAGCCTGTTCCACTCATTGATCACCCTAACTATTAAAAAAAATTTCTAATCTGTGTCTCCTCCCATTCAGTTTCATCCCATTGCTTCTAGTCTTTCCTTGTGCAAATGAGAATAAAGGTGATCCATCTACAATGTGACAGCCCTTGACATATTTGTAGACATTTATTAAGTCTCCTCTCAGTCTTCTTTTTTGCAAGTTAAACATTCCCAAATCCTGTAACCATTCCTCATAGGACATGATTTGTAGACCGGTCACCATTCTGGTGGCTATTCACTGAACTTACTACAGTTTATTGATGACTTTTTTAAAATGTTGTGCCAAAAACTAGACACAGTATTCTAGATGAGGTCTGACCAAAGAAGAGTAGAGGGTAGAGGGCAATAATGACGTCAAGTGATCTAGACTGTATGCTTCTGTTAATACATCCCAGAATTGTATTCGCCTTTTTTTGCGGCTGCATCACTCTGTTGACTCCTGTTGACTCATGTTCAGTCTGTGATCTATTAGTATACCCAAGTTTTTTTCACATGTGCTGTTGCTTAGCCCTATTCCTCCCATTCTTTTTTTGTCTTTTTTCATTGTTATTGCCCAGATTTAGTATTTTGCATATTTCCCAGTTAAAAACCATTCTGTTAGTTGCTGCCAACTGCTCATTTATATCTTTTTGAATCCTCTCTCTTCTCTAGTACTAACTATCCCTCCTAGCTTTGTGTCATCAGCAAATTTAATCACTTTACCCTCAATTCCTTCATCTAAATCATTGATAAAGATGTTGAACAATACAGAGCCCAGGACAGAGCCCTGTGGTACCCAACTTGAGACATTCTTCCAACTGGATGTGCAGCCATTTACGACCACTCATTAGGTCTGATCACTAAGCCAGTTATGAATCCATCTAACAGTTCCCTTGTTCATTTCATACTTAGTCATTTTTTCAATAAGGATTGTGTGAGATACTTTGTCAAATGCTTTGTTGAAGTCAAGATTTACTATATCTACAGCATTTCCCTGATCCACCCAGTCAGTGATTCTGTCATAGAAGGAAATTAAGTTAGTCTGACATGATTTATTAGTTACAAACCCATGCTGACTCTGTTTAATCACTTCATTCTTATCCAGGTACTTACATACATGTTGTTTAATAATTTGTTAAAAGATCTTTCCTGGTATAGAAGTCAGACTCACTGGCCTATAATTCCCTGGGTCCACCTTCTTCCCCTTTTTGAAGATAGGAACATTTGCTCTACTCCAGTCATCTGGGATGTTGTCACGCTTGCGCCTTGGCTGATTGGCGCAAACCGGGGGGTTGTGGCTCCACTGTGCCACAGACCAGACTACCCTGGAAGGGGCATGAAGAGACAGCTGCCTTGGTCTTCTCTGGAGTCTCCAATGGTGAGGTCAGGCTGTGCGGCAGGCAGCTGCCAGGTGCCACTCCAGAGTGGTATCTGGCTGTGACTGCTGATCTCTCTCGGGGACATTACACTTGATCAGGTGCGAGTGACAGGCAGGCAAGTGGACACGGCAGGCACGGCTGAGACACAGGGTAGGCGGGCACGGCTTGAGACACAGAACAGGCAGGCATGGCTTGAGACACAGGACAGGCAGGCACGGCTTGAGACACAGGACAGGCGGGCACGGTTTGAGACACAGGGCAGACTGGCATGGACGAGACACACAGCAGGTGCAGGTACCGGTATAGGCAGGAAGGAGTGGAGCATGTTGGAACAGGTTAGGAATGGAGCCGCAGAAGTGCAGAGTAGATGGAGCCACAGGAGGGCAGAGCCGCAAGAGGGCAGAGTAGGAGGATCTGCAAGGATGCAGAGCAGGCAGAGCTGCACGGGTGCGGAGCACAGACAGGGAGGACACAAGGAAAGACACAGCAGGGAAAGAAGCCAAGGAGACTGACAGACAGAGGTAGGACAGAGTTCAGACAAGGAAACAGTACGAGACAATGTACAGGGACCGAAGGATACAGGAACCAGGATATTCTGCTTCCTGGAGGGCGGGCAGAGAAGTACTAGGCAAAGTACAGAGACAAAACTAGGACAAGACAGAGACCAGGATATTCGCCTCCTGGCGAGCAGCCAGAGTGTACTAGACAAAGCTAGGAGAAAAGCCTCTCAGAGAAGGCGAGACATAGGACAAGGCCTGGCTTACTCAGCAGCAAGGAGCTAACTGAGTTGAGACATTGCACAGGCAATGTTCCAGTGGATGGGGCAGGCCTAAATAGTCGAGGGCTCTAGGTAATTGGTCAGTGACACATTAGCCAGGTGCACCCTGACTCCATAAGAGAGTTCAGGTGCCGTCCCCCCTATACACTCAGTCAGGAAACATGAACACAGCAGATAGGAGGCAAGGCAAGGAGCTGGCAGTAAACAGAATTTACAGCAAGACCTGGAGCAGTGAGCAAGTTGATGAGTGGGGAAGTGGGGAATGGGAGGCCATGCAGCGATGCCAGCAGAGTTGTTACAGATGTCTCCTGTTCTCCAGGAATTTTCAAAGATTTTGGAGAGTGGTTCAAAACTTTCTTCTGCTATCTCTTTAAGTACTAAAAGTTCAGCCTTCTCAACATCCTTTCTTACCATTTTCATCCTGTAAAAATCCTATAGCATCTTTGACTTTTTTCTTACTTTAACATATCCCCAAAATCTTTTTTTATTGCTTTTGACATGTCTTGCAAGCCTTAATTAATTGTCAGCTTTACAGCCATACAGGTTCTGCAGACAGCATTATATTCTTCTTTATATAGATGCCTGTTATACACTATTCCTACTGACACACCTCACCCTACACGAATTCCAGATAAAAACGGTATTACTGTAGCATATAGAAGGGATTTGAATCTGAAAAGATATTTTCTTGTACGTGGCAGCAACAAATTCTGGAATAACACAAGTAAGAGAGGCGGAATGGTGCGTGTGCCACGAGGCACAACAGAACACCATAGGTAAAAGCAAGGAAGAACAAGCAAAGACAGAGAATGTAGGAAGGACCACAAGGCAAAGCATAGCGAAGGCAAGACATTGCCTTGTGGTCCTTCCTACGTTTTCTGTCTTTGCTTGTTCTTCCTTGCTCTTACCTATGGTGTTCTGTTGTGCCTCCTGGCAGACGAACCATTTCTCCTCTCTTACCTCTGGTGCTCTCTTGCACATTTCCACTCTAGTCTCAAGGTTCTCCCTTGACCCGGCTCTGGGCTTCAGCCTACACTCCGCTGCTAGCTCTGTTCTCGCTCTGACCTGACTCTGTGTTTCTGCCTACATTCCGCTCATTGTTCCGTATCCTGCCTAGCTTTGCCTTGTTTCTTGCTTTGCCTTGCCTTGTTTCTACATGTGCCCTTTGCATGCGCCTAGCCTTCCTAGCCTCCTGCTTGTGCCTCAGCCGTGCCCGCCCTAGCAGTGCCCGCCTGCTTGTGCCTCAGCCATGCTCGTCGGTCAGTGACAGCTGAGTCGCCTGCTATGCCCCAGCCGGGTTAGCTGGAGTCTTGCCCGCCTGTTTGTGCTGCAGCCCGACTAGCTAGCCAGCGCCCAGCCGTGCTCTCTGTGCTTCCTTGCACCTATGCTGTCTCTGCACTGTGCTCTCCGTGCTTCTCTTAGCACGCACAGGCCCTCGCCTGCCCCGTGGCATACCTCCCCGTGCTTCTGTAAAAGTACGCGCAGGTCTAGCCATGTACCCTGTTGTGCACTCTAGCACGTACAGGTCCTAGTCTGTACCCTGATCCTGGCGTGCCCCTCTGCACGCGCAGGACTCTGCCTCTGATCCTGGCGTGCAATCTGCATGCGAAAGGACTCTGCCTTGAACCATGACCCTGGCGTGCCCTCTGGACGCGCAGGACTCTGCCTTGAACCTTGACCCTGGCATGTCTCTCTGAACGCGCAGGACTCTGCCTTGAACCCTGACCCTGGCATGCCCCTCTGCACGTGCAGGACTCTGCCTTGAACCCTGACCCTGGCGTGCCCCTCTGCACGCACAGGACTCTGCCTTGAACTATGACCCTGGCGTGCCCTCTGCACGCGCAGGACTCTGTCTTGTCCCTTATGCCTTGGCGTGTCTCTACACACGCATCCTGTCTTGTATGTTGAACTTTGAACCCTGGCATGTCCCCTACACATGCACTGTACTTTGCACGTTGAACCTGGCATGTTCCCTACACATGCACCTTGCCTTGCACCTTGCCCTGGTCCCTGGTGTGCCCCTAGCACGCACCCTGCCTGGAACCCTGCCTTGGACCTCGGAGTGTTCCCTAACACGCACCATGCCTGGAGATCTGTCGTGTCTCCTTGCCCGTACCCTGGGTTGCCTGCTGGACTCCCGGAACCTGTCGTTGCTGCCAGAGATCATAAGCACGAAGTCTACAGCCTGATGCCCTGATCCCTGCCAGCTGTCCGGAGTCCGATGCCATCGTGTCCTTGCCGGTAACCAGTCTTGCCTTCTAGCACGTACTATTCCATGGACCTTGGCGTGCCACGCACGCACCTTGCCGTGTTTGCTTGTTATCACGTTTTGCTCTGAATGTTATCCTGAATTTGCCTTAATGAAGATACCTTGAACTTACGTCTTGTCTTGTCTTGTTTCCTGCACGTCCTTTGTCATCAGACACTCGTACCTAGTGTCTACCTGAGCCGGCCGTCTGGTTGCAGCAGTCGTGGTGGCTCACACCCTTGGTCTTGCCCCTGACACTCCCTGTATAGGGGGTGGTTCCTCACAAGGTCAGCTCGCCCTAGGTGGGTGGGTGCCACGACCGAGAGGGTCCACTCTAAAGAAAGAAAATGACAGCGTAAGCTGACCTCGTCACAATATCCAAGGCACAGAGACACAGTTCATGCCACGTGTCTAGCTTCGATGCCCAATAGTTGTAAGGCACAGAGGAATTACGGAGGATGCTGGTATGGTTGGCAAGGTACTCCTTCAGAATCTTCCAAAACTTTTCCCTCCTTGTCAGAGTATCCAGTGCCTCAGGGCGTAGGCGCTAAGAAGGTTTGATAAAACTATCCCAGACTTTTGATAGTGTTCCCTTACCTCTAATGCATCTGGTGTGTGTCTCCCTTGTCTCCACTCCTTATCCAACAAACTTTGACCTCTGCTGCCAGCGTTGTCAGATGGGAATTCTTCAACTAGGGCCTTCTGGTACTGCAACATTTTATTAGACCTCATATCCACCGGAAGGCGAGATGTAAAGTTCTCCTTGTAATGTGGAGCTACAAGGGTGACCAGCCAATAATTAGTGTTGGCCAAAATGAGTACAACAGGAGGGTCACGGGAAAGGCAGCAAACATAAATTCAACCATGTGTTCCAGACTGCCAAAAGCCAAAACTTTTCTGTCCCCAGTAAGAGAACGACTCTCCATGTTGTCCTTCTCGTACTCGTCCTACCTCTGTTCCTCATCTTCAGGCCATCCACGCTGAACAGATGGGATGAAGGTGTTGTGGGTAGTGATCAGAAGAAAAATTGAAACTCCAGAATTGCATTTTTTTGGCCACAGCAACAATGCAATAAAATGCAATAGTAGGCGATCAAAACATTGCTTCACCCAAAATGGTGTCAGTAAAAACGTCCATTCAGGGCACAAAAAATAAGCCACCACACAGCCCAATATCCGAAAAATGAAAATGTTATGGGTTTCAGAAAATGGTGATGCAAGTAATACAATGTTTTCACAAATTTTGGATTTTTTTTCGCCACCACTTAAACAAAAAAAAATATAGGTGTTTGGTATCTGCAGAATAGTACTCACATGGGGAATCATATTGTCAGGTCAGTTTTACTGTACAGTGACATGTAAAAGTTTGGCCACCCCTGATCAAAATTACTGTTATTGCAGTTGTAATTACAGTTAAGAAAGTTGAAGATTAAGGGTATGTGCACACGTAATCGGGTTTTTTTGCGCTTTTTTATGGTTTTACCAAATAAGACACTTAAAAAAACACTTAACCCCTTCCTGACATCCGACGTACTATCCCGTCCACGGTACCCGGGCCCGTATGACCGTGGACGGGATAGTACGTCTACCGCGATCAGCGGCGCCCACGTGGTGAGCGCCGCTGATCGCGGCCGGGTGTCAGCTGATTATCACAGCTGACACCCGGCACTATGTGTCAGGGGCGGTCACGGACCGCCCCCGACACGTTAACCCCTTGCACACCGCGATCAAACATGATCGCGGTGTACCGGGAGTTAAAGGGAAGCATCGGGAGGGAGGGGGCTCCCTCCGTGCTTCCCTGAGCCCCCCACGGCAGCGCAAAGTGCAGCGCTGCTGCGGGGGGCTCCTATCCTCCAGGCCCCCGAATCCAAGATGGCGACGGGGGCCTTCGGGGACCTGAGGAAGCTGGCTTCCTCAGTGCCTGCAAAGCGCAGGCAAGAGGAAGTCTGCTTCAATGCCTGTGACAGATTGCTGATCTGTCACAGTGATCTGTGATGTGACAGATCAGCGATCTGTCACAGCACAGTGATGTCCCACCTGGGACTATGTAATAAAGTAAAAAAAAAATAAAAAAAAATGTAAAAATAAATTTAAAAAAATCGCCAAATAAATTAGAAAAAAAAAAAAATATTCCCCCAATAAATCCATTTTTTGGAAATAATAAAAAAAAAAAACAATAAAAGTACACATATAAGGTATCGCCGCGTCCGTAATGACCAGCCCTATAAAACTGTCCCATTAGTTAACCCTTTAAGCGAACCCCTTAAAAAATAAAAATAAAAAACGAAGCAAAAAATAATGATTTATTATCATACCGCCAAACAAAAAGTGTAATAACGCGCGATCAAAAAGACGCATATAAATATCCATGGTACCGCTGAAAACGTCATCTTGTCCCGCAAAAAACGAGCCACAATACAGCATCATCAGCGAAAAAATAAAAAAGTTATAGCTCACAGAATAAAGCGATGCAAAAATAATTATTTTTTATATAAAATAGTTTTCATTGCATAAAACCGACAAAAACATAAAAAAACGACCTAAATGAGGTATCGCTGTAACCGTACTGACCCGAAGAATAAAACCGCTTTATCAATTTTACCGCACGCGGAACGGTGTAAACGCACCCCCCCAAAAGAAATTCATGAAACGCTGGTTTTTGTTCATTCTGCGTCCCAAAAATAGGAATAAAAAGCGATCAAAAAATGTCACGTGCCCGAAAATGGTACCAATAAAAACGTCAACTCGTCCCGCAAAAAATAAGACCTCACATGACTCAGTGGGTCAAAATACGGAAAAATTATAGCTCTCAATATGTGGTGATGCAAAAACTATTTTACAATAAAAAGCGTCTTTTAGCGTCTGACAGCCGCCAAACATAAAAACCGCCATAAATAGTAAGTCAAACCCCCCGTTATCACCCCCTTAGTTAGGGAAAAATAATAAAACTAAAAAAAAAGTATTTATCTCCATTTTCCCGTTAGGGTAAGGCTGTGTGCACACGCTGCGGATTAGGTGCGGATTCACCCGCGCAGATTTTGTAAAATCCGCAGGTGAAACCGCAGGTCAAAAGACCTGCGGTTTTACCTGCGGATTGCTCTGCGGTTTTGTCCTGCGGTTTTTCATCTCCTCAATAGAGGAGATGGCAAACCGCAGGAGAATCCGCAGAAAGAATTGACATGTCAATTCTTTCTGCGGATTGAAAACCGCAGATAATCCGCGCGGAAAATTCCGCACCGTCTGCACTCCAATAGGGAATCATGGTACTGTACACCGCAGCAAAAACTGCTGCTGGTCCGCCAAGTCAAATGGTGCTCCTTCCCTTCCAAGCTCTGCCATGCGCCCAAACAGTGTTTTACCCCCACATGTAGGGTATCAGCCTACTCAGGACAAATTGCAAAACAATTTTTGGGGTCCAATTTCTCCTGTTACCCTTAGGAAAATAAAAAATTGGGGGCAAAAATATCATTTTTGTGGAAAAAAATGATTTTTTTATTTTCACGTCCGAGTGTTATAAACTTCTGTGAAACACTTGGGGGTTCAAAGTGCTCACCACACATCTAGATGTGGGGGGTCTAGTGTCCAAAATGGGGTCACATGTGGGGAGTTTCAATAGTTTAGGTACATCAGGGGCTCTCCAAACGCACATGACACCCGCAGACCATTCCATCAAAGTCTGCATTCCAAAACATCACTGCTTCCCTTCCGAGCCCAGACGTGTGTCCATACAGTAGTTTTCTCCCACATATGGGGTGTCAGCGTACTCAGGCCAAATTGGAAAACAACTTTTGGGGTCCAATTTCTCCTGTTACCCTTGGGAAAATGAAAAAATTGGGGACTAATTGATCATGTTTCTGGAAAAAATACGATTTTTTTATTTTCATGCCCTGGCATTATAAACTTCAGTGAAGCCCTTGGGGGTTCAAAGTGCTCACCTCACATCTAGATAAGTTCCTTAGTGGGTCTAGTTTTCAAAATGGGGTCATTTGTGGGGTGTTTCCACTGTTTAGGTACATTAGGGGCTCTCCAAAGGCAACATGACACCCGCAGACCATTCCATCAAAGTCTGCATTCCAAAACGTCACTACTTCCCTTCCGAGCCCCGACGTGTGCCCATACAGTAGTTTTCTCCCACATATGGGGTATCAGCATACTCAGGACAAATTGGACAACAACTTTTAAGGTCCAATTTCTCCTGGTACCCTTGGGAAAATAAAAAAATGGTGACTAAAAGATCATGTTTGTGGAAAAAATACAAATTTTTTATTTTCACGCCCGGGCATTATAAACTTCTGTGAAGCACTGGGGGGTTCAAAGTGCTCACCACACATCTAGATAAGTTCCTTGGGGGGTCTAGTTTCCAAAATGGTGTCATTTGTGGGGGTTTCCACTGTTTTGGTACATCAGGGGTTTTCCAAACGCGACATGGTGTCCGATCTCAATTCCAGCCAAAAACGTCAAATGGCGCTGCTTCCCTTCCGAGCTCTGTCATTCGCCCAAATAGTGGTTTACCCCCACATGTGGGGTATCAGCGTACTCAGGACAAATTGCACAATAACTTTTAGGGTCCTGTTACCCTTGGAAAAATAAGAATTGAGGGTGAAAAGATCATTTTTGTGGAAAAAATATGATTTTTTAATTGTATGGCTTTATGTTATAAACTTCTGTGAAGCCCATGGGGGTTCAAAGTTCTCACCACACATCTAGATAAGTTCCTTAGGGGGTCTAGTTTCCAAAATGGTGTCATTTGTGGGGGGTTTCCACTGTTTTGGTACATCAGGGGTTTTCCAAACGCGACATGGTGTCCGATCTCAATTCCAGCCAAAAACGTCAAATGGCGCAGGTTCCCTTCCGAGCTCTGCCATGCGCCCAAATAGTGGTTTACCCCCACATGTGGGGTATCAGCGTACTCAGGACAAATTGCACAATAACTTTTAGGGTCCTGTTACCCTTGGAAAAATAAGAATTGAGGGTGAAAAGATCATTTTTGTGGAAAAAATATGATTTTTTAATTGTATGGCTTTATGTTATAAACTTCTGTGAAGCCCATGGGGGTTCAAAGTTCTCACCACACATCTAGATAAGTTCCTTAGGGGGTCTAGTTTCCAAAATGGTGTCATTTGTGGGGGGTTTCCACTGTTTTGGTACATCAGGGGTTTTCCAAACGCGACATGGAGTCCGATCTCAATTCCAGCACAAAACGTCAAATGGCGCTGCTTCCCTTCCGAGCTCTGCCATGCGCCCAAATAGTGGTTTACCCCCACATGTGGGGTATCAGCGTACTCAGGACAAATTGCACAATAACTTTTAGGGTCCTGTTACCCTTGGAAAAATAAGAATTGAGGGTGAAAAGATCATTTTTGTGGAAAAAATATGATTTTTTAATTGTATGGCTTTATGTTATAAACTTCTGTGAAGCCCATGGGGGTTCAAAGTTCTCACCACACATCTAGATAAGTTCCT
Organism: Dendrobates tinctorius; assembly: GCF_039654945.1. Classification (NCBI taxonomy): domain Eukaryota; kingdom Metazoa; phylum Chordata; class Amphibia; order Anura; family Dendrobatidae; genus Dendrobates; species Dendrobates tinctorius. Next base: position 214,378 of record NW_027362086.1, read on the forward strand.
TATGGGGTCTAGTTTCCAAAATGGGGTCACTTGTAGGGGGTTTCCACTGTTTAGGTACATCAGGGACTCTCCAAACGTGACATGGCGTCCAATCTGAATTCCAGCCAATTTTGCATTGAAAAAGTCAAACGGCGCTCCTTCCATTCTGATCTCTGCCATGCGCCGAAACAGTCGTTCCCCCCCACATATCAGGTATCTGCGTACTCAGGACAAATTGCACAATAACTTTTGCAGTCAAATTTCTCCTGTTACCCTTGGTAAAATAAAAAAAATTGAACCTGAATTATTTTTTTTATGAAAAAAAGTTAGATGTTCATTTTTTTTAAATATTCAAAAAAATTCCTGTGACGCACCTAAAGGGTTAATAAACTTCTTGAATGTGGTTTTGAGCACCTTAAGGGGTGCAGTTTTTAGAATGGTGTCACTTTTGGGTATTTTCTATCATATAGACCCCTCAAAGTGGCTTCAAATGTGATGTGGTCCTAAAAATAAAATGGTGTTGTAAAAATGAGAAATCGCTGGTCAACTTTTAACCCTTATAACTTCCTAACAAAAAAAAATTTTGGTTCCAAAATTGTGCTGATGTAAAGTAAACATGTGGGAAATGTTACTTATCAAGTTTTTTGTGTGCTGTATCTCTGTGATTTAAGGGCATAAAACTTCAAAGTTGGAAAATTGCGAAATTTTCAAAATTTTTGCCAAATTTCCATTTTTTTCACAAATAAACGCAAGTTATTTGAATTAAATTTTACCACTAACATGAAGTACAATATGTCACGAGAAAACAATGTCAGAATCACCGGGATCCATGGAAGCGTTCCAGAGTTATGACCTCATAAAGGTACAGTGGTCAGAATTGTAAAAATTGGCCCGGTCATGAACGTGCAAACCACCCTTGGGGGTGAAGGGGTTAAAAGAAGCATCCCATTCATTTTAATGAATTCCGCACTTTTTGTGCATATTGATGCGATTTTTTTCTGCGACAAAAACACATCGCAGAAAAAAACGCAGCATACTCAATAATTTTGCGGAAAATTCCACATTTCTAGCTATTTTCTATGAGACTGGGACCGTTCCAGAAAAAAATGCATAAACAGCGTGCGTGTTTTGCACAGAAAACGCGCTGAAAAAACACGCGTTTTCTGGGAAGGAGTCCGGTTTTCATGCAGAAATTTTGTGCATATGTGTGCGCATAGCCTAAATGATCTCTAAGAGGCCTAAAGTTCAAGAAGACACATTACCTTTGTATTTTAGTGTTGTCTTTTTATATTTTAAAAATTACAAAACTAAAAATGGGCAAATGCAAAAGTTTGCGCACCCTGCATGGTTAGAACCTATTAGCACCCCCTTTTTGAAAATATCACAGCTTGTAAACACTTTTTCTAGCCAGCCAAGGGTCTTTCAATTTTTGTTTGAGGGATTTTCATCAATTCTTCCTTGGAAAATTCTTCCAGTTCAGTGAGATTCCTGGGCCGTCTTGCATGCGCTGCTAATTAGAGGTCTATCCACAGAATTTCAATGACGTTCAGATCAGGGTGTGATGTACAATGTCTGCAAGATATGTTTTCTGTTGCAATGTGCTAACAAATCCTCCATCCTAGGACATTGTAAACTGTCAGTAGTAGGAATTCCTTCCCCCCCAGGTTTTATCAACCCTGCCACTTCCTCTGGAAGAGCAGGAATGTTAATTAGCTAGACCATCTTCCTCACACCATTTGCCTTCTCTCCTCTTCAGAGCGGGAAAAACTTCTTTGTTTGAAACGAATAAAACTATGAGAGACTATACCATAAGAACCAAATACCCTAGAGATATGAAAATCATATTTTTGTAACCTGAGCGGTCCCAGCTTCGAGACCGCGTATGTTTCGAAGTTCTACCCTGTCCAGAACATGAGATAGGATTTGCGCCCAAATGGACGGTCATATCGCATAGATGTTTGATGTTTTCTTGATAGGCTCATTACGCTGGGTAACATGATACCACTGATGAGTCCATACCAGCTTCTCCCATAAAGTTATAGCTAATCTAAGTTTTGTAGCCAAAACATAACTCGGATAAGAGAGGTGGGATCAACCCAGAATGCACCTCTCTGTGATGTCACATAGGAAAGTCTATAAGGCATTTCCTGGGCAAACCAGCTCAGAACAGCTGCAGAGTCCGTGCTGACAAGAACTCAGATGAGCGGAGAAGTGCAGCTCCGCCTCCACCCACCTTAAAGCCACATGGTCTGCCTAAGGAACAATATGGAACTGTGAGTGTAATCTCTTTGTTTTCTCCACTTTTATTTTATACCTGTACTGTACATATTTTATGTCTCAATTTTATAGCAACTTTTATCTGTAATCACTGTCCTCTTTCGGAAAATAAATGAAATTATTTAGATCTGTCTCCATGCTCTAAGAATCGAACTATACGCCTTTGTTAGATAATCGCTACTAATTCAAAGGGTTTGCCACGGACCCTCTTAATTTAACACTGTGAATTAAGTAACCGTGACTGGTGGCAGCGCGTTGTGCACGGCTATTGCGGCTTGCTGGCAGTCTAGAAGGGTCTTATATTGCTGAATAAGGGTCTGCGGCCACAGCATTGATAATTCCCTTACTGCAGAAGCCTAATTGCTGGTTCACAACAGGCAGCCCGTCCGGCGACTAATTATCCTAGGTGCAGTTCCCTGACTGACCTGAGGGTAAGGGGGGCGCCGGAGAGCTGCGAGTTCCAAAGTGGAACTGAGAAAGTGGGATATACATAAATCCCCGCAGTACTTGGAAGATTGATAGCAGTGGTGGGGCATCCAAATTAAACTCCCCCTGCGGCAAATTGTAGAGCGAGATTAGCTTGCTGGATATTTTTGTCACATGGTGCCGGTGGTGGGATAACTAAGATAAGCCCCAACGGTGCCTGTGATAGCTGTGTGCCGGCATTGTGTCACGTCCCTCCGTCCGCTGATACACCCGTGTCAGTGGTGGGATTGTGACATAGTGGTGACACAGGGTCCGCTGTCCGTCGCGTTTTGGTGGCAGCGGGACCCCCGTTAGTGTCGCCCGTAAGTAGACGAACGGCGGTGGGCTGTTCGTCACATATTGGTGGCAGAGCGGTGGGATAATCCTAGAGCTTTAGTGATTTGGTTTGAGCAATCATTCCTCTCACTAAAAACCTGCACGGTTCCTGCGGGAATCCTGCATCATAGGTTTTGGAGAACAGACTCAGTGGTTACTAGTCCTGAGACATTAGTGTGTACTTGCAAGTATCCCCTCCCGTTTCTTCGTTTTTCTTTTTCTATCTTTTATTTGGCAACCATGGCGGCAAAAGGAGAACCTTGGTACAACCGGCAGACAAAGGAAGTTCTTGCTGGGTTATGCACGTACCAAGGCCTTGACGCCACGAACAAAAACAGAGCTCAAATGATCGCGGCTCTAGTGCAGCTGGACAACGACCAGAATCCAGCGAGCGCAGAAGTTGGCCCAAGTGGCAATGGGGCTGCAGCAGAGGCTCCACTCCTGAGCGCTGGCCCCACATTCAGCCAGAACGGGGTGGACCCCTATCTGCAAATGGCCTTGGACGAACTCCCCGCCGAAGACAGTGATGGGCGGGTGAGGCTGATCCAGCAATATCGGCAGGAGGCCCAAGCCGAACGTGAGCGCCAAGCTGAGGCTGAGAGGGCCGAGCGTCAAGCCCAGGCTGAGAGAGCTGAGCGCCGAGCAGAGGCTGAGAGAGCCGAGCGCCAGGAGCAGAGGGCCCATGAACTGGAGGTACTCCAGCGGGGTGGGAATGCCCCCACAGCCCGAAGCGGTGAGCCCAGCAGCATCCAGACTCCTAAACCCCGGCCAGAGCATTTTCCCGTGATGGAAAAGGACGGGGACTTGGACACGTTTCTGCGAGCCTTTGAGAAAGCCTGCAGACAGTACCAGCTGCCCAGAGACCAATGGGCAAGGTACTTGACCCCAGGGCTAAAAGGCAAAGCCCTGGAGGCATTTGCTTCTCTTCCGCCAGAAGCCGATGATGACTATGACGCCATAAAGCAGGCGCTGATCGCCAAATACCGGCTGACACCTGAGGTATACCGAAAGAAGTTCCGGCACCTCCAACGTGGCCCACATGATAGCTACAGTGATGTGGTGCAAGGACTCAGGACCCACTTTGACCAGTGGATCCATGGACTGTCCGTTGAAACCTTTGAGCAGCTATGGGACCTGATGATCAAAGACCAGTTCCTGCATCTCTGCCCAGCTGAGGTCCGACAGTTCATCCTGGACCGCGAACCAACGAACGCGGACAAAGCGGCGCAGATCGCCGACAACCACGAGGCCAACCGGAAGCCCGAGACGCGGAGGCCAGTCGCCACCAGCTGGAAAGGGGGTAAGCCAGCAACCAACCCCAATGCCCCAGCTAGCCGTCCCTCCAGAGGCCCAGTCCCTGTTGCCAACAGCAGGCCGGCTACTGACAGTCGCCTGTGTCACCACTGCCAGCGGCCTGGTCACTTCTTTTACACCTGTCCGAATAGGCCGAAGAACCCCCCAGCCAAGGCCCCCGGGCCCAACGCCTCTGTTCTTTTGGTGGGAGGTGTGGTTGGGAGGGCTGACGACAACGTTCAACCTGTTCAGGTGGGGGCCCGTCTTGCTACAGGCCTCAAGGACACCGGGGCTGAACGAACCCTCATCCGTCCTGGACTGGCGGCCCCTGAAGAGTTTGTTGAGGGGAAAACCCTGACTGTCACCGGGATTGGAGGCACCCGTTGTCCCTTGCCAGTGGCACGAGTTTTTCTTGACTGGGGTGCCGGGAGCGGGTTGAGGGAGGTGGGAGTGTCTGAAAACCTGCCCACTGATGTTTTATTGGGGACTGACTTGGGGCGGATGGTTGCATACTACGTCCCTGACACCCTTCCCCAAACTGATAATAAGGGTAACGTTAACCCTGATGATGATGATGATGACGGGAAACTGAATGTGTTACCTGCTAATGCCTTGATGAGTAATGATGCAACTAACAACCATTCTTTCCCCAGGTACGATGCTGATGTGAATGTACCAAAGCAAACTGATAACCATTCTTCTCCTAGGAAGGATGATGATGATGTTGATGTATCTGTGCCGACTGAACCCGTTAACCCTTTCTTTGAAGCGGTAGATGTGTCCACAGGTACCGAAGTGCTCAGCCCCATCACTCTGCGGAGTGAGACGGCTGAGGAACCCCTGGCAGGAGTAAGCAACGGTGCTCAAGGAAATGGGGAGGTGCATGGGGACCATGAGGAAGGTAATGCCATGCAGCTGACCAGTGCCACCGAGGAAGGTAACTGGCCCATAAGTAGCACTGCTCCTGAAGTGTTGGGGGTGGATGGGGAGGTAGAGCCCAGGGCAGCACCAGCTGGTGGGTCTGAAGAAATCCCCAGGGAGACAGCATACATAGCAGCTGTCACACGCAGTCAGAGTGCCCAGATCGCAGGTAACGCACTGTCTTCTGGACCCTCTGCTGCTACAGGAGAGACTGAACCAGAGGTGAACCCAGAGCCGGTTCCAGAGGGTCCCAGTAAAGAGGGGACCCTGACGTCACTTCTGGCAGCCTCCAGCATGGAGTTCCAGGCTGCTCTGCACTCAGATGCCAGCCTGGAGAAATTGAGAGGTCTCGCCGAGACGCCCACCTCCAAGTCTGATAAGGAGAGGGTGTTCTGGGAACGAGGAAGGTTGTACCGGGAGACAGTACCCGGAGATCCTAAAAAGGAGTGGTTGAGGGAAAGACAGCTGGTCGTCCCCTATCAGTTCAGAACTGAGTTGTTGCGGATTGCCCATGAGATTCCACTCGCTGGACACTTGGGGATCAGCAAAACAAAGGCACGGCTGTCTCAACACTTTTATTGGCCCAAGATGGGGACAGATGTAACACACTACTGCCGCTCCTGTGCCACCTGTCAAAAAGTGGGTAAGGCGGGGCCTGCTCTTAAGGCTCCCCTTATTCCTTTGCCGGTGATAGAGGAGCCTTTCCAGAGAATCGCGGTGGACATTGTAGGGCCGCTGTCCGTCCCCAGCAGCTCCGGAAAGTGATACATTCTCACCGTGGTAGACTACGCTACCCGGTACCGGGAGGCAGTAGCTCTGTCTTCAACCAGGGCAGATAAGGTGGCTGACGCACTGGTGACCATCTTTTCAAGAGTAGGATTTCCCAGGGAGATGCTTACCGATCAAGGGCCCCAATTCATGTCTCGCCTAATGGAGGCTCTCTGTGAGAAAATGCAGGTGACGCAGCTGGTATCGAGTCCGTATCACCCACAGACTAATGGTTTGTGTGAACGCTTCAACGGTACCCTCAAACAGATGCTCCGCATACTGGTTGAGACCCAAGGGCGCGACTGGGAGCGGTACCTCCCACACCTGCTGTTCGCTTACAGAGAAGTTCCGCAGGCCTCGACCGGGTTCTCCCCCTTCGAGCTCCTGTATGGCAGGCGAGTCCGGGGACCCCTTGGGTTGATAAGAGAATCCTGGGAAGATGAGCCAAACCCCACAGAAGTGTCCATCGTGGATTATGTCATGCGCTTCCGTGACAAGATGCAGACCTTGACGCAGTTGGTGCATGACAACATGACGCAGGCTCAGGCTGACCAGAAGCACTGGTATGACCAGAACGCCCGGGAGCGGACCTACCAGGTGGGCCAAAAGGTGTGGGCGCTGGTCCCTGTACCAACGGATAAGCTTCAGGCAGCCTGGGAAGGCCCGTACGTCGTCCACCAACAGCTCAACCCGGTCACCTACGTGGTCACGCTTGACCATGCTCGGGGTAGGCGCAAGGCCTTTCACGTCAACATGCTGAAGGCGCACTACGAACGTGAAGCTTGCATCCTACCGGTCTGCAATCTGCCAGAGGATGGGGAGGAAGATTCCCTCCTGGACATGCTGGCCCAGGCCAAGGCCAATGGGTCCATTGAGGACATGGAGATAAGTGGTTCGCTCACCGTGTCCCAGCGGTTGCAGTTGATGGCCACCCTGGAACTCTTCTGGCCCGTGTTCACCAACCGTCCTGGGAGGACGGAGTTAGCAGTTCATGAGGTGGACACCGGGAATCACTCCCCATTACGGCGAACACCCTATCGGATCTCTGAGACGGTGCAACAAGTCATGCGCCAAGAGATCGATGAGATGTTAAGGCTGGGGGTGATTCGACGGTCAAAAAGCGCGTGGGCTTCACCTGTAGTCCTCGTGCCTAAAAAGGATCGAACCACCCGGTTCTGCGTGGACTACAGGGGGCTCAACGCCATCACAACCTCTGATGCCCACCCAATGCCGCGCATCGAGGATCTGCTCGAGCGGTTGACAAACACCAACTACATATCCATCATGGATTTGAGTCGGGGATACTGGCAGATTCCCCTGAGCCCTGAGGCGCAGGAGAAATCCGCCTTTATCACCCCCTTTGGACTGTACGAGTCCACGGTCATGCCCTTCGGCATGAAGAATGCCCCTGCCACTTTCCAGCGGATGGTCAACCACCTGCTTCGGGGACTGGAGGAGTACGCAGTGGCGTACTTAGACGATATTGCCGTCTTCAGTTCCACCTGGGAGGAACACCTTCAGCACCTCCAGGAGGTGCTCAAGCGTCTTCACAAGGCAGGCCTGACCATCAAGCCGGGGAAGTGCCAGATAGGCATGCACAAGGTCCACTACCTGGGGCACCGGGTAGGCGGGGGTTCCATGAGTCCGGAGCCAGAAAAAGTGGACGCAATCGTGTCCTGGCCCACCCCCAGGACCAAGAAACAGGTGAAGTCCTTCTTGGGCACTGCAGGGTACTATAGGCGGTTTGTACAGGACTATAGCGCCCTTGCCAAACCCTTGACTGACCTCACCAAGCAGAGGCTACCCCAAACAGTCAACTGGACAGATGACTGTGAGGCGGCTTTCCAAGCTTTGAAAGCAGCCCTGTGCAACTCTCCAGTGTTGAGAGCAGTCGACAGCAGTCGCCCGTTTCTGGTACAGACCGACGCCAGCGAGTTTGGCCTCGGTGCTGTTCTTAGCCAGGTCGACTCAGGAGACCAAGAACACCCCGTGCTGTACCTAAGCCGGAAACTTTTGCCGAGGGAAGTGGCATACTCGACCATCGAGAAGGAGTGTCTGGCCATGGTGTGGGCACTGCAACGTTTGCAGCCCTACCTGTACGGGCGCGCCTTCACGGTGGTAACTGACCACAACCCTCTGAGCTGGTTGCACACAGTGTCGGGAACCAATGGAAGATTGCTCCGCTGGAGCCTTGCCCTTCAGCAGTATGACTTCACTGTAAAACACAGGAAGGGCAGTGAAAACGGCAATGCCGATGGGTTGTCCCGCCGGGGCGAACCCGCTGAGGTGCGCATGGCCGATTACCGAGAGGTAATGCCTCCTTAGCGCCCTCTTAAGGGGGGAGGTGTGATGTACAATGTCTGCAAGATATGTTTTCTGTTGCAATGTGCTAACAAATCCTCCATCCTAGGACATTGTAAACTGTCAGTAGTAGGAATTCCTTCCCCCCCAGGTTTTATCAACCCTGCCACTTCCTCTGGAAGAGCAGGAATGTTAATTAGCTAGACCATCTTCCTCACACCATTTGCCTTCCCTCCTCTTCAGAGCGGGAAAAACTTCTTTGTTTGAAACGAATAAAACTATGAGAGACTATACCATAAGAACCAAATACCCTAGAGATATGAAAATCATATTTTTGTAACCTGAGCGGTCCCAGCTTCGAGACCGTGTATGTTTCGAAGTTCTACCCTGTCCAGAACATGAGATAGGATTTGCGCCCAAATGGACGGTCATATCGCATAGATGTTTGATGTTTTCTTGATAGGCTCATTACGCTGGGTAACATGATACCACTGATGAGTCCATACCAGCTTCTCCCATAAAGTTATAGCTAATCTAAGTTTTGTAGCCAAAACATAACTCGGATAAGAGAGGTGGGATCAACCCAGAATGCACCTCTCTGTGATGTCACATAGGAAAGTCTATAAGGCATTTCCTGGGCAAACCAGCTCAGAACAGCTGCAGAGTCCGTGCTGACAAGAACTCAGATGAGCGGAGAAGTGCAGCTCCGCCTCCACCCACCTTAAAGCCACATGGTCTGCCTAAGGAACAATATGGAACTGTGAGTGTAATCTCTTTGTTTTCTCCACTTTTATTTTATACCTGTACTGTACATATTTTATGTCTCAATTTTATAGCAACTTTTATCTGTAATCACTGTCCTCTTTCGGAAAATAAATGAAATTATTTAGATCTGTCTCCATGCTCTAAGAATCGAACTATACGCCTTTGTTAGATAATCGCTACTAATTCAAAGGGTTTGCCACGGACCCTCTTAATTTAACACTGTGAATTAAGTAACCGTGACTGGTGGCAGCGCGTTGTGCACGGCTATTGCGGCTTGCTGGCAGTCTAGAAGGGTCTTATATTGCTGAATAAGGGTCTGCGGCCACAGCATTGATAATTCCCTTACTGCAGAAGCCTAATTGCCGGTTCACAACAGGCAGCCCGTCCGGCGACTAATTATCCTAGGTGCAGTTCCCTGACTGACCTGAGGGTAAGGGGGGCGCCGGAGAGCTGCGAGTTCCAAAGTGGAACTGAGAAAGTGGGATATACATAAATCCCCGCAGTACTTGGAAGATTGATAGCAGTGGTGGGGCATCCAAATTAAACTCCCCCTGCGGCAAATTGTAGAGCGAGATTAGCTTGCTGGATATTTTTGTCACATGGTGCCGGTGGTGGGATAACTAAGATAAGCCCCAACGGTGCCTGTGATAGCTGTGTGCCGGCATTGTGTCACGTCCCTCCGTCCGCTGATACACCCGTGTCAGTGGTGGGATTGTGACATAGTGGTGACACAGGGTCCGCTGTCCGTCGCGTTTTGGTGGCAGCGGGACCCCCGTTATTGTCGCCCGTAAGTAGACGAACGGCGGTGGGCTGTTCGTCACACAGGGGACTATGAGACCCATTGTAAAACCTTCAGCTTTGGCCTTTTGAGTTAGTCTATTGTGGATTTTGACATGTGTTTAGGATCATTATCCATTTGTAGAAAGCCATCCTCTTTTGAACTTCAGCTTTTTTACAGATGGTGTTATGTTTGCATCAATAATTTGTTGAAATTTCATTGAATCCATTGTTCCCTGTGAAATGTTTCCCGTGCCATTGGCTTTAACACAACCCCCAAGCATGATTGATCTACCCCCATGCTAGATGGTTGGTGAGATGTAATTTGCTTTAAATTCTGTGCCCTTTTTTCTACACACATACCTTTGATCATTGTGGCCAAAGTGTTCTATGATATGATTGAGTCACCGTTGGAGGCAAAAACAGAAATGCTAGCTAAGTCCAGAAAACCAGAGAGGTTGGCAGCTATCGGATTGCAGACCCCTGATCCTATCCACAACAACTAACAGTAGCCGTGGGGGGTTCCTACGATGCCCTAGACCCCTCGATCACAGCCAGAGAATTAAATAGGCCTAAAGAAAGAAAGGGGAAATCTAACTGCCCCAGAGCAGACCCCAAAGCAATAGGCAGCCCCCAACATATAATGACGGTGAAGCAAGATGAAAACAATAACACAGACAGAAAGATAGACTGAGCAAAGACGGGGCCCAAGCTAACTAGATAGGAAAGGACAGGAAGGCTGCTGTCTGCAATCTGTGAAAAACCCTATGAAAATAAGAGCCAACAGACTGACGTGAAAAAGGCCCTGAAGACGCTAGGCTTCAAAAAAGCTATGTCAGTACTCAGGAATATTCTGAAGACAGAGCAACAGGCAAAAGAAGATTCAGCTCACCCCAGCAGGGAATGGCAGAAACCAGAAAAGCAAGGAAAACAAAAACAAAACAAAAATGCTAACAGGCAAAGCAGAAATTTAGCTTTAGAGGAGCAGGAATCAGACTGGTGTCCTAGAAGTCCACAGAGAAATCACCCGCAGGGCAGAAGGGCGTCAGCAGCCTTATATCCAGTCCGTGACTCCACTCAGCCAGTCATCCTCATTAGGCTCAGGTGCCTGATAATCAGGCTCATTACCTTCCTTTACCAGAATAAGGAGTTCACCAGACCTCAGTGACGAAGGGGAAAATGAACTCACAACAGTTCTACTTTAACCTCATTAGTCCACAGTGCTTATTTCTAAAATGCATCAGGTTTTTTAGATATTCTTTTGCATACTTCTGATGCTGAATTTGATGGTGAGGACACAGGAGAGGTTTTCCATGAAGGCCATATTTGTGCAGGTTTCTCTGAACAGTAAAACAATGTACCACAACACCAGAGCCTGCTAAATATTTCTGAAGGTGTTTTGCAGTCAAGCGGGGGTTCTGATTTGCCTCTCTAGCAATCCTACAAGCAGCGGTCACTGAAAATGGTTTTCCGCACATTATTATTATAGCACCATTTATTCCATGGCGCTTTACATGTGAGGAGGGGTATACATAATAAATACAAGTACAGTAATCTTAAACAATACAAGTCACAAGTAGTACATGAGGAGAGAGAACCCTGCCCGTGAGGGTTCACAATATACAAGGGATGGGTGAGGATACAGTAGGCGAGGGTAGAGCTGGTCGTGCAGAGGTTTGGTGGATCGGTGGTTACTGCAGGTTGTAGGCTTGTCGGAAGAGGTAGGTCTTCAGGTTCCTTTTGAAGGTTTCCATGGAAGGTGAGAGTCTGATGTGTTGGGGTACCTTATCTTGACCTCCACTGTTCCTGTTAACTGCCATTTCTTAATTACATTTAAAACTGAGTAAAGGGCAACTTGAAAATGCTTTGCTATCATCTTATAGCCTTCCTCTGCTTTGTGGGCCTCCACCATTTTCATTTTCAGAGTGCTAGGCAGCTGCTTAGAAGAACCCATGGCTGCTGGTTTTTGGTACAAGGTTAGAGGAAGCTGGGTTTTTATAAAGCTGGGAAATTTACATCACCTGGCCTCTCATAATGATGATAGTGAACAAGCCATAACCCTTACAAGCTAATTAAGGTCCGAATCCTTGGCCAAAGTTATCTGAACACACAAATCTCCAAGGGTATACATATATATATTTATTTTATTATATTTTTTGCCTAAATTGCGGAGAAAATATGTCATCTTTAACTTAAGCCCTTTTGGAGATCATTTCATCTTCAAGTTGCTTAACTGTTCACAAGAACAGTAATTTGGACCAGGCGTGCCCAAACTTTTATATGCCACTGTATGGTAAACATGGGAAATAAAAAAAAACAAAACAAATGTGGAATTGCATTTTTTTTTCAGTTTTAAAGCACTTGAAATTATAAAATGAATGGTGTCATTTAAAAGTACAATTCGTTCTGCAAATAAACAAGCCCTCATATGGCTATGTGAACATAAAAATAAAAAGGTTATGGCTCTTGGAATAAGGTGAGGAAAAACTGGGAAAAAAAAATGGAAAATTGCCAGGGTGTGAATGAGTGAATAGGTTAATCAACCATCTACTCAACATTTTCTACCATCTAACAAAACTCTATAACACTGCCACCAATTCCCCAGGCTGCCATATCATATGGGAAGGGGAAAGGGTAATTCAGCCAACTCACACATTAACATGATCTTTTCAAATGAAGATATGTTACACAGTTACCAAGTTACTTTGGGGACTAATTTAGTTAAGAACCTAAAATCCGTAAAATGTGCAACAAATTATAATCTGATAACAAAGGATGTATTGGCATTATATAAGAATATTGCACATGAATAAGGTGTTGAATGTGTCAATCACCATCCTAAAGAGAATAACGCTATTCCCGATATCCAGAGTGAGTTATTTATAGACGGTTTTAAATTTATCTAATTAAACAACTACTTTAATTTTGATGATCAAATCTTTCATCAAACATCCAGAATAGCAAAGGGCACAAAAGTTACAGAAATTTATGTGAACCATGTATGCAAGAGTAGTATTATTCAATGCAATTGTTATATTGATGATTTGTTCTTTATACGCAAGAGATTATAATGAAGAAGGGTTTTGCAGATTTCTAAATATGAATAACTGGGGTATTCATCTGACCATGCACTATAATGCCAAACAGGTGGAATATATGGATATTTTAATCTGATAAGACTTAAAACAACAAGCCAATGTACTGTACTAAGACAGAGATTCAGGAAAGATTGGAATCACCCTTGTGGCTTTCCAATACACACTCTCCCACTGAATCAAGAAACCTGTCTCAACCTACACATAGCATTGAAAAAAATGAAAAACATACCGATAAGGTTCACTTTATCACTGCATACAATTAGGAACATCAAGCTATCAAAAACATCCTAATGAAATACTGGAATTTACTTCATGCAGGGACATATTTGAGAACAATTCTACAGGCATTGCCATTACTCACCTTTAGACAAGCACCAACAAGTAAAGCAGTATAGCACCAAATCGCGTAAGGAATGGTTTGTACTTCGGTCAGCACTACAAAAAGTAAACCAGCCGTGTATGAGTGTAAACCAAGGAATTGCCTATGTTGTAAAGCTATTACCAGCAATTGTCTATCATTTACAAACCCAATAACTAGAAAACAGATTCCTATTTCACAACATCTTAGATGCCAGTCCTCACGTGATGTATATTATACAGTGCTAATGCCTGGTATTGCGAGAAGAAGTTGAAATTAGAAGTGTGTATGTGTGGGCAGAACCATCTAGCCACTTCATTTACAGCTTTACAAACATAGACACAATATAAAAAATCATTTACAACTTCATGGTCTCTCAAAACATTGCTCAAAATTTCATTTAGCAGTTGTAAATCCCATCAGTATCATTAAAACGGAAGTGCAATCGATCCATTCTAATCAGTTGTCCTACAGATGGTGTCTATATGCCATCCATTTTTTTACTCTACCACTGAGTGTAATGGGCAAGTATGATAGAAAATACTACAAAAATAATGGATGCTGCCCTTTTTTGCATCAGTCTGTGTATAAAGACATTCATGTCTTGGTCCATTCATTAGCATTAAGATGAGTAGCTAGGGGTTCAGCTCAGGGCGATATTGAAACATCTCAGTGTACCCATAACGAGGCAGCCATGTTTACAACTACAGTGCACACCCTAATTGTGAGTATAGGGGAATCTCAGCAGATGATGGCGCTGTTGCTAAAAATTTCTATACAAACAACAACAGCGATATTACCACATGATGACCATATAGTGGTAGATGTTAGTCTTGCAGAACATGTAAGAGATACAGTGCAATTATTGATGGTGACTTACAGGTGGTGATGTTCTTGCTAATGGAGCTGTTCACTTTTCCCATCTGGCCCTGACCGTCTTAAAGCCACAATTTATCTGCAAAGATAACAAAGATGCATTTGACTTCTCACATTTCCAGCACCATCCCCATCTATTCCCAACTTGCATAAATTCCTCATCCTGCTGTTACTCTAAGGCCGGAGTAACACTTGCTTAACCCCTTCACCCCCATGGGTGGTTTGCACGTTAATGACCGGGCCAATTTTTACAATTCTGACCACTGTCCCTTTATGAGGTAATAACTCTGGAACGCTTCCATGGATCCCGATGATTCTGACATTGTTTTTCTCGTGACATATTGTACTTAATGTTAGTAGTAAAATTTCATTCATATAACTTGCGTTTATTTGTGAAAGAAATGGAAATTTGGTGAAAATTTTGCAATTTTCCAACTTTGAATTTTTATGCCCTTAAATTACGGAGATATGGCACATAAAATACCTAATACGTAACATTTCCCACATGTTTACTTTACATCAGCACAATTTTGAAACCAACTTTTTTTTGCTAGGAAGTTAAAAGGGTTAAAAGTTGACCGGCGAGTTCTCATTTTTACAACACCATTTTTTTTTAGGGACCACATCACATTTGAAGTCATTTTGAGGGGTCTATATGATAGAAAACACACAAAAGTGATACCATTCTAAAAACTGCACCCCTGACAGTACTCAAAACCACATTCAAGAAGTTTATTAACCCTTCAGGTGCTTCACAGGAATTTTTTGAATGTTTAAAAAAAATGAACATTTAACTTTTTTTCACAAAAAAATTAGTTCAGGTCCAATTTTTTTATTTTACCAAGGGTAACAGGAGAAATTGGACTGCAAAAGTTGTTGTGCAATTTGTCCAGAGTACACTGATACCTGATATGTGGGGGGGGGAACCACTGTTTCGGCACATGGCAGAGCTCGAAAGGGAAGGAGCGCCGTTTGACTTTTTCAACTCAAAATTGGCTGCAATTGAGATCGGACGCCATGTCACGATTGGAGAGTCCCTGGTGTGCCTAAACAGTGGAAACCCCCACAAGTAACCCCATTTTGGAAACTAGACCCCCCCAAGGAACTTATCTAGATATGTGGTGAGAACTTTGAACCCCCAAGGGCTTCACAGAAGTTTATAACGTACAGTCATACAACTAAAAAAACATATTTTTCCACAAAAATTATCTTTTCACCCCCAATTTTTATTTTCCCAAGGGAAACAGGACCCCAAACGTTATTGTGCAATTTGTCCTGAGTACTCGGATACCCCATATGTGGGGGTAAACCATTGTTTGGACACAGCTTGGAAGGGAAGGAACACCGTTTGACGCAAAATTGGCTGGAATTGAGATCGGGTGCCATGTTGCATTTGGAGAGCCCCTGATGTGCCTGACCAGTGGAACACCCGCACAAGTGAACCCTTTTTGGAAACTAGACCCCCCAAGGAACTTATCTAGATGTGTGGTGAGCACTTTGAACCCCCCAGTGCTTCACAGAAGTTTATAACGCCCGGGGGTGAAAATAAAAAAAATCATATTTTTTCCACAAACATGATCTTTTAGTCCCCAATTTTTTTATTTTCCCAAGGGTAACAGGAGAAATTGGATCCCAAAACTTGTTGTGCAATTTGTCCTAAGTACGCTGATACCACATATGTGGGAGAAAACTACTGTATGGGCCCACGTAGGGGCTCGAAAGGGAAGTAGTGACTTTTGGAATGCAGACTTGGAATGGTCTGCAGATGTCATGTCACGTTTGGAAAGCCCCTGATGTGCCTAAACTGTGGGAACCCCCCACAAGTGACCCCATTTTTGGAAACTAGACCGCCCCAAGGAACTTATCTAGATGTGTGGTGAGCACTTTGAACCCCCAAGTGCTTCACAGAAGTTTATAACGTAGAGCCATAAAAATAAAAAAAATCATATTTTTTCCACAAAAATGATTTTTTTGCCCCCAATTTTTTATTTTCCCAAGGGTAACAGAAGAAATTGGACCCCAAAATTTGTTGTGCTATTTGTCCTGAGTAGGCTGATACCCCATATGTGGAGGTAAACCACTGTTTGGGCGCATGGCAGAGTTTGGAAGGGAAGGAGCACCGCTTGACTTTTTCAACGCAGAATGGGCTGGAATTGAGATCAGACGTCATGTTGCATTTGGTGAGCCTCTGATGTGCCTAAACAGTGGAAACCCCCCAATTCTTACTCCAACCCTAACACCAATACACCCCTAACCCTAATCTCAGCCCTAACCCTAGCCCTAACCATAAACCCTGGCCCTAATGGGAAAATGGAAATCAATTTTTTTAATTTTATTATTTTTCTCTATCTAAAGGGGTGATAAAGGAGGGTTTGATTTACTATTTATGGCAAGTTTTTATGTTTGGAGCTGTCACATGCTAAAAGACACTTTTTATTGTAAAAATAGTTTTTGCATCTCCACATTTTAAGAGCTATAATTTTTCTGTATTTTTACCCACAGAGTCATGTGAGGTCTTATTTTTTGCGGGACGAGTTGATGTTTTCATTGGTACCATTTTCAGGCACGTGACATTTTTTGATCGCTTTTTATTCCTAATTTTGGGACGCAGAATGAAAAAAAACCAGCATTTCATGAATTTCTTTGGGGGAAGGTGTTTACACTGTTCCGCATGTGGTAAAATTGATAAAGCAGTTTTATTCTTCGGGTCAGTATGATTACAGCGATACCTCATTTATATCTTTTTATATGTTTTGACGCTTTTATATAAAAAAATAATTATTTTGCATCACTTTATTCTGCGAGCAATAACTTTTTTATTTTTTTCGCTGATGACATTGTATCGCCGCTCATTTTTTGTGGAACAAGATGACGTTTTCAGCGTTTGCAGTGCACTGTGTCAGATCAGCGATCTGACAGGCACTGAGGAGGCTTTCTCAGCGCCTGCTCTCAGCAGGCGCTGAGAAAGCCACCTCCCTGCAGGACCCCGAAGGCCCCCGCAGCCATATTGGATCTGGGGGCCAGCAGGGAGGAGGTCCTCGGAACAGCGCAATCACATCACACTGTTCTGAGAGTCTCAGGGAAGCACGCAGTGAGCCCCTTCCCTGCATGATTCTTTCCTGTGCCCCTGGTACATTGCAATCATGTTTGATCGCAGTGTGCCAGGGGTTAATTTGCCGGGAGCAGTCCGTGACCACCCCTGGCACATAGTGCCGGGTGTCAGCTGTGATAATCAGCTGACACCCGTCCCCAGTCATAGAGGCCCGGGTACCGTGGACAGAATAGTATGTCAGATGTCAGAAAGGAGTTAAAGCATCTGATGCAAGAGCACCGGATGCGATATGCTAATGACCCTCAGCTCCAGTTCTGCTGGAAGCATGAGCCAAGCGTCATGCTACTGTGCCTCGATGCTCTCGCATGAGGAAAAACGGAGCGCAGCTGCGGAGTAGATGGAAAAAGTAATTTCTTTACCTCCTTTGCTGCTGGCATTGCCATATGTACCAGGAGGGAGGACTTGGAGCTACCACGAGATGAATCCAAATTAGACGAGCCATTCACAGGTGGAGGGTGCACGTCCAAGCTAGTTAACATAGCGGAATCAGGACAAAAGAAGATTGACAGCACTCCAGGAATAAGGAAAAAAATATATATTTTATTGTGGCATATTAAGCCATATTAAAATCAAGTTGCCTGACGCGTTTCAAGTGCCTGGTGTGCACTCTTAGTCATAGTATACATAAAACTGGTACAGCCACAATTATATACGCATAAATTAACTAATGAAAAAACAAACAATCATGACAAACACATGTGCAATAGACAAAGTGAGAAAGCACCTGAAAGGCAAATTAATGGGTTAAATTGCATGTAGACTAGATCAATGGATATACATTACAGCAGTTCATTCACGAACAAAAATAAATTAGCTCGCATGCATAAATACAATGAATCATTTTTAAAGTTCAAACCCAGGGGGAATCTGATATTGAGTTTCAGAATAAAAAAAAAAACTTCTCGCATAAAAAGCATTTTCTTGTTTGACACCTCCATGTGCGGGATTTAACACTTTTTCAGAAGCAAAAAAATCTGCAAATTGTAAAAAAAATGCAAAACTGCCATGGTGAAAGTTCACAAATGTTTGACAATACCAGAGTAACAAGTATTTTGGCCAGAAACATAAGAGATTGAGAGAGAAAAAAGGAGAATAAAAAAAAACAAAAACACACACAATCATGGAAAATACATGTGCAAAAACAAAAAATGAAAAAGCATCTGAGAGGCAGATTAATGGGTTAAATCACATATAAAACAGATCAATGGATGTTTAACGGTTTATTCATGAACACAAATAAATTAGATTGCATATATAACCACTTAATAAATATAAAATAAATCATTTTTGGAGTTCATACCTAAGGCCGGGGTCACACAAGCGAGGAATACGGACGAGTGAGAGGCGCTAAAAGCACGCATTACACACGGACAAATGATTCTCTATGGGTTTGCTCCCAACAGCCGTATATTTCTCATCCGTATTCTACGGTCCGTGCCAATCGCAGCATGCTGCGATTGTCAGCGTACTACGCCCGTAATACGCCAATGCAAGTCTATGGGTGTGCAAAAAATACGGATTACACACGGACCACACGTGTGACTTGCGAGAAATACGCAGGTCTTTTGGCTGCTGACAGGAAATGGGCCAATCCATCATCAGGAAGCCTAGACATGCAAATGAGCTCGAAAAGCGCTGCAGACATCCAGGAAGTCAGTCTCCACGGAGTAAAGCAGCGTCATGGCGCCATATTTCCTTAATGTGGAGATGCTTATATTATTAGTGCAGGAGCGGCCAGAACTTTGGGACCAAAGGGATGCCAATTATGCCAACCGCGCAAGAAAGAAGGCGTCATGGAGGCGCATATGTCGCCAGATGTTCCATGACTTTGGTGATCGGCCACGTGAGAAGCAGCAGAAACTGAGTAAGTACAAGGCCCAAAAATTATTTAAAATACCTCACAAACAAAAATGATTACAGATTCTGCCCCCCTCCCCTTCCTGTCCTTCTCCTTTTTGCCTCATGAGGCTGGTAGATTTTGATGTGACACATAGTTTCACACTGCCATAGTTTTGCCCAGGCCACAAGCTCCTCTTCCTCTTAGCCAACCAAGTTATTAAGTGTAGTTACTTGATACATAAACTATTCTGACCCTGTGTATCTGGCCTGGATGGGCCAATTAGATATGCCAGCCTGGCTGTAAAGCACACCCCAGAAGGTCACATGCCTAGACTACTGGTTGCAAATGTGACCGATCAAATATGTGAAATTGATAATATTTCCTGTCACATTGCAGTGAAAGATGTGATGAAATGCTGGCGAAGCATCCGGGACCAATACCGCCGGGAACGTCAGCAGCGGTCCAGGAGTGGGGATGCGGGCTACGTGAAACGCAAATATGTGTATTATGACCGCCTCTCCTTCCTCGCCCCAATTCTGGATCTGAGACCGTAAGTACATACCTCACACCACATTACACCAATACTTTACAGGGCCAAAAATATTGATGTATTTTTGCCTCTGTTCTATTTCATAACAGAACTCAATCCAACCTTACGGATTGAGGAACGGGCTCAGAGACAGAGCCCATAATTGATCCTGTAGGGGATGAGGTGGCTGGCCCATCTTCTCCCCCTACAAGAAGCATGGGTGAAGATGAGTCATCACAGGAGAACCCATTGGCTGCCCAACAAACCACACCACCAGGACCGTCTGCTGCTGCCCCATCACCCATCCTGGAAGAGCAGGGCAACTTGAGCAGCAGCCCAACTGCCCATATCCGGGGCTCCCCACAGCCTGCTGTTACATCCCGACGAGGCCGAAGAAGGCGCCAGGTCGCTGTTCAAGAGAGCAGGACCAATGTGGACACAGGGGTCCTAAATTATTTATCTTGAGTCACTACAGATGATGGGGAGGAGGCCTACTCACGTAGCCTGACCCTTTATCTCCGTGCCCTTTCCCGTGAGGTCAGGCTCCGTATTAGGGGATGTTTTCAGATCCTGCTTGATGCAAGCACCCCCCCAATACCCCATATGAGCTTTTCGAATATCTGGAGAGGTGGCAGCTTCCCCCCAGAAATCTAATGCGCATGAGACCACCCACACAGATGCTTGCTCAAGCAGGGTCTGAACATCCTCTAATACGTGGGCCTACACCTCACCCCCTTCCTCCCCCTACCCAACCTTCCCAACAGCAGCAACAGATTTCTGGCTCTAGCCAACCCCACCAATTTGGCCACTTTTTCCCACCCAGTGTTGGAGGCTGGTCCCAACATGGTTGGGGACGACATGGCTATATTGGTGGGTATGAGACAAGGGCCTACCCGCCACAACAAGATGCCCCTCAGCAGTATTACTATGGCCACTACCCCCAACAAGCACAGGAGGAAGGTCAGTACCAACAGCATGGGCAACAGTATGCACCCACACAGGGCGATGTTGCTCAAAGTAGTCAGCAGCAACCACAGGCTGCTCCTCCGCCTTCTCCTTCCCCAACATTCCACAATTTATAAGTGGTTAAAAACTTGGAATTAGCAAACCCATACTGTACATGAGTGTTCTTAAGCGGTCTGATGGGAGGAGATGTCCAGTGTGTTTGAACTTGTGGTCAAAATCCCAAGCCAAAGTAAAAAAGAGGTTTTCTCCATCATCAAAATGAGCTAAAACAGATAATACTAACATTTCTTATGACGGTTTTCAAATCATATGATTAAGACACCATGACAGGCAAGGCTACCTTATGCGTTTCTGAGACATATTACATGTCTGTTAAAAATACAATATTTCACGGCACTATACTGGCAAAGTCAAAGGATCAAAAGAGAGTACTCACTTGATAATGCATAGAAAAGGCGTGCTGTCCATATTCACTTAGTCAAATTTAGGCCAGCTAACTATATTCCAAAATCAAGGCAAACAGCCTCAAGACCATCACGCTCTCTCTATGTATTATCAAGTCAGTCTTCTAATTTGATCCTTTGACTTTCCCAGTATAGTGCGGTGAAATATTGTGTTTATTACAGGCATGTAATATGTGTCAGAAACGCGTAAGGTAGCCTTGCCTGTCATGGTGGCTTATTAATATGATTTGAAAACCTTCAGAATAAATGTTAGTATTATCTTGTGTAGCTCATTTTGATGATGGATAACTCCTCTTTTTTACTTTGGATTACAAATGTGTAAAGTTGCAATGTTGTTATTGCACTATGTATGTTGTAGGATATGTTTGTAATTTTATTTTTACAACAATGTTGTAATATGCCAAAAGGCCAATTTGGGCCATTGCCCAAGTTTTTAATATGGCAAGAATATGTTTGCCTTACAAACTAAAACAAAAAACAAAAAAAAGGCAAAAGTAAAAATTTGGCAACTACACATTACGTCTCTGTCTTAATTGTCCAAACCCCTATCAAAATACGCTTACCAAATCAATTCAACAGTCATAGATTCAGAAGGGGTAGAAATATATATATATTTTGACACACATCAAACCAACATTGCCAACATAGATCCAGCATGCTCTTGCCAAGAAGGTTCCCCCTGAGGTGCCATAAAGTAATTAGTGAAAAGATCACGCACTTTGAGGCCAGAGATCGGTCTACGTTGATGGTTGATAGGTGGTCTCACCCTACGCACATTGTCCGGCCTACGCACAACACCAGCAGAGGAGGAACAATCATGTATCCTGGTGAAGTTATGAAGAACCACACAGGCTTTCACTACTTCATTAACATTTTGTTCACTCAGCTGAATGGCAGACTGGAGTAGCCGCCATTTGGCACAAAAAATGCCAAAGGAACACTCCACCAGTCGCCGAGCACGTGATAGGCGCAAGTTAAATATCCTGCGCCTGTGGTGAAGGTTGCGCCGGGAATATGGCCTCATGATATTGCATGTTATCTGAAAGGCCTCATCTGCCACAAGGACATAAGGGACACATTCTTGAGTGGAGCCTGGTAGCTGGCGTGGTGGTGGTAGATCCAACTGGTTGGTGCGTAGCCACCGAGCCATAATGGAAGTATTGAAGACTCTAGAGTCTCCCGTCCTTCCATAGGCCCCAATGTCAACAATTATAAACTTGTATTGAGGGTCGGCCACAGCCAACAATACAACAGAAAAGTATTGTTTATAATTGAAGAATTGGGAGCCAGAGTTCGGCGGCTTACGCACCAGGATATGTTTGCCATCAAGGGCCCCAATACAATTTGGAAACTGGCATTCTTCCTCAAAGTCCCTTGATATCCTCAACCAGTCTTCCATCCTGGCCTCGGGCATGACGACTTGATATAGTCTTGTACATATTTCAATACATGTTGACCTGACTATGCCAGATATGGTTGATCTTCCAATCAGAAACTCATGGTGGAGGGCAGCATAAGGCAGGCCAGTGGCCAGGAAGCTGAAGAACAACAGAAAAGGATGATTGTTGAATGCACACATTTACAAAACAAACAGGTCCATACATACCAAACTTGGTAAGATTTGAGAGCAAATAACACACACATCTTTCTTTGCACAATGAGTAAGTGATATTCAGTTCATATTCCACATAACATTCGGGTCTGTAAGTTGAAACATATGTGGACTAAGATGAGGGCCTATAACTTACTCCAAGAAGGCAAAAATTCAAACTTTGCCCAACACATCATGAACATAGAGAATATGGTTGTGTAGTACATACTGTATTGTGAGTAGAAGTCGCTCCTTTGCAGATATAGCTTTGCGCATCCTTGCATCCTGAAAGGTTATCCCAGGGCGCACTGTCTCTAAGAGTCGATCAAATGTTGCAAAGCTCATGCGACAGTATTGGTAGAATTTGACAGGATGCTCCCGCAGAGAAGTATAGAGGCGGTGAAAATGACCTCTTGTGAGTCGTTGCCTCAAAAGTGGATGTACCCACATGCGTCTCCTCCTCCGCGGCTCCACTATCACTGGGTATGGTTGGCCAAAGCAGCGTGACAAAAGCCAATTGAAGACAACCTGCTCAGTTGTGTTGAAAGTCAGAGTGTTTGCCATGTTGCACATACAACACCAACACACCTAGTGAAGGCAAGGTGACAAATGGACAGAATGGAGGCAGCCACCTGTTCCTGAGCCAATAAATAGAGTGCAGGCTAATGATTTAAATAGTTAGCAGGCCTCAAAACCATTAAATGTCCATTTTGCAAGGCTGCAAGAAAATCTCGCCATACGGATTGCATACGGATGCCATACGGATTACATACGGATGCTCACATGCGCAAAATACGCGACCGCACCTTGCTTACGGATGACCTACGGAGCACTATTTAGGGGTCATTCATCCGTATTACGCCTGTAAACTATGGACCGTATTTTGCGCCGGTTAGTGTGACCCCAGCCTTAGGGGAATCTGGTATTGAGTTTCAGAATCCAAAAAGCTTTCTGCATGAAAAGCATTTTTTGTTTGTCACCTCCACGTGCAGGATTTAACACTTTTTCAAAAGCAAAAAATCTAAAAGATGCAGAATTTCCATGGTGAAAGTTCACAAAATGTTTGACAGCACCAGAGTAAGGCTATGTGCACACGATGCGATTTTTAAGCGTTTTTACCGCGATTTTCGGCGCGAAAACGCTGCGAAAACGTTTAAAAATCGAGTACAGAACGCACCCCATGCATTCCTATGGCATTCCGCACATGCTGTGCTAATGCTACGTTTTTTTCCGCGGCGGAAACGCATCGCGGCAAAAAACGCAACATGCTCATTCTTTTGTGCGGAATCGCAAAGAATTGCCGCGATTCCGCACCCATAGGAATGCATGAGAACCACTTACTTCCCGCATGTGGCTATGCCCACCATGCGGGAAGTTAAGCGTCTCATGTGCGGTTGGTACCCACGGTGTGGAGGAGAGGAGACTGTCCTCCAGGCCCTGGGTACCATACCCCTGTAAAAAAAAAGAATAACAAATAAAAATTCGGGGTATATTTACCTTCCGACGTCCCGCGCTGCATTCCCGGCCTAAGCGTTCCCAGTAATGCCTTGCGGCAAGGTCCTGTTATGACGTAGGGAAAAAAACGCACGATTTCTGGGAAGGAGTCCGGTTTTCAGTGTGCGTTTTAAAACGCAACGTGGGCACATAGCCTTACAAGCATTTTTGGAAGGTGCTCAGCAATTCTTTTTTTGAGTTTTCTAGAAGTGCATCCTATATATTGAACATTACATATGTTACAAAAATTACAATAGATGACACTTTGGGAATTGCAATTAATAAAGAAATATTTTGAACAAATCCAGGAACTGAGAAAGAAAAAATTTCTTTCGTTTTATCATGGGCAAAGCTGCAAACATTACAGCGGCTATCTGCACATTTGTGGAAACCTTCCACAGATAACCATGATTTTTTGCATGACCGCTCTTTGAATAAGCTAGGAGAAAGCACATTGCTGAGACTGGAGCCCCTTTTAGCTACATAACGGCATCCTTGTCTAATAATGGAGCTAAGTTTGTCATCTTGGTTAAGAACAGGGAGATAATTCTGAATAATTGTTTTAATTGCATTGAATTGAGGACTATAAGGTGTGGAGAACGTAATTACAGAGCTAGAAGAACCTGTTTTTTTAGAAAAAAATCTGGGTTGTTCAGATACCTGATTTTTAAAGCATGTTTGATTGCACGTTCATTGTAGCCTCTGTTCAGAAGGCGCTGAGAGACGATGCGGCTTTCATTAAGGAAAGAATTATAATCAGAACATAGACATCTGGTTCTATTGAACTCCCCATAGGGGAGAGAGAAGCAATGTATTACCTGAAACTTTTTTTCGAAAAACAGAAGTATGAATTTTTTGATCCTGAATATTGCCCGATAGCCAAATATCAAGAAAAGACAGCTCGTTACCAATGCCACTGACCGTAAAGGATAAATTCAAATTATTGGTATTCAAAAAAGCAGGAAAAGAATCTAGAATTTTTTGTGGACCTTTCCAAATAAAGATCAAATCGTCCACATATCTACCGAACCAGTGGATATGGGGAGAAAGATTATTAATATCAGAAAAAATATATTTTTCTTCCCACCATGCCATGTATAGTATCGCCAGAGAAGGGGAGAATTTTAAGCCCATCGGGGCACCAAGTATTTGCAAAAAAAACTTACTATTAAACATAAAAAATTATGTTTGAGCAAATATGTAAGTGCATCAATCAAAAAGGATTTAAGTTCCACAGAGTAATTACTGAAACAATTTAAATGATGGTTGATAGCTTGTAAAGCAAGGTTGTGGGGGATAGAAGAGTAAAGGTTGACAACGTCGCATGTGAAAAAACAAAAAAATTTTCCACTGTATGCTATCAAACGCCATTAAATTAGAAGTGGAATCTTTCAGATAACCAGGGATCCTTGACACTGAAGGTTGCAAATGGCTGTCCACCCAAGAACTGAGATTTTCATTGAGGGAACCTATGCTTGAGATAATGAGTCTTAATAGAGGAGAAAAAACCTCTTTGTGTGTTTTGGGTAAACCATGGAAAATTGGCAAAATGGGATGTTCAGCTAACAGCTATCTGCCAACCTTTGTGTCAATAAAACCAGACGATATAACTTGCTGGATTAAAAAAGACAATTTAGTTTTATAAATGGAGGCGATTTAATTTATTTTTGTTCATGAATGAACTGCTATACATCCATTGATCTGTCCTACATCTGCCCCACATTATACTGCAACACAACACTGAATCTAGGCCATCACCACCAATATTCTATGGGGGCTGCATTATATTCTATGGGGGGCTAGATTATATTGTATGAGGGCTTCATTATACTTTATGAGAGGGCTACATTTTATTATATTGGGGCTGCATTATACTATATGAAGAGGGCTACATTGTATTCTATGGAGGGGATACATTATACTATATAAGGGGCTGAATTATACTATATAAGGGGGGCTGCATTATATTCTATCGGGGGTTACATTATATTCTGTGGGGTGGCTGCATTATGCTTTAAGGGGTGGCTGCATTATAATATATGTGGGCTGCATTGAACTGTATCAAGGACTATGGAGAACACATTATACTATATGAAGAACTATGGGGTGTATTTATACTATGGGAAGTGAATTGTACTACATGGATGACTGGCGGTGTACTAAACTATATGGAGCACTGTGAGGAGTGTATTATACTATATGGAGGACTGAGCAGTGTATTTTAATATATGGGGGACTATGAGGAGTGTATTATAATTTATGGAGGACTATAAAGAGTGTATTATACTATGGGGAGTGTATTATACTATATGGAGGACTGAGGAGAATATTATACTATATAGAGGACTATGGGGCACATTATATTATATGGAGGACTATGGGGTGTAAACTGTAGATGTGCTGCTAATAACATGATACTGTATGGGGACAGATTGATCCATTAGTGATTGTTCATCATTCTTTCTCAGACGGTGGAAAGAGGCCGGGAAACAAGTGTTGAACAACTTCAATATTGTCGATCACACTCATTTAGCGGCCTGAACTCAGCGCATGTAAATACAACCAAAAAGCTTCTGGGTGATGTGCAATATGTTAGCATTTGGGGCCCCATTTTAAACTTTGCCTAGGGCCCCACTTTGCCTAAAACTGGCCCTGCCTCAGAGTATAAAGCAACCCCCATCAGGGTATGCTGCAGCCTCTCTCTTAAAGTATACTACAACCCCCCCATAGAGTATACTGCAGCCTCCCTCGGAGTGTATTGCAGCCCCCTCAGAGTATAATGCAGTCCAGACTTTGCCCACAAACAGCAACCTTGTACTCCTTCAGAATCCTCCTGGATGGAGAAAGAAAAATGTTGTGAAGAAGAAACAGAGAGTGGTGAGAGGAACAGAGGCCACTATCTGCAGACCGGATATAACTTCAAGAGAAATGTGCTGTCTTCCAGGTGCAAAAATTAAAGATGTGTCTGACAGGATATCAGGACTCTTCAGACCTACAGATGACTACCCATTCCTGCTAAAACATGTGGGGACAAATGACACAGCAAGAAACAACCTGGAAACCATCTGCAGTGACTTTGAAAACTTAGGCAAGAAAGTGAAAGAACTGGGAGGGCAGGTGGTCTTCTCTTCCATCCTCCCAGTGGATGGCCATGGAACAAGGAGGTGGAATAAGATTCTGCAGGTGAATAACTGGCCACATCGATGGTGCCGTCAGCAAGGATTTGGATTTCTGGATCACGGAGTGAATTACCTATATGATGGACAACTTGCTAGAGATGGGGTGCACGTTTACGAAGACTGGAAAACATGTATTTGGAAGTCGCCTTGCTACACTCATCAGGAGAGCTTTAAACTAGAACAATGTGGGAAGGGAAGCAAAAGGCCAGAAAAAGCCATACACCTGACAAATGCTATTGAGAACTCTGCTATTAGAAGTGGAAAGGAAGAGCAAAGACAAAAGAATCTAAATAATAAAAATATTGGAGAAAGAGAAAGCAATCACAAACTAAAATGTTTCTATACTAATGCACAAAGAATGGGCAACAAACAAGGAGAACTTGAACTACTAACACAGGAAAATAAATATGATGTCATTGGAAAAACTGAAACTTGGTGGGACGATACACATGATTGGAATACAAGGCTAGAAGGATACAACTTATTTGCAAGAAACAGACTTGATAAACGAGGAGGAGGTGTCGCATTGTATGTTAGAAACGCGTATATCTGCACAGAGATTGAAGCTTCAGAGACTGTGAGTTCTGTGGAAACTGTTTGGATAAGAATACAAGGACAGAACAATGGAAAGGACACCATTGTAGGCATTTACTACAGGCCGCCTGTGCAAGCTGAAGATATGGATGAACTCTTTATGCATCAAATGGCCAAGTTCTCCAAAAAATATGACATAGTTGTCATGGGAGATTTCAGCAATCCAGACATTTGTTGCGAATCCCTCTCAGGCAAAACTAACAGGTCAAGGAAATTCTTATCCTCTTGCTGACAACTTTATCTTCCAAAAGGTAGGGGCGAGAACAAGGGGAACTGCTACCTTGGATCTAATCCTTATAAACAGGGAGGAAATGGTTGAGGAGGTAAAAGTGGCTGGGACCCTAGGAGGTAACGACCATGCTATTTTAGAATTTTGGATAACTAGAGGAGGAAGACCTGTAAAGACTCAGACGTCAAGGTAAGATTTCAGAAAGGCAGATTTTAAGGGATTCAGAAAGAGAATTGGAGGGATCCAATGGCTGGATATCCTTAAGGGCAAAAATGTCCAGGAAGGATGGGAAATCTTGAAAAATGAAATTCTCAAAGCACAATTGTTAACAATTCCGAAAAGAAGGAAGAATAGGAAGCATTTAAGGAAACCAGGATGGATGAACACAGAACTTAAGCACATGCTAAAAAGGAAGAAAGACATGTTTATAAAATGGAAAGAGGGAGGCATATCTAAAGAAAAAAAAAAGCTGTCTGCAGAACCTGCAGGGCACAAATCAGATTAGTAAAGCTGACAATGAATTGAGGCTTGCAAGAGACGTCAAAAGCAATAATAAAGGATTTTGGGGATATGTCAAAAGTAAAAGAAAAGTCAAAGATGCTATAGGATTTTTACAGGATGAAAATGATGAAATGGTAAGACAGGATGTTGAGAAGGCCGAACTTTTAAATTCCTATTTTGCATCTGTTTTTTCTCAGAAAGGAAATGTAACATCAACTGTTCTTCACTGTCCTATTAAGGGAATAGAAGAATCCAGGATATCTATAAACAGAAAGATAGTGAGGAAACACTTAGCTAACCTAAATGAATTCAAGTCTCCAGGTCCAGATGAATTACACCCCAGAGTACTGAAGGAGATAGCAAAAGAAATTTTTGAACCCCTCTCCATAATCTTTGAAAATTCTTGGAGAACAGGAGAAGTCCCAGATGACTGGAGAAGAGCAAATGTTGTTCCTATCTTCAAGGGGAAGAAGGTGGACCCACACAACTATAGGCAGGTGAGTCTGACTTCTATACCAGGAAAGATCTTTGAACAAATTATTAAACAACATGTATGTCAGTACTTGGATAAGGATGAAGTGATTAAACAGAGTCAGCATGGTTTTGTAACTAATAAGTCATGTCAAACTAACTTAATTTCCTTCTATGACGGAATCACTGATTGGGTGGATAAGGGAAATGCTGTAGATATATAATCTATCTTGACTTCAGCAAAGCATTTGACAAAGTATCTCACACAATCCTTATTGAAAAAAATGACTAGGTATGTTATGGACAAGGCAACTGTTTGGTGGATTCATAACTGGCTTAGTGATTGGACCCAAAGAGTGGTCGTAAATGGCTGCACATCCAGTTGGAAGAATGTCTCAAGTGTGGTACCACAGGGCTCTGTCCTGGGCCCTGTATTGTTCAACATCTTTATCAACAATTTTGATGAAAGAATTGAGGGTAAACTGATTAAATTTGCTGATGACACAAAGCTAGGAGGGATAGCTAATATTAGAGAAGAGAGAGAGGATTCAAAAAGATATAAATAAACTGGAGCAGTGGGCAGCAACTAACAGAAAGGTTTTTAACAGGGAAAAATGCAAAGTACTACATCTGGGCAATAAAAATTGAAAAAAGCATATACAGAATGGGAGGAACAGGGCTAAGCAACAGCACATGTGAAAAAGACTTGGGTATTGTTAGGCGTCGGATTCCTGCAGCTACACAACAGGAATCCAGAGCCTCACATGCTGCTCTGCAGCAAGCCATTCCTGAGGCTAAGTTCCTCTGCCGCTCCACTGAGCATGCTCACGAGACGATCTCCCATTGGAGGTCGGGAGTCACGTGCTCAGGTCCTTCGCCAAATCTGATTGGTTCAGCTCAGAGATCTGGAGATCTGGAAGGTCCCGGCAGCGCACAGCTATAAAAGGCCAGCATGGCCGTTCGGCCATGCGCTAGTATAGACTTTACTTGCTAGATGTGTGAATCATGATGGATGTATGATTCTGATGACTGACTCATTAAGTTTCCCCTCCCTCTGATATTATGCAAGTGGATAGGGAACTAGAGTAGCAGTCAGCAGCAGTCA
Organism: Dendrobates tinctorius; assembly: GCF_039654945.1. Taxonomy (NCBI): domain Eukaryota; kingdom Metazoa; phylum Chordata; class Amphibia; order Anura; family Dendrobatidae; genus Dendrobates; species Dendrobates tinctorius. The sequence continues at coordinate 244,667 of NW_027362086.1, forward strand.
GTGGCAAGCCTTAGGCCACTGTGCGCACCGCACCTCTACACTAGCGTCCGATCGTGCAACGCCTCACGGCACTATCGTCTAGCGGCAGTGTCCTATGCCGCGCTGCAGTTGCAGCTCTCTTTGGCGTCCGCAGTGGCAATGCCGCACACACGGTAGGTCTAGACGGACGCAGTTCCTCTGCCTTGGGTCCTGGTCCTGTGACCGGATACCATGTGTGCATTTACCTGAGACCTGTGACGCTAACAGGCTCAGCCTTTTGTGTTTACCTCTACTGGAATCTCTGTGAATAAACAGTGAGTGCTTTGCGCACCTGGGTGACGTCTAACCCGCGTGCGCATTTCTGCCATATTGCTCGTCTGTCACTACTTAGCAGCAGTGTTCACATCTACTGCACGGTGGACCCCGAGCGGCGAACGCACTTTATTTTATTTAGTGCGTTCCACCGTTCCTAACAGGTATACTAATAGTTCACAGACTGAATATGAGTCAACGGTGTGATGCAGCAATAAAAAAGGCAAATGCAATTGTCACGGTCAACGTGTGTCTGGACGCAGATGTTTCCGCAAGGCGAACCCATAACACACGTGACCCTGGATACAGCGCCTCCAGTGGGGCGAATTTAAATAATAAAACGTGCAGATGGATACACCGCCTCCACCTGGCGAATTTAGGTATTACACGTTAATATAAATTCTGGAAACCCCGCCTCCAGTACGGCAAATTTAAACAATAAGGGGGAACCTGGGAAACATTAACAAAGGTGGGCCCTGCGATAGGGAATAGGGAAGTGGAGACCTCCTGAGCTCCCCTGAGCCAGTGTCCCTGCACTCCTTACGTTCCCTATACAGGCTCCGCACCTGTCGCCGCACGCGAACCTTAAACCCTTGCTCGCCCTGAACCTAAACCCTCACTAGGGAGTAGGCCGGTGCGGAAACTAATCCCACCACTGCACTAATAACACACATGAGGGAAAGAGACAATACAGGGGGACACCAAGTTCCGGACTGGACCAAGGGAATGCAGTGGACGTGGTGTACATGGACTTTTCAAAAGCTTTTGATACGGTGCCACACAAAAGGTTGATACATAAAATGAGAACAATGGGGATAGGGGAAAATATGTGTAGGTGGGTTAAGAGCTGGCTCAGGGATAGGAAACAAAGGGTGGTTATTAATGGAGCACACTCGGACTGGGTCACGGTTAGCAGTGGGGTACCACAGGGGTCAGTTTTGGGCCCGCTTCTTTTTAACATATTTATTAATGACCTTGTAGGGGGCATAGAGAGTAGAATTTCAATATTTGCAGATGACACTAAACTCTGCAGGGTAATTAATACAGAGGAGGACAATTTTATATTACAGGAGGATTTATGTAAACTAGAAGCTTGGGCTGATAAATGGCAAATGAGCTTTAATGGGGATAAATGTAAGGTCATGCACTTGGGTAGAACGAACAAGTTGTATAATTATGTGCTTAATTGTAAAACACTGGGCAAAACAGTCACTGAAAAAGACCTGGGTGTATGGATGGACGACAAACTCACATTTAGTGGCCAGAGTCAAGCAGCTGCTGCAAAGGCAAATAAAATAATGGGATGCATTAAAAGAGGCATAGATGCTCATGAGGAGAACATAATTTTACCTCTATATAAGTCACTAGTGCGACCACACTTAGAATACTGTGTACAGTTCTGGTCTCCGGTGTATAAGAAAGACATAGCTGAACTGGAGTGGGTGCAGAGAAGAGCGACCAAGGTTATTAGGGAACTAGGGGGTCTGCAATACCAAGACAGGTTATTACACTTGGGGTTATTTAGTTTGGAGAATCGAAGGCTTAGGGGTGATCTTATTACAATGTATAAATATATGTGGGGACAATACAAAGACCTTTCTAATGATCTTTTTACTCTTAGACCTGTGACGGGGACAAGGGGGCATCCTCTACGTCTGGAGGAAAGAAGGTTTAAGCATACTCACAGATGCGGATTCTTTACTGTAAGAGCAGTGAGACTATGGAACTCTCTGCAATATGATGTTGTAATGAGTGATTCACTACTAAAATTTAAGAAGGGACTGGATGCCTTTCTTGAAAAGTATAATATTACAGGGTATATACACTAGTCTCCTTAATATTGCGTTGATCCAGGGAGCTAGTCTGATTGCCGTATGTGGAGTCGGGAAGGAATTTTTTTCCCCAATGTGAAGCTTACTGTTGCCACATGGGGTTTTTTTGCCTTCCTCTGGATCAACATGTTAGGGCAAGTTAGGATAGGATATGGGTTGAACTAGATGGACTTAAAGTCTCCCTTCAACCTTAATTACTATGTTACTATGTTACTATGTTACCACTTAGCTTTATGCTCTGTGCTTATGCTCCTGCAACAGAGCCCTCCACCTGCATGCGTCTTCTCCTCCACCCGGATCCATCACCATAACAGGGTCCTTCACCATAGTGCAGCCTTGGAGCAGAGTCCACCACCAGTTGCTGCTGCTTAGTAACAGAGTCCCAAAGATGAGTTCAGCTTCTGCCACGAAGGCAAGCATGCTTGAGTCCAGCTCAGCAGCCAAGTCCCACATGGTGAGTGCCACTCTCCATAGTCGCCACTCCACCAGTCCATGCAGACACTTCCTGCCGACACCATCACTGCGACCCCACCACGCCATGCCAGCCCTTCGTCCAGACACCATAGCTGACACACGTCCCCCTTGGCTAAGCTGCGCAAGACTCCTCCTCAGCTCCATCCTTCCACCAGGCTCTCACCAACTCAGAATCAATGAATGAATGAATTTCACCAGCAGTGATTGCACACCATGAGACTCATTTGTAGAGCCCCACACCTGAATTATAATTACAGAGAACTTTAAACTGAAAACCTAAGGTGCGATACCACTAACCACCACCGGGGACAGTCAAGTCACCTTGGCAACTTGCCAAAAGGAAAAAAAAAGTCCACTCTGTGCTTTTAAAACTGTCAGATCACTTCAGATCATGACAGCAATTCTAGGATGTATTAACAGAAGCTTACAGTCTAGATCACGTGAAGTCATTATTGCCCTCTACTCCTCTTTGGTCAGACCTCATCTGCAATAGTGTGTCCAGTTTTGGGCGCCACATTTTAAAAAAGACATCAGCAAACTGGAGCAAGTTCAGAAAAGAGCGACCAGAATGGTGACCAGTCTGCAAACCCTGTCTTATGAGGAAAGGTTGCATGATTTGGGAATGTTTAGCTTGCAAAAGAGAAGACTGAGGGGAGACTTAATAGCTGTCTACAAATATCTCAAGGGCTGTCACATTGTAGAAGGATCATCTTTATTCTCATTTGCACAAGGAAAGACTAGAAGCAATGGGATGAAACTGAATGGGAGGAGACACAGATTAGATATTAGAAAAACTTTTTGACAGTTAGACTGATCAATGAGTGGAACAGACTGCCACGAGAAGTGGTGAGTTTTACTTTAAACAGAGGCTGGACAGATATCTGTCTGGGATGATTTAGCGAATCCTGCTTTGAGCAGGGGGTTGGACCAGATGGCCCAGGAGGTCCCTTCCAACTCTACGATTCTATGATTCTATGACCTCATATAAAGTAATAGTGCCATAGTTGGTGACCTTCTGTGAAGTAATTGCGCCATAGATGGTGACCTTCTGTACCCATGTAATTAATTTGCCACCCTTTAAAGAGAACCTCATCAGAAAATGACGTTTTGTTTTAATCAATTTTTTTGTGTTACATGTACTTTAAAAGATATGGCAATGTTTTCTAAAGTAATCATGCAACCTTCACACTGGCCACTGGGGCAATTTTAGTTTCTTACGTCTTGGTCCTTTGTGGTACTCGCAGGTATGCAGGATGCAGTGACGAGCCGGAGACAGAGCAAGGGTTAAACTCAACTTTTATATAGTGATAAAGGATAAAGCCTACAACAGTTTCCCATACAGGGAAGCCAAACACAAATACACAAATGACACAGAACTAAATGGTATGGCGAGTAGTGGCGGCTATACAGCCACAGTATGACCGGCTAAAGACCCCTGGACTATTTGGGAATATGAACAACGGAGTGCCACTTATCGGTGTCTGACATCCTGCAGAGTTGGTGTCCGGGGAATGTCCGGGCAGCACCTTAGCCGCCGGGTCCAGCCAAAGAAGAGTTGCCGAAGGCTTCGGAAGTTCCTGCGCTCTGGTGCCGAGTGGGCGATACAGGCCCCGTGCCGATCCCCCCCACCGCCAGGGTTGTCTCGTCGGGAGGCGAGGCAGAGGTGGCCGCGAGTCTCGCTGTACAGGCCGCAGCCGCAGTATGGAGCAGGGCAGAGGCGGCAGCGGGTTTCGCTGTACATGCCACAGCCATGGTATGGAGCAGGGCAGAGGCGGCCACGGGTCTTGCTGTACAGGCCGCAGTCGCGGTATGGAGTGGGGCAGAGGCGGCCGCGGGTCTTGCTGTACAGGCCGCAGCCGTGGTATGGAGCGGGGCAGAGGCGGCCGTGGGTCTCGCTGTGTATCCTCCTTGCGCTGCTTGGCATTGTCCACTTCCCTTGTAAGGTGAGTCCCCGTCACGGCTGTCCCGAAAGTGCTGACTCCCTCTCGCTCCTGGACGACACTTAGACTCCTCCCTCCTGTCTTTCATCTCTCTCCCTGCCGAGTGCCCCCTGCTGATCTCCACCACTCGTTTTATAGTCGCTCCGCCCCCTTTCTTTGACCAACCCCCACGTTTCCTAGTCAATGGTCGGTCCTGGCCTGTAATCGTTCCCCCTCGGGAACATACCCCTCAGGAACTTGGGTGACAGCCCTCCTAGTTCCGGCCATGACACACGGCGGGACCCTATTCCGGGGCCCTCTCCCCCACACTCCCCTCCCTTTTCGCTCGCCAGTCCACGGGCGAAGGCTTTGGGGGGGTGTGTGCCTGTCCTGGCTTTGGAGATGTTTTTGCCATACAAACTGGTCTTGTTCATAACGTTCGGGGGGTTTACCAGCTGTAGACTGCTCGGAGCGTCACAGTTCGGATGGTGTAATGGAGTCGTCTGGGGTGGTGGAAGGTGGCTGGGTAGCTGGGGTCATGGGGACATTGGCCCCTAGTGAATCGACTTTCGCTGTTGGGAAGTCCTCATCCTCTTCATCATCCCAGATGGTTGGTGCTGAATCTGAAGCCTCAGGAGGGACCTCGGATGGACTGTTCGGATAAGTCGGTTTCTTTCTTTTTCCGATTGTATTTCATACACAGGCCCATCTGGGCTTATTTGATGTAGTACCCAGTAAGGATCCTCCTCCCACTGATGCTCCAATTTGTTATGGTGGGGTCGCTCCCATAATAGGACGTGATCCCCCATTTGGAGTTCTCTTGGCTGCGATGGGGCTTTTCCTGGGTGCTCCAGGTCTCGGAGCCTTGTTTGTACTAGCCTGTGTAGAATCTGTAGGTGATACTGGTGATCCCGGACCCACGAGGAGACCCCTGCCCACGGTCGTTCTTCGTCTGGGTCCAACTCTACTTCGGCGATCCCTTTTCCTTCTCGGCCGAAGAGTAACGAGTATGGAGTGTAGCCGGTGACCCGATGAACCCGGTTATTGTATACCCAGACCAGCTCAGGGATGTACTTGGGCCAACGGGTCTTTCGGTCGTCTTCCATGGTACGCAGTATCTGGATTAGGGTACGATTAAACCATTCAGAGGCCCCGTTTCCTTGCAGGTGGTATGGTGTGGTCTCAGATTTGTCAATACCATACAGACGATTTAATTCCTCCATTACTTTTCCCAGGAAGCAGGCGCCCTGATACAAGTGAATATGTTGGGGGCAGCCATAGACTTGAATAAAGTTCTTACAAATGGCATAGGCAGCAGATTCCGCCGTTTGGTCTCTGGTGGGTGTCATCACAGCGAACTTGGTAAAGTGGTCCACCATGACCAGGCAGTGCTTGTACCCCTGGTGGGCTGGGATGATGGTCAGATAGTCTACCATTAACAGCTTGAGGGGCACCGTTGTTATTATCATCTGTATAGGAGCTCTTTGCTCCGATGGTTTAGTCAGTTCACACTGACGACATCTCCTGCAGACCTCTTCTACTTCGGTTTGTAATCAGGGGTGGTAAGCTATCCGCTGCAGCCACTGGAAAGTCTTTTAAGCCCCGAAGTGCGCCCCTTTTTCATGTGCTTCTCGGGCACTTTCAGCCAGCCAGGCTCCCGGTACTATCACCTGCCAGGTGACTGCTGGCTCCACCTGCAGTTCCGCTTTTCGATAAAACAGTCCATTTTTGATCGCCATTCTCTCCCACTGGTGTAGCATTAGTAACGTGTCCCGAGAGAGTGTTTTTCTTTGGGCATCACTGGGTAACTGTTTCGCGGCCACCCATTGAGGTAGGGGGGCGATTTCCCCATCTTCTTCTTGCAGGCGTACCCATTCAGAGGCCCCTTGTTGGTCCCTCACGGGACTGCTCTCTTGCAACCGCCACTGTCTTGGAGGGGCCTGAGGAAAATGGTGTTTCTTCCCCCTCCAACTCTTTGTCCCAGCTTCGCCCCGGAGTATTCGGGACAGGGCGCCTGCGTGGACGTTCTCTGCCCCTTGTTTGTAAACAATCTTGTACTTAAACTTCGCCATTCTGGCTACCCATAGTTGTTCCAGGGCCCCCAACTTGGCATTTTCGAGTTGGGCTAGAGGATTGTTGTCCGTTCGCACCAGCACCTCAGAACCCGCTAGGTACTCCGCGAATCGCTCCGTAATGGCCCACACCAATGCGAGGAGCTCGAGCTTAAAGGATTTGTAGTTGTCCGGATTTCAATAGGAGTCGTGAAGGGACCGAATGGGATAGGCGATCACCTTCTCTCTGCCGTCCTGCATCTGGGACAACACAGCTCCCAGCCCGTGCAAGCTCCTGTCGGTGTGCAGAATAAACGATTGCGAGAAATCCGCATAAGCCAACACTGGGGCCTCCGAAAGTGCGGCTTTGAGGTCTCGGAAAGCTTCTTCCTGCGGTTCGTGCCATTGAATCATCCAGCAGTTGGCGCTGGCCGGGGTTCCTTTTAACAGGTCCTGCAGAGGCCAGGCTTGGCGAGCAAAGTTTTTCACGAAGCGACGGTAATATCCAGCCAGCCCCAGAAAGGCCCGCACATCGTTCACCGTCTCGGGAGTAGGCCACTCCCATATTAGGCATTTGGCCCAATAGTGTCTTTACCTCCTGGTACAATTGCGGGGGAATCTGCCTATAGCGCTCTCTGATGGGGGGGCCGTCCCTTCGGTGGGAATTCCATGAGTAATGGCTGTGGTGCAGCCAAAATCGTCGTCGTGGCGAGCGAATACCTCCTTGTAATAGTCCAGGAGGGCCTCCACTTGTATTTGGGATTGCCCTAGCTCGGAGAGTTCTGCTCGCATCTGCTCCAGGATTGCTCGCTCCTCCTGCTCAGGCAGGGACCCCGAAGTCTGGGTTGAATTCACAGTCACGGCCCAGGTGTTCCCTGGGCTTACCCCCCAGCTGCAGCGTCGGGGGCGGGAGCACCTCCTCCAGTGGTTTTACCAGTTTGGCCATCTTACTGCGGGGTTTCAGATGATGTTCTGGTCCTCCAGATTGACGCACCGTAGAAGAGCTATCCCCTTCCTCACGGTGGCCAGGGTGCAAGCCACCAGGAGCCTGGGGGGCAAGTGCTCAGAAAACGATGGTTCCACCTGCACTTCCTCTCCGTCTAGGGGTACACGGGCTCAGACTGGCAGTGAGATTACTGTCTGGCCTGGCGGCAGCACTATCTGAGTGGCCACAGGTGCAATCACCTTTTCCAACACCTCCCCTCCTGGCAGGCCTCCTGGACTTGCGCCCCCCACACAATTTTGCAGGGAAGTTCAGAAGTCATCTTTCTGAACTTCCAAATTCGGCCAACAGGGAGGTGGACGGCTGTCGGCCTCCTCCTCTTCCCCGGTCTCCTCCGTATCACCCGCCATGACTGAAAACGGGAACTGCAGGTCATTTCCAGCAGACTCTTCCCCCAGTCTTTCGGGGAGACCTCTTCCAGGGGTTCGGGACCCACACGCACCCTGGGAGAAGAATCATGTACACTATTACCCTGGGGTATCAACTGATTCTCCCACGATTGCCAGAAATGGGGAAAATCCCGGCCCAAGATAACATCATGCAATAGCGCAGGGACGAGTCCCACTTTATGTTGCACAGACCCATAGGAAGTAGTAATGCATATGACCATGGTGAGGTACGAGCAGGTGTCTCCATGCACACACGTTACAGAAAATTTGTCTGATGGTCCAGTCGGGGCTGACACCAGGCTGGCCTTCACCAGAGTCACCACAATTCCCGAGTCTAACAATGCCACCACATTTTTTCCATCAACAGTTAAATCACACAAGTGTTTTTCCACATCCTTCTGACCGGCATTCACACTCACTACCCGTGCAACCATAGACATGCGGTTTTTAGAGTCTGTGACATCGCACTGCATGAGTTCAGTAGTGACCGCACAGTTCGCAGCAATGTGTCCCATCTCTTGGTAGCGGAAACACCTAATGGGCCCCTTGCTTAGACCATAGTTCGTTACTCTCAGCCTCGCAGTGCGGGCAGTCCTGTTTTCCTCCCCCACTGTCTTAGGGATTTTTCCTTCTCCCCTACTCCCTGGAACAGTCTTACCGGTTCCACGTGGAGATGATGAAGAATGAGGTGGGGTAGCGTCGTCTCGGAGTCCTTCCGCCACGGAGTAACGTTCAACCAAATCCACCAGTTGATCTGCCGTCGTAGGATTTCCATGGCTTACCCACTTCCTCAGGGCTGGCGGTAGGGCTCTCAGGTATTTGTCCATGACTACTCTCTGGATTATCTCTGGCGCTGTCAACACCTCGGGTTGTAGCCACTTCTTCATCACATGGATCAAGTCGAACATCTGTGACCGCGGTGGTTTATCCGGCTGATAAGTCCATAGATGCACTCTATGTGCACGGACAGCGATCGTCACTCCTAGCCGGGCCAAGATCTCGGCTTTCAGTTTGTCAAAGTCCTGCGCGGCTTCAGGTTCTAAGTCATAATAAGCCTTTTGGGCTTCACCGGAAAGAAACGGGGCAATCAGGCCGGCCCATCGTGCCTTCGGCCATTTTTCTCGCACCGCCGTCCGTTCAAACGTGGTCAGGTATGCCTCGACGTCATCTTCGGTCGTCATCTTCTGCCAGTACCGACTAACGTGAATCACTCTCGACTCGGCTTCCAGGTTAACCTCAGGTAAGCTTGCCAGGCGCTGCGCCACCTGCTGGAGAAGCGAACAATCGGTAGCGGTCATGTCCACCAACTCCTTCAGCTGGGCCATCATCACCCGATTAGCTTCTTGCTGGATGGCGGTGGACTGTACCTGCGCTTTCACCACGTCCTCCATGCTCATGCTTCCAACGTGATGCCCACGTTCTCCACCACAATGATATAGGGTGCCTCTGTGGATAAGAGGTACCCGAGAACCTGTGTGGCCGACACAGGTAACGAACAGGTGTCCGGGTGATACTGACTGGGGTCAGTGAGAAAGACTATGTAACTGGTGGGTTCAGTGAGCAAGGTCCTGGAGGGTCAGTGTTGGGAGGTTCTGGGAGAATTGGATCCCTGGAACACGTGCTGTGACCTTGGACCTGGTGAGGCGTGAGTGTTGGGCAGTCTCAGGAGGAGACGGATGTCCTGAAGAGCACCCGCTGAGCCCCTGGACCTGGTGTGGCTGGTGTGTTGGGAAACCCTGGGAGGAGGGTCGGCTCCCTGAATAGCACCCGCTGCGCCCTGTATGTTAGACGGTCTCAGGAGGAGACAGACGTCCTGAAGAGCACACAGACAGGACATGTGAGTTTTGTGTGGTGTGTTTTTTTTCTCTTCTTCTTTTCCCTCTCAAGTCAGCTTGCGGTGGCTCAGTGGAGTCAAGAAGGTGACAAGCGGCTTGCTGTAACTCGGCGGAGTTACGAAGGTGACAAGCGGCTTGCTGTAACGCGGCGGGGTTACAAAGGTGACAAGCGGCTTCCTGTAACTCGGCAGGGTTACAAAGGTGACAGCAGCAGCTGTGTGTGAACGGCAGCCGGAGGTGTCGGTGATCGGTGACAGCAGGAGCTGTGGTGGTGCCAACAAGAACTTGTGTGGTATCGTTAAAGACATAAACTGTTTTGGTGTGAACTGTGGTCTAAGAAGACCTGTAGAAAGGACATGGGGAAATCTCGAAAGGGGGCGGTGACCCAAATTGGGGTGGTAACCCAAAAAGGGGTGGGGTCCCAGAGGGGGGCGATGGCCCAAATTGGGATGGTGGTCCAGAAAGGGGCTGAGTTTTCAAAAGGGGCAGCACTGGGTACCTCAGTGGACATGTCTGGGGAACCGCAGTGTGTATGTATGACTTTTTCGGAGTGCGGCATGTATTTTCCAGATAACGACGGGCCACAGGTGTGTACCGTGATGCTGCACCGGGAAGGAGTCTCTGGTAGGCTGGACTCAAAGAGTCAGGTGACTCTGACAGGAACTCCTCTCGCTTTATCTCTGACCGAGACAACGTCAGGGTTCGCTGCGACCATGGGGTCATTGTGAACTATACGGTGGACAGAGTCATGATTGAGATGACAAAGTGGGTTGAGTGCCAAGGTGGTAGTATGCCACAAAACTTAGTACATCCTTTTGAGAGGGGCCGGGACTTTGTCATGTTTGATGATGCATGGCAGGGGCATGGAGACATTTCTAATGTTGGGCTAGCAGCCATTGAGACGGTGACACCTCCTAAAGTGGACAGGTCAAATGTAGAAGTGACCGGAAGAAGGGGTATGTCTGCCCAACTGACAGACCTGATGTGGTACTCGCAGGTACGCAGGACGCAGTGACGAGGCGCGAGACAGTTTAGTGCTTTTAGTATTAACGTTTATAGGCCTAGAGGTAACTGTCCTCAGTTGCAGCCTAACCAACCAAAGGGGTAACAAGAATAGCCCTCGCAGGGGCTCTATACAAGGAAACACAAAAGGAGTAGAACACGATTACGTCCGGCAAGAGCCGGTCACTATAGGGCCGCGGTATGGCCGACTACGGGTCCTTAATTATATAGTCAACTTAGCCGTCCAGATGTCCCTTGCCGTTCGGTATGGAGGTCTTTCGGTGTAGCAGTCGCTGGGCCCAGTTGCTGAAGCGTTGACAAAGTCTTCGAGCGCTCCGGCGCTCTGGTGACACTGGAGCACCACAGGCCCCGGAGGAGTCCTTGGACGGATGGACCGCAGCCCCCGGACTGGGGCAAGCGGCAGCGATGTGGGGTGGCAAGGGGCAGTGAGCAACGGCCCCGCCCTTGCCACAGACCGGAGCGGGACAGTGGTGGCCGCCAGCCGCACTGGACTTGCCGTGGCCACGGGTAGGAGCAGGTCGGCCGCGGTTGGCGGGAGACAGGCCGCAGCCACGGGCCGGAGCGAGGCGGCAGCGGCCTCAAGCTGAGGTGAGGCGGCAGCGGCCGCAGGCAGAAGCGGGGCAGCGGCTCTCGGACGGTCGTCTGGGCGCCGTCCCTCTGATGTCCTCGAGGAACGTCGCTCCTGGCTCTGATAAGTCGCTCTGGTTCTCAGTCGCTCCCACGGTCTCCTGTTGCCTCTGTCCCAGTCTGCTGACTCACGGTGACTAGCGTTCCCCGTCCCCTTTATACTGGCTCCTCCCCCAGCCCATCTGTCCATCTCAACGGTCCGTCCCTGAACTCTGTCCCCCGGGAACAGTTTCCCCCGGAACCTAGGTGACGGTCCCCTTGCTTCCAGCCCGGACACTCGGCGGGGGCCCTTCTTCCCACACTGACGTCTCATGACATAACTGATGTTGACTTGATTGATAAGACGGCTGAAGTATTCTCACGGTTAGTGGGTAACTGGAAGGATTACTCGGCAGATCGGGGTGACTTAGACTCTGGGGGTAATAAAGAAAACTTAGTTGGCACTCAACTTCAAGAATATTTTTTTGGATTTTTTAATGCAGCCAAAATAATAGATATTTTGGCCTCACTGGCCTTCATCAGTAACAGACTGCAGTATAGTAGTTAATCGCATTCAGTGCGATAATAGAAGTGACACCATAGTCACTTTAAGGCTGGGTTCACACGTAGCGGAACTCTCGCGGAAATTACCGCGAGAATTCCAGAATTCCATTCCATGGGAAAATTGCATTTTAAATTCCCGCGATTTTCCCGTGGAAAAAATAGCATTTTGCAAGCATAATTAGCTTGCAGAATTTCTAGCGTTTTCCAAGCGATCTGGAGCATCGCTTGGAGAACTGATTGACAGGTTGGTCACACTCGTCAAACATAGTGTTTGACGACTGTGACCAACTTTTTACTATTGAGGCCGCCTATGCGGCCTCAATGGTAAAAGATAGAATGTAAAAAATAATAATAAAAAAATATATATTGTTATTCTCACCTTTCGACGTCCCGCACAGCCTTCCCGCCTCTCTCCACGCTCCCGGTCCCAGTAATCCTTTGCGACAATTACCGCGATGATGTCTGTTCTCGCGGGATCGCGACGTCTCGCGGTCATTCGCGATGACGTCGCACGAATGACCGCGAGACTTCGCGATCCCGCGAGAACGGACGTCATCGCTCGCAAAGGCTTACTGGGACCGGGAGCGTGTAGAGAGGCGGGAAGGCTGCACGGGACGTCGGAAGGTGAGAATAACAATATTTTTTTATTTTAAATTCTATTTTTTACAGGGATATGGTACCCAAAGCCCGGAGGACAGTCTCCTCTCCTCCGGACCATGGGTACCATCCGCAAATGTTCTGTTTACTTTTCACATGGTGTGCACAGCCACATGCGGAAAGTAAGCAGAACAATGCATTCCTATGGGTGCGGGATCGCCGCGATTCCGCGAAATTAATGAGCATGCTGCATTTTTTACCGCGAAGCGATTCCGCAACGGTAAAAGCCGCAGCATTAGCACAGCATTGCAGAATCCGATAGGAATGCATGGGATGCTTATTTTTCACGCTTTCGCGGCAAAATCGCGCGGAAACACGAAAATAACACCACGTGTGAACTCAGCCTCAATGTGCCTGGTCATGCACTAGGCGCTGGGCATGGAGCATGAATCAAATAGTACCTGGGTGGGTGGGGGTGCCGTGCAGACATCAGCGACCCAGAATCCACTGACACAGCTGACCAACAGTGGATTCTGGGTCGCTGATGTCTGCACGTCTATTATTTTCTGGCTGCATTAAAAAATCCAAAAAAATATTCTAGAAGTTGAGTGCCAAGTTTCTTTATTATTCATATATGGTGTGGAGCCCTACTTGAACACCTTCTGAAGTTGTGCTTAAGCTGTTTTTCCTTAGACTCTGGGGGTGACTGGGGCTCTGAGAGAAAAAGGGAGCACAGACTAGAAGAGTTAGAGAAGGAAGTCTCCAAGCTCAAAGGTCACCTGACATCGTGGCAAGGTCTGAATAAGTCCCTCAGAGAAGAATTAGGAGTGCTAACAGAAACTGTAAGAGGTCTTCTGCGGGAGAAGAAATGGGACGAAGACTTACAGCGGCCAGGCCCAAGTGGTGAACAGAGTGAAGATACGAAGAAACTGAAAAGTATGGAAGCAGAGATGATCCATATGCAGGAGGAGCTTGCTGCTGCAGAGCATGCTAAGAGGCAAGCACAGCAGGAAAGAGATGAACTGGCTGATGTGATTGCCAACAACAGTGGTAAAGATGCTCTGGCTTTGGAAGAAAAGAGGCATTTAGAGTCTCGCATTACTCAGCTTGAAGAAGTGGAGGAAGAACAAGGCAACATTCAATTAGCCAATGACAGTCTGAGAAAGGCCACACTTCAGGTTGACCAGATGAATGCTGATCTAAAGGCGGAGCGTAGTAATGCTCAGAAGAACGAGAATGCCCGTCAGCAGTTAGACCGCCAGAATAAGGAGCTAAAAGCAAAGGTTGCACAACTGGAGGAACAGCTGGAGGCTGAAATGAAAGAGCGACAATCTGCAAGCAAACAAGTATGTCGTGCGGAGAAAAAACTGAAGGATGTACTAATGCAAATGAATTTTGAAAGGCGTAATTCTGAGCAGTACAAAGGCCAGGCGGAGAAAAATAATGTTCGGCTGAAACAGCTGAAGCGCCAGGTGGAAGAAGCGGAGAAAGAGTCTCAACGTGCCAATGCGTTGCACCGTAGATTACAGCGTGAACTGGAGGATGCTACAGAAACAGCAGATGCAATGAACTGTGAGGTTAATGCACTGAAAAGCGAACTTAGATGTAGTGATGTGCCATTTGTTACCAGGCGTTTAGACAGAAAAGGTGGTGACGGAGCGCACTGGAGGAGTGTGATGACTAAACAGTGTCTGATGACGCAGACAGACTGTGACTGGAGGGCCAAAGATCAAGGCCGATATTCTGACCGCTGGGGGCGGGGGAGGCCTAATGTGGAGATGAGGCCGTGTGATAGACAAAACAGACGGAAACGGTTTTCTCGACCTGTTGGGCAAGGGGTAATGAGTGCCCGGTCTTGAGATCCCGGGGTAATGTTGTGTGTTCCACCCCACAAGTTTGACCAGAGGGTGGAGGTATGTGGCATAGTGACCACTGTGTCCGCTAGGGGGCACTGTGTGGGTGTCCCAGGAGAGAGGATGAGTGGCAGGATGTTGAATGATCGTTATGTATCCCAAGGTAGGTGGCCTTGGGATGGAAGCTTGAATATGTGTGTTGATCAGCAGAGGTACTGCTGAGCTTTCGTTACACTGTGTCAGGGAGAGCTTTCCAGGTAGCTGGTGAGACGGGCTCGACCAGCTACCTACAAACCCACCTAGGGGCGGGTATCTAGAATGCCATAGTAACGTATATGTGTGTGATTGATTGAAGGACCTGTGATCAGGTCATAGCCATGTGATCCGGTGGGCGTGGCTATGGACCATATAAGGTGGCCAGGGTAAGTCACATGAGTGAATGCTTGGACCCGATTGGTCCATATGGAAGGTCTCGTGTGGCTACCTTCCTAACAGCACGTGTGGACGCTGTGTTTAATGGCTGCAAGTGTCTGATAGTTCCCTGGGAGAGGGAATGGACGTCTGCAGTGTGGTGAAGCAGCTATGAAGTAACCCGGCCACGGGGTGAGATAACTGTGAGGCTAGAAAGCCTGCATATTGGATATTGCATAACCTGGGTGACTACAGGGTTGACAGAGTGGAGCTCTGTCATGGACACTATGCTGTTTATATGAACTTTCTGTTGCAGTATCTGGTTTATGATGATTAATAAAGCAAATGGACTGTTCATGTTTTATGAAATACCTGTGCCGAATCTAGTTATTTGGCTGCCAAGCGAGTGTCCCCAACCCGAATAACAAGCACTACCTTACAGTAATTATATATATATATATATATATATATATACACACAGGAGTTGGATAAAATAATGGAAACATCAGCAAAAGTTAGTTTAATATGGTGTAGGTCCACCTTTTGCGGCGATTACAGTCTCAATTCTCCGAGGTATGGATTCACACAAGGTGTGAATTGTTTCCAAAGGAAATTTAGCCCATTCTTCAGTTAAAACACCCTCCAGTTCTTTGAGCGGCGATGGCGGCGGAAATCGACCTCTAACTTGAATCTCTAAAATCGACCATAAATGCTCAATAATGTTGAGGTCTGGGGATTGTGGGGGCCAACTTCATTACATTGTTCCTCGTGCCATGCTTTAACGATTCTAGCTGTATGAATTGGTGCATTATCATCCTGAAAGATGGTGTTCCCCTCCTGTGAACAGTGCTTGAACCATAGGATGCACTTGGTCGCCCAAAATGCCTAAATAATCTCGGCTGTTAATTCTTCCATGAAGGGATATCATTTGCCCGGCAGATCTCCACGAAACAGCACCCCAGATCATCACAGAACCTCCGCCATGTTTTACGGTTGGGAGAAGGCAGTCTGGATGGAATGCTTCTTTCGGCTGTCTCCAAACGTACACTTGGCCGGAGGTCGGAAAGAGGGTAAACGATGATTTGTCTGAGAATATCACATGTTTCCACTGCTCGAGGGACCAATTCTGGAGGTTTCTACACCACTCTAAATGCTTGGAAACATTTGTCATTGAGACCAGCGGTTTTCTAATTGCAGCTCTTCCGTGGAATCCAGATTTGTGCAGCTCCCGACTAACAGTTTTCGTGGAAACTGGGTTCTGTAGGTGTTCATTGAGCTCAGCAGTCCTTTTCGGAGTCGTGGTCTTGCGATCCTCTCTCACAATTTGCTTTAGAGTCCGACGGTCTCTCTCAGTCAACTTCGACTTTTGGCCGGACCTGTGCTTTGCTGCGGACGTTTTTCCTTCTCTTTCAAACGCAGTCATTACTTTGGAGACAGCACCTCTTGACACGCCAAGCATTCGGGCACTTTCTGTTACACTAGTGTAGTGCCTGCCATACGAGCACCAACAGTTTGGCCTCTTTGAAAATCCGAGAGGTCTGCCATTGGTATCAGGTTTTCATCAATGTTGTTACAATTCTGCAAAACAAACAGTTAATTTACATACACATATCACATAACACAAAACATTATCATATGTCACAGTTTGCATGTTTATAACATGTTCGAAGATTATGATGCCAAAACGTTAGGTTAGGTGTTTCCATTATTTTGTCCAACCCCTATATATTCACCTATTGTATGTGTATACATGTATTATATCTTTTGCATTCTAACATGTCAGTGTGATTTTACTGTATAGCCACATATGAATTACCGGCTTTTCTTCTATCTATTTATCTATCTATCTATCTATCTATCTATCTATCTATCTATCTATCTATCTAATATAAATACATATATATGTGTGTGTGTCACTGACATGTATATATCTATGTATTCTATGTGTATATATCTATTCTATCTATTCTTTTCTGAGCTGTCAGTGTGATTTTACAATAGCTGCACATAAATTGCCAGCTTTTCAAAAGGACACGGGTGCGTATAAATCGGACAGCACTCGCATGGTCCAAGTGCTGTCCGATTTTTTCTATTGCACCCATTGACTTATATTGGCAATTTTCAGCCGAAAATCGCAGCATGCTGCGATTTTTTCTCAGTCCGATTTTAGCTGAGAAAAAAAAAATCTCAAATGAGATGTCACCTATTGAATAACATTGGTCCGAATGCAATCCAATTTTTTATCGGATTGCATTCGTCTGATTTCATCGCCAGTGAGTATGAGTATGTGAGTATGTTTTCTAGAAAACACCAGCGATTGTCTAAACGCTGTGTCTAACATCATGTCCTCACTATATCTGAAACTGAATCTGTGTTTCCTCCTGCTACTATTGTACCTACACCCGACATTGCCATTTCCGTGTGTGGTTCCACTATTACTCCCCAGCAACATGCCCGCTGTCTTGGGGTCATACTTGACTCCGAGCTTTCCTTTGCCCCCCACATCTGCTCTGCTCTTGTTATCTGCACCTCAAAAATATTTCTAGAATTCGACCTTTTCTTACTTTTGACTCCGCAAAAACTCTTACTGTTTCTCTTATTCATTCTTGTCTTGACTATTGTAACCCTCTTCTTGGTCTCCCTCTTACCAAACTCTCCCCCCTCCAATGTGTCTTGAATGCTGCAGCCAGGATCATATTCCTCGCCAGTTGTTACACCGATACCTCTACCTTGTGCCAGTCATTACACTGGCTACCCATCCACTCCAGAATCCAGTACAAACTTATTACCCTCACCCACAAAGCTCTCCATGGCTCAGCACCACCCTACATCTCCTCCCTTGTTTCAGTATCCCACCCTACCAGCGCCCGCTGTTCTGCTGATGACCTGAGGTTAGCATCCTCAATAACTTCAAGACTGTACACGTGCTGCGCCAATTCTTTGGAATGCACTTCCCAGGTCAATACAATTAGTCCCCAATCCCTACAATTTTAAGCGTGCCCTGAAAACGCAATTATTCAGACTGGCCTACCGCCTCAACACATTAACCTAATCTATCCCTGTGTGGCACAGTCAAAAGTTTTACCATAACCAGGTTCCCCGCATCATGTTCCCACATGCTTTATGCATCTATTATCCTGCTGTGTCTGTACTGTTACACACTTAACATTATGGCTGGTCCACACAATCAGGGCAATTGTTACCACCCACCTTTCGTGTCTACCTTTTTCCTCATAGATTGTAAGCTTGCGAGCAGGGCCCTCATTCCTCTTGGTATCTGTTATAATCTATGTGATCGTTAAGGGGAGGGTACTATCATGATCCAGGTTGGATCTGACAGAGTAAATGCACAGATTAACCTTTTTTTTTCCCTTGGCTGTGTGCCAAAGGTGATTTTGCCCCGGTGGCCATTAGGGTCATTGCACTTTGGTTACCTTAGTTTGTGCACATAGTTATGTAACAGGTGTGATGGCTCTATAAGAGAATATCAGGTGTGTTAATCACTGTTGGTGATAAAGTATTCATTTGCAAGCAAGCCTAGGTGAAGGATGGAGCTAAAGGAGAGTCACAGGCAGCTCAGGGACATTCCTGGAGTGTCAGCTATGGTGTCTGCAAGGAGTGCTGGCATGGCGTGGTGGAGTCGCAGCTATGGTGTCAGCAAGGAGTTCGTGCATGGATTGGTGGAGTGGCGGCTATGGTGTAGAGCTGCACTCAAAATGCTCGACGTTGTTGCTGAGAGCTGGACTCAAGCATGCTGGATTTTTTGGCAGAAAAGCTGGACTCATTTGTGGGACTCTGGTTCTGGACAGCTGCACGCAGGTGTGAACTGTTTTCTCCAAGGCTGCACTATGATGCTGAGAAGGTCCATTTCTCGACAGCGCACCCAGATGTCGGACACAGTGGAGGAAAAGATGCACGCAGGTGGTGGGCTCTGTTGCTGGGAGCGTAAGCAACAGAGCAAAGCTAAGTGGTGTTCCCCTGTTATGTCATTTTTCCTTATGTGTGTTTAGTGCAGTGGTGGGATTAGTTTCCGCACCGACCAATTCCCTAGTGAGGGTTTAGGTGCAGGGCGAGCCAGGGTTTTGAGGTTCCTGATTGGTGCCCGGTGCGGAACCGGCCTAGGGAACGTTAGGAGTGTAGAAACTGACTCAGGGGAGTGCAGGAGGTCTCCACTTCCCCATTTCCCTATCGCAGGGCCACCATTGTTATTGTTACCCAGGTTTTCCCCATTCCCTTTGTCTTATTGTATGTTACCGGCCTGTGGGCCGCGTCACATAGGACAATTACACGTGCTGCGTCCTGTTGTATCAGTTACCGGCCTGCTGGCCATGTCACTCAGGACGGGGCACGTGACACTGTCAGAAGGCAGCCCCATCTCACTCCGACAGGGCCTTCCACACTGGACCAACCAGGTCCCAGCATTCACCCCATGTGACCTACCCTGGCCACATTATATCGTCCATAGCCACGCCCATCAGGTCACATGACTATGACCTCATCACAGGTCCTTCAAGCATTCACACTCTTTACAACAGTGTTCTTTAAACACACCCCCTGGGTGGGTTTGTAGGTAACCAGGTCCGCCCATCTCTCTAGTTACCTGGAGACTTCTCCCTGACACATTGAAGCAACACCTCAGCAATGTCATTGCTGATCCACACACATACATAAGTCTCTATCTCAAGGCCACCCAGCTTGAGATACATAACGGTCCTTCCATATTCTGCCACTCATCCTCTCTCTCGGGACATCCACACAGCGCCCCCTAGCGGACACAGTGGTCATTACACCACAGTATGTTTCCACGGGCCAGAATACTTCAGTATTTCCTGCGTACAGCCGCAGCGTCCAATCCGCAGCGTCCAGATGTTACAGCATAGTGGAGGGGATCTCATAAAACCCTGTCTCCACTATCCGTGCAGGGCCGCATCCGGTGGCCCTGCGCAACCGGACATGCGGCACGTCTTTCAAGACCGCAGCATGTCTATTTACCTTGCAGAGACGCTCAGTTTCCACAAGATAAATAACACAGTCTATGAATAGAATGCGGTGTTTCCGCATGTGTTCAATGAACACATGTGGTATGACTGCATGTACAACAGGGGGTGGCGCATTGCTTCAGGTGCTCCGACGACCGTGCCTTCTGCCAAAAAGCAACAAACATATCAAAATAGGAGAATGGTTGCATTAAATCATGTTAAAGGGAATCTGTCACCCATTTCCCATTTTTTGTGATATCAGGTAAAGATATCACTCAATTGTGCATCCCATAAGTATTCTAGTAGTACCTTTCATAGCCCTTGACCCCCATCTTTGATGCAAAAATAACTTTTTAATGTCTTTCGATGTATGCAAATCGTCGTGGTCCGGTCTGATAGGCGGGGCTTATTCTCCTTTCTCCCCCTCCGTCTTGCCCTTGTTTCTGCTTATTGCTGCGTTTACGTAGGGTTTCCCCGCATGCGCATTGAAAAGGGCCCTCGCACGTGTGCAGTATGCTTTCCCCAACTGTTTGTTAACCAGTTTGTTAATCGAAGCTTCTGGTGTAATGTGCAGGGCTTCAGTAAGATTTCCGGCGTCCAGGAACAGAGTGTTGTGAGTTCATTTTCTGGTCCACCAGTTGTGAGTTCTCCTGCCAGGCTCCCTCTGATGGTAACAGGAGGTAGTGAGGCTGATTTAATCAGTAGAGATCTGCCACCTGATAATGAGGATGACGATTGGACCTCAGGAATCTCAGACTGGATTTAAGACAGCTGACGCCCTATTCTGGTGCTGGTGATTCCTTCTGGTTTGTCAGGTCTTGGTTTTCAGCTCTTTTCCAGTCATCTAAAGCTAAGTTTTTCTGCTAATGTTCACACTTGATTTTGTTGGTCTATTCAGTTTTTTGTGTGGTCAGCCAGCCCCGGCTGTGCTGAATTTCCACTCTTATTTACCTGTATTTGCCAATTTGCTTTTTGTCCCTTGTTAGTTTGGCCTCTTTTTGCTCTGTCTCAGAATATTTCAAAGTGCTGATATAGTGGGAGAAGTCTAGTGACTTCAGGGTTAATTTTGCTATCAGAAGTGTTGGACATTATTTTTGTAGGGTTTTTTGCAGATTGCAGACAGTGTCATTCCTTTCCTATCTTTTCTAGTTAGTTTGAGCCCCATCGTTTGCTCAGCCTATTTTCCTGCCTGTGTTTGTCCTTTCATCTTGTTTCAATGTCAATACATGTGTCACGTCACCGTCAGACTCAGGGCCTGCTGTCCCGGCCTCGACCACTAGGAGGCGCCGGACTGTCCCATCACCGTCTGACTCGTGGCCTGCGGTTCCGGCCTCGGTCTCTGGGAGGCACTGTGTTTCAACCCCGAGTGATGGCGGCAATAGTTATGAGGCTCCTGCGCAGGCGTCCGCTGGACGCAGGCTTTGCTCCTCGGTCAGTCATGAAGGGGCTGGTGCATCACCATCCAGCCTGGTCCCGGGGGCAGTCCGGATGACATCATCAGCCCAGGAGCCTGTGAGGGATGACCTGATCCCTCAAATACCTTGGGACTGCTCTTGCAGGCCGCCGGATATATTCTTGGTTCCCCTGCGTGTTACTGTGTGAACTACTTTTTGACTGACTCTGACTTTTGCCTGGACTTCTGACCCTGCTTCTGCCTAACGATTCTGTACCTCTGCGACTCTCCTGGTTTATGACTCTGACTTCGGCCTGTATTCTGACTCTGCTTCTGCCTAACGATTCTGTACCTCTGCGACTCTCCTGGTTTATGACTGACTTCGGCCTGGATTCTGACTCTGCTTCTGCCTAACGATTCTGTACCTCTGCGACTCTCCTGGTTTATGACTCTGACTTCGGCCTGGATTCTGACTCTGCTTCTGCCTAACGATTCTGTACCTCTGCGACTCTCCTGGTTTATGACTCTGGCTTCGGCCTGGAATCTGACTTTGCTGCTGTCTACTGTTTTTAAACCATTTCTGCCCAACTGGTTTAGTCTCGGATATCATTGCCTCTGTGTCCTGTATTGGAACACCTTTCTGGCGACCGTCCTGCTCTGGTCATTGCTACTATTCAGACAGCGCCTCCTGGGCTCTGCTATAAATCCAGATCCCTGTATAGGGGTAAAGGGTATCAGTGTTTCTCGGGGTGTTGTCTGGCTGCAGCCCAGACCGCAGGCAGACGTCACATGTGTGGGGGCTGTCTTTCCTTTGGGGTCTGCTCTGGGGCAGTTAGTTTTCCCCTTTTCTTGCTTCAGGCTTATGCAGTTCTCCGGCTGTGACGAAGCGTCTAGGATCATCGTAGGTACGCTCCACGGCTGCTGCTAGTTGTGTGGTTAGGATCAGGGATCTGCCATCTGCATAATTACCAACCTCTCTGGTTTTCTGTGACTTAGCTTGTATTGTTTTTTCCTCGGTGACCCATTCATAACAGAATCACCAGCCATATCGCAGATTCTAGGGTACTCAAAAGCAGGAAAAAGTTGTTAAAAAAAAAAAAAGAAAAAGTGTCAGAATTTTTTTTTTTTTTTTTTTTCCTCTTTTTCTCTGGGGCCGTAGGAGGATTTTTTTTTCCTAATGGAGATTAAGCGATTGTCTGATCATGTGGAGCAACTTGCTGCTGAAGTACAGGGTATTTCCACCTACCTCATTCACTCACATGCTGCTGAACCTAAGATCCCTACTCCTGATGTGTTTTCTGGGGATCGGTCTAAATTTCTGAATTTTAAGAATAATTGTAAATTATTTCTTGCCTTGAAACCTAACTTATCGGAGAGCTCTGTGCAGCAGGTTAAAATTGTCATCTCCTTGCTGTGCGGCGATTCCCAGGATTGGGCTTTTTCTCTGACACCTGAAAATCCTATTCTGACTAATGTGGATGCATTTTTTCAAGCCTTGGGGTTGTTGTATGATGAACCTAATGCTGTTGATCAAGCTGAGAGAACCTTGTTGGCATTAAACCAGGGTCAGGATTCTGCAGAGTTATACTGTCAAAAATTCTGAAAGTGGGCGGTCCTTACTACATGGAATGATAGTGCATTGGCAGCTCTCTTTCGTAAGGGTTTATCAGAGACCGTAAAAGATGTTATGGTGGGATTTCTTGTTCCCTCTGGTCTGGATGATTCTATGTCATTAGCCATTCAAGTTGATCGGCGTTTACGTGAACGTAAAACTACACGGGAGGCACTGCCACCTTTTGAACAAACGTCTGAACCTATGCAATGTGATGGAGTTTTGTCTAGGGCGCAACGTCAGGTGTTTAGAAGGCGTAATAAGCTGTGTTTTTTTCTGTGGAGACGTCTCTCATACTATTTCTGTCTGCCCTAAACGAGAGAAACGTTTTGCACACATATTTGCTGTGGGCAGTGTACAACCTAAGTTTCTTTTGGCAATTACACTGATCTGCTCCTTATCCACGTTTTCCATGAAGGCTTTTGTGGATTCAGGAGTAGCGTTGAATCTGATGGATTTGGACTTTGCTAAACGTTGTGGTTTTTCCATGACGCCTCTGCGGACGCCTGTTCCTTTGAGGGGTATTGATGCTACTCCTTTGGCGGAGAATAAACCTCAGTTTTGGACCCAGGTGACAATGCGAGTTGCCCCAGACCAGCAAGAAAATTGTAAATTTTTGGTGCTGCATAATTTGCATGATACTATTGTTCTGGGTTTTCCTTGGTTGCAAACTCATAATCCAGTTTTGGATTGGAAATCTGGGTCTGTGGTGAGTTGGGGTTGTCAGTGTGTTCTTAGGGACGCTCCAGTTTTCTCCACCTCTCCTCAGTCTCATGATATTAATGATTATCTAGCCGATTTTTCTGATGTATTTAGTGAGAGCAAGTCTGCGTCTTTGCCTCCTCATAGGAGTTATGACTGTGCGATTGAGTTGATGCCTGGGTATAAATTTCCCAAGGGTCGGCTTTTCAACTTATCAGTACCCGAACATGATGCTAAGCGATCCTATATTAAGGAGTAGTTGGAGAAGGGTCATATTAGACCATCCTCGTCACCTTTAGGTGCTGGTTTTCTTTTTGCGGCCAAGAAAGATGGTTCATTAAGAACGTGTATTGATTACCGTTCCCTTAACAAGATGACGGTTAAATATCAGTACCCGTTACCTCTGATGTCTGATTTATTCTCCAGAGTTAAGAGTGCCTTCTGGTTTACTAAGCTTGACCTCAGGGGGCGTATAATCTTATTCGCATCAAGCATGGGGATGAATGGAAGACGGCGTTTAATACTCCGAAGGGACATTTTGAGTACCTGGTGATGCCTTTTGGGCTCACTAATGCCCCTTCTGTCTTCCAGTCCTTTATGAATGATATTTTCCGTGACTTTGTGGATAAGTTTTTGATCATCTATCTGGATGATATTTTGATCTTTTCTAGTGATTGGGATTCTCATGTGAAACACGTCCGGACTGTGTTCGGGATTTTGAGGGAGAATTCCCTGTTTGTTAAGGGATCGAAATGCCTCTTTGGTGTACAGAGGATTTCATTTTTGGGATTTATCTTGTCACCATCGACTATTGAAATGGACCCGGCCAAGGTACAGGCCATTTATGATTGGGTTCAGCCTACTTCTTTGAAGGCCCTCCAGAAGTTTTTGGGTTTTGCTAATTTCTATCGTAAATTTATAGGTATTTTTTCTGGTATTGTCAAAACACTGACTGATCTGACCAAGAAGGGCGCTGATGTGCTGAATTGGTCTCCTGAGGCTGTCTCAGCATTTCAGGAGCTTAAGCAGAGATTTACTTCAGCTCCAGTTTTACGGCAACCTGATGCCTCACTTCCATTTCAGGTGGAGGTAGATGCTTCTGAGATTGGTGCAGGAGCTGTTTTATCCCCAAAAGACCCTGTGACTTCTTTTCTAAGATGAATCCCTGTGCCTTCTTTTCTCGAAAGTTCTCCCCATCTGAACGCAACTATAACGTGGGGAATCGGGAATTGTTGGCCATGAAATGGGCATTTGAGGAGTGGAGATATTGGTTGGAGGGAGCTAGACATCAAGTTGTGGTCTTCACCGATCACAAGAATTTGATTTATCTGGAGTCGGCCAAACGCTTGAATCCTAGACAGGCTAGATGGGCCTTGTTTTTCACGCATTTTAATTTTGTGGTCTCTTTTCTTCCGGGCACTAAGAATGTTAAGGCAGACGCCCTTTCTAGGAGTTTCTTTGCCGACTCCCTTAGAGTGACCGAGCCTACAACCATCCTAGGTGAGGGGGTAGTTCTTTCTGCCATTTTGCCCAATTTGAGACGCGCCCTGGAGGAATTTCAGGAGGATAAACCTGAGCGTTGCCCTATGGGAAAATTGTATGTTCCTGACCAGTGGAGAAAGAGAGTGATGTCTGAAATTCATTGCTCCGCATTGGCTGGTCATCCAGGAATTTTTAGTACCAGAGATTTGGTGAGTCGGTCTTTTTGGTGGCCTGCCTTATCTTGTGACGTCAGGAATTTTGTACAGTCCTGTGGGACTTGTTCTCGGTCTAAACCCTGTTCTCGTTCTAGTGGGTTGCTGATGCCCCTGCCGGTGCCCAAGAGGCCATGGACCCATATCGCAATGGATTTTATTTCTGATCTTCCTGTCTCTCAGAGAATGACTGTTATCTGGGTGATTTGTGATAGATTTTCGAAGATGGTCCATCTTGTACCACTCCCAAAGTTGCCATCTTCCGCTGAGTTGGTGCCCTTGTTATTACAACAGGTGGTTCAGCTACATGGGATTCCTGAGAACATTGTGTCCGACAGAGGAGTCCAGATTGTTTCCAGATTCTGGAAAGCCTTTTGTTCCAATCTGGGAATTCAGTTATCCTTCTCCTCCGCGTTTCATCCCCAGACCAATGGACAGACTGAGAGAACAAACCAGACCTTGGAGTCTTATTTGAGATGTTTTATATCTGCTGATCAGGATGATTGAGTCTTATTTTCGCGCTTAGCCGAATTCGCACTGAACAATAGAGCTAGTTCTGCCACTTTAATGTCACCCTTTTTCTGTAATTTTGGCTTTCACCCTCGATTCTCTTCAGGGCAAGTGGAATCTTTGTCCTGCCCAGGTGTGGACACTGTGGTTGAGAGAATGCAGCAGATATGGGACCAAGTGGTGGATAAGTTGTCACTCTCTCAGGAAAAGGCCCAGCGATTTTCCAACCTGCATAGGACCAATGGTCCCCGGTTTAAAGTGGGTGATATGGTTTGGTTATCATCTAAGAATATTCCTATGAAGGTTGCATCTCCAAAATTTAAGCCAAGATTTATTGGACCTTATAAGATTTTGGAGATTCTTAATCCTGTTTCTTTTCGATTGGCTCTTCCAGTTACGTTCAAGATCCATAACGTATTTCACAAATCTCTGTTGAAGAGGTTTGTTGAGCCAGTGGTTCCTATGGCAGCACCTCCTGACCCTGTGTTGGTTGAAGGCAATGTGGAATATGAGGTAGAGAAAATATTGGATTCTCATTTGGTTAGATGGAGACTCCAGTATTTGGTCAAATGGAAGGGTTATGGCCAGGAGGATAATTCTTGGGTCTCTGCCTCTGATATTCATGCCAATAGATTGGTTCGTGCTTTTCACCGGGCCCATCCTGATCGGCCTGGTGGCGTGGATGAGGGTTCGGTGACCCCTCCTCAAGGGGGGGTACTGTTGTGAGTTCATTTTCTGGTCCACCAGTTGTGAGTTCTCCTGCCAGGCTCCCTCTGGTGGTAACAGGAGGTAGTGAGGCTGATTTAATTAGTAGAGCTCTGCCACCTGATAATGAGGATGACGATTGGACCTCAAGAATCTCAGATTGGATTTAAGACAGCCGACGCCCTATTCTGGTGCTGGTGATTCTTTCTGGCTTGTCAGGTCTTGGTTTTCAGCTCTGTTCCAGTCATCTAAAGCTAAGTTTTTTTGCTAATGTTCACACTTGATTTTGTTGGTCTATTCAGTTTTTTGTGTGGTCAGCCACCCCCGGCTGGGGCTGTTGTTGTGAGTTCATTTTCCCCTTCGTCACTGAGGTCTGGTGAACTCCCTATTCTGGTAAAGGAAGGTAATGAGCCTGATTATCAGGCACCTGAGCCTAATGAGGATGACTGGCTGAGTGGAGTCACGGACTGGATATAAGGCTGCCGACGCCCTTCTGCCCTGCGGGTGATTTCTCTGTGGACTTCTAGGACACCAGTCTGAGTCCTGCTCCTCTAAAGCTAAGTTTTCTGCTTTGCCTGTTAGCATTTGTGTTTTGTTTTTGTTTTCCTTGCTTTTCTGGATTCTGCCATTCCCTGCTGGGGTGAGCTGAATCTCCTTTTGCCGGTTGCTCTGTCTTCAGAATATTCCTGAGTACTGACATAGCTTTTTTGAAGCCTAGCGTCTTCAGGGCCTTTTTCACTGTCAGTCTGTTGGCTCTTATTTTCATAGGTTTTTTACGGATTGCAGACAGCAGCCTTCCTGTCCTTTCCTATCTAGTTAGCTTGGGCCCCGTCTTTGCTCAGTCTATCTTTCTGTCTGTGTTAGTGTTTTCATCTTGCTTCACCTTCATTATATGTTGGGGCTGCCTATTGCTTTGGGGTCTGCTCTGGGGCAGTTTAGATTTCCCCTTTCTTTCTTTAGGCCTATTTAATTCTCCGGCTGTGATCGAGGGGTCTAGGGCATCGTAGGAACCCCCCACGGCTACTGTTAGTTGTTGTGGATAGGATCAGGGGTCTGCAATCCGATAGCTGCCAACCTCTCTGGTTTTCTGGACTTAGCTAGCATTTTTGTTTTTGCCTCCTACGGTGACTCAATCATAACAGGCTGTGCTGAATTTCCACTCCTATTTACCTGTATTTGCCAATTTGCTTTTTGTCCCTTATTAGATTGGCCTCTTTTTGCTCTGTCTCAGAATATTTCAGAGTGCTGATATAGTGGGAGAATTCTAGTGACTTCAGGGTTAATTTTGCTGTCTGAAGTGTTGGACATTATTTTTGTAGGGTTTTTTGCAGATTGCAGACAGTGTCTTTCCTTTCCTATCCTTTCTAGTTAGTTTGGGCCCCATCGTTTGCTCAGCCCATTTTCCTGCCTGTGTTTGTGCTTTCATCTTGTTTCAATGTCAATACATGTGTGGGGGCTGTCTTTCCTTTGGGGTCTGCTCTGGGGCAGTTAGTTTTCCCCTTTTCTTGCTTCAAGCTTATGTAGTTCTCCGGCTGCGACGAAGCGTCTAGGATCATTGTAGGTACGCTCCACGGCTGCTAGTTGTGTGGTTAGGATCAGGGATCTGCAATATGCATAGTTACCAACCTCTCTGGTTTTCTGTGACTTAGCTTGTTTTGTTTTTTCCTCGGTGACCCATTCATAACAAGATAGGTTGCCTTGGAAGACTTCCTGGGCATAGAAAGTGATGCAAAATACCGGCGCATGCACAATACTAATTTTATCTTTTGCCCACAGTTGGGCAAAGCATACTGCACACGCGCGAGGGCCCTTTTCAATGCGCACGTGCGGAAACCTTACGTGAACGCAGTAATAAGAAGAAACACGTGTGTGGAGCAAGAGAGGAGGGGGGAGGAGAATAAGCCCCGCCCATCTGTGACACCCCAGAGTCCGGTTGTCACAATGACATTACCTCACTCTAATGGGTAATATCATGCTTGAAGGCAGAAAGGGACCCCCGTGCCAGGCAGCATAGATTTAATCACAATTTCCTGCTGCAGGTCAGAAAAGGGAGATGCTTTATAAATTCTGGCCAGCAGAGGGGGTTGGTGAGTCAGCTAGAAGTCAGCTGAGGGGGTTGTCATGGAAACGAAACAGCTGTGAGCTGTGAGGAAAAATGACAGTGACAACGTGAGGAGGTGAGGTAAAGAGATCTTTCTGGAAGGTCCAGTCAGTTCAAGACAGGCAACTGATCTGTGAAGAAGGAATAGGACATGAGCAGAGACGGAGAGGCTCTGGGAAAGCTAAAATACTGCATATAGCAGACCCCTGAGTGAAACGCTAATAAAGAAAAAAGGGACATCAGAGTCCTAGGCTGACAGGAACTGTACGTCCTGATAGCTGAATCTGAAAGTACAAGGGATTGTAAATTCCTGTGCACATTAATCACCTGAGGGCACGTCAGCGGACAAGGAGCCCGGGGTCGACGGTGAAGAGAACGGTACCCGTGGAATAGGCTCACGCTGACAGCCGTACAGGTTAGTGAAACCATCACGAATAGAGGGTCGCAGCATAGTTATATACAGCGGAGACCCACACACAAAGCGCAGAAAGGAAGGTCCTAAATCTCCACCTGGCAAGGTGGATCCCCTGAATGCCTCCAGGCGAGCTGGACTCATTCCATCACCTGTATGTGGTACTCCAGACTGCAACCTATTACCAGTAAAAGGTAAAGAAACTGCACCTCTCTGTGTCTTTCTCTCATTTATCTGCACCCCCAACGTTTACAGCCACTTTTACTATTTATTTAACATCTTTGCCCTGGGACTACAGCCCTACCTGTGCAGGGCTACAACATCATAGCTGCGCCCAACATCCATTCCAGAGAAGGAACACCGCAGCGCTGGTCACCTCTGACTAGAATACCACAGGTGGCGTCACGTATTTCACCATCTATAAACATTATCTTTATTTTTACCACAAAAATACCACACAACTTTCCCCTATTTTATTACTAGACGCCTCTGGGCTTCGGACCGGGTCGCCGCCATGACACCGTCCCCCATGGAAGTCGACGGGCCCTGTACCGAGTACCCCCAGGCCCCGCGGGGCGCTCCAACATCAGACTGAACCGCGGCGATTTGCATACATTGAAAGACAGATTAAAAATGTATTTTTGCATCAAAGGTGGGGGGTCAGGGGCTAAGAAAGGTACTACTAGAATACTTATGGGATGCACAATTGAGTGATATCTTTACCTGATATCACAAAAAATGGGTGAAAGATTCCCTTTAAAGCATGTCAATGTGAAATACGTGAAATGTCAACAGCAAAATGTTTGTGTTTTGGTATGCACTTGTTCAGACTAGTTCTTGATGTTTCAGTCAGTTTTCTTGTTATTTATATGCTAGGCTTTCTGACGGAACACTTCACCCTTCACCATGTGATGATTTTAATTACATCTAGTCACATTTAGGTCCGACCAACCCATATACTGTATGTAGGCTTTGCTGAGAGAGGTGTCCACATTCACCCATGCACGCAGATATTAGCCTTAGGCCGGCGTCACACTAGAGAGGAATACAGACGAGTGATATGCGAGTTAAAATTTCATAGCACTCGGACCTATGGAGCAGCTTACATCATTCGTTTTTTTCTTGGTTGTATTATACGTGCAAGCATGCTGCGATTTGCACCATATCTTGGCCGAGACTCATCAATGCAAGTCTATGGGTGCGAGAAAAAAACGAATTACACACGGACCATGTGTGTGACTTGCGAGAAATTCGCAAGACTTCTCCAGGTGACAGGAAATTGAATCATCCATTATCAGGAAGCTTTGGCATGCTAATTAGCTTGGGAAGCTCTAGAACAGAGGTGGGGAATCTGTTTTCTTCCAAACGCCATTTGGATATTTATTCCATCCATCGGGGGCTGTACAAACTCCGCCCACAAAGTACATCCTGAAGCTGGCACAGGTGTCAGGACATAATCTTTCATTACATGCACTTCAATGTTCAGTAGTGAACACTGCATGTGTGTGTTAACAGAGCAAGAAGAAATTAATGAGTTGGTGGCAATCAAAATACAACTCCCTGCCCAAGCACTGAGGTTCCTGAGAATCTGCCCGGGGGCCTGATAAAAGGTCATCGAGGGCCATAAATGACTCGGGAGCCTGAGTTTCCCCACCCCTGCTCTAGAAAAATCCTGGAAGCATACCTCCACGGAGTCCAGCAGCATGGCAACTTACATCAATGTTGAGATGCTCATAGTTATGGTGCAAGAGAGGCCAGAACTATGGCATCAAAGGGACGCACATTATGCAAACCGGGCACGGAAGGAGGCAGCATGGAGGAGGTTATGCGTGCAGATGTTCCATGACTATGAAGACAAACCTCATGAGACCCAGCAGCATATTAGTAAGTACAATCCTTTAAAAATCTTCTTGATCAAAGTAACACGTGTTACCATGAGAACACAAAATCAGAATATGTGATATTCTTGTTAGAATATGTGGCGTATTTCATATTTAAAACTAGGCAAGTATCAGGCCACATTACACTGTAAATTACATTTTGTAAGATAAACACATATTTTCAATGTACCAATTTTTTGTTATGTTACATTGCAGTGACTGATGTCATGAGACACTGGCACAGCTGTAAGGAGGAGTACCAGAGCCGGGGTACCTTTTACATGCGGGTGCCAGAACTGCCGGGACTGTCACTCGCGTTGCGGGGGAAGACTAAAAGTGCAGGACAGACAAGGTCATGTCACTGACTTGGGGAAGGCGAGCATATATAGCGTGTTGCGCAGGAAAACAGCCAAAGCCTGCACGAGGGAGCTGAGTGGCAGTTCCAGTGGTGCCACTACTGAGAAGGCAGAGTATCTTGTGGGTGCCGAGCACCCTGACCGAACCGCTGCAGCAGTGCTCCCGGCCGATAGGTGATCCTCAGACAGACCTCCACCATCCTCCCAGTTTCTGTACCGAAGTCGCAGACCGGTCCATTGACAGAACGCTAGGCGGTGCCAGGTATCAAAAGGCCAGAACTGTCATATGCCGAGGAGCAAAGGCTCGCTCTAGTGGCATTTCATGTTGGACTCAGTACCGTGCCAGCCTTTGTAATGCGCGAGAGAACTGTTCATTACCCAGAGACTTCTTCAAAACGAGCCGTGCTGCTGTTGTCAGTGCCACCATTATATTCCCGCGAAGTAGAGAATCCGTTGAGACGACCCACACCGCTGCTGCTGGTGCCACCGTTGAAACCCCGAACCCTCCTACGCCTGAAGACAACATTCTGTTAAGTTTAAGCTCTTCCTTTCTACCCTGTCCAAACTCCCATACCCGTCTTTTGTCCTATTACTACCCCTTCATGCCCCATTTCTCCCTGCGTGGAGTATATTTGTTGTTAATAAAATCCTGTTAACTCTTGATCTGTCTCCTTCCGTGGTGACATCCCATGTTCCTGCGATTCCTACACTTCGCGTAGTAGGCAAGATGTTGCACAATGGCGTGGAGGCAGCAGATCAAGCAGTTGGAGGGGCCTCCAAATCCAGCATCTCCCTGGGGGCAATGTTGAATAACCTCCCCAAGTTCACCGGGAGCAATACCATGCTCTGGAGTTGTACTGAATGTATAAAGGGGACGATGCGGATGCAGCCCATTACTCTAGCCCTTGAAGCAGAGGTAGCTATGATGGCTCTAGACGGGAAGGCCCGGGACTCTGTCATGCTTCGACCCCCTCAGGCGAGAGACACATCAGATAAGGTCCTACTGATACTTGAGGAGACACACGGGGACACGACTGATGTGAGAGTTGCGCATGCGTCTGTTCAGGCCTATTCAAAGAGAGGGGGAGACGGTAAATCAGTTTATGAATGCGCTGCCGGAGCTTCACACTGCTACTGCTCACAGACCGGGTAGGTGTAGGCACCATAGACACAGTGTTGCGGGACCAGTTGGTGACTGAACTGCGTGACGTACTATTAAAGCAAGCATTATGGGAGTGCCTAAGAGCTAAACCCAGTATGACCTTTTCGTAGGTAGGAAGTGAGGCGCGAACACGTGAGAAGGAACAGTGGGTGACGGTTCCAGTAGGGAAGGTCCGGAGTAGAGAGGTATCCACCACTGCAGTTGCTGCACCCCAATGGGTAGAAGATTTGTGCAAAGAGATAAAGCAGATACGTGAAGAACTGGCTGAAATGAAGAAAACCCCTGCCACAGCTGTCAACCTACCTGAAAACCGAACCGGTCCCGCTCCTAGGAGAGATGAGAATGGTCCGCAGAGAAGGACTCCCTGTGTGTTTCAATTGTGGGGAATTGGGTCATGTATCTTGTTGGTGTACGCAGAGGGGAAGAACCCTTCAGCGCCATCCATTAAACAAGCTGGCTCCAAGCTTAGGGGACACCACCCGGAGCCCAATTTGTCTAGAAGGAGTACTAGAAGTCCCACCAGCATGGTGTCCGCATGCCCACTGGTCTGGGCAGAGATGGACGGACAAGTCGTACATTGTTTTGTCAATGCGGGCTCCCAAGTGACCACGATGCCTGAAGTATACTTCCGCCGCCACTTTTCTAAGGCCTTGCGGCCTGAATGGGCTCACGGCAGCCAATCAGTTGCCCATCCCCGGTTGCGAATATTGTGATCTGCGGTAAGGACATGGGGCAAAAAGGGGTAGTGCTGACAGCTGGAGAAGAACTTAACGAGCACACCGTCACATTGGGCATGAATGTTCTGAAGGAGTTCGGAAACCTTCTTAATGATAAGTCCCCCAAAAGATTTTTGAGTCAATGGAGTACCAAAACGCCACAAAGGTGGATTTTTCAACAGCTGATAAGAGCGACCCAAGCTCAGGAAACTTCCAGCAAAGGAAAGGCACTAGGAAAAATAATTGACCCCTCTGCTACCAACAGAGTCTTACCACCGGGTCAAACAGTGCTAACTCTCCCCGTTCGGACCTGCGTCCCTCTGGACGGAGTGCAGGTCCAGATTGAACCAAGCAATCCCAATCAGCTGCCAGCAGGGATCCTGGTGGCTATAACTTTGGCTACAGTGCGGGACAGAAGAGTGCTAGTACGCTGTGTAAATCTGAGGGAGAAGAACGTAACTTTACCGCCCGGGTGTGAGGTGGCTCAGGTCATGTGCCTGCCAGAAGAGTTGGAAAGCTGTACGGCCTAAGGCGGCACCATCACACAAGGGGATCCCTGGATGGTGACCATGAAAACAAAATTACCAACCAAACCGCATCATTTACAGGAGGAACATCGTATTTTGGATCAAATGAGAGCCAAGCTGACTGACCTTGCGCCTCAGCAAATTCAACAGGTGGAGGCACTGTTAGGGAAGTACCAAGATGTGTTTGCAAAACACGAAGGCGATTTTGGATGCACCACAGCAATTGCGCATGAGATACCTACTGTAAACACCGTGCCTATCCGAAAACGTTACAGTCAAATTCCTCCTCAAATGTATCAGGAGGTGAAGGGGATGTTATCTCAGATGCTGCAGAGAGGGGTGATTCGAGAAAGCCAAATCCCCTGGGCTGCTCCCATTGTGCTAGTGTGGCGCCCCTGAGGCTCAGTCGCCACAGAGGTACTGCACCTCCTCCTGAAGTATGGTGCCTCACCATCCAGGTAAGTTGGAGGCTCCTGACCACACTCCAACATCTGCATCCCACACAACACTCAGAGAGGAGTGAGGAAAGAAGATCCCTGGGAGAGGGATGGAGGAAGGAGGTGCTGCAGCAGACCTCAGTGACCTGGGTCTGCTGGCACGGGAAAGGAAAGAAGGAGAAAAACATTGAACTGAAACCTGATCTTCCATGAGAAGGAGAGATTAGTATGGAACAAAGGAGTAAAAGGGAACAGAGGATGTGGGTTAGAGGAGAACCCTGCCTAGAAGTTCTAAGCGCAAGGCCAGGGCCCGGTCCCTGAGGTTGTATGGATACTAATGGTCCTGCAGCAGACACCGGTGGAGTAGTGGGCTGTAAATGCACTACTCCCATCTAAGACTTGGGGGCACAACAGAAACTTGGATAGTGAGCCGGGACTCAGGAGTAAGGAGTCCCCGAAGCAGGCTACAGCTGTCTGCCGTACAAGTAGAGTTCTTGGGAACATCTGTCAGGAGGCACTCCAGTGTAACTCAGTACTGGGAGTACTTCACACTTAAAGGTGCTATAAGAGGAGACGTTCAGAATGGTACATTTTGGCATAGCGTTGGAAGAGAGCATTCCATCTGGCCTGGAGGTTGATTGAGTCTCTGACCCGGAGGACACAGTACGGAGGCAGGCACCTGTGTGTACTACAGACTGTGAGTAAAGCTTTGGAATTACAAGCCCTGGTGTCCTCCATTGATTTTTGCGCCAACACAACCAGCACTGCTACACCTGGGTACCAGCTACTACACCGTGCGAGATTCGTACCCGTTGCCAAGGATTGAGAAGTCCCTTTCTGCTTTGGGAAATGTCAAATATTTCTCGACTCTGGACCTCGCGAGTGGCTACTGGCAAGTGCCCATGTCTGAACAGGATCGAGCTAAAACGGCCTTTATACTTCCTATGGGTTTATTTGAGTTTGATCGGATGCCATTTGGACTGGCCAACGCTCCAGGCACGTTTCTGCAGCTCATGGAAAGATGTTTAGGGGACCTGAACTTTGAGGCCACCCTGATTTATCTGGATGACATCATCGTCTTTGCTCCCTCATTTGAAGAGCATCTGCGAAGGCTAGAACAAGTGCTGAGTCTCCTACAACAACATGGGCTAAAAGTGAAGCTTCAGAAGTATCATCTGTTCTGTACCCAGATTGAGTATCTGGTGCATGTTGTCTCTGCAGAAGGAGTGAAGCCATCTCGAGAAAAGGTTGCTGCGGTACGAGATTGGCCTACCCCAAAGATCGCAAAGAATGTGAGAGCTTTTCTGGGACTCACCAGATATTTCAGGCGTTTTGTCAAGGATTTCGCCCGTATTGCAAACCCGTTGCAGGAATTGTTGAAAAGGGTACCAGCGAGTGCTAAGAACCAAGCTTTACAGTGTGGACAGAGACTAGAAGAGGCTTTCCAAGCTCTGAAACAGGCTCTGACGGAGGCACCAATGTTGGCCTATGCCAATTTCACGCAGTCGTTCAATCTGCATATACATGGAAGTTTGCACGGACTTGGGGCCATGTTGTCTCAGGTTCAGAAGGGAGAAGAGCGCGTGATTGCCTACGCTAGCTGTTCTTTGCATGATTCAGAAGGAAACCCAAACAATTATACTTAGTTTTAGCTGGAGCTGTTGGCATTGGTGTGGGCCATGACTGAGAAATTCACTGAATAACTGTCTGGGACTGAAGTCCATGTGCGCACGGACAATAATCCTCTGGTTCACCTGGGGAAAGCAAAGTTGGGAGCCCTGGAACAGGACTGGGTGGCTCGGATGGCGAAGTTCCGTTACAAGATTACCTATAAAAGAGGAGCATAGAATACCCATGCTGATGCCCTGTCCCAAGTGAACTATGGGAAGCCTGGACGCAACTGTGACGAAGATTTAGAAGCTGAAGATGTTCCAGTGTTTCGAGACTCTGCTAGGATGGTGGCAGCCATGCGGGAGCCAAATCAGGCAACGGATCAAGCCCATCTTTTGGAACAGTCCCGGGATGAGTAGTGTGATGTACAATGTCTGCAAGATATGTTTTCTGTTGGAATGTGCTACAAATCCTCCATCCTAGGACATTGTAAACTGTCAGTAGTAGGAATTCCTTCCCCCCAGGTTTTATCAACCCTGCCACTTCCTCTGGAAGAGCAGGAATGTTAATTAGCTAGACCATCTTCCTCACACCATTTGGCTTCTCTCAGCTGAAAGAGAAAAATGCGGGAAAAAGGTCTTTGTTTGAAATAAAAACTTTAAGAGCCTGCCCTGCGAAAACCGTACCAAGTAGAGATATGAAAATCATATTTCTGCGATCCGAGCAGACCCAGCTTCGCTGTGGTGCCTGTTGCAAAACTCTCGGATGTCCAGAACCTGAGATATGATTTGCGCCCAAATGGACGGTCATATCGCATAGATGTTTGATGTTTTCTTGATAGGCTCATTACGCTGGGTAACATGATACCACTGATGAGTCCATACCAGCTTCTCCCATAAAGTTATAGCTAATCTAAGTTTTGTAGCCAAAACATAAATCGGAGGAGAGAGGAGGGATCAACCCAGAATGCATCTCTCCGTGATGTCACAAAGCAAAGCCTATAAGGCCTTCCCTGGGCAAACCAGCTCAGAACAGCTGCAGAGTCCGTGCTGACAAGAACTCAGATGAGCAGAGAAGTGCAGCTCCGCCTCCACCCACCTTAAAGCCACATGGTCTGCCTAAGGAACAATATGGAACTGTGAGTGTAATCTCTTTGTTTTCTCCACTTTTATTTTATACCTGTACTGTACATATTTTATGTCTCAATTTTATAGCAACTTTTATCTGTAATCACTGTCCTCTTTCGGAAAATAAATGAAATTATTTAGATCTGTCTCCATGCTCTAAGAATCGAACTATACGCCTTTGTTAGATAATCGCTACTAATTCAAAGGGTTTGCCACGGACCCTCTTAATTTAACACTGTGAATTAAGTAACCGTGACTGGTGGCAGCGCGTTGTGCACGGCTATTGCGGCTTGCTGGCAGTCTAGAAGGGTCTTATATTGCTGAATAAGGGTCTGCGGCCACAGCATTGATAATTCCCTTACTGCAGAAGCCTAATTGCCGGTTCACAACAGGCAGCCCGTCCGGCGACTAATTATCCTAGGTGCAGTTCCCTGACTGACCTGAGGGTAAGGGGGCGCCGGAGAGCTGCGAGTTCCAAAGTGGAACTGAGAAAGTGGGGTATACACAAATCCCCGCAGTACTTGGAAGATTGATAGCAGTGGTGGGGCATCCAAATTAAACTCCCCCTGCGGCAAATTGTAGAGCGAGATTAGCTTGCTGGATATTTTTGTCACATGGTGCCGGTGGTGGGATAACTAAGATAAGCCCCAACGGTGCCTGTGATAGCTGTGTGCCGGCATTGTGTCACGTCCCTCCGTCCGCTGATACACCCGTGTCAGTGGTGGGATTGTGACATAGTGGTGACACAGGGTCCGCTGTCCGTCGCGTTTTGGTGGCAGCGGGACCCCCGTTAGTGTCGCCCGTAAGTAGACGAACGGCGGTGGGCAGTTCGTCACATATTGGTGGCAGAGCGGTGGGATAATCCTAGAGCATTAGTGATTTGGTTTGAGCAATCATTCTTCTCACTAAAAACCTGCACGGTTCCTGCGGGAATCCTGCATCATAGGTTTTGGAGAACAGACTCAGTGGTTACTAGTCCTGAGACATTAGTGTGTACTTGCAAGTATCCCCCTCCCGTTTCTTCGTTTTTCTTTTTCTATCTTTTATTTGGCAACCATGGCGGCAAAAGGAGAACCTTGGTACAACCGGCAGACAAAGGAAGTTCTTGCTGCGTTATGCACGTACCAAGGCCTTGACGCCACGAACAAAAACAGAGCTCAAATGATCACGGCTCTAGTGCAGCTGGACAACGACCAGAATCCAGCGAGCGCAGAAGTTGGCCCAAGTTGCAATGGGGCTGCAGCAGAGGCTCCACTCCTGAGCGCTGGCCCCACATTCAACCAGAACGGGGTGGACCCCTATCTGCAAATGGCCTTGGACGAACTCCCCGCCGAAGACAGGGATGGGCGGGTGAGGCTGATCCAGCAATATCGGCAGGAAGCCCAGGCTGAGAGAGCTGAGCGCCGAGCAGAGGCTGAGAGAGCCGAGCGCCAGGAGCAGAGGGCCCATGAACTGGAGGTACTCCAGCGGGGTGGGAATGCCCCCACAGCCCGAAGCGGTGAGCCCAGCAGCATCCAGACTCCTAAACCCCGGCCAGAGCATTTTCCCGTGATGGAAAAGGACGGGGACTTGGACACGTTTCTGCGAGCCTTTGAGAAAGCCTGCAGACAGTACCAGCTGCCCAGAGACCAATGGGCAAGGTACTTGACCCCAGGGCTAAAAGGCAAAGCCCTGGAGGCATTTGCTTCTCTTCCGCCAGAAGCCGATGATGACTATGACGCCATAAAGCAGGCGCTGATCGCCAAATACCGGCTGACACCTGAGGTATACCGAAAGAAGTTCCGGCACCTCCAACGTGGCCCACATGATAGCTACAGTGATGTGGTGCAAGGACTCAGGACCCACTTTGACCAGTGGATCCATGGACTGTCCGTTGAAACCTTTGAGCAGCTACGGGACCTGATGATCAAAGACCAGTTCCTGCATCTCTGCCCAGCTGAGGTCCGACAGTTCATCCTGGACCGCGAACCAACGAACGCGGACAAAGCGGCGCAGATCGCCGACAACCACGAGGCCAACCGGAAGCCCGAGACGCGGAGGCCAGTCGCCACCAGCTGGAAAGGGGGTAAGCCAGCAACCAACCCCAATGCCCCAGCTAGCCGTCCCTCCGGAGGCCCAGTCCCTGTTGCCAACAGCAGGCCGGCTACTGACAGTCGCCTGTGTCACCACTGCCAGCGGCCTGGTCACTTCTTTTACACCTGTCCGAATAGGCCGAAGAACCCCCCAGCCAAGGCCCCCGGGCCCAACGCCTCTGTTCTTTTGGTGGGAGGTGTGGTTGGGAGGGCTGACGACAACGTTCAACCTGTTCAGGTGGGGGCCCGTCTTGCTACAGGCCTCAAGGACACCGGGGCTGAACAAACCCTCATCCGTCCTGGACTGGCGGCCCCTGAAGAGTTTGTTGAGGGGAAAACCCTGACTGTCACCGGGATTGGAGGCACCCGTTGTCCCTTGCCAGTGGCACGAGTTTTTCTTGACTGGGGTGCCGGGAGCGGGTTGAGGGAGGTGGGAGTGTCTGAAAACCTGCCCACTGATGTTTTATTGGGGACTGACTTGGGGCGGATGGTTGCATACTACGTCCCTGACACCCTTCCCCAAACTGATAATAAGGGTAACGTTAACCCTGATGATGATGATGATGACGGGAAACTGAATGTGTTACCTGCTAATGCCTTGATGAGTAATGATGCAACTAACAACCATTCTTTCCCCAGGTACGATGCTGATGCTGATGTGAATGTACCAAAGCAAACTGATAACCATTCTTCTCCTAGGAAGGATGATGATGATGTTGATGTATCTGTGCCGACTGAACCCGTTAACCCTTTCTTTGAAGCGGTAGATGTGTCCACAGGTACCGAAGTGCTCAGCCCCATCACTCTGCGGAGTGAGACGGCTGAGGAACCCCTGGCAGGAGTAAGCAACGGTGCTCAAGGAAATGGGGAGGTGCATGGGGACCATGAGGAAGGTAATGCCATGCAGCTGACCAGTGCCACCGAGGAAGGTAACTGGCCCATAAGTAGCACTGCTCCTGAAGTGTTGGGGGTGGATGGGGAGGTAGAGCCCAGGGCAGCACCAGCTGGTGGGTCTGAAGAAATCCCCAGGGAGACAGCATACATAGCAGCTGTCACACGCAGTCAGAGTGCCCAGATCGCAGGTAACGCACTGTCTTCTGGACCCTCTGCTGCTACAGGAGAGACTGAACCAGAGGTGAACCCAGAGCCGGTTCCAGAGGGTCCCAGTAAAGAGGGGACCCTGACGTCACTTCTGGCAGCCTCCAGCATGGAGTTCCAGGCTGCTCTGCACTCAGATGCCAGCCTGGAGAAATTGAGAGGTCTCGCCGAGACGCCCACCTCCAAGTCTGATAAGGAGAGGGTGTTCTGGGAACGAGGAAGGTTGTACCGGGAGACAGTACCCGGAGATCCTAAAAAGGAGTGGTTGAGGGAAAGACAGCTGGTCGTCCCCTATCAGTTCAGAACTGAGTTGTTGCGGATTGCCCATGAGATTCCACTCGCTGGACACTTGGGGATCAGCAAAACAAAGGCACGGCTGTCTCAACACTTTTATTGGCCCAAGATGGGGACAGATGTAACACACTACTGCCGCTCCTGTGCCACCTGTCAAAAAGTGGGTAAGGCGGGGCCTGCTCTTAAGGCTCCCCTTATTCCTTTGCCGGTGATAGAGGAGCCTTTCCAGAGAATCGCGGTGGACATTGTAGGACCGCTGTCCGTCCCCAGCAGCTCCGGAAAGCGATACATTCTCACCGTGGTAGACTACGCTACCCGGTACCCGGAGGCAGTAGCTCTGTCTTCAACCAGGGCAGATAAGGTGGCTGACGCACTGGTGACCATCTTTTCAAGAGTAGGATTTCCCAGGGAGATGCTTACCGATCAAGGGCCCCAATTCATGTCTCGCCTAATGGAGGCTCTCTGTGAGAAAATGCAGGTGACGCAGCTGGTATCGAGTCCGTATCACCCACAGACTAATGGTTTGTGTGAACGCTTCTAAGGTACCCTCAAACAGATGCTCCACATACTGGTTGAGACCCAAGGGCGCGACTGGGAGCGGTACCTCCCACACCTGCTGTTCGCTTACAGAGAAGTTCCGCAGGCCTCGACCGGGTTCTCCCCCTTCGAGCTCCTGTATGGCAGGCGAGTCCGGGGACCCCTTGGGTTGATAAGAGAATCCTGGGAAGATGAGCCAAACCCCACAGAAGTGTCCATCGTGGATTATGTCATGCGCTTCCGTGACAAGATGCAGACCTTGACGCAGTTGGTGCATGACAACATGACGCAGGCTCAGGCTGACCAGAAGCACTGGTATGACCAGAACGCCCGGGAGCGGACATACCAGGTGGGTCAAAAGGTGTGGGCGCTGGTCCCTGTACCAACGGATAAGCTTCAGGCAGCCTGGGAAGGCCCGTACGTCGTCCACCAACAGCTCAACCCGGTCACCTACGTGGTCACGCTTGACCATGCTCGGGGTAGGCGCAAGGCCTTTCACGTCAACATGCTGAAGGCGCACTACGAACGTGAAGCTTGCGTCCTACCGGTCTGCAATCTGCCAGAGGATGGGGAGGAAGATTCCCTCCTGGACATGCTGGCCCAGGCCAAGGCCAATGGGTCCATTGAGGACATGGAGATAAGTGGTTCGCTCACCGTGTCCCAGCGGTTGCAGTTGATGGCCACCCTGGAACTCTTCCGGCCCGTGTTCACCAACCGTCCTGGGAGGACGGAGTTAGCGGTTCATGAGGTGGACACCGGGAATCATGCCCCATTACGGCG
Organism: Dendrobates tinctorius; assembly: GCF_039654945.1. Taxonomy (NCBI): domain Eukaryota; kingdom Metazoa; phylum Chordata; class Amphibia; order Anura; family Dendrobatidae; genus Dendrobates; species Dendrobates tinctorius. The sequence goes on from NW_027362086.1 coordinate 286,220, forward strand.
AACACCTTATCGGATCTCTGAAACGGTGCAACAAGTCATGCGCCAAGAGGTCGATGAGATGTTAAGGCTGGGAGTGATTCGACGGTCAAAAGGTGCGTGGGCTTCACCTGTAGTCCTCGTGCCTAAAAAGGATCGAACCACCCGGTTCTGCGTGGACTACAGGGGGCTCAACGCCATCACAACCTCTGATGCCCACCCGATGCCGCGCATCGAGGATCTGCTCGAGCGGTTGACAAACGCCAACTACATATCCATCATGGATTTGAGTCGGGGATACTGGCAGATTCCCCTGAGCCCTGAGGCGCAGGAGAAATCCGCCTTTATCACCCCCTTTGGACTGTACGAGTCCACGGTCATGCCCTTCGGCATGAAGAATGCCCCTGCCACTTTCCAGCGGATGGTCAACCACCTGCTTCGGGGACTGGAGGAGTACGCAGTGGCGTACTTAGACGATATTGCCGTCTTCAGTTCCACCTGGGAGGAACACCTTCAGCACCTCCAGGAGGTGCTCAAGCGTCTTCACAAGGCAGCGCTGACCATCAAGCCGGGGAAGTGCCAGATAGGCATGCACAAGGTCCACTACCTGGGGCACCGGGTAGGCGGGGGTTCCATGAGTCCGGAGCCAGAAAAAGTGGACGCAATCGTGTCCTGGCCCACCCCCAGGACCAAGAAACAGGTGAAGTCCTTCTTGGGCACTGCAGGGTACTATAGGCGGTTTGTACAGGACTATAGCGCCCTTGCCAAACCCTTGACTGACCTCACCAAGCAGAGGCTACCCCAAACAGTCAACTGGACAGATGACTGTGAGGCGGCTTTCCAAGCTTTGAAAGCAGCCCTGTGCAACTCTCCAGTGTTGAGAGCAGTCGACAGCAGTCGCCCGTTTCTGGTACAGACCGACGCCAGCGAGTTTGGCCTCGGTGCTGTGCTTAGCCAGGTCGACTCGGGGGACCAAGAGCACCCCGTGTTTTACCTGAGCCGGAAACTTTTGCCGAGGGAAGTGGCATACTCGACCATCGAGAAGGAGTGTCTGGCCATGGTGTGGGCACTGCAACGTTTGCAGCCCTACCTGTACGGGCGCGCCATCACGGTGGTAACTGACCACAACCCTCTGAGCTGGTTGCACACAGTGTTGGGAACCAATGGAAGATTGCTCCGCTGGAGCCTTGCCCTTCAGCAGTATGACTTCACTGTAAAACACAGGAAGGGCAGTGAAAACGGCAATGCCGATGGGTTGTCCCGCCGGGGCGAACCCGCTGAGGTGCGCATGGCCGATTACCGAGAGGTAATGCCTCCTTAGCGCCCTCTTAAGGGGGGAGGTGTGATGTACAATGTCTGCAAGATATGTTTTCTGTTGGAATGTGCTACAAATCCTCCATCCTAGGACATTGTAAACTGTCAGTAGTAGGAATTCCTTCCCCCCAGGTTTTATCAACCCTGCCACTTCCTCTGGAAGAGCAGGAATGTTAATTAGCTAGACCATCTTCCTCACACCATTTGGCTTCTCTCAGCTGAAAGAGAAAAATGCGGGAAAAAGGTCTTTGTTTGAAATAAAAACTTTAAGAGCCTGCCCTGCGAAAACCGTACCAAGTAGAGATATGAAAATCATATTTCTGCGATCCGAGCAGACCCAGCTTCGCTGTGGTGCCTGTTGCAAAACTCTCGGATGTCCAGAACCTGAGATATGATTTGCGCCCAAATGGACGGTCATATCGCATAGATGTTTGATGTTTTCTTGATAGGCTCATTACGCTGGGTAACATGATACCACTGATGAGTCCATACCAGCTTCTCCCATAAAGTTATAGCTAATCTAAGTTTTGTAGCCAAAACATAAATCGGAGGAGAGAGGAGGGATCAACCCAGAATGCATCTCTCCGTGATGTCACAAAGCAAAGCCTATAAGGCCTTCCCTGGGCAAACCAGCTCAGAACAGCTGCAGAGTCCGTGCTGACAAGAACTCAGATGAGCGGAGAAGTGCAGCTCCGCCTCCACCCACCTTAAAGCCACATGGTCTGCCTAAGGAACAATATGGAACTGTGAGTGTAATCTCTTTGTTTTCTCCACTTTTATTTTATACCTGTACTGTACATATTTTATGTCTCAATTTTATAGCAACTTTTATCTGTAATCACTGTCCTCTTTCGGAAAATAAATGAAATTATTTAGATCTGTCTCCATGCTCTAAGAATCGAACTATACGCCTTTGTTAGATAATCGCTACTAATTCAAAGGGTTTGCCACGGACCCTCTTAATTTAACACTGTGAATTAAGTAACCGTGACTGGTGGCAGCGCGTTGTGCACGGCTATTGCGGCTTGCTGGCAGTCTAGAAGGGTCTTATATTGCTGAATAAGGGTCTGCGGCCACAGCATTGATAATTCCCTTACTGCAGAAGCCTAATTGCCGGTTCACAACAGGCAGCCCGTCCGGCGACTAATTATCCTAGGTGCAGTTCCCTGACTGACCTGAGGGTAAGGGGGGCGCCGGAGAGCTGCGAGTTCCAAAGTGGAACTGAGAAAGTGGGATATACATAAATCCCCGCAGTACTTGGAAGATTGATAGCAGTGGTGGGGCATCCAAATTAAACTCCCCCTGCGGCAAATTGTAGAGCGAGATTAGCTTGCTGGATATTTTTGTCACATGGTGCCGGTGGTGGGATAACTAAGATAAGCCCCAACGGTGCCTGTGATAGCTGTGTGCCGGCATTGTGTCACGTCCCTCCGTCCGCTGATACACCCGTGTCAGTGGTGGGATTGTGACATAGTGGTGACACAGGGTCCGCTGTCCGTCGCGTTTTGGTGGCAGCGGGACCCCCGTTAGTGTCGCCCGTAAGTAGACGAACGGCGGTGGGCAGTTCGTCACAAGTAGGTTTGGGTGCAGCAGGAAGATGAAGAATTGGCTTTACTCAGGCGATGGGTGTCTTCTGAGCAATTGCCTAGCCGGAGAGAAAGGGAGGCTCTGTCCCCTAGTAGTCTATGGATGCTGCGCCATTGGGAAAATTTACAGATAAATAATGGCATCCTATACCAGAAAGTCCTGCTACCACAGGAACTGGGGAGTACCTGGAAAACGGTGATTCCTGAAAAGATATTGCCTCAGGTGGCTACAGAGGCGCATGAGCGAGGAGCCCAACTCGGGCCGGAGAAAAAAGTGGCTGTGGCGCCTGTTATCACCCCCCTGTCAGCCATGGAAGAGGCTTGTTGACGCTGTCGAGCCCAAACAGAGGGCTCCTAGCCAAGCCACAGTGACATCTGCTCTGTTGGAACTTCTGATGATAGACTATCTCACCATTGGCCCCGCAAATCAAAGGTATCACTGCTTAGTGATGATAGATCATTTCTCGAAGTTTGCTGTTGCGACTCCTACTTGAGACCAAACCGCCGAATCTGCTACTTATACCATCTGTAAGAACTTCATTCAGGTGTACGGGTGCCCCGAACGCATACATTCAGATCAGGGCACTTGCTTCGGGAAAGTGATGGAAGAACTTCACAGTCTATACCGGATCGGAAGGTCCCGGACGACACCTTATCATCCCCAAGGGAATGGATCTTGTGAGCAATTTAACTGCACCCTCATACAGATGTTAAGAACTTTCTATAATAACAGAAGACATAGTACCACTGGTTATACTCCTTACTCTCTCCTGTTTGGTCGTACAGGGAAAGGAATCACAGAATTGGAGCTGGAGCCTGAGGAGGACTATCCACGGATCGGGGTGTCTTCTTGCGTTCGTGAACATAGACATTGGTTACAGACCCTGCATCATCTGGTGCAGACCAAGCTGCAGGAGCTGGAATATCCTCGAACTGCACCACTGCAAGGGACAGCTCTGCGTGCCGGAGATCGTGTTCTGGTAAGGGAAAAACAAGTTGGCAGCCCAGTGGCAGAAACACCCCTGTCAGGTGAACAAAGAGTAGATGCCAAGGGGCCAGTGTATGAAATCCAGCCTGAAGGGACAGAAGGAGTTCCCACTCGCATTGTGCACAGGAACATGCTACGACCCTGCGAGTCAAGGGATACTAACACAGTGCAAGAGTTATCAGATACCTCAAGCGAAGCTCCAGCCATCCTTGTAGCAGACGAGGAGGAAGAGACTGACATTGAAAGCCCGGCCGGGGAAACGCATCCACCAGTCCTCGAGAACAAACTTAACCAGCTGTACCCAGAAATTCTACTGCTCCTTCTACTTTACGGCGCTCCGAACGTTCCACCGCAGGCATGCCACCTATTTGCTACCATCAAGATCAGTTTGTCTGGCAGCAGATAGTCCAAGGTTTGGAAGAATGCCGGCATGAAATTGAGAAACTCTCACCCGTGGAATGGTGAGCTATAAGAAAGGGAGAATGTAAGGAGGAGTACCAGAGCCGGGGTGCCTTTTACACGCTGGTGCCTGAACTGCCGAGACTGTCACCCGTGATGCAAGGGGGAGACTAAAAGTGCAGGCAGACTGGGTCATGTGACTGACTTGGGGAAGGCGGGTATATATAGCGCGTTGTGCGGGAAAAGAGCCAGAGCCCGCACGAAGGAGCTGAGTGGCGGTTCCAGTGCTGCCACTGCTGAGAAGGCAGAGCATTTCGTGGGTGCCGAGCACCCTGACCGACCCACTGCAGAAGTGCTCCTGGCCGACAGGCGATCCTCAGACAGACCTCTGCCATCCTCCCAGACAGCTTCTGTACCGAAGTTGCAGACTGGACCGTTGACAGAATGCAAAGTGGTACCAGGTATCAAAAGGCCAGAACTGTCATATGCTGTTGAGCAAAGGCTCGCCTAGTGGCATTTCACGCTGGACCGAGTACCGTGCCAGCCTTTGTAATGCGTGGGAGAACTGTTCATTACCCAGAGACTCTGTTAAGATGATCCGCGCCGCTTTTGTCGGTGCCACCATTGGATTCCCGTTAAGTAGAGACTCCGTTGAGATGACCCGCACCACTGTCACCGTTGGAACCCCGAAGCCTCCTATGCCTGAACACTACATTCTGATAAATTTCAGCTCTTCCTTTCTACCCTGTCCAAACTCCCTTACCCATCCTTTGTCCTATTACTACCCCTTCATGCCCCGTTACTCCCTGCATGGAGTATATTTGTTGTTAATAAAATCTTGTTAACACTTGATCTGTCTCCTGTTCGTGGCGACATCCCATGTTCCTGCGATTTCTAGACAGCGTCAGGGACCAGTACTGGCTGGAAGGACAGATGCGGGCCAGGAGTGGGGATGCAGCAATGAGAAAAAGGAAGTACATCTACTTCGATCGGCTTAATTTTCTGGCTCCTGTTCTGGATTTGAGAGCGTAAGTGCATGCATCACACCACATTTTACACATGCTGTTAGCGTCAAATCTACATTTTTTTTCAAAAAATAACAGCACACAGTCCAACCTAACATAGATGGAGACAGCATCAGACTCTGAGGCCCTAATTGATCCAGTCGGGGAAGGTGAAGAGGTGGCTGGTCCATCTACTGCACCTTCCAGCTGCATCCACCCACCACCATCAGCAGCATCGGCATCAGCACCACAGGAGGAACATCTAGAGGAGGACCAGGGAAACAGCAGGAGCCCTACCTGGAGACCTCAACCCAGGCTGCCGTCATCCCACACCGTGGCCGACGTAGGAGAGACGTAGCAACCTCAAGCAACAGGAGGCATGTTGACAGTGGGGTGTTGAACTATTTGGCCAGGGCTGCCAACGATGATGGGGAGGAAGCAATATGCCTGCAGCCTGGCACGGTACCTCCATCCAATACCCCGGGAGGTGAAGCTGTGTGCCAGAGGAGCAATTCAGATACTGATCGATGCCTGCACACCCCCCAATAACCCCAACCCAGTATTTGAACTTTTGGAATGGTGTTCAGCAGGGCACCAACAATAAGCTGCATATGCCGGGAATTCCAGAAGTGCAGGCTCCATCAGTATCTGTGCCACCTCCTCCCCGGGTGCCTACACCACAGTTACAACCCCCCCTACCTCGGCCTACAGTGGGCCAAATTTCAGGCTATAATGCTCAATATGGCCTCTTGATCAGACCCACTGTTGGAGGCTGGGCCCAACATGGGTATGGTCGACATGGCCATATTGGGGGTATGAACCACTTGGATACCCGACTACCCAAGAGTATCCACTTCAGTATCCATCATACCATCACTATCCTCAACAACAGGATCCTGGCCAGATACAACATCTCGGGTCAGCATATGTCAACCCACAGGGTGAACTACAAGTTGCGCCTCAAGCACAACAAAGCTCACAAGCTGGCCTCCTGCCATCACCGCCTCCAACCTATCAGAACTTATAATGTTCTATTTTGTTATTTTTTATGATAATTTTTTATTTTTCGTTTTGTCCTTTTGCTAATTTTTTAAGTCTTTGTTTGGCAAGTTGGATTGCCATAAAAAACATATGATTTGAATATGGTGTATTGTTTGCAAACACAAGATGTTAGGATTAAAAACAGTTCAAACTATATGACTGATGCATGATGTTATGACGATATTATTCATCTTCTGATTTACACAGTTTACACACTATTAGTGAAACACAACACACACTTCAATCATAAAAAGGAATTTAATTTGAGCACATAATTCAAATTTACAACATATATCAAAGAAACAATTTTCGGATTTAAACGTGCGCTGCTAGACAAAACGACTCCTTTCCAGATTGTGTACTTGTATACTTTTATTTTCCCAACGCGTTTCGAAGTCTCAAACTTCTTCCTCAGGGGATGATAGGTACATATCATCCCCTGAGGAAGAAGTTTGAGACTTCGAAACGCGTTGGGAAAATAAAAGTATACAAGTACACAATCTGGAAAGGAGTCGTTTTGTCTAGCAGCGCACGTTTAAATCCGAAAATTGTTTCTTTGATATCTGATGATCTATGGTCACGGCGGGGCCATTTGGATGTGCAGCAGCTTTGACCTCTATTCCTTTATGCCTCTAACTCTCCTGCTATTGGTGAGTATAATAGCTTGAACTGTATCTCTTTTACCTGGGTAAGACCCTATTGCGCTCTTTCTCTTTTAGTTTTAAATTTACAACATAGAAACAGCAATATCTTACCATGGAGTAGCTACCTCTGGTGAAACAAAATAATTTGTAAACACATCCTGCACTTTTAGTCCAGAAGGCTGACGACGGGGAGGTAGAACAATGTGTAATAGGCCTCATAACATTTTCCAACGCATCTTCATTATCATATGAGGAGCAGTCATGTATTCTGGTGAAGTTGTGAAGGATCACACAGGCTTTAATCACCTCATTCACATTTGATTCACTCAGTTGAATGGCTGACTGCAGGACACGCCATTTAGCACAAAGAATGCCAAAGGCACACTTCACCAGTCGTCGTGCGCGGGATAGGCGTAAGTTAAATATTCTGCGTCGGTGGTCCAGGGTTCTAAGGGGATAGGGCCTCATGACGTGACGTGTTAATTGAAAGGCCTCATCTGAAACCATCGCATAAGGCACCGCTTCCATAGTGGACCCTGGTATGTGACGTGGGGGTGGTAGGTCCAACTCATTATTGCGCAGCCACCGACCCATAATGGAAGAATTGAAGACTCTGGAGTCTCCAGTTCTTCCACAGGCCCCAATATCAACTATTATAAACCTGTAGGCCCTGACGACCAGGGCCAACAGCACTACAGAAAAATACTGTTTATTATTATAATATTGGGACCCTGAATTCGGCGGCTTACGCACACGGATGTACTTCCCATTCAGGGCTCCAATACAGTTTGGAAACTGGCACGTTTCCTCAAAGCCATGGGCTATCCGCAGCCAGTCTTCCATTTTGGGCTCAGGTATGACCACTTGATGTAGTCGGAACCATATTTCAGAGCATGTAGACCTGAGATTGTGGATTTTCCACTTAAAAATTCTAGATGCTGTGACGCATATGAAAGCCCAGTGGAAAGGAAGCTAAAAGTAAACAGAAACAAAAAAAAAAAATAAGAATCCATGCCACCAAAAACCAGTTTACTCATTCTTCAAAGTTATAGTCAAGAGCTAATAAGCCACGCCTTTACAACATTAAACTACATGCAATGGCAATGCTCTTAATGATACCAGCATATATTGTAAATGTACAAATGTTGTATTTTAAAATTAAAAACCAAGGAACACTAAAAGTAAGGGATGAGGGCTTTAAATAAACAAGGCTGGTTTCAACATCAACAACATAGACAATGAATACATACCGTAACGTAAGTATAAGGCGCTCCTCTGCAGAAATACACTTGCGCATCCTGCTGTCCTGAAAGGTGATCCCAGGGCACACTATCTCCATCAGAATGTCAAAGGTGGCAGGGCTCATCCGACAATACTGGAACTGGAAGAACTTGTCTGGATGGCTACGCAGAGATGCATATAGATGGTGGAAATGGCATTTAGTGAGCCGTCACCTCAAAAGCGGATGGCCCCACATTCGTCTCCACCTCCTCGGATCCACAATCACTGGGTTGTAAAACACACACTCAGTAGTATTGAAAGTAAGCCTGTTTGACATGTTTGTCACAAAGCAGAAAAACCACAACACAACCATGGACTCTAATGCAGATTGGAGGCTGCCACCTGTTGTTGAGTCAATAAATAGGGTTGTTGATTATAATTTTAATTCATTTCAGGGCTAGAAACCATTATGTCCATTTTGCAAGGCAGCGAGAAAAGCTCGCAATACGGATGCCATACGGATGTCACATGGATACTTTGATGCGTGGAAATCGCACCCTCGCATTGCACATGGATGACATAAGGATCACTGTTCAGGGAACATTTGTGCGTGTCTCGGCCATAAAAATCCGACCGATTTTTTTTTTTTATACGTTACGTGTGACTCCAGCTTTAGGTAAGTGTTCACACTGGACAGGGAGGTCAGGGACCCATTTGATTCAGGAGATTACCTTGACGATGGTGGATGGGCTCACATTATTTGGCCAAATTTTGTGCAAAGCGTCTCGTGTTATTTTCCTAAATCTCTAAAGACATTTTGCTGTTCATGTTTCACGTATTTCACACTGACATGCTTTAACATGATTTAGTGCAACCATTTTCCTATTTTGATGTTAGTTGTTTTTTGGTATGCACGTGTTCAGACTAGTTCTTGTTTTTTCAGTCAGTTTTCTTGTTATTCTCATGGGACTCTGTGACACAGTTTGTGTTGATGACCACTTGGGCCACAGGATAGTCCTTAGAGTCGCAATGGATACAGTGGACGCCCACCCTTTTTCCAGAAATCATCCGATGGAGAAAGGTAGCCCTCACAAGGCTTACCAAACTCTCTGAGTCCAGCAGACCAGTCATTTGCACCCCATTTACTGTTACGGGACATGCTTGCGGCCCTTCCCCTGCTTGAGGGACAGCACTGCAGTCAGGGTATGCAAAATATGAGTAGCGCTGTCCTGTGCTGCAGTCCATTGGCTTGGTGGTCATGAGGCAATGGGCGGCTATGTGGCCATGGGTATGACACCTCCAACAAATTACACTATGGGAAGGGACCTAGGACACTACAGTAATCTTAGCCGCCCCCCAGGTGTGGTTCTAGCTCCCCTCTTTTGGGTGTCAGCCCCACTTTGGGAACCCCAGTATGGGGATGCTGCAACCCTTTGCTTCACCACGGAACTCTCAACCACCTGGTACCTCTCCACTAGGTTCACTAGGTCATCAGCATTACGGGGATCTCACTGCGCAACCCAGGATTGCACTGGCCTTGGTAGGGAGTGTATTAACCTGTCCATAATGACCCTCTCCACCATCTGTGCTGGGGAGAAAGATTCAGGTTGCAACCATTTTTGGACCAGGTGTAGGATGTCAAACATTTTGGACCGGGAGGTTTGTCACTGCAATAGGCCCACTGGTGCACCCCTTGCATCCTGACAGTCAGAGTCACTCCTAAATGTGCCAATATCTCAGCTTTCAATTTGGCATACTCTTTAGCGTCCTGCAAGGCCAGGTCATAATAGGCCTTCTGCGGTTCACATGTTAAATATGGCGCCAGGACCTCCGCCCACTGCTCCGTAAGCAATTTCTCCGGTTCCACCACCCACTTGAAAACCGTCAGGAAGGCCTCAACATTATCCCCGGGGTCATCTTTTGCAACGCTTGTCTTACCGTCTTTCTGGCATACGATTTGTCACCTGGAATTGGGGAGGAGACCGCCGACCTCCCACGAACTACCTCTGTGAGTTACTCTGCTGCATTAGCGCCTCCAGCTGCTGCCGCTGCAGCTGCTGGTGTTGTAGCTGCTATGCCAACAGCTTATTTGTTTCTTGTTTCTCAATAGCTGCTGTTGTCTGGTGATCTGTAGCTGTTGTTGCACCTGAACCAAATGCTTTACAAGCTCCTCCATGCTTTCAGATTTCCCTCCTGCAGACACTTTCACCAAGGCCATGCAGTATCAGCAGTCACACTGCCTCTTGCAATTAGTGCCCGTGCTTCTATCGCCAATTGTAGGAGTCTGTACTCGGCTGCAGCTGAGGTAGGCACAGGAAGCAGTGTTGTTGAAATGTCCAAGCAAGTTTATTAAAATTGCATAAACTGCTCTGGATTGTTGAAACAAACGAACAGCCTTTTCCAACTAAAGTGACAAGCAAACAGAAAAAAAGAAACAGTCCATATAGTACTGCGGGTCCGCCCTCTCAGGTCAGCGTCTTTAGCGCACACGCACACAGTCTTCACACCTTCAGCCACAGACAATAAATGAGGCATTGGCATTTGGCCTCCATTTCATTAGCCAAACCACGCCCATGGTATTGGGATACGTGAGCCGTCATTCCCACCCATCTCTTATAACTGCTCGTAAAAAAACCCAGTCCTGGAATGGCCAAAAAAACTCTCAGCACAATAGGTGCTGGAGCATACATCCGAGCTCACATCACCGAAGTTAATAGCCGCGATGACACATATCTCCCCTCAAGGATTTGTCCGGCAGCCATCTTACAAGGTTTAAAATATAAACCTATGATTTTTTTTTTTTTTTTACAAAACACCATACACATGCTGAAAAATGTATTATGTTCAAATTTAAGGGGTTTACTGCACATTTCAAAACTGTTGTAGCCCAGTTGTTATGCAGTTTTGCCTCATGTTTGCTGCAAACAAAAAAATCTGCAGTAGAAAAAACTTGCGACCATTGTCAATTTGCTTTGTATTTTGAGTAATGTATGCAGTGTACAGATCTGTGCACTTTACAAAGCTTCCTCTTATCACTTTAACCCCTTCATCCCCGAGCCTATTTTCACCTTCATGACCGATAATGTGATAATAACTCGGGAACACTTCAACGGGTCCCACTGATTCTGGGTTTGTTTTCTCGTGACATATTGTACTTAATGATAATGCTATCATTTCTTCGATATGACTTGCGTTTATTTGTGAAAAAAAATCGGAAATTTGGTGAAAATTTGGAAAATTTTGCAATTATCAAACTTTTAATTGGTATGCCCTTAAATCAGTTATATCACACAGTATATTTAATAACATTTCCCACATATCTACTTTACATCAACACAATTTTTGAAACATATATTCATCTTTTACAATTTAAAAATGACAAGAAGGAAAATGGTCTAATAGAAAGGTTTGGGTATCCTGCATGGCTAGTAGGATGATTATTAGAGATGAGCGAGCAATAAAATGTTCAGATGCTTGTAACTTGAGCCAAGCAATTCCTATTTATAATTGCTTGCATATAGTATTATGCATCCCATAATCCTTCATACACTATAATGCACCCCATAGTCCATAGTTTAATGCATTCTATAGTCTTGTGTATAGTATAATGCACCCCGTAGTCCATAGAGTATAATGCACCCCATAGTCCATACATTATAATGCATCCCTTAATCCTCTGTAAAGTATAAATTACTCCATAGTCTATATAGTATAATGCACCCTATAGTCCATACAGTATAATGTATTCCATACTCCTTAGTACAGTACAATGTACCCCATAGTCCATATAGTATAACACACCTCAGTCCATACAGTATTATGCATCCCATATCCCATACAGTGTAATGCACCCCATAGCCCTCTGTTCCTCTGCATAGTATAATGCACTCCATGGTCCTCCATACTGTATTCTAGCCACCACAATATTCTAAAAAAAAAAAAAAATCCTCTCCTCTTCTCCGGTCTCTGAAGCGGCTACCCTGAATCTCAGCATAGCGAGCTCCATGTAGTGAAGTCATCGCGCTAATGAAGAATGATGGGGGAGGAAGCGTCAATACAGATAGGCTGCCGATACAGCTAAAGCTGCAAAGACAAGTGGGGGAGCCCATTGTTAGGGCTGGAACCAAGGTATCGCCCTGGCATATGGGCCCCATAGCGGCAGTGCAGGGAGATCGCATCTCCCTGCTCTTCCAGAGAGTTTAACTGTATCGACACACTGCACACGCTGATACAATTAAAAGTAGTGTAGCTCCGGGTTGGCGTCTCAGAGCGCGAGGCCCGAGGTGCCGCACCCTCTGCCCCCCTGGTAGCTACGCTACTGTAACATGGGCTTACAAAAACACACACAAAAAGACAGATGTCATATAGTGAAGCTACATAAGGATGAGAAAATTCTGGCTGCTACGACTGAATGAATGAACAAAAAATAAATCTCAACTAGAGATCAACAGGATGCGTAGATGACATAGTGCCAGCCCTGGGTGACCAAAAGCTGCGCCGGGAATGCTGTCCAGCCGACAGGTAGCACTGATCTAGATGGTGGACCGGAGTCCCGTGAATTGATCAGTTCATCTCTACTTCCAACTGTGCTGGATAAAGCGGACAGTCTCGGATTTGGGTCTACGCCCTACAGTCTCAAGCGTTTGCCGAATTTCTCTCACTGCTGTCACCCCTCTGATATCTCCTGCCAGGTAAAAAATAATGGTAAATGGGTGTGGATTAGGGTGTGGCCAGGCGCATGAGCAAAATTTGCCAAGGCACACTCATTTGTCCCTCTTTCTGTTCTTCAAAAGTTGGGAAGTACGATATACAGCTCTGGCAAAAATTATGAGACCACTTCCAAATGTTCAGTTTGTCTGATTATTCTCTTTATAGGTATATTTTTGAGTAAAATGTAAATTGTTCTTTTAGACTTCAAACTTCTGACATGTCTCCGAATTTACAAGCAATAAATGTGTTTTTTTTCTGAAAAGGAGAAGTGGTCACAATTAAAAAAAAAAAAACCCTGTGCTTTCAAACGTCAAATAATGCAAAGAAAACAAGTTCATAATCATTTAGAAACAATAGTACTAATGTTTTATCTCAGGAAGAGTTCAAAAATCAATATTTTATGGAATAACAATGATTTTTAAAAAGAGCTTTCATGCGTTTTGGCATGCTTGCCACCAGTCTTTCACACGGCTTCTGGCACAAAAATTTAAGCAGTTCTTCTTTGTTTGATGGCTTGTAACTATCCATCATCCTCTTGATTACATTCCAGAGGTTTTCAATGGTGTTCAGGTCTGGAGAATGGGCTGCCCATGACAGGGTTTTGATATGGTGGTCATAGTTCTGTAGCCGGGGTCAGGGTCCTATCAGTTCATTGTCTGTATCATCTCACATCAGTAAATTCAAGGTGACAAACAAGAAAACCCCATTATAAAACTTTTTATTTAAAAAAAAAAAAAAAAAGCCCACAAAATTGAGGATGAAAATGTATGATAAAGAGCCAAATGGAAGAAAATAGCAGCCAGTAGGTGCGCATAGACAATCACATATGGGTGCAGACTCCTGAACATACAGTATACGAAGTTTGTACAACAAGGCCCCCAAAGGGAAAGGGAAAAAGAGAAAAGACGTACCAGGGGGTGCATTTTCTTCTTTACATGTGTAATATTCTACATCCCTCTCTTTCTTCTGATTGCCTCTTTCATTCCATTCCCCAATTTGTGGTCTTGTCCAGACAAAACTATTCCTTATAGAGTTACCTGGATACATTCCGGGAGCTATACCCATATGCTGGCCTCGCCTCTATGCACACCTACTGTTTCTATTTTCTATTTAGCTTTTTATCATACATATCACGGCTGCGCAAGTTGCAGCCCACAGACCGGGACAGACAGAAACCAGAATCTAAGGCGTGGGAGCTAATGTGGGCGCCATTATACAGCATGAGCGATAATTCAGGGGCCATTTTAGAGCATGGGAGCCATTATACAGCTTGAGAACTAATGCGGGGGTCATTATACAGCATGTGAGCTAATGTGGGGGCCATTATACAGTTTGGGAGCTAATGTTGGGGTCATCATACAGCATGGGAGCTAATGCGGGGCCATTATACTGTATGGGAGCTAATGCTGGGGCCATTATTAACTATTGCCAGGGGCATTATACAGCATGGGTGATACTGCGAGGGCCATTATACAGCATGAGAGCTATTGAGGAGGCCATTATACAGTTTGAAGGCTACTGTAGAGGCCTATATATAATGTGGGAGCTATTGTGGGGGGTTGTCAAACTGTGGGGACTGTGGTACAGTAAAGGGTGATTTACTGGATGGGAGATACATTTCTCCCAGCAGGTTAATGTTTGGCCGGGTTTTTCCCTAAAGACAGGAACGGCGATGATGTCATGGTCACGTGATCAGCCCATGTGATGTTTACCTCTCTTGTAGGAGGGGTTAGGGGCTATGTAATGGAGGTTGGTGTTTGGCACATGGTGAGTGTGTTTGGAAGTTACAGGAACTCAGCTGGACTTAGTCTGAACTTGTATACAGGATCCCCGTGCTGCAGGACTATAGCAGCCAGACTCTCAACAACCCTGGGAATGGCACCTGGCGGATGCCGCAGACCTGGCAGCCGCTTAGTTAAGCACGTCCCGTGCAAGGGCTGAGTCTGGGACCAGTGGTTCTCCAAGCTGGAGTATATTTATGTCTTTCCTTACTTTCTGTTAAACCTGCTGTTTGCAACGTGACATTAAACCACTGAAATTGGACTTTAAGCCTGTGTGTTGCCTCGTTACTGCAGCCCTGCCATTACCTACCAGAGCGAATCCCTACAGGACCTTTATACAGTGTGAGAACTACTGTACTGTTGGGATCACTAAAGCACATGACGGCACAAAGGAGGCATTATTACTATGTAAGGGGCACAGTGGTGGTCATTACTATGTGTGGCAGTAAGAGGAAACATTATTAGACCACACAGCAAGTACAGTAATAGGGATCATATGGCAGCACAGGGGCATTAATAGGATAAGGAGTTTGTGCAGGTTGAGGATAGAAGGGGATGATGCAGGAAATATGAGGTCAGATGTGTCTGTTGTAATCTCTGCAGCCGAGTCCTGCAGAGAATTTCAGTCTCTCGATGTACAAAACTGATAGAGACATACCCCAAGCGACTTGCAGCTGTAATCGCAGCAAAAGGTGGCGCAACAAAGTATTAAGTTAAAGGGGCCGAATAATATTGCACGCCCCACTTTTAAGTTTTTGTATTTCCACAAAAATTTAAAATAACCAATAAATTTCGTTCAATTTCACAATTGTGTCCCACTTGTTGTTGATTCTTCACCAAAAATTTACATTTGGTATCTTTATGTCTGAAGCATGACATGTGGGAAAAGGTTGAAAAGTTCCAGGGGGCCGAATACTTTCGCAAGGCACTGTGTGTGTGTGTGTGTGTGTGTACACACACACACACACACACACACACACACACACACACACACACACACACACACACCTTTAAATTTATCTATCTAAAATATATATATATATACTGTATATATGTTTGAAGAATATTTTGTTTTAAAACTATGTGTACTTGATTTAGAACATTTCTCTATGTAAAAGCTCATGTTAAAATCGCATTGCAGTCTGATTGCAATCGCACTGCATCGGGATGTAAATCGGATGCTAGGTGTGAAAAATCGGATTGTACTCACATAAAAAACGCATGACACTCGCATGACAATTGCATTACACTCATCCAACTCTCCTGCATCAAAATTGGATCGTTATTTAAATCACTAGTGTGTCTCCAGCCTTAAGGCCCTTTTACATTTAGCGATGCACCAGCGATCCAACCAGCGATCCGACCCGGTCAGGATCGCTGGTGCATCGCTAAATGATCGCTAGTGAGCTTTCATACAGAAAGATCTCACAGCGATGCAGCAGCGACGCAGCGCACGATACTTACCATTCACACACAGCGATCCTGCGTCCTCCCGCCCGCCTCCACGCGTCGCTGGAGTCACAGCAGGAAGTCTCAGCAGGAAGCGCCCGACGAGAAATGGAGCCGGACATTCTCGCGCGATCAGCGATGGACAGCGGGGGAGCCGGTCGCTGGTAAGTATCACACATAGCGATATCGCTAGCAATATCACTATAACGTCACAAAACCGGTGACGTTTTAGCGATATTGCTAGCGATATTGCTTAGTGTAAAACCCCCTTTACTGTGTATGTAATGGTGGTGTGAGATCAGTGGCCCAAGGTCATATAACCCCTTAAAGACATCAGTTATTAAAATGTGTGAAAATTGGCTGTTTGCCCATTTTGATGCCCAGAAGCCATATGGGCTAGGCTGGAGGGACCCGGCTTTGATGCGGCGCATCACTATCTGTGTGTTCATAGTGTGACATCAGTGGCCCAAAGTCGTTTAACCTCTTAAAAACATCACTTTTTCAAACCTGTGAAAATCGACTGTGTGCCCACTTTGATGCCAATTCTGATGCCCAGAACCCATTTGGGCCAGGCTGGTGGGACCTGGTTTTGATGTGTGGCTCCCTGTTCTATACGTCTGCAGTGTAATATCAGTGGCCTAAAGTCGTGTAACCCTTTCATTAACGCCCTTTGATGCCCATTTTTGTGCTAGATTTATAATTTTTGTCGCTGATTTTAAGTGTATTCACATCAGGGCACCTCAGTGCATTGTATGTTATTATTGTGATGCTTATTTTTTTGTTGTTAAACCTATAAAAACAGAAAAGAAAAAAGTGCAGAATAAGAAACTGGATGCATAAGAAACCAACTTCAGCCTTCTCTTCCACATAGACTACAGGTGACACAAGGGCGGACACAGAATAGTCTATTGGCCCATAAACATGATGTATAAAGATGAGGTGTGCAACCTATCAAGTGGCAGCGAGCCCCATGTAAACATCACCCACACTGCGCTCGGAGCAGCTCTCTATTGGTGTCAGCCTTTGTAATGAATTGACTGAGCAATCACTCAAGTCAGTCAGGCCCACACACACACATAGCAGACATCGCTAGCGTCTGCTTCGCGCTCTCGGGGTATTCTGTTTCCCGCCACACGCCAGCGTTACGTCACCGCTTAGGCCCCGCCTCTAGAACGGCTGCGCTCAGGCACATGCGCGGGTTTTCATTGTGTGTCGTCATGCCTCAGACAAGCACGCGCTTCTGGGAGCGAGCGGAGGAAAATGGCGGCGGCCACAGGAGAGGAAAGCTGAGGTGAGAACACAGAAAATGACTCTTGTTTCATTGCCGTCGGCTCGCGCAGTAGCTGGCTGCTGTGGGCACAATGTCTTCTGGTCACATCTATGTTCCAGGCGCTTGTACTGAGGCAAGGAAAGGGGTGAGGTGCTGGACAATAAGGTGCAGTAACCTACACTGTGGCTGCACAATAGACAGGGTAGGCGTGTGTGCAGGCCAGGGATTGCATGGTGGATGCAGGCCTGTGTACAGTTACTCGGGGCTGCTACCACACAGTGTAGTGAGTGTCATCAGGGCATTGTCACACAGTACCACAGGGATGCTGCAGTATGACTGATGGAGCAGGTATCAGCCTCATGATGCCCCCCAACCCGAGCAACGCATGATGGAGTGAGTGGGAATTCTGTGGAGAGCTGCCTGTAGGAGCTGTCGCAAGTGAATAAATTAGAAAACGTGCAATATACTTATTAAAAACCTGTGTTCTTAAGAACAAAAAATTTTAACTTTGTTTACTGCTTGTTGTCAAGGTTACAGGGTTACCATCTGCTGTTGTAGTCTTGTCTGTTTTAGCCACTACTCTGCGGTGTGGCAGGTTGCTGGATCGGGCAAGCTTTAGTACCCTCTTGCAGTCCTCCGATGCTGCAGAGACCACGCTGCCTCTATTGGGAACACTTGAGCGTGCACTACTCCCTGGAAGACATGGGGGAACCCGAACAGTAAATTGCGTTGTCCGTACCGGACATCTACTGTTTGGCCACGGACACAGTCAACTTTATAAGGCTTACCCCCAGTCACTGGTATCCAGTTGATGGGACTACTGTTCCAATCATCCGACACCTGCTACTGCTAAAAACCAAAAAAAAAAGCGTGGTTTCCCCTGTATTTTTGATAACCAGCTAGGCAAAACTCACAGCTGGGGGTGCTGCAACCCTCAGCTTCAAGTCTGGTTATCAAGAATAGAGGGGTCCCCACACTTTTTTTTTTTTTTTTTTTTTTTTAATTATTTACAGCACAGGAGCTAGATAATGAATACATCATGAGCTTCTCCTTCTCTCGCTGCTGTTAGCGGTAGCAGGTGTCGGATGATGGGAGCAGTAGTCCCATCAGCTGACACCAGTGACCCGAGGTAAAATTTATACCTCCGATCACAGCTGAGTGCTCACGCTTTTTTCCCCTCGTGGGAACCGCAGTTCTCTAACCGGCGGGGATGATTTTGCCGTGCTGCCATGCACATGACAGCGTGGCAAACACTGGATGTTTGGGCTCCCCTTTCAAGTGAATGGGGTCTGGCTACTGTTCTGGTACCCGAACCCAAACTTTTTGTAACTATTCTGCCAAACCCGAGGGACCCGAACATCCAAGTGTCTGCCCATCTCTTCTCCCTGGATGTCCAGAGGCAGAGGAGCAGTGCACTCCTGCAGACAGCACTTGGGACAAATCTTACCGAGGTCCATATGGAGCTGTAATGGCTTCCACTTTAAATGGAAGTCCTGATGCCCTGAACTGAATTTTAGTTTGTTCCCTTTGATTAATTTCCCTGCCATTAGTTTGAACAGACATTCTGTGCTGACAGTGTCTCTTTAAAGGGACTTTGTTAGCGCAGAATCGCTGGTCAAACCAAATACATTCGCTCGTGCTCCATGGCCAAGCCAATCATTTACATACACCTTCCCATGTGCTTGTTTTCCCTTTATCGCCTCCTTTCTCTGGCTCTAAAAAGCCAGAGATGTCAATCAGCTGTCAAGTGTGTTTAAATGACTGTCCCCGACGTGCAGTACCAAGCAGCAGTACTTAGTTTAGTTGGAACAGTCATTCTGTGCTGACAGTCCCTTTATGACCTCATATTTGTATACAGTGATGTGTAAGTGTTTGCCCTTTCCTGATTAACTATTCTTTTGCATGTTTGTCACACTTAAATGTTTCAGATCACCAAACAAATTAAAATATTATACAAAGATAACACAAGTAAGCACAAAATGCAGTTTTTAAACGAAGGCCTTTATTATTAAAGGAAAAGGAAATCCAAACCTGTGTGAAAAAGTGATAGCCCTCTTAAAAT
This sequence comes from Dendrobates tinctorius, assembly GCF_039654945.1. Lineage (NCBI taxonomy): Eukaryota > Metazoa > Chordata > Amphibia > Anura > Dendrobatidae > Dendrobates > Dendrobates tinctorius. Next base: position 305,665 of record NW_027362086.1, read on the forward strand.
ATATTAACTGGTTTTTCACAACTTTGGGAATCCGAGTTCAAATACCCATTCCACACCCAGGCCTGATTACTGCCACGCCTCTTCTGAATCAATAAATCACTTAATAGGACCTATCTGACAAAGTGAAGTAGACCAAAAGTCCTTAAAATCTAGACATTGTGCTGTAATCCAAAGACATTCTGGAACAAAGGAGAAACAAAGTAATTGAAATCTATCAGTGTGGAAAAAGTTATTAAGCTATTTCTAAAGTTTTGGGGCTCCAGCGAATCGCAGTGGGAGCCATTATCCACAGATGGCGAAAACATGGAACAATGCTGTACCGGCTGACCAAAATTATCCCAAGAGCAGAGCGACGACTCATCCAAGAGGTCACAAAAGACCCCGCAATCATATCCAAATAACTGCAAGCCTCTGTTGAGGTCAGTTTTTGTGATACCACCATAAGAGACTGGGCAAAAATGGCCTGCATGCAGAATTCCAATTCAAAAACCACTGCTGAGCACTAGCAATGTAGAGACTCGTCTCCGTCTTGCCAGAAAAGATCTGGATGACATACCCCCCCCCCCCCAAGACATTTGGGAGAATACTCTGTGAACTGACGAGACAAAAGTTGAATTTTTTGGAAGGGGTATGTCCCATTACATCTGGTGTAGAAGTAACACAGTATTTCAGAAAATGAACATCATGGCAACAGTAAAATATGGTGGTGGTTTGGGGCTATTTTTTTTTTTTTTTTTTTTTTTTTTGCTGCTTCAGGACCTGGAAGACTTGCTGTGGGAAATGGAACCATTAATTCTGCTGTTCACCAAAAAATCCTGAAGGAGAATGACGGTCATCTGTTTGTGACTTCAAGCTGAAGCGCACTTGGGTTATGCAGTTGGACAATGATCCAAAACACCAGCAATTCCATCTCTGAACGGCTTAAGAAAAACAAAATTAAGTCTTTGGAGTGGCCTAGTCAAAGTCCTGACCTTATTCTTATTGAGACCCTGTGGCTTGACCTTAAAAGGCAGTTCATACTCGGAAACCCTCCAGCGTGGTAGAATTACAACAATTCTGCAAAGATGAGTGGGCAAAAATTCCTTGAGTGTTCTAAAAGATTCATTGCCAGTTATCGCAAATGCTTGATCGCAGCTGTTGCTGCTGCTAAAGCTGGCCAACCAGTTATTAGTTTTAGGGGGAAATCACTTTTTCACACAGGGCACTGTAGGTTTGGATTTAGTTTTCCCTTAATAAAGACCTTCATTTAAAAACTGCATTTTGTTTACTTGTGTTATCTTTGTCTAATACTTAAATTTATTTGATCAGAAACATTAGGTGTGACAACAATGCAAAAGAATAGGGAATTGGGAGGGGACAAACACTTTTTCACACCACTGTACATGGCCCCATTACTATCCTGGTATATAGGGCTCACCATCACGCTGCACACAATAAAAGAAAAAACCTTATTCTACTTGCCTTCCCTCCACTTCCTCACAGCACAGCATCCTATTCTGATGCTAGAAGCTGATTTCAGCGTGTAGCGGCGCATGACATCACTGCCAAGCGCCCCTACACGCTGAGGTTAGCTGCCATAATGTTCAGTGCCCCCACGCCCGGGATTATGGGCGTGGGGAGCAGTGATTGTTCATATTTAATAACGGGCATGCATGTCAGCTGCCCTCTCGATCACATGTGCCCGCTATGGAAAATAATGAATATTCACTGCTCTCCTGTCTGACTTGAGTGCATAGAAGTGGATGGGACTATGGGTGTGGGGAGCAGTGAATATTCATTCTCTTTAATAGAGGGCACAAGTGATCGGCCAGCAGCTGCAGGAGTCAGCGGCTCCACTAACACGTTAAAGAAAACGAATATTCAGTGCTGCCCACGCCCATAGTCCCTTCCACCTCTCGCCGCTGGCTTAAAAGCCCAAAATGAGCCTTTAAGGCAGTGTTCCCCAACTTTGGTCCTCAAGAGCCACCAACAGGTCATGTTTTCAGGATTTCCTTAGTATTGCTCATGTGATAATTGCATCACCTGGACAGACAAGAATTCAAACACCTGAGCAATACTAAGGAAATCCTGAAAACATGATCTGTTAGTGGCTCTTGAGGACCGGAGTTGGGGAACACTACTTTAAGAGGTTTAGAATAAACTGTTTTAGCTGACCATCACATGCTATCATCACTTGAAATTAAGGTGGCTGTACTTGATAGTTTTGTTTTTAAATAGGGGGAAAAAAAATCTTTTGGATATTATATTTTCACTGGAAATTTGTTCATGCATAAATAGTTGATGGGCCATTCCTAGAAAAATTATTCTTTACCTCAGTGTTTCTCAACTCCAGTCCTCAAGACCCACCAACAGGTCAAGTTTTCAGGATTTCCTTAGCATTGCACAGGTGATTTCAACACCTGCTCAAGCATTAATTCCATCACCTGTGCAATACTTAGGAAATCCTGAAAACATGACCTGTTGGTGGGTCTTGAGGACTGGAGTTGAGAAACACTGCTACCTGGTGTCACTTAACATTTATGGCTTCGATGAATGACAATAGTGTGAAGTATGAACTAAATTGTGTTACTGTGTCAACATTACATGCAGAAAAAGAATCTAGCACTGGGCTGTGTGCACAACCCCCATCTGTGGACATCGGGCACTCGGACCATCCTCATGGAGTCGGTTTTTAACCATTTGTGGCCTGCTGGAGGTCATTTTGCAGGGCTCTGGCAGTGCTTCTCCTGTTCCTCCTTGCACAAAGGTGGAGGTAGCGGTCCTGCTGCTGGGTTGTTGCCCTCCTACGGCACCCTCCAAGTCTCCTGGTGTACTGGCCTGTCTCATGCTAGTGCCTCCAGCCTCTGGACACTACGCTGACGGACACAGCAAACCTTCTTGCCACAGCTCGCATTGATGTGCCATCCTGGATGAGCTGCATTACCTGAGCCACTTGTGTGGGTTGTAGAGTCTGTCTCATGCTACCACGAGAGTGAAAGCACAATCAACATTCAAAAGTGACCAAAACATCAGCCAGAAAGCATTGGTACCGAGATGTGGTCTCTGGTCCCCACCTGCAGAACCACACCTCTATTGAGGGTGTCTTATTAATTGCCAATAATTTCCATCTGTTGTCTATTCCATTTGCACAACAGCATGTGAAATTGATTGACAGTCAGTGTTGCTTCAGAAGTGGACAGTTTGATTTCACAGAAGTTTGATTCACTTGGAGTTATTTTGTCGTTTAAGTGTTCCCTTTATTTTTTTGAGCTCTGTATATATATATATATATACACACACTCCAAATTTTGGGGTCACTCAGACAGTTTTGTGTTTTCCGTGAGAACTCATACTTTTATTCATCAAATGAGTTGCCAAATGAATTTAAAATCTTGTCCAAATACTGACAAGGTTTGAAAGACAGATTTTTATTTGAAATAATTTTCTCCTTCAAACTTTGCTTTCATCAAAGAATGCTCCCTTTGCAGCAATTACAGCATTGCAGACCTTTGGCATTCTAGCAGTTAATTTGCTGAGGTAATCTGGAGAAATTTCACCCCATGCTTCTAGAAGCCTCTCCCACAAGTTGGTTTGGCTTGATGGGCACTTTTTGCGTACCATGTTGTCAAGCTGCTCCCACAACAGTTCAATGAGGTTGAGATCTGGTGACTGCGCTGGCCACTCTATTACAGATAGAATACCAGCTGCCTGCTTCTTCCCTAAATAGTTCTTGCATAATATGGATGTGGGCTTTGGGTCATTGTCCTGCAGGATGAAATTGGCTCCAATCAAGCTCTGTCCACATGGTATTCAAAATCCCTTCTACCTTGTACAAATATCCCATTTTGCAGACAGCGGGGGCACCCAACCCGGAAGTGGGGCAGCACTTCCGGGTGGCAGGAAAAAAAAAGAGGAAATCTGCAGCGCTTATAACGGGAAAAGCTGCATAAAAGCACTGTCCAGAGGGCATACCGGTGCTCAGCAATGTGGTCCCCATGTGACCCTGTTTCGCACCCACTGGAGGAGCTAGTGGTGCCTCCATGCAGCAGTGGACGCTCTAACAGAGTGGGTCCACAGACAAAAATGGAAAGGAGAGGAAGTCAAGTCGCTCCACTTTTCAGCCTGTGCCTTCGCCCCTGCAGCCGGTACCATGCTGACAAGCTTCACTGGTGAGTGTTATTACTCACACCTGTCAAGCTAAAGGCCCCTTCTTTCTGTATACCCTTTAGGCTAAAAGGAACGGAAAATCAAAACACAAGGAGTGTGCCTTATGCTCCCAGTCCCTTCCGGATAGTTATACCAAAAGGTTATGTCAAATATGCATTAGGCATACCTTGCATGAAGAGTCGTCAGTAAGGGCAGAGGACATCCGACTAATGTTTAGAGAAGAGCTACAGGCCCTGGGAGGTTCCAGTAGTGTCAGAGGGTGAAAGCCCAGCAGGGGAGACCACCTCACCTAGGTCCAGATCGCCTTCAGGTAATGGGGAACTAGATTCAGATATCCCGAGAATCGTCCTCAGAAGAAGAGCAGCACATGTGTTTTCCTACTGACAGCATTAACAACCTGGTCAAGTCGGTGCGTAACACTATGGGGTTGTGTGAAACTAAGGACCCCAAGACTCCTCAGGAGATAATGTTTGCAGGCCTCTCCCAACAGAAAGGTCGGGCATTCCCAGTAATACCAGCAATAAAGGAGTTGGTGAAGAAGGAATGGGAGAAGCAGGGGCAGAGATGATTCATGCCTGCAACATCCAAGCGGCGATATCCGTTTGATGAGGATCTGGCCTCCTAGGCTAAAGCTCCCAAGGTGGATGCGGCCGTAGCCTCCACTTCCCGCCAATCTTCCCTGCCATTGGAAGATTCGGGAATACTTTCCGACCCCCTAGATCATAAAGCAGATTCACTCCTCAAAAGGTCCGGGGAAACATGCATAGGGGCTTTCAAGCCACGTGTACTGGGAGATCCATGCTGATATGATTAGACCAGTTGGAGGAGAGTATAAAGAACAGAACGTCCAGAGACAAACTGCGTTCCTCCATCCCTCTAATCAGAGGTGCAGCGGACTTCCTATCAGATGCCTCGGCCGACTCTCTCTGCTTAGCGGCCAGAACAGCAGGGCTAACCAATGCAGCCTGCCGGCCCTTGTGGTTAAACGGGTGGAAAGGCGACGCGCAGACAAAATCCAAACTCTTCGCTATACCCTGTCAGGGTGAGTACCTGTTTGGTGCAGTACTGGATGAAATCCTGACCAAAGCAGGGGAAAGAGAGAAGGGGTTCCCTAATCCACATGTTCCCTTCTACAGGAGAACCTTCAGGAAGCCTTCGTTTGGCAAAAGGAAGGATTATAGAGCCCAAGACCGGTGGGGCAATAAAGATTTAAAACAAAAGGGAAACCTGTTTGGTAAACGTCCCTTCAAATCCGGAGACAAATCCCGGTAGCTCCGACCTACCGGTGGGTGGCAGGTTGTTGCATTTCTGCCATCAATGGAGGGCGATAACAGGTAACTCCTGGGCCATTAACATCGTGACATCTGGCTTAAGATTAAAGCTTGGCCAGTATCCTCCAGACTCCTTCCTATTGACTTCTCTGAAGTCCCAGGCTCAGCAGGAGGCGTTAGAATTAGAAATTAGAGGCCTATTGACCAAACACGTTCTCGTAAGGGTTCAGGCAGATCAAAGGGGAAAGGGCTTTTGCCCCCCCTTGTTTCTGGTCTCTAAGCCAGATGGCTCATTTAGAACCATAATTAATTTAAAAAAGCTAAATACCTTTTTGAGACCTCGAACCTTCAAAATGGAGTCTATACGATCAGCCATAAAACTTTTATTTCCCAGGTGCTACATGGCAGTCCTGGATCTCAAGGATGCCTATTACCATCTCCCAATACATATATGGCATCAATGGTTCCTCCGAGTGGCAGTCATGTTAGAAGGCCAAATATGTCATCTTCAGTTTACGGCGATGCCCTTCGGGTTGTCCATGGCGCCCCGCGTCTTCACCAAATTGATGCTAGAGGTGATGTCACACTTACGAGTAAAGGACACCTTAATAGTCCCGTACCTGGATGATCTTCTGGTAGTGGGAAATTCTACCTTCCCATGTAAACAGAGGCTGGCTGATATAATTTCATCATTACAGGCTCGAATTGGGCCTGTGTAAAAGCATCTAGGACTAAGCCAAGGTGGTATATGAACCGGGTCTGCTCGCTGGCAAGATGAGATAAATCGAGCTACCCATCTGTTGCCCGCGACATCATAACTATACAAGGTCCCCAGAGCAGAAACTTGGACTTTTAGAGTGTTGATTGAAAGCCCTATTTCACGCCCCTTCTGCAGGAACTTAAAATAACAGGGATAGGCACCGCGCTGGAAAGGCCTGCTGAATGGAAAGTTAAAAATGTCTTCCACACCCTGGTGTAGAATTTGGTTGTGGCTTCTTTCCTACTATGTAAGAGGGTATCAATTAGATTATCTGAGAATCCTTTTAGTTTCAGTAGCTGCCTCTCAAATTCCATGCCGTGAGGCGTAGGCCCTTGACCTGAGGGTGGTAAAAGGGTCCTTGCGAGTGGGTCCCGATTCCAAGGGAGGATCCATGGGTCGGAGACTGACATGGCCCCAGCCATGAAAACCACAGCCTCTTGGGCCAAAACGGGGCTATTAAGATGACTCACTCCTTCCTCCCTTATTTTTCTGATGACAATCGGTAACAGTATCATCAGAGGGAAGGCGTAGGCCTGGTGAAATGTCCATGGGGCTTGAAGGGCGTCGAGTGTATCCGGATTGTCTGTTTTGTACAGTGAAGCGAACCTTTCGACCTGCCTGTTGTCCCTTGTAATGAACATGTCTATCTCTGGCATGCCCCACATGACCGTTATCATCCTGAAGGTACGCTGGCTGATCACCCATTTGCCTTGATGCAGGGTATGGCGGCTGAGAAAGTCTGCTCTTGAGTTGTCCACTCCTCTGACGTGCAGAGCCGATAGGGACAGGAGATGTCTTTCAGCCAGATTTAGGATCGTCTCCGCGAAAGACATGAGAGGCTCTGATCGTGTGCCTCCTTGGCAGTTTAGGTACACCACTGAGGTGGTGTTGTCCGACTGAATCCTTGTATGGGTTCCTTGGAGCTGTGGGAGAAAATTTACATATGGCGTGATATATAGCCTTTAACTTCCTCACATTTGATGAATCCTTGTCATCGGACCACTGTCCCTGAACTAAGTTCTCATCTAGATGCGCACCCCACCCAAAGGGGCTAGCATCTGTAGTAACTATTTTTAAGGGCTCAACCACCCATGGGACTACTCCCGAGAGGTTGTTTGGATCTAGCCACCATGCCAGGGAGCTCATTACCTCTGATGGTAGGGACATTATGCACTCCAACTGTCCTGCAGTCTTTCCTCTTCTTGTAAAATGGCCCACTGTAACCTTCTAGAATGGAACTGGGCCCACTGAACTGCAGGGATACCCTCCCTCAAGGACTTCTAATTGCCGTCCACACTTTATTAATTATAGCTACTTTCTTTGGTTCCAGTAGGAGGAATTTTTGACTGACTGAGTCCAGATGAATGCCTAGGAACGTCTGGCAGGTTACCGGGTGTAGCCTAGATTTTTTTACAGTTGATCAGCCAACCTAGAGCCTGTAATAAGCTTGTTCTTTCTCAAAAATAAGTCCAGAACAAAAAAAGAAAATTCATTCACATGAGTAACAGTGGGTTATGCATTTCGAACAATAGCTTGTTCTTTCTCAAAGCTTTGAGAAAGAACAAGCTATTGTTCGAAATGCGTAACCCACTATCTGTTACTCATGTGAATGAATTTTTCTTTTTTGTTCTGGACTTATTTTTAGATAATAAATTGGACTTTTTTTGTGAAGCTGGACCTTCTTTATTTTTTTTTTTTTTTCTTCTTTGCCACGCTGCCCTGAAGGCCTGCATCCCGGCGTCGCCTCTTCACTGTAGACGTTGACACTGGCATTTTGTGTGTACTATTTAATGAAGCTGCCAGTTGAGGACCCGGGAGGCTACAGACTCTAATGTACTTGTCTTGTTGTGCAGTGGGGCTTCCCACTTCTCTTTCTACCCTGGTTAGAGCCTGTTTTTGCTCTCCTCTGAAGGGAGTAATACACACCGTTGTAGAAAATCTTCAGTTTCTTGGCAACTTCTCGCATGGAATAGCCATCATTTCTAAGAACAAGAATAGACTGTCGAGTTTCACATGAAAGTTCTTTTTCTTTTTTTTCTGGCCATTTTAAGAGTTTAATGGAACCAACAAATGCAATGCTAAAGGTCAGGTTTATAGCTTCTCTAATCAGCCAAACTGTTTTCAGCTGTGCTAACATACTTGCACAAGGGTATTCTAACCATACATTAGCCTTCTTACACAGTTGGCAAACACAAAGTACCATAAGATCACTGGAGTGATGGTTGTTGGAAATGGGCCTCTATACACCTATGAACATATTGCATTACAAATGAGGCGTTTGTAGCTAGAATAGTCATTAACCACATTAGCAGTGTATTTCTGAATGTTGGCTTCATTTGAAAAAAACTGTGCTTTTTTTTTTTTTTTTTCAAAAATAAGGAAATTTCTAAGTGACCTTAAATTTTTACACTGTAGTGTGTGTGTGTGCGTATATATAATTATATCAAGCCATGCCCGCTCCACATGCAAGGCCTCGTATAATAAATATCTAACCTAATATAATAAATATCTAATATATTTTATATTTCATGGGCACATCTTCACCACAACAGCTAACACTGCCTGTGTTGCCCACAGAAGCCAATCGCTAAGCATCTTTCATTTCACCGGAACGATTTAAAAAATGAAAGCTGAGCTGTGATTGGTTGCTATCAGCAACAGTTTCCCTTGTAGACAGTCGTGGTAACTGAGGCCAATTATTCTTATTTCTATGATGATATTGTCCTTCTGTAAAGCTGGAAATAACACAATTTATTACTGTGCTGACACAGACCACCCTCTGACACACACTGCAGTGGGAGCCCAAAATCAGGAACTCCTATGTCTGGCGTGAAGCATCTCATTAACTTAAAAATTCAAACACAGATTTAAAAAAACCCACAAGACTGATTTCTCCAACCCAGGTATAATTTTAATCAGTGTAACATCGCCAACTTGACAATGCCTGGTTCGCTTTAAACTTATTTATACAGCTACAACTAAGGCTGTGTGCACACCCTGCGGATTTTGCTGCTGTTCCGCAGCGGTTTTGGCCGCTGCGGACCCGCAGCAGTTTCTGCTGCGGTGTACAGTACAATGATTCCCTATGGGAATCAAAAACCGCAGTGCAGACGGTGCGGAATTTTCCGCGCGGATTATCTGCGGTTTTCAATCCGCAGAAAGAATTGACATGTCAATTCTTTCTGCGGTTTCTCCTGCGGTTTGCCATCTCCTCCATTGAGGAGATGAAAAACCGCAGGGGAAAACAGCAAAGCAATCCGCAGGTAAAACCGCAGGTCTTTTGACCTTCGGTTTCGCCTGCGGATTTTACAAAATCCGCGCGGATGAATCCGCACCTAATCCGCAGCGTGTGCACACAGCCTAATGCCACTCTAAATTAGTCCTTTACAATTTCTAACTAAATGGTATTACACTCAGGAGGCAGAACTGCTACCCTGTAAGGCTCTGTGCTGCGGGGACACTGCACATCCACCATGTACAGATGGGAGGGAACCTGGAGATGACATACAGATGAAAATAGTATTTGGCTGTAGGGAATTAGTTTTGCTGGCAGTTTATTTAAAAAGGTAGCCAACCTCAACAGGTTTAAGGCTGCCATACACTTTAGGTTAAATTATGCTGCTGGTTGAACGATTGTAATGTTGACACAATGTAAAATACAGAGTAGTATTGCATTCCAGAATCAACGAGTGCTCACAAAAGGTCCAGCCCCATGATACCTGCAGAAAAGAATCATACGCTGTCTGTGTATAATCCGAAAAATGATGCACGTCAGAGTGCATGTTAACTGTCTGCACCATTATGGCCCCTTCAGCACATACGCCTGAATCCCTTTTTACGGGGGGTGGAGAAGTTCGGAAGTAAGCCCCAACAGGACCAATGAACGTGTGACAAAACACGATGTGAATGCTTCATAAACATAAATGGCTGCAGATGCGCAGCCAGGCTCTAATTCATGCTACCCGTGCTTCAGGTAGCACGAATCTCCTGACAGATTCCCTTCCGTAGTCGAATGGCCTAATTTTTATGGTGTTTCCATTCATATGTTTTTGTTTAATCTTTCAGTTGTTACTGGGCAGCAGCTTTTTACTAATTTTCTCCGCAATGCAAACTGCAATTTGGCGCAGTGGTATGATACTGAAAATTCATGATGACAACGTCTGCGATCTGAAAGCTTATTCAAGCGAAAGCATGAAGAAAGGTATGGTTTCTATGCGTCTTCCATCTTTTCTTTTTCACAAGCTATTGTTTTCTGGGATTTATTTTTTTTTTACTGCAAAACTGCAGTATATTGTATTTCAAAACCATTATTAATTTACCCTTAGACTCATCCAAACTTTTGCAACTTCTTGGTTGCTGGACTTGAATTACAGAACATGTGAAAATACTGTACAACTTAGTACAAATCATTTTACGGTAGCTTTTGTGCTGATTGCAGAGTTCCATATTGCTGTAGCCTCACTGATAAGTGGACTACTTCAGTGGGGTTTTCCACATAGACCCAAGATCAAAACATAATAAGCCAATACCCTGCAGTAAATAAACAGCAATAGTGCATGAAAATAGCATAGGGTGTTTACTTACAGTAATTTTGATTTAAAAAAAACAATGCAAAAAGCTGTCACACCATGTCACGGGGACCCTATTCTGGACGGTCCTAAACGTTAATATTAAAGCCGTATCCCTTTACTATTTGTCAAGTGATATCTGTGTGGTTAAGGGCTGAGAAGGATTGAAACCTTGAAACCAGGTTTATGGACACTCAGCCATGGGGAAAAACTGATTTTTCATTTGTTTGTTTTTTTTTGTTACATTCGTGAGCCATGTGTTTTCATCCATCTATATTATAAAATGTACACGTCCGATTTATACGCTCATCTGCACAAGCCCTAAGGATCAGTTGTTATCCAAGCAGTCTGTTCCCCCTCAGTAAAGGTGCCTGGAGATTCCAGCAGTTAGATCCCCTACCTGTCATACTATTTTGGCATGTAAGACAATAAACATGGAAGAGCGCAGCATGAGAAGCACCAGGTGGTTTAATTGGGACGTTACAATAAAAGGTGGGGGGGGGGGTTAGCCTCTCACCTGGAAGGGTTGTGCACCCCTGCGCAACTCGGGTAGGTGACGTCTTTGTACTCCTGCTCTGTAGCTTCGGGATAGCTGCTGTGCTGTGCTTCCTGGTCTGGCCACGTGGGCCTAAGATCCAGTCACGTAATGCCACTTCACAGGATGTGACGTCACTTCAGGTCCTGTTGCCTGGATATGAACTCTATAGCTCCAAACTGCTCCAGCCTCAATCCGTCAAGGGGAATATCAATGTACTTTGTAAAATATATATGTGGTCAATTTAATTCACCTGAGGAAGATAGCGGTACGCTGCCGAAACGTGTAGTGGTCTAATAATAGGTTTGTTTACCACTAACCCATTGCAGTGTGTTCTATAGCCATAGCGCTCCTTAAATTGACCACATACCTTATATATTTTTTCCAAAATACTATTTTAGCATGTTTCATTAACTTGCTAATTGAGGTTTTCCACCTAAAAACTTAGAAGTGCTACTAGAATGATTTTCACAGTTATAGTTTTAACTGTAAGTTTGTGGAAATTGACATTTAATGCCATTTTTACTTCTTTCAGTGAACCTGAAGATGGTCACCAGTCAGCCAAAATATGACCTTATAAAGGAAGTTGGTCGAGGCAGCTATGGCGTGGTATATGAAGCATTAGTTCGCAGAACTTGTCAGCGTGTAGCCGTTAAAAAAATTCGCTGTCGGGCACCAGAAAATGTTGAATTAGCATTGCGTGAATTTTGGGCATTGAGCAGCATCCAGGGTCAACACCCTAATGTAATCCACCTGGAGGAGTGTGTCCTACAGAGAGATGGCACAGTACAACGCATGCTACATGGATCCAGCTCTGGGCTTTATCTTCCGGTGAGAAGACAACAGCATTTTTGTGGTGTGGTTAACTCAAAGTATGGTAAAATGTAATTTAATTTGGACCATGTGTTACTTCAAGCCTGAATATTAAATTACTGCTGTCATCAGAAGCAGATTTCACAGTGCAATCTGCATGCACTGTTAAATAGATCTTTTAAACCTGATGAGTCTGGTGTACCTAATTTGAAAATCCAAGTCAGCTTTACTTAAAGTACAAACCTGATATTATAAAGGAAAAACATTCTGAGTCAAAACTGTAATCAGTGTCCATCCACCCAGCTTGACTGATGGTGACAGCTTGTACTAAGCCGTGTGAGGTCTCGGCAGCAACAGTGAAGAGGTACATTGTAGAGCTGCAGGTCAGGTAAAGTAGATGGAGCTTGAGTTAAATTGTCAAAAAAATTTACCCATCTGTTCTGATGTGGATTTTCAAAGTCAGTATACCAGCCTTATCATATCTAAGATCAATTTAAAAAAAAAAGTATGCAGATTCTGTTCTGAAATCTGATGAAAGTCTCACTTTATATTTATTTTTGGGGAAATTACCATTTTCACCTAAAGGTACTGTCACACTTAGTGATGTACCAGCGATCCCGACCAGCGATATGATGCGGTCAGGATCGCTGGTACATCGCTAAGTGGTCGCTAGTGAGCTGCCACACAGGCAGATCTCACCAGCGACATCGCTGGGGACGGGGGTCGCTACTTACCTGTCACACCAGGCGATCCTGCGTCCTCCCGCCGAGTCCACGCGTCGCTCGTCCTCACAGCAGGAAGCTGACGACGAGAAACAGTCCTGAAAGTTCTCGCGCGATCAGCGATAACCAGCGGGGGGAGCCGGTCGTAGGTAAGTATCACACATGGCGATATCGCTAGCAATATCGCTATAACGTCACTAGTTATAGCGATATAGCTAACGATATCTCTTAGTGTGACATGCCCTTAACAGCTGAACCGTTAACACTTTTTTTTTTTTTTCAAAAGGTGCAAATAGTTATTGCTTTTGGCTAGTTTCTGAAGTGTGTGTGCTCACAGTTATCATATGCTTCACTATTATCTACACTAAATTTTACATACTTAGTATTTTGGGTGAATGGACTAAATAATTTGTGTTAAAGTGTTTTACATGAAACCGACAGTTAAATGTCCAAATTTGATTGGACTAAGCCTCTATTTTAATGCAAAATACAGCTGGTATGATGTTTAAAGTGACCCTTCATTTCCCACCTTAAGGGCCTTTTACACATAGTGATATCACTAAAGCGTCACCGATTTTGTGACGCCACAGCGATATCGCTAGCGATCTCTCTTTGTGTGACACGTACCTGCGACCCCCCCCCTGCTGGATATCGCTGATCGCACTCTAATGTCCTGGGCCATTTTTTCCTCGTTGGCGTCCTGCTGGCGCCGACTAGCGACGCATGGACGTAGGCGGAAGTCGTCATCGTCACTGCGGTGTGTCAGGTAAGCGCGACCACTGATGGATCGCTTATCGCTGCTGTGTCGCTGATGAGATCTGCCTGTTTAGCAGCTCACTAGCAACCATTTAGTGATGCACCAGCGATCCTGACCAGATTGTATGATTGTCGGGATCGCTGGTGCATCGCTAAATGTATCAGGACCTTTAGGCTCATTCCCTTCAGTTTATATGTGGCAGTTACCTGATATCTATCTTTTCCTGGTGATTAAGAAACCTGTACTGTAAATCCTGTCTGCCCTTGCAGAAAAGAAATCAGCTCCTTGACACACACACTTCAAATGACAATGTAATAGATTTGTTTGTATGTGCAGTAGCCAGCCTGTGGAGGCAGAGCCTTAAGGCCCCGTTACACATAACGATGTCCCAGCGATCCCACCAACGATTCGACATGATGGGATCGCTGGGACATCGTTAGACTGATTGCTGGTGAGCTGTCACAAGACAGCCCCTCCAGCGATCAGGACCAGCGACACTGGATGCTGGTTTCTAATGTAAACATCGGGTATCCAGGAGCCGCGGCTCCTGGATACCCGATGTTTACATTAGAAACCAGCGTCGCTGATCGTTGGTCTCTCGCTGCCACACGCAGCGATGCGTGCTGGCCAGCGGGAGACCAGTGATCGAAAAAAGGCCCAGGCCGATCCAGCATGATCAGCGATACCCGGCAGGGGGGCCGGTCCCTGATCCCCGTCTCACACACAGCGATCTCGCTGGCGAGATCGCTGTGGCGTCACAAAATCAGTGATCGCGCTAGCGAGATCGCTGTGTGTGACGGGACCTTTAATAAGGAGACAGGGTGTCTCTCAGACTAGAACAGACTCCCATACATTACAGCTGTGCCTCAATGAAGGTGAGATAAAAAGTGTAAATATTCTCTGTAAACACACATCATTTTAGAGCTCGGGAAACAGTTGCTCCAAGTATTTTTCATGTGATTTTTTTTTTTTTTTTTTTTTTAAATCACCTCTTTTTTTTCTGAATTTGATTTTCTTTTTTTTAGTTGGTAGAAACTTCTTTGAAAGGTGAAATTGCATTTGACCCACGCAGCACTTACTGCCTTTGGTTTGTAATGGACTTCTGTGATGGAGGGGATATGAATGAATACATCTTAACTCGAAGGCCAAGTCGTCGAACCAACACCAGCTTCATGCTTCAACTAAGTAGTGCACTTGCATTCCTACACAAGAATCAGATCATACATCGCGATCTAAAACCTGACAACATTCTTGTCTGCAAAGCCCGGGATGGTATGGACGAGCCTACTTTGAAAGTAGCTGATTTTGGATTAAGCAAAGTATGCTCCAGTTCAGGGCTGAATCCAGAAGAACCGGCAAGTGTCAACAAGAGCTTTTTATCCACAGCTTGTGGTACTGATTTCTACATGGCTCCTGAGGTATGGGAGGGTCATTATACTGCAAAAGCAGACATTTTTGCACTTGGAATTATTCTTTGGGCCATGTTAGAGCGTATAACCATTTTGGATACTCACACCAAAAAAAGGCTTCTTGGTGGCTATGTGCAGAGAGGTGCTCAAGTCGTTCCTGTTGGGGAGGCATTGCTGGAAAACCCTAAAATGGAACTCACTATTCCCTTGAAGAAAAAGTCAATGAATCGACATATGAAACAGCTGCTTCAGCAGATGCTGTCCGCTAACCCTCAGGAGCGCCCAGATGCCTTTCAGCTTGAACTTCGCCTCATTCAGATTGCTTTCAGAGACTATACATGGGAAACGTGACTTTTTAAGATTTAGAGCTTGCAGAGCATTTTGAATTGGATGTAAATTTCTAGGTATGTTTAATTGCATTGCAGGCGTACTGACCCTTATACATTACTTATACCCATAGACCGATAAAAGCTGTAATGTTATTTGATTCACTCTTGCTTTACCTCTTTTCAATATGTCCTGCCTTAAAGGGAATCTGTCACCCTTTTTTTCGACTATGAGCTGCCACCACTGACATCAGGGGCTTATCTACAGCATTCTGTAATGCTGTAGATAAGCCCCCGATGTAACCTGAAAGAAAAAAGTTAGGTTATACTCACCAGGGGGCTGTCCAGTCTTGGTCCGTTGGGTGTTGTGGTCCGGCGCCTCCCAACTTCTAACTGTGACGTCCTCTTCTTTTCTTCCTGTCGTGGCTTCGGCGCAGGCACACTGCTCTGCCCTGTTGAGGGCAGAGCAGAATAGTGCAGTGCGCCTGTGCAGGAGCCGCGACGGGAAGGAAAGAAGAGGACTGCATCGTATGAAGATGGGAGGCGCTGGACCGGACCGAACACCGAGGTGAGTATAATCTAACTCTTTATTTCTTATCTTTCAAGTTACGTCGGGGGCTTATCTACAGCATTACAGAATTCTGTAGATAAGCCCCTTATGTCAGTGGCGGCAGCTCATAGTCGAAAAAAAGGGTGACAGATTCCCTTTAATGAGCACATACCAATTTTTCTTTTTGCAAACATTGAAAGACCTTATCAAGAAGCCTTGTAATATACATTTTTTTTTTTTTTTTTTTTTTTTTTTAAATCAAAGGAGAACCTTTTCTGCTTTTGCATAAGGGGGAGCTTCCAGAGATCTAGTGAGCAGGCAAATTAAAGTATTACAAGGCAATAAGGGGGTCTTTGTTATCTCATTAAAGGGATTGCCCACTACCCCTGATTAAAATAAGAAAAGCTTATACTCTCCTCCCACATAGGCACTGTTCCAGTAATGTCAGCACCTGTTTCCCTGTTACTCTGGCATAACAATCAGTGGCCACTAATGGGCGGGCTGCACTTTTCACACTTCAGTCAATGTCCAGGGAAAGTGTGAGTTAAAGCAGGCCATTAGCCCTGTAGCACTTATATAATGTCGCTGATGTGCAAGGCGAGTATTTGTTTTATTTATTTTTTAATTGTTTTAGACTGGGGAGTACAGCACTTAGGAGTTGTCTACTTCTTGGACAATGCCTTCAATTCTTTTCTTGTAGTCAGTGGGGTGGCCCAATGCTGCTTCCAAATTCCTTCTCTGCAATTTTTTATTTCAAAATGCAGCAGCCATTGTGTGTTTGAGATGGGTTGTAGCTGTCTGCAGAATGGTAACCCTGAATACAATGGTGCTGGAAATAAAATAACATGAACCAGTTACCTTCCTTATTTGCGTGTTGCAACATTACAGAATCTGTCCTGAGTATTTCGCTTTTATTGCTAAGTAGCTCAACAATTTTCTTAGTTTGGGAGTTCTTGAAAAATATTGGATATTGGCCAACTATGAGGAAAGAGGGAATTTTAACGTTACCATTGCACATTCCATTGGGATTACTAAACCTCCCAAAGAATGTATGTGCTACCTGCTGCTGTGTGAATGGAGTGCCAGATTGCATGAATCACTCTGAATGTCTATTTATTGATACAGAAGATACTTGTTGTTCGGTGTCACATGCGACTGTTGCCGGCCGTTTTCATTATGGCTTATTTTGATTGACCACCTAACCTTGTGAACAACTGATAATTATTTATGATCCTTGTTTGTTATAGAATCATGGAATTGATGTGTATGGGCCCTGTGTTATGGAAAAGATAGGAACCTTGAAGGGTTTATTTTTTTTTTTTATATTTAGGTTACACAATGTAATTATGAAACCTTTTAATACTAAATTAATGTTTTGGAGGCTTTTTCAGAAAGATGGTTGAACCCTTTGGTAAACTTAAGTACTCATACTCACCCCTGCTTTGAGCAGTAATTGTTACACCACTGGCCTTCAAAGCTCATTTCCAAAATAATGGTTTGCATGGAAAGAAATGACATCCTACCTCCCAGATTATGATTATTCTCACATCGTGAGTTTACATTGAGCAGTTTTACACTATTCATCAACGTATTTTCTGTGACTTATATTTTTTTTATTGTTTTAAACTTTAAAATTTTTATTTTAAAACTTTGAAGGAAAAAACAATTTTATTGTGAATTTTTTTTTCTGTTAATAAATGGTGAAAAGAAATTTGTTTGTTTTGTGACCGGTTTTCTCGTGTCCTGATCAATACTAAGTTATTTTAAGATGTATATTTCCTCTTCCTTTCCCTTGTCTACTTGACAGTCGAGTGTAGGTTTTTTTGTTTTTTTTTTTTTTAGTTTTTTTTTTTAAAAGAAAGTGCAGAAAATGAGTTTCAAAAATTGGCGGGCTGACGCCCTGAATCACTGAATGTTTTACAGTTGTTGCTCCAGCATGACTGCATGGACTTTGTACAAAGATAAGCTGGTGCTGTTTTTCACAGTACAGCAAAAAGAATTTTTATCTCCTGACAACCTGGTTCATTATTTCCTGCTTAGCACAGGAGCCTGTTGGTAATGCTGTTACAGAAATAGGAAGCACACCGACACTGCCTTTTTTATTCACGGTCATTCAGATAAATGCCTCATGGGAATTAATATGCATTATTTTTGTATATTTCATCTTCGAGGGGTGGAACAAGAGAGGGCTTCAATGGTAAATTCAATGTGTTGTGTTCTGAAGGTTCTTTAGATCACATTATAAAGGTTTTGAAATGGTGGTACGATTAACCTTGGGTCTGACATCAGTCTGAGGTTTTTTTTTTTTTTTGTGAACTTATTCACACATTTTTAAAACACTAAACAATTATAGATGCTTTTTAACTTAATAGTTCTATCCTCCTTCATTTTCTTTTTCTGGCATTTAAATCTCATAAAAATGTTAAAAAAATAAATAAAATTTCCTATAGAGAAATCCTTGGGAAAAGGCCATACCCAGGGAAAGGAGAATTTTTTAAAAGAAAAATGGCAGACATTTGTTCATTATTACCTTCACACCTTTTTATTTTTTGTTTTTCACCTACTTTTAAAGTCTGTGTTCACCTTTCTTCTTTTTTTTTTATTTTATTGTTATAGTAGGCGGGGTCTGAGGCTTGTAGATGTTTACAGCTGATTCCTCAATTGTGATTCTGTAAAATGGATGGATCAGCTGCATATTGGCTGAGCTGAATTTCCTGCAATTGTAATGTTCTCGTGAAGTTGAACAATTTGCGAATATCACAAAAAATATAAAATGCCCAGAGCCATTTCTGATATTGCTAAAGATTGCGGCATCCACAGACTGGGCTAATCATATCAGGAGATTCACCATATTTCCTTACCGCTATCGACGAACCTGGTCTAGCACAGCCAATCGGGGTGGGGGATTTTAATGGGGACGATAAAAGTAGAGAGCAGGAAATGTAGTGGCCATTTTAGTATCTTACAATATGTAGGAGGTCAGAGTGCACAGTTCATTGCACATGGATAGAAAAAAAGCTTCAATCTGATTGTACTGTAATACTACAGTGCTAAAGTACATTGAAAATGGTAGTAGTGTCAGTATGTGAAGAATAATCCAAATATTGAAGTTAACCTTAATGCTGTCATGTGCCTTGTGTGTATGGAGCGGGCTCACGGGATGAGCTTGCCGCATACTTGGCAAGTAATGGTTGTGTTACAGCCAGAACCTGCACACAGGTGGAGCTGAACTCTGTTTGCAACTGTTAAATGCTGCTGTAAAACTATGACAGTGGCTTTAACAGAGCATGTATTGCAAAATGGCATTGAGTGCATCTGGTGGCTTGTTTACATCTGAGTGGACCACTTTATCTGCTTCATGCATGGAAAACCTTATATTTGTCAAAATGAATCAACATTTCGTGCTGTTCCAAGGCGCCAGGTGATGGAGACAGCTCTGATCACTGTCGCCTGGTCTCCTTGAACTCAGCACAAATAGTTGACAATGAAGGGAGTTGTATTCAGAACCTGCTGTGTACATTATGTGTAAAATTAAGAATTAATAAAAAAAAAATTGGCATGGGCTCCCGCATAACTTTGTTAACTAGCAGAGAAAGCACATTTCTGGGGGCTGATGTTAATCTTGGAAAGGGGACAATATCCCAAAAGGTTCCCAGACTGTTAACAGCTCACAGCTGTTTGCTTAGCCTTTATTGGTTAGTTTACGGGACTCCAGAAAAGAAAAAGTAGGGTCCCTCTATAAACTATAACCAGCAAAGGCTAAACGGACAGCTGTGAGCGGATATTAATAGCCAGGGATGGGGCAATGGATATTGGCCCTCCTCCCAGGCTACCAATAGGGAGGCGCTTAGCTTTGCCCTTCCCACTTGCCCTGATGTGGTGGCAAGTGGGGTAATGGGGTTGGGGTTTATATCAGCATTATATTGTCAATAAGAAGTAGCAAATGGGTTGTCCTGTGCTGTTGTGAAAGAATGGAGGATGCCAATCCAATAGTAAGTGGTTTATTGGTCAGCGCGTTTCAAAGCATACAACTTCTTCATCAAGAAAACCACAAACCTTTCACACCAGGGAACTACAATGGTATGTCTTGAGGAATGAGATTTCCTAGGGAGGGCATCTAGAAATGGCAGAACAGATTTTATGAGCTGAAACCAGTTAAGGCAGGGAGATGTGTGTGTTTGAAAAAGTCAGTCTTCAACCACATTGTGAGTATGTGGGGCTTCCCGGAAGTAGATCTGTAGACAGTCAATAGAAGGGTGAAAGAGTTTTGTTCCCTAGGCCCTTGTGTGTGGGGGAGTCCTTGGGTTCTGGACTCCTCATTGATTCCTTGGGATCAGTCTGGTCTCTGAATTTCCAATCGTGACTTTGATTCCAGCTGTCCTGAGGAAGATAAGAGTGGACAGAGTGAGGGTTATACTAATTACCCCCTTTTCGCCATGAAAGATGTGGTTCTCATGGTTAAAGATAAAGTTGATCACAGACCGTTGGGTGGTTCCGGACCTTTTCTCCAAGGGGCTGGTGCACCATCCCCTTGGTAGCCAATCTGCATTTCACAGCTGGGAATTTGAGAGAACACTATTGAGGGACAAATGATCTCATAACCTAATTTTTACCCGACTTCAGAGTAGGAAGGCTGTCACAACTAAAGCTTACGGTAAGACCTGGAAAAGGTTTCTTTCCATCTCAGGTGCAAAGGCGCAGGAAGGAGTACTAACTACTTCCATCCTAGAGTTTTCTACAGAGGTGTATAGAACAAGACCTTTCTACCAGTACTCTTAAAGTCCAAGTATCTGCGCTGGGAGCTGTTTATAATAATAACCTGTTGGGTCTCCCGGTTTATTAAGACCTAGAGCTAGACCCATTTTCAGGCAAAAATTGCCCTATTGGGACTAGAAAAATATTTAGAATTGAGTCCTCAGTGGATGATACCTTTTTGTGTAAATCAAGTTTATTGAAATGATACAATACAAAATCCAAGCAAATTGTAAAGTATATGAGAATGCATATAAACCGTATTAACATGAAATTCTTGCAAAGCTGACAACTCAGTATATTGATGGGTTTACAGAGCAGAATGCTTGTGAAGTGAGGTTATTTACGCAACCTTAACAGGAAAATGAAAAGAAAGGAGAAAAGAGGGGGGAAGGGAGGGGATAAGATAATCGTATTAAGTAGAATTTACTAGTTGATGGAATTCAAGCATTCCCCGGACCCGGAGGGCCATAAATCCCTCCATCACTCCGATAGATCTGGGATGACCATCCAGTCAAATCAAAGGGAGGGTATTCTCGTATAGAAAAGTATCATCAGTGTCCCGATACCCATTCCTCCAGCCCAGGGGTCTCCCTAAAAGCAAGCCAGGGAGCCCAAGTGTTATAGACTCTGTCTGCATCTCCGGTTGATACCCTCTTTTCAGTTAACCATTAAAAAGGTAACAAATTGCAAGCTTTTGAGACTACTCTAGTCTCATCAGGCATAGAATAATGCAAAATCTGAAGAATCACATATTTATACACAGCAGAGAAATAATGCAATAGATAAGTGATGTGAAAAACCACCATTATGAAGAATGATAAATAGTTGTGGCCATAAATATTGGAACAGTTCATAGATAAGGAGTGTGAATGTTTTACTGTCCTCTCATTGAGGTCTGGTTCTGTGTTGTGATGGTCCCACAAGGTCAGAGGAGCAAATTCCTTAATTGATGTAAAAAGATGAAATCCATGCGGCACATTCATTCTGGCACAGAGTGTGTCAAAGGTTATCAGAAGTTTATACTTCCAGACTCTCCTGTCTCTGAGATTTGAAGTTACCTTTTTAATATAAGTAACTTTATGTCCGTGGTGCTGTGATTTGGGATGCAAAAATGTCTGGCCACAGGTAGATCCATTCTTTTTTGTGGGAGTATAAACTCAGAGGACAGTAAAATATTCACACTCCTTATCTATGAACTGTTCCAATATTTATGGCCACAACTGTTTATCATTCTTCCATAATGGTAGTTCTTCTTCACGTCGTCTTCACATCATTTGTCTTATCTATTATTTCTCTGCTGTGTTGTGTATAAATGTGATTCTTCAGATTTTACATTCTATGCCTGATGAAGAGACCTGAGTAGTCTCGAAAGCTTGCAGTTTGTTACCATCTTTTCAGTTAGCCATTAAAAGGTATCAACCACTGAGGACTCTTAATTACAAAAATATTTAGATCTACTGGCTAACACAGTACAAAGATGCAGCTCTGGCAAAAATTAACTAACCACTGCAAAATTTACAGTTTGTCTGATTTTTTTTTTTTTTTTTTCACTTTAGGCTAAGTGCACACGTTGCAGAAAATTTCTGATCAAAAACCTGAATCCCTTCCCAGAAAACGCACCTATTTTTCCGCGGCGGGTTTTGCGCGGTTTTGATGCGTTTTTTTCCGCAGCGGTTTCAAACCGCATGGAAGAAGCCAAAACTGCGGTAAAATCCGCAAAATTAATGAGCATGCTGCGTTTTTACCGCGATGCGGTTTTTTCGCCGTAAAAAAAAAACACATCAATGTGCACAAAAAGTGCATGACTGGGAAGCTTATTTTTAGCGGTTTTATAGCGAAAACCGCGGTAAAAACCGCTAAAAAAACGCTGTGTGTGAACACAGCCTTATAGGTATATTTTTTAGTAAAATGTAAATTGCTCTATTCTATAAACTACTGACATGTGTTTGAATTTCCATGCACTAAATTTTGTATTTATTTTCAGAAACTGAGAAATGGTCAAAATAACAAAAAAAAATGCAGTGCTTGCAGACCTCAAATAATGCTAAGAAAACAAGTTCATAATCATTTAGAAACAACAATACTAATGTTTTAACTCAGGAATAGTTCAGAAATCAATATTTTGTGGAATAACCATTTTTAATCACAGCTTTCATGTGTCTTGGCATGCTTTCCACCAGTCTTTCACACTGCTTTTGGGTGACCTTATCAAACCTGGTACAAAAATGTGAGCACTTCTTTGATGGCTTGTGACTATCCATCTTCCTCTTGATTACAATCCAGAGGTTTTCAATGGAGTTCAGGTCTGGAGATTGGGCTGGCCATGACAGGGATTTGATGTGGTGGTCCTTCATACACATTGATTGACCTAGCTGTGTGGCATGGCGCATTGTCCTGCTGGAAAAACCAGTCCTCAGAGTTGGGGAATATTGCCTGTTTTTCCAGGATAACCTTGTTTGCGGCTTTATTCATACATCTTTTGCAAATATTAACCTGCCCAATTCCAGCCTTGCTGAAGCATCCCCAGATCATCACCGACCCTCCACCAAATTTCACAGTGGGTGCAAGACACTGTGGCTTGTACGCCTCTCCACGTCTCCGTCTAACCGTTAGATGATCAGGTGTTGGGCAAAGCTGGAAATTGGACTCATCAGAGAAGATTACCTTACTCCAGTTCTTTATGGTCTTTGGCACACTTCAGTCTGGCTCTCCTTTGCTTCCCATTGATGAAAGGCTTTTTATTCGGTCGTCCATAACAGCACCACCTGAGAGAGGGCATCTGCCCATCAGGAACAGAAAACCTACAGATACAAAAGGGCGGCACCGCTCCCACGCATCAGTTGGTTTCCTGTTCGAAGAGGACAGGACTTCCTACAGATCGTCCGTCATGGATCGTCAAGGGAATTCCCAGGCCGGCTGACCGACCCAGGTAGCGGGGGGATCTCCTACCTCGGCCAGTGTGGAGTCCCTAGAAGCGCCATGGTGGGGCCGGGTAGGTCGCCACGGCAGTGTGCGGAGCAGGTTGAGCAAGGGGTCCGAAGGACAGCCGTCTCCAGAGTGCCAGCACCGGCAGTATGTATTTCCTGGGCCCGTCCTGGTGCGCCCCCCAGGGTCCGGTCTTCATTTTTCGGCCCCGTCCTGCATTAGCGCCCGGTCAGTGGCGCACGGGGGCCTGGAGGCATACCGAGCCGGGGGTGCTTTGCCGGCGCCCTGTCGTGCGCTCCTGCGGTCTCAGTTTGGACGGCAGAGGTGACGCGGTGGAAGGGGCGGGGCCGGGAATGCCAAAACCGGAAGTCAGATGCCGGCCGGCTTTCTGTATGCGCCGCAAGAACGCGGCTGTCCGGGGTCGCGTGTAGCAGCCGGAGCGCGGGGGGGTCGCGGGAGGGTCCCAGGTGGGAGGTGCCCTGGCCAGAACCCTGCTCACCCGGATATCGGGAGGTAATATAAGGCAGGCTGGGACACTGCTGGGGTGCTTCCGAAGGCCCATTGCAGCAATGGATAAGACGGAACCCCCATAGACCAGCAGGATGAGGTACAGGAGCACCCACAGAAGCAGGCCTCGGTGAAGCCTCATACAAGTGGGCAGTAGTAGAAGCAGGGACGAACGAGCGGGCAGAGCCGCAGAAGTTCCTCCAGGCTGAAGGATCCCCCTGCCTCCCTCCGTGATCCGGTACCTGCTTCAACTGCATGGGTAAGAGATCTCTGTGAAAGTACCCTGATGCAGTCAGTGTTCCCTTATGTTTTTTCGCAGGGGAAGAAAAGTTCAGGTAAACAGAAGCACAGGGAGTGTGCCCTCTGTAGTTGCCCCTTGCTAGATGCCCACCCTAAAAAGTTGTCAGCCATGCGTGCGACAGACGGTGGGGGTTAAAAGGGAACGATAGTCCATGGCTAGATTGATAGGCCCTTACACTCTCCCCCGTTTACACAGGTAGCGGAAGAGATGCCTGACTTCACCACAAGCCTGAGAGAAATAATCAGGACAGAGATGAAAGCCCTATCACAAGGGGAATCCTCTAGGAGAAGAGAGGCTAGTTTTTCGGGTTCAGAGTCCTCGGTCACCCATAGGAAGGACGATAACTCCTCAGAGTCCCCTGCCTCCTCTTCATCTTCGGAGGAATACTCTAGCCGTTTCTGCTTCCTCCTAGACCAAATGGATAGGCTAGTCAAAGCAGTAAGGTCCACCATGGGGGTAGCGGACACGAAACCAGAACTCTGCACAGGATATGATGTTCGGTGGTCTAGATCCATGGAAGCGCAGGGCCTTCCCGCTAAATAACAAAGTCCAGAGCCTGATAGACAGAGAATGGAAAAGGCTTGAAAAGAGGGGCACCTTACCACCAGCCTTTAAGCGGCGGTAACACTTTGATGACCCAGTGGTAAGCAGATGGGACAAGGCCCCTAAGCTCGATGCAGCAGTAGCCAAGGCATCCAAAAAATCCTTCATACCGTTTGACGACATGGCCTCCCTAAAAGATCCTTTAGATAAAAAAGCGGATTCATTTCTAAAAGAAACATGGGAGATGTCAGCAGCCGCTCTAAGACCAGCGGTAGCCGTCACATGCACAGCAGGATCCATGATGGTCTGGCTGGATTAACTGGATTCCCAGCTGAAAGACGGAGCCTCGAGAGCATCCATCCGGAAGACCCTGCCGATCATTCAAAATGCCGCTGCCTTTTTAGCTGATGCTTCGGCGGATTCGGCAAGGATGGCGGCCAGGACCTCAGGATTATCAAATGCAGCTCAAAGGGCTCTCTGGTTGAAATGTTGGCTGGGAGACATCCAGGCCAGGTCCCGTCTCTGTTCCATTCCGTGTGAGGGGGAATATCTATTCGGTCCCATGCTGGACGAACTTTTAGAAAAAGCCGGGGATGATAAAAAGAAGTTCCCCAGTCTGCCGAATCTTCTGATAGACGTCCCTTTACCAGGAAGGGATATTTCCATAGAAGACCGTCCAGGGATCAAGACAGATGGGAGGAAAAAAGGAAAGGTACAGGATTTATGTTTGGAGGAGGGGGGTGCCAGGAAGGGCCAGCGCGTGAAGCTAAAAAACCACCCCAATGACTAGTGGCTCCGGTAGGAGGGAGACTAGCTGCCTTCTACCCGGCCTGGTCGCTAATTTCTAGTAGCAACTGGATCCTGTGGATGATGGCCTCGGGACTACGGATAGAATTTTCCTGTGTCCCCAAAACAGATTTAAGGTTACCCCACTTAGGTCTTCCCCATCAGAACAAGCTGCCCTGGAGGCCGAGGTTCATGATCTATGCCGCAAGAAGGTCCTAACAGAGGTCCCGGTGGCAGAGAGGGGAAGAGGGTTCTACTCCCCTCTGTTCCTAGTCCGTAAGCCAGACGGCTCCTTCAGGACTATAATAAATCTTAAAGCCCTTAACGAATTTCTGGTCATACGTCCATTCAAAATGGAAACAATCAATTCCACAATAAAATTGTTTGAAAGTTGCATTATGGTGGTGTTAGATTTAAAAGACGCCTACTACCATATACCCATTTATGCAGCCCATCAGTGTTTCCTCAGAGTAGCGGTTCAGTTAGATGGGTCAGTTCAACATTTCCAATATGGGGCCCTCCCCTTTGGGGTTGCAGTCGCTCCACGGGTATTTACTAAAGTTGTATCAGAGGTTATGGCCCATCTACGTGAATCAGACATTCTAGTGGTCCCCTACCTGGATGACTTCCTCATTATAGGCAAATCGGCGGAACATTGTTCGGAGCAGTTACAAAAGGCAATGTCTGCCCTAGAACTGTTGGGATGGCTACTTAACATCAAAAAATCTCGGTTGCAGCCAACGAAAGTCCAGCAATTCTTAGGCCTAATCTTAGATTCTGAAAAGCAGGAATGCCGTCTGCCTCCTGAGAAGTTAGTTCGCCTACACTATCCGGTCCTGAACGCTTCCAATAACCCCACCATGTCCTTCAGGAAAGCCATTTCCCTTCTGGGCTCTCTCTCGTCCTGCATCCCCGCGGTCCGGTGGGCCCAGTTTCACACAAGGAAATTACAGGGCGAGGTGTTATTACATCAAAGAATCCTTGGAGGTTACCTGGAGGGCCAGCTAACTTTGTCCCGGAACACGAGAGAGTCCCTAGAGTGGTGGTTAGAGAGGAATAACTTATCCAGAAGGGTGCCCTGGGAGTATAACATAACCCACATAGTCACCACAGACGCAAGCCCTTCCGGCTGGGGGGCTCATATGGGTGAGATTTTAGTCCAGGGTCTATGGGAGCATCATCAGGTAGAAATGTCGTCTATCCTAAAAGAATTGACAGCGGTGGAGCAGGCAGCTAAAAAGCTCCTTGTGTATCTACAGAGTCATCACGTGCGAGTGTTCTCCCACAATCAGGTCACCGTGGCGTATATCAATCACCAAGGCGGGACTCGTTCCAGACCCCTGATGAATGTAGCAGAGCGCTTATTCCAACTAGCAGAGCGCTTATTCCAACTAGCAGAGCAGCATTTTCTATCTTTAGCAGCTCTACATATAAAAGGGAAAGAAAACGCCACAGCAGATTTCTTAAGCCGCAATCTGCTAAAACAAGGGGAATGGTCCCTAAAAAACATCTTCGACCTGATTGTACAAAAGTGGGGGCAACCAGAGGTAGATCTCTTCGCCGGAAGGTGAGACAATTCTGCTCTCTAAATCCCAGACAAGACCCTCTGGCGGTAGACGCTTTTCCGATAAAGTGGGACTTCAGGCTGGCCTACGCCTTCCCTCCCCTATCTCTACTGCCCCGGTGATGAGGAAAGACAGGGCGAGGATTATAGTGATTGCTTCGTTTTGGCCCAGGAGGGCATGGTTCTCATGCCTCAGGGCAATGTCTGTGTCCGATCCTTGGGTACTGCGGGACATCCCAGATCTCCTATCCCAGGGCCCAGTTTACCATCCTCAGGTGGCTGGCCTACATCTGACGGCTTGGATTTTGAACGGTCACTACTAAAAGATAAAGGTTTCTCCCCAGACCTGATTAACACCCTGCTTAAAAGTAGGAAAATCATTACAACCAAAATTTACGTTAGAATCTGGAAAAGATTCCTTCAGAACTCGGGAGTAGTCGCCGGGGAGTCAGCACCTATAATTCAGATCTTAGAATTTCTACACAAAGGTCTGGACATGGGGCTTTCCACCAGTACCCTTAGGGTATGTGCACACGCTGCGGATTGGGGTGCGGATTTTGTAAAATCCGCAGGTAAATCTGCAGATTGGCCTGCGGTTTTGCCCTGCGGTTTTTCATCTCCACAATGGAGGAGATGGCAAACCGCAGCGGAATCCGAAGAAAGAATTGACATGTCAATTCTTCCTGCGGTTTAGAAACCGCAGGAAAACCGCGCGGAAAAATCCGCACTGTCTGCACTGTGGTTTTTAATATCCATAGGATATTATGGTACTGTACACCGCAACAAAAACTGCTGCGGATCCGCAGCGGCCAAATCCGCTGCGGAACCGCAGCAGAATCCGCAGCGTGTGCACACACCCTTCAGGCACAAGTATTGGGGGCCCTTTTTTGCTGCGACATCGCAGGTAAATACTGGGTCAGTAGGTTCTTTAAGGCAGCAGGTAGATCCAGACCTGTAGTGAAGGATAGGTTCATGCCATGGGACCTGAATCTAGTGCTCACGGCTATGACGGAAGCTCCATTTGAACCTATCTCATCAGCTTCCATAAAAAAACCCATCCCTCAAAGTAGCCTTCCTGGTATCTCTGATGTCAGCTCGTAGAGTAAGCGACATCCAGGCATTATCTAGGCATCCTCCTTATATGCAGTTCAGGGACGATAGGGTAATACTTAGGCCTGATCCAGCATACTTACCTAAGGTAGTTTCTAGGTTTCATAGGACATAGGAGATAGTCCTTCCATCCTTCCTCCCTAATCCAGCTAATGAGAACGAAATGAAACTACACACCCTAGATGTTAGGAGATGCCTCATAGAATATCTGGCAGTTACCAATCCCTGGAAAAAGATAATGCCCTATTTGTCTCCCATCAAGGCGCTAGGAAAGGCCTTAGAGCATCAAAAAACACACTAGCCAGGTGGATTAGAGAGGCTATTTCACTTGCATACACCTCAAAAGGCAGATCGGCACTTGGAAAGCTGAGGGCGCATTCCACCAGAGCCATGGCGACCTCGTGGGCCGAAAGATCAGACGTCTCCATTGACGAGATATGTAAGGTGGCTACTTGGTCCTCTCCGAGCACCTTCTATAGTCATAAGCTGGACTTGGGTGCTTCCTCAGACCTGTCCTTTGGTGTCAGGGTTCTGCAGGCTGTAGTCCCTCCCTAAAGTAGTTATTACTCTCTGTAATTCTCTCAGGTGGTGCTGTCATGGACGACCGAATAAAGTTTTAGTTACTCACCGGTTAACGGTATTTTTCGGAGTCCATGACAGCACCCGTAGATTCCCGCCCCGGTCTTAAGTTGGGGAGTGCACCTTTTTCTTCTTATATATATCCACGGGTGATAAATAGTTAAGTAATAATAGTATTGTACATAATTCATGCCATTAACCTTGGAGGTCCTCTTGTGCTCTGTAATCCAACTGATGCGTGGGAGAGGTGCCGCCCTTTTGTATCTGTAGATTTCCTGTTCCTGAAGGGCGGATCCCCTCTCTCAGGTGGTGCTGTCATGGACTCCGAAAAATACCGTTAACCGGTGAGTAAATAAGACTTTTCTAGCTTCACATGACTTGAGCCCTGGCTCTAGGAGCCTGTTACGAACTGTTCTTGCCGTGCCCTTCACCCCAGCTGCCATTTGCCGTTCCTTTTGTAGGTCACTTAATGTCATACTGGGGTTTCTGAGTGACATTCGAATAAGATGTCGGTCATCCCAGTCAGTGGAGAGTCGTTTTTGCCTTCTGCCGGTCTCTAGCTTTCTTGTCCCCAATGTCTGCTGCTTGACCTTGTAATTGACTGCCATCTTAGAAATTTTAAAGATGGAGGCAACATGGCTCACTGTATCCCTCTGCTAGTAAAGCCAGAATTGAGCCCTTCTTTTCCTCACTCAAGACTTTTCAACTCCTTTGGCATGGTTAAAAGTTATTTTTTCATTCCTATTACTTTTGGGATATTACTAGAACTTGTTTTGCCATCCAGCTTGTCCTATTGCAAGAGGATTGTGAACACCATAGCAGGGTTTTTTTTATACTTTCCTTTGTTAACCCCTTAACGACCGCCGATACGCCTTTTAACGGCGGTAATTAAGGGTACTTAAACCACAGCGCCGTTAATTCACGGCGCTGTGATTTAAGTGAATAGCGCCCCCCAGTGTCGGATTTTCTCCGGGGTCTCGGCTGCCAGGGGTAGCCGAGACCCCAGAGAACATGAATCGGTCAGTTTTTACCGACCCCCGCTTTTGCGATCGCCGTTATTAACCCTATAACGGCGACCGCAAAAAAAAAAAAAGCCGCGATTTTACATTTAATTTCTCTTTCCTCTGATGTGATCGCACATCAGAGGATAGAGAAATAGGGTCCCCGATCCCCCCGGTCCCCTCCCGGTACCTCTCCCTTGTCCTCCGTCCCCTCCCGGTGGTCCCGCGCCCGCCGGCGTCATCCGATGGGCGCCGCCATCTTGAAAATGGCGGGCGCATGCGCAGTGCGCCCGCCGGGAATCTGCTGGCTCCGGCTGGCAGATTCCATTCATTATTTTGATCACTATGATAAACGATCATAGTGATCAAAATAATAAAAATAGTACATAACCCCCCCGTTTATCACCCCCTTATATAGGCGCACACAATGAAATAAAAAAAAATATTTTTTTTTTCAGTTTTCCATAAGGGTTAGGCTAGGGTTAGGGTTAGGCTAGGGTTAGGGTTAGGCTAGGGTTAGGGTTAGGCTAGGGTTATGCTAGGGTTAGGGTTAGGCTAGGGTTAGGTTAGGGTTAGGCTAGGGTTAGGGTTAGGCTAGGGTTAGGGTTAGGCTAGGGTTAGGCTAGGGTTAGGGTTAGGTTAGGGTTAGGGTTAGGCTAGGGTTAGGGTTAGGCTAGGGTTAGGCTAGGGTTAGGGTTAGGCTAGGGTTAGGGTTAGGCTAGGGTTAGGCTAGGGTTAGGATTAGGCTAGGGTTAGGGTTAGGGTTAGGTTAGGGTTAGGCTAGGGTTAGGCTAGGGTTAGGGTTAGGCTAGGGTTAGGCTAGGGTTAGGCTAGGGTTAGGGTTAGGCTAGGGTTAGGGTTAGGCTAGGGTTAGGGTTAGGCTAGGGTTAGGGTTAGGCTAGGGTTAGGCTAGGGCTAGGGTTAGGGTTAGGGCTAGGGTTAGGGTTAGGGCTAGGGTTGGGCTAGGGTTAGGGCGAACTAGGATTAGGGTTGGGGTTAGGGGTGTGTTGGGGTTAGGGTTGGAGCAAGAATTGAGGGGTTTCCACTATTTACCAACTTTGGGGGTCTAAAAATTGGGGTCTAAAAAAATCACTTTTGTGGAAATAAAAAAGACTTTTTATTTTCAGGCTCTGCGTTTATAAACTTCTGTGACGCGCTTGGGGTTCAAAGTGCTCACCACACATCTAGATAAGTTCCTTAGGGGGTCTAATTTCCAAAATGGGGTCACTTGTGGGGGGTTTCCACTGTTTAGGCCCATCAGGGGCTCTGCAAACGCAACATGATGCCCGCAGACCATTCCATCAAAGTCTGCATTCCAAAATGGCACTCCTTCCCTTCCGAGCTCTCCCATGCGCCCAAACAGTGGTTCCCCCCCACATATGGGGTATCAGTGTACTCAGGACAAATCGCATAATAACTGTGGGGGTATGATTTCTCCTGTTACCCTTGTAAAAATAAAAATTTGGGCGCGAAAAGATCATTTTTGTGGAAAAAAAATGGATTTCTTATTTTCACGGCTCTACGTTATAAACTTCTGTGAAGCACTTGAAGGTTCAAAGTGCTCACCACACATCTAGATAAGTTCCTTAATGGGTCTAGTTTCCAAAATGGGGTCACTTGTTGGAGTTTTCCACTGTTTAGGCACATTAAGGGCTCTCCGAACGCAACATGGCATCCGATCTTAATTCCAGCCAATTCTGCGTTGAAAAAGTCAAACGGTGCTCCATCCCTTGCGAGCTCTGCCACGTGCTGAAAAAGGGGTTTACCCCCACATATGGGGTATCGGCGTATTTAGGAGAAATTGTACAACAAATTTTGTGGTTGATTTTCTCTTTTAACACTTGTGAAAATAAAAAAAATTGGTTCTGAAGTAATTTTTTTCCAAAAAAAAGTTAAATGTTAATTTTTTCCATCCACATTGCTTTCGTTCCTGTGAAGCACTTAAAGGGTTAATAAACTTCTTGAATGTGGTTTTGAGCACCTTGAGGGGTCTAGTTTTTAGAATGGTGCCACTTTGGGGTATTTTCTGTCATGTACACCCCTCAAAATGACTTTAAATATGATGTGGTCCCTCAAAAAAATGGCTTTGTAAATTTTGTTGTAAAAATGAGAAATCGCTGGTCAACTTTTAACCCTTATAACTTCCTAACAAAAAAAAATTTTGCATCCAAAATTGTGCTGATGTAAAGTAGACATGTGGGAAATGTTATTTATTAAGAAATTTATGTGACACATCTCTCTGATTTAAGGGCATAAAAATTTAAAGTTTTAAAATTGCAAAATTTTAAAATTTTTTGCCATATTTCTGTTTTTTTCATAAATAAACACAAGACTTATCGAAGAAATTTTACCACTAACATGAAGTACAATATGTCACGAAAAAACAATCTCAGAATCAGCAGGATCCATTAAAGCGTTCCAGAGTTATAACCTCATAAAGGGACAGTGGTCAGAATTGTAAAAATTGGCCTGGTCATTAAGCTGCAAACTGGCTCTGTCGCTAAGGGGTTAAATAAGATTTGGTTCAAGTGATCACCTAATCGGAAGCACATTAAGTAGAATGAGGTGTACTCTGGTTGGAATTCAACTGACACTGGAATGGAATGGCTGTCAGACATGTAGAGAAGCTGATTTTTAAAAAACTGTGCAGTGGTCTCTTAATTTTTGCCAGAGCTGTATATATCTTTCCTGAACCTATTGGGACTAGAATCTGGTTCTGACAGCGCTGACAAACTTTCCACTTGACCCCCTAGAATAAACATCTCTTAAGATACTCTCATTTAATATGGCTTTAATAGTGGCTTTAGCATCAGCTTGCAGGGCTAGTGACATTCAGGCCCTGTCGTCAAGCCCTCCCTTCTGCACAGATCCTGAATGTAGTCATTCTTAACCCAGACTTGGCCTATCTGCCCAAGGTATCTTCCCATTCTCATAGGTCTATGGGGGGTAGTCCTACCTTCTTTTTGTACCAACCGAAAAAATTCAAAGGAAGGAAAACTTCATACATTGGATATAAAGAGATGTCTGGTTGACTACCTGTCCATTACACAGACTTGAGAGAAAATGCTAGGTATCTATTTGTATGTTCTCCGGGACCTAGGAAGGGGCTTAAGGCCTCAATGTATAATAGCTAGATGGATTAGGGAGGCCATCAGTTTAGCCTACTCGACGAGTGGAAATGTTGTTCCAGAAGAATTAAAAGCTCACTCCACAAGCAACCTCCATGGCGGAAAGGTCGGATGTTTCTATAGAGCAAATTTGTAAAGCAGCAAGATCTTCTTTCTCAACTTTTTATTTGCACCATAGGTTGGATCTGGCCTCTTCCTCTAATCTCTCCTCTGGTAGAGGTGTTCTACAGGCTGTGGTCCATCCCTGAATTCAAATGCTCTTTACTTCTCTCAGTGGTGCTGTCATGAGTGAGAGGAAAAGATGTAATTAGTTACCGATATTGGTATTTTTCAGAACCCATGATGGCACACTTATATTCCCTCCGGTCATGTGTGGATGAGCACACTTTGAGTGTTTTTGTGTAAGTCATAGGGTATCTAAGGCATTATGATATTGAGGATTGAATTGTTGTAATAACCATTGAAGGTCCTCTCATGCTCTGTAATCCAACTGTTGCGAGCGACAGGTACTGCCCATCTATTCTATAGATTTCCTGTCCTTGAAGGGTGGATCCCATCTCGTCGTGGTGCTGTCATGGGTTCTGAAAAATCCCATTATCGGGATTATACAAGAAAAAAACAATAAGTTACAAAAAATGTTAAACAAAAAGAGCATTTTTGATTTTGCACATTATTCATGATCCATGTGCGCCATTTTACAGAATTTGATGCAAATAAATATCAGTGAATACCTCAAGATAAAAGAGGCTTGAAAAAAATGCAAGTGATGTGGTCCTTTGTATTGTATTTCACTTTAACTACTTGATGATGATATTTTTCCCCTTACCATACCAGCCCCAGCAGAGAGAGGGATAGCCTCGCCCACAGGGAAATGAGAGCTGGAAATGAAGCACATCCTACCTAGCCTCAGTGGTTTCCTGTCACCAGGGGCACCAAGAAGTGCACATAATGTTGGACCTCCCCTATGCTAGAGGTCTGAAATTTACTAATAATCTAATGTAATGCTTGTACAATTCTAAGGTCTCCGTGTGCAGTTCAAGCAGGAGCTCCTGCAACTATGTGCACTTGTATAATCAATTGATTAAGGGGAAGTGTAAAAAAAAAAAAAAAAAAAACTAATTTAAATGCCTCACTAAAAAAAGAACGGATTGAGTTAGTTCTTATTCTGCCTAATGACATTCTGACTTGGGCAAAGAATTGTTATCAGTACATGAGGAAGTAAGTTTGGACTTATCAGATACAGTGGGTTGTGAAAGTATTCACCCCTTTTGCATTTTTCATGTTTTGCTACCTTACAACCTGGAATTGCACTTTTTTTTGTCAGGGTTTGCATCAATTCATGCAAAGAACATGCCTACAACTGTGAAAATTTGTTTTTTTTTATTGTGAAGAAAAAGACAAACAAGATAACTGAAAACATCTATGTGCATAGCTAGAGTCCTCTCTAAAGTCAGTACTTTGTAGATCCTCATTTTGTAGCAAATACAGCTGCAAGTCACTTTGGATAGGTCTCTATGAGCTTTCCACATCTTGCCACTGGGATTTTTGCCCATTCCTCAAAGTTAAACTGCTCTAGCACTTTCAAGTTAGATGGTTTCCTCTTGTGAACCGCAATCTTCAAGTCTGGCCACAGATTCTCATTTTGTGTAAGGTCTGGGTTTTGACTTGGCCACTCCAAAACATTTACATGTTTCCCTTTAAATTACTTGAGTGTTGATTTAGCAGTATATTTTAGTTTTTTGTTTTATTGGAAGGCAAACTTTCATACCAGTCTCAAATCACTGAAAGACTGAGGCAGGTTTTGCTCAAGAATCTCTTTCTCACCATCCTTCTTCCCCTGAACTTGGACCATTTTCCCTGTCCCTGCTGCTGAAAAACATCCCCACAGCATGATGCTGCCACAACCATGTTTCACTGTGGGGATGGCGGTCTTGGGGTGATGGGCTGTATTAGTTTGGCGCCAGACATAGTATTTTACCTTGATGGCCAAAAAGTAAAATTTTGGTCTCCTCTGACCACAGCACCTTCCTCCATACATTTGGAGAGTCTCCCACTTATCTTTTGTCAAACTCAAAAATAGCCTTACAATTATTGTAAGTAAAGGCTTTTTTCCTGCCCACTCTTCCATAAAGGCCACCTGTATGGAGTGTTCATCTTATTGTGGTCATATGGACACATACTCCAGTCTCTGCTTGGGAACTCTGTAGCTTTTTCACAGTTACCTTTTTGTCTCTGAGTTGCCTCTCTGATTCATGCCCTCCTTTCTTGGGCTGAGAGTTTTGGTGGACGGCCCTCTCGGCAGGTTTGTTGTGGTACCATGTTCTTTCCATTTGATGAAAATGTATTTGATGCTTCAGTGATCAACCCATCCCTGACTTGTACATCTCAACAACTTTGTCCCTGACTTGTTTGGATATCTCCAAGGTCTTCATCATGTTTGGTTAGTGGTGCCTCTTGCTTTAATGGTGTTGCAGCCTCTGTGGCCTTTTAGGAAAGGTGTGTGTATATTGACAGACCATGTGACATTTAGATTACACACAGATGGAATTCCTTTGACTACGCATGTGACTTATAAAGGTAATTGCTTGCCCCAGAAATTTGTAAGTGCAAAAGTGTTGCATACATACAGGTGCTTCTCACAAAATTAGAATATCATCAAAAACTTAATTTTTTTCAGTTCTTCAATACAAAAATTTAAACTCGTATAGCATCATTACAAACAGTGATCTATTTCAAGTGTGTCTGTTAAAGGGAACCTGTCACCTCGTTTTGGCACTATAAAATGCGGCCATTGCCTTTTGGGGCTTATCTACAGCATTCTATAATGCTGTAGATAAACCCTCAGTCTGACCTGAAAGAGAAGAAAAACAAGTTTCATTATACTCACCTGGGTGCGGTGTGATCCAATGGGTGTCGCAGGTCCCGGGTCTGGCGCCTCCCATCTTCATGCAATGTTGTCATCTTGTTTGGGAGGCAAGATTATAGCAGCAAAATGAGGTGACAGGTTCCCTTTAATGTTGATGATTATGGCTTACAGCCAATGAAAACCCAAAAGTCATTATCTCTGTAAATTAGAATACTTTATAACAGCTTGAAAAATGATTTTAAAATCCGAAATGTTGGCCTACTGAAATGTATGTTCAGTAAATGAATTGCATTCATTACTTGGTCAGGGCTCCTTTTGCATCAATTGCTGCATCAATGTGGTGTGGCATGGAGGCGATCAGTCTGTGGCACTGCTGAGGTGTTATGGAAGCACGGGTTTCTTTGATAGCAGCCTTCAGCTAGTCTGCATTGTTGGGTCTGTTGGTCTCATCATCCTTTTGACAAATCAAGTATAGTGATACTGTTTTTAAATCAGGTATTGGTACTTTTGGCAGTGTGGACAGGTGCCACGTCCTGCTGGAGAATGAAATTTCCACCTCCAAAAAGTTTGGCAGAGGAGGAAGCATAAAGTGCTCTAAAAATGTCCTCGTAGATGGCTGCGCTGACTTTGGTCTTGATAAAACACAGTGGACCTACACCAGCAGATGACATGGCTCCCCAAACCATCACAGATAGTGAAAACTTCACACTAGACCTCAAGCAGCTTGAATTGTGTGCCTCTCCACTCTTCCTCCAGACTCTGGGACCTTGATTTCCAAATTAAATGCAAAATTTACTTTCATCTGAAAACAACACCTTGGACCACTGAGCAGCAGTCCAGTTCTTTTTCTCCTTGGTCCAGGTAAGACGCTTTTGGCATTGTCCATTGGTTATACGTGTCTTGACACAAGGAATGTGACATTTGTAGCCCATGTCCTGGATACGTCTGTGTGTGGTGGCTCTTGATGCAATGACTCCAGCATATGCTTGGATACAGCACTCTGTGGACAGCCAGCTTTCTAAGCAATGACCTTTTGTGGCTTGCCCTTCTTGTGAAGTGTATCAATGACTGCCTTCTGGACATCTGTCAACTCAGCAGTCTTCCCCATGATTGTGAGACCTACTGAAACAGACTGTGACCTTTTTAAATGCTTAGGAAGACTTTGCAGATGTTTTTTGCTCTAATTTACTGAGATAATGACTTTTGGATTTTCATTGGTTGTAAGCCATAATCATCAATATAAACAGAAATAAACAATTAAAATGTATCATTCTGTTTGTAATGACTCTATTTAATGAGTTTCAATTTTTGTATTGAAGAACTGAAATTAACTTTTCCCGGACGTCCCTTCTGACAGCACCATCAGAAGGTAGTCCTTCGTATCCTTGATGGGGACAGGAACACAGAAGAGGTTAAATAGCCCCTCCCCCCCACCCTTCAGTATTTTTCCTGTCCCTGTCAGGGACAGATGCAGAAGTGAAGCAGAGAGGCACAAAGATTAGATTACCTAGGTGCCGATTTTCCCGCCAGTGTTGGAGTCCGGTCGAGCAGGAGGCTTCCGCGAGCAGCCGCATCCCTCTCTAGGGGGCTCTGGGGCTGCGGAGGACCAGTACGGTGGGCAGGCTCTGCAATCACGCTGAAACAGGAAGAGGTCCCTCAACGTCTGGTTGAGCTGTTTGCTCCCGGGATCTGCTGCATCTCTCTCTAGGGGAGCTCTCGGCAGCAGCTGCTGTTCCGGCGATGCGCAGATTCTGGACAGCAACACGCTTCCTTAGACTTCCAGCGCGCCGTGTCATCAGTGATCCAGCCGGTGATGAGCTCTGGGGGCGTGTCCACTGCCAGGCTGGGAACATGACGCTGGACACTGTTGTTTCTATGGTGGCCGGTGTGCATTTCAGATGGAGCTTGCGCAGTGCAGCCAGATACCTGCAGCGCTGGAATTGACAGGAGCTGGGCTCGGAAGGATCACGAATCAGATGTCCTGAGGCTGGGTAAAGCCCGATTTCCAGAGGGATATAATAAAAAGCTATGTGAAGGATGCGTTTCCAAATTGTTTAAGGAAGAGCAAACCTCTTTACTGGCCAGTATAAAGACAATGATAAGAGAGGAGGTACAGACTACTGCCCTAATACCATCCCAATCCCCCCACCCTAAGAGACCCAGATGGGACATGGACCCAAGTTCAGAGGAAGGAGAAATATCTGGCTATTCTGATCCGGACCATGGAGAAGGTGAGGGTTCCTCAGTAGTGCTCCTGGATGAATGAAAAAAATTTATTCCGAATTCACCAACATGCTCCTGCAAGCCATCAGCGGTACCATGAAGATTGAGGACTCCACTGAACCACTGATGATCCAGGACAAAATGTTTGATGGCTTGAGAACCCGTAGAAATAGGGTCTTTCCAGTTAATAATCACATAACAGAAGTGATACTGGAAGAATGGGAGGACGTGGAGAAAAAGCTTGTGGTCCCAAGGGATTTTAAGTACCACCTTCCCTTTGGTCTGGAGGAGACCAAGGTATGGGAAACAGTACCGAAGATTGACATCCGTGTAGCTAGGGTCTCAAAAAAAACAGCCATTCCCTTTTGAAGACTCTTCTGGCCTTAAAGATCCAATGGACAAGAGGTCGGAGGACCTTGGAATCATCCTCAGCTATTATGAAAGCAAATATAGCAGCCACCTCAGTAGCCTGGTCAATGAGCCTATGTGTGGATGAGCTAGAGTCACGTTAAGAACAGGACTCCCAGAGAAGAAATCCTGAAGTCGCTACCTTTGCTGAAAATGGCGACCGACTTAATGGCAGATGCCTCAGCAGAGTCGGTCGGGTTTGCAGCAAGAAACAATGTGCTGTCAAATGCAGCAAGGCGAGCTCTGTGGCTAAGATTGAGGACAGGGGATACCCAGTCAAAAAATAAGAACACCAAAAGAAACAAATGTTATAATACCGCCATATGAGGCAACAGCAATACTCAAAATCAGTATACCAAACCAGAGAGAAAAGAGTACACAAGGCTGTTTACAAGATATCAGAAAATTATAATTTTATTTTATTACATAAAAATTATTATATAAAATACACATTAAAAATATTTAATGGATGTAACAGGGTCTTCCAAGCTGGGGTACCTCTTTCAGTACCACCCCGTATTTTCGGAGGTCCGCTCTGCGTTGGCTGGAGTCTGAATGAATGACGCTGGCTGGAATTCCTCTGAGTGCATGGGCGCATATAAAAGATCACTGCTTCTCCATGTATTTCCAGTCTGACAACACTTTACTCACAGGACACAGAATATATCACACAGATACAGAGGGCCGGCCAATAGACAAGCGTCAGGCCAGACATGCATTACAAAAGACGCAGGTGGCCGGAGCCTGCGGATGTTTACTGTGGGGGGAGGGCGGACACTGCTGATACATTAGGGACATGCATCTCACATGGAACCTATTATATATACATATAACTGCACAACATATTCTGGGTGCTAAGTGGTTCTGTAACACGTTACAATGGACATTATTGGAAATTGCATGAACAGTGATACATTAAGTGGTACATAGTATCAGTTTAAAGGACCAAGTCTATCATAACCCCAATGTATAAATTATAAACTCCTAAAAAGTGTTAATATGTGCAACTACTCAAAATGAGCATACTATAAAACAATGGAGTGAAAAAAGTGCACAAATATCTATAGTCAGCTTGCAAAAAGTCTGAGTCACTCCAGAGAATCAAAAATAAAAAAAAACAAAAAGTGTTAAAGTGCAATAGAAGATGGGGAGATTCTTACCCTAGTCCTAGTGTACCACGCATATAGCCGCCCCAACGCGCGTTTTGCGTGGGCTTCCTCATCTTCTATTGGGTTTATGATAGACCTGGTCCTTTAAACTGATACTATGTACCACTTAATGTATCACTGTTCATGCCCTTTGCAATAATGTCCATTAAATATTTTTAATGTGTATTTTATATAATAATTTTTATGTAATAAAATTATAATTTTCTGATATCTTGTAAACAGCCTTGTGTACTCTTTTCTCTCTGGTTTGGTATCCAGTCAAAAAATAAGCTTGATACTCTTCTCTGGCCTACATGTATTCAGACCAGTCCTAGATGAGTTGCTTGAGAAAGCATCAGATAAAAAGAAAGGCTTCCTCGATGAAAACCCGAAGAGAATGCCGTCCTTTCAGAGGACTCACTCTCACCCCAGGCAGGACTATAAAGGAAAGGGCAAGTCAGGCAGATGGAGCTTACCCCAAGGGTGGCAAGGGTAGAGGTTCATTTCAGGACCAAGGACCAAGACCCAGCAAACAATGATGCCAGAGGTGTTGGGGGGAGAACTTATTGAATTGCGGGTCATACTTCAGGTGCCTCATTCCCAACGAGTTCACAGACATTATTCCAGTCTGTTTTCCATGAAGAAGACAGGAGGGGAATACCGTACAGTAATAAACCCGAAACCACTAAACCTGTGGGTGATCTACAAGCAGTTCAAAATGGAGCCACTCAGGTCAATTATACAAGTACCGTTGATAAGAAAGGACTCTGCAATGAGCACGCTAGATCTAAAGAGTTACCATGCTTGTTACCATGTGCATATTCATACCTCGCACCAGAAATACCTCAGGTTTGCGATAAAAAAACAAGAGGAAGGTACAACATTTCCAATTCCGGTGTCTGCCATTCGGTCCTCATCGTCCCATACTTGGACGACCTACTACTAATAGCAGACTCAACATGACAAATGGAAGAATGTTTAACAACAAGCTTGTCAGTTCTGGAGAGCCTGGGATGGTTAATATACTTAAAAAAAATCAAGTCACAGGCCAGAAAGAAAGTGTTTCTGGGTGTACTCCTAGATTCCGAACAGGAGTGTTTATTCCTTCCACTATACAAACAACGAACAATCAAAATGGAGATACAGGCTATGTAAAAGCGAAAGTACATCTCCATAAGGAAAGCCATGAGAGTTCTGGTTTTAATGACCTCGTTTATTTCCAGTGTCCAATGGAGTCAGTTTCATTCAAGAATCCTACAGCAGGAGGTCCTTTCAGCCACGGACTGCAAGGAGGCATCTTTAGACAACAGGATGTTAATATCTGGAGAAGTAAAACAGTCTGTCATGGTGGACGAGAACCTCGAGAAAGGAAGACCTTGGAAAGTGTCACCATGTGTAAACACTACGGACGCAAGCCTCAGAGGTTGGGAGCCCACATGAAAGGACGTTACCTCTAAGGAACATATGGTCCACGTCAGTGCGCAACAGCTCCTCGAACCACAGGGAACTCAGAGCAGTCTGGGAACCACTGAGGAGATGCCAAGAAGAGCTAAAAGATTGACAAGTCAGGTTCTTCTCGGACAATTAAACCACACTATCCTTTCTCCTACATCAGGGAAGTCCGGGGCACCATCACATACAGGAATTATCA
Source organism: Dendrobates tinctorius (assembly GCF_039654945.1). Lineage (NCBI taxonomy): Eukaryota > Metazoa > Chordata > Amphibia > Anura > Dendrobatidae > Dendrobates > Dendrobates tinctorius. Next base: position 347,017 of record NW_027362086.1, read on the forward strand.
GAAATAATATTTTCCTTGGCAGACATAACGGTAAAGTCAATCACGGAAGTACACCGGAGAGGCTCAAAAAATCAGATAGCAGACTTTCTAAGCAGGGAAAAGGTTCAATCCTAGGGAAGTCTTTGTTCAGCTAACCCAGCACTGGGGTACACCAGAAATAGACTTATTCGCCTCCAGAACAAATACAAAAACAAAGGAATTCTCAATAAATCCGGGGGACAATCCGACCGGGGTGGACGCCTTTGCACAAAGCTGGAATAAGGGGCTTGAATGCGCCTTCCCACCACTTGCTCTGACACCGAGGATACTGAGAAAAATACAGGAGAGCTGGGCAGAGGTCATCCTAATAGTTCCCTACTGGCCCAAATGAAGCTGGTTTTCTCTATTGAATTTTACCATCAAGATGGGACCTTCTGATGCAGGGCTCACTTTTCCATCAAAATCTAAGGATGTTACAGCTGTCAGCCTGGATCCTGAGATCAAAGGGTCTGTCAGAATCAGTCATCTCTGCCATACATAAGAGCAGGAAGCTGGTAACCTCGGGTATATATCTAAAGATCTGGAAGAAATTCTGTTCACAAAGAATAGTTCCAGTCTCCATCACTCAGGGCCCAGATATTCCTCATATTCTAGATTTCCTTCAGTCTGCCTTTGATAGGGGTCTGAGGCCTAGTACTTTGAAAGTACAGATAACAGCCCTGGGGTCATTCTTTGACTATCCACTGGCCAACCATCCCTGGGTAGTAATATTCATTAAAACTATTCAACGTATTAGACCCACAATACGTAGCTCAGTGCCCCCCCTGGGATCTCAACTTAGTTCTAAACAAACTACGCAAAAGTCCATACAAGCCACTAGTCCAGGCAGACCTAAGGTCTGTATTGTTCAAAGCAGTCTTTCACTAGGCCATTTCAAAATATTTACATGTTTCCCCTTGAACCACTTAAGCGTTGCTTTAGCAGTATTCTTTGGGTCATTGTCTTGTTGGAAGGTGAACCTCCATCCCAGTCTCAAATTACTGATAGACTGAAACAGGTTTTTCTCAAGATTAAACCTATATTTTGCAACATCCAGCTTCCCCTCAACTCAAAAAACATGATGTTCATGGGGTGATAAGTTTACAAACAGTTACATTTTGGTTTCACCTGACCACATTTGGGGAGTCTCCCACATGTCTTTTGGCAAGCTCAAAACAAGCCTTACAATTTTTGTGTGTAAGTAAAGGCTTTCTTCTCACTCTTCCATAAAGGCCACATCTATGTAGTGTAAGAATTATTGTGGTCGTATGGACAGATACTCCAGTCTCTGCTTGGGAGCTCTGCAGCTCCTTCAGGTTTACTTTTGGTCTCTGTGATGCCTCTCTGATTAATGTCCTCCTTGCCCTGGCTGAGCGTTTTGGTGGGCGACCCTCTCTTGGCAGTTTTGTTGTACCATGTTCTCTCCATTTGATGATAATGGTTTTGATGGTGCTCCAGGGGTCATCAAAGAATGAGATATTTTTTAAAGGGAATCTGTCACCCCATTTTTCGCCCTGATGAAGTGAGCTGGGACTGGCTCAGGAAACGCGTTGGCAATAAAGATACCTTGAATTCTACCACAGCAGCGCAGTCTCTTATTGCACTACCAGCCTTCTCTTTGTACCAAGTCCTTGGACCTCGTGCAGACTGCTGCAGCTGTTTTATGCGATTATAGGTGTTGTGACTCTCACAACCCTATCAGGTGAGCCTAACACTTGCTGTGCACTCATCTACTTTCCATACAGACCTACGCATTGGAAGCGCCCTGTCTCCCCCTTTTCTTTTCAAAAATACACAAATGTAATAGGTAAAAAGCCAAGGGGTGAATACGTTTGAAAGCCACTGCAACAGTCTTGAACTTGAAAGGGTAACACAAAGATCCTCAGGCTTTCAGATTCTCCAGTGGGTAGACATCAACCATCCCAATATAGCTTTTTTTTTTTTTTTTCAGGAAGGACTGGGAAAAGGTTTAAAACGAACTACTCATAATGTTCAAGTTTCATCTCTAGGTACCTTATAAGATACTTAACATGCATGTCATCTCTTGCTAATAAGATTAAAGCAGCAAATAGATTCTGCTCTGCTAGAATATCTAGAGCGCCTCCCTGGTCCTAAGTGTCCTTACTAATGATGAGCGAACGTACTCGCCAAGGTATCACGGTACTCGGTGTACTCAGCGAGCCCCGAGCATTTCCAGGATGACTCAGCAGGAACTCGGGTCTCCACCCAGCTTTTTTGGTGGACTTTAGAGACCCATTCACGAAACAGGGATTGTCTGCCAGGCAATGAAACGCCGCAGCCATCTTTGTTGCTGTCGTGCAGTGATTGGCTGGCCGCACAGCATCATCAGGTGGTATAAGAGATCGGACGCCGCCCTGCTAGGCGCATTCAGCTCCAGATTTAGATAGTGTAGGGAGAGCTGCTGCCGAGATAGGGTCAGAATTGGGAATTTATTAGTCAGTATGGGGTCTACCATCGTAAACTACTCAAATCTAGCCAAACCAACAGTCCTTCTAAGGACTAATTCCAGAGTATATAGATCCAGTGTTAGGTAGGCAGGGTAGTGTACGTCGCTCTATATACATCAGTGCAAGGCCTGCAGGCACTGTATGTGTTGTGTGCATATACATATCATTGCATACATCAAGAGGGTCCATTCCCTTCCTGTGTTCTGGTGCTGCTGCTGCTACCTGTAGAATATATTGCCCATATATACCTAGTCCCAGTTGTAATTGGCTGTGAAAAATTTTTTGGCCAGGGTTAATAGAGCTTTTTTTTATTGCAAAGCAATCCAGAGCCCTTTTTTTTTTTTTTCTCCGTTTGCTTTTTGACAGTGCACAATACAGCCTAGCACAGCATGAAAATCCAGCAATTTTAAAGGGGTCCCAAAAATCCCTTTTGAGTGCGCAGAGAAATATTTAATTTTTATGTGGTACGGTTGAGTAGATTTTTTTTTTTAGTGTCTCACACAATTTCTTGACACTATTTTGCTGAAACCCCCCCCTTAAAAAAAAACAAATATATTTTACAGTGTGGTATATCTGTGACACGCCTCATCCATCCGTCTGCTAAAAATGTTGGTCTTTTTAGCCCTAAATTCAATTTTTTTTTGCTGTCACTGTACTATACAGCACTATTTAGCAAAAAAATTAAAAAAATACAGGCCATACATTAGTCGTAGTGGTATCTCTGCGCAGCTCATATCTATGCGTGCTCAAAGTTTGGCCAGTTTAGGTAGGTTTTCCTTTTTTTGTCCTGTGTGTCACTGTACTTATATACAGCACTATTTAGCAAAAAAAAGTCATGGTTTGGACAGGGTTCTTGCCCTGCACTCACATGGTTAAGTGTATATGGCCTCTTCCTGGATCTAGGAGGGGTATTTATACTCACTCTTTACCAGGGTTCTCTGTCAGCTATACTTTTGTCCTTGGCTAAGTTTAAGTGACCCCCGTGCGTTTGTGCCTTGTGCAGTGTGCATGCTTCTTTGTTTGATATCTTTGCTTCTTACCCGGTCTGTCCTCATTGTGCGCTTGCCTGCTGATTCGGTACTGTGTGTCTATTTTCCTGGTTTCTGACTTCGGCTACGTGTCTGGTGATTCTCCTGTCTACTCCCCTGGTACTTCTGCTGTCCATACAGTTGTGAGCCTTGGCCTGTCCCTGACATCTCTCCTGTCTAGAGGGGGTTTTACACATAGCGATATCACTAGCAACATCGCTAAAGCATCACCGATTTGGTGACGTAGCAGCGATATCGCTAGCGATATCACTGTGTGTGATACTTGCCTCCGACCGGCTCCCCGCTGTCTGTCGTGGATCGCGCAGCTTCATTTCTCGTCGGGCGCTTCCTGTGGCTCTGACGAGTGACGTGTGGAGGCGGGCGGGAGGACGTCAGGATCGCCGCGTCTGAAAGGTAAGTATCGTCCGCTGTATCGCTGCTGTATCGCTGTGAGATCTTCCTGTGTGGCAGCTCACTAGCGATCATTTAGCGATGCACCAGCGATCCTGACCGGGTCGTATCGTGGTCGGGATCGCTGGTGCATCGTTAAATATAAAAGGGCCTTAGCGCCTCATACATCCGTGTGATAAAGTTTGGGGTTTTTAGGCCGGTATTCCAGTGTTTTTCTGTCTGTTACTCATGTTATATACAGCACTATGTTGCATTATTTTAAAAAACAGGGCACATATTTTACAGTGTGGTATATCTGTGACACACCTCATATGTCTGTGTGATAAAAATTTGGGGATTTTAGGCTGGTACTCCAGTGTTTTCTTGTCTGTTACTCAAGTTATATACAGCACTATGTTGCACTATTTTAAAAAAACAGGGCACATATTTTACAGTGGGGTATATGTGTAACAAGCCTCATACATCCGTGTACCAAAAATTGTGGCATTTTAGGCCTAAATTCAATTTTTTTTTGCTGTCTGTCACTCTCGTTATATCCAGCACTCTTTTGCATCTAAAAAAAAAAAAAAACACATTTTCAAGTTGTTATGGCTGTTTCATGACTGTGTTAAATGCTCAACTACTCCCACCATCATCATCTTCAGCCTAGAGACAGTCACTGCGCAGATAGAAAGTCTGAGTAACAGGGTGAACGCTTAGGCGGTGTTGGACTCTGGCTCTGTATTATGAAGGCTATATCTTTTTGATGAAATGCCTGGAAGAGCCAGAGCAAGAGCACAGAGACAGAACTCACAACTACAGAAGCCTGGTGTTCCTGGGCAGGATTCTGACAAGCCCTCACCTACTAATACTGAACTGGTTGGACGATGATGTCAAAAAGGAGCCCATGCATTTTCTATAAGTGAAGCCAGAGATTTTGACACTTCAGCTGCATTTCAAGAGATGTCAATTAGAGAGTGTGGTGGTCGGAGATGTGACTTCTATACCACCACACGAGCTGCCACCTCTCCAACACCCAAGGTGCCGCATCCCCCACCTTCTGTCTCTTTCCCATTCTCCCACAGAATGAAAGTCTGCAAGGACAAGGTCCTCTCCCCTCTATAACAGTCTGTCATTGTAATTTTTTCTCTGTAAACGATATCTGTTACTTTGTATGGAACACCTTGTCATGTACAGCACCATGGAATTAATTGTGCTATATAAATTAATAATAATACTATATGGGTGTTTCCATGAGACAACCCATGAAACATGTTATTGAAGGAATTTTTTTTCTAACAACTCTGTTCAGCTGTGCAAAACTATGTCAACTTGGTAGCTAGATCCCACTGGGTGTTGGCACAGTGTCATGTTGACTACAGTCCCCAGATGTTATCTTGATCCCTAATCTTACTTCTACTTTAGCAGCATGATGAATTAATAGGAAAAGCATGTGGTATTGGTGGAGCTGTTGTTTTCTTGACAAAAAAACAAAATAACATCAATGAGGAGGTTAGCCGCACACATAATGGGGAAATAGTAAAGATGACAATTGACGAGTAGTTTCACAATTGAGGTAAAACACACTTCAACAAGTTGCTTTCACTCTTAGAACATTATATTCCAAAGCCTTGAAGAAAAAGATGAATATATTGTGAAGCAAATAGGTATGAATAATTAAACATAAATGATGTTACATAACTCAGAACATACACAACCTATCAGTGGGGAAATTATTTTCCACCGAAAATTTTTAGTATGAAAATAGTGTCATCTTGTGGAATGATATGAGCCACAAAGTCCTTCAAATTGAAACTGTTCTGGATGTACTGTACAATTTTCTCTAGAAAATTGGAAGAACATTCCTTTCATGCTGCTTGCATTAAATAATTTATTGGCCAGACATGTATGAAGTCAGGATGACCGGGCTGCAGGTACCCGGCGGAAGGAATAGGGGAACGGACAGGCCCCATTACACAAAAAGAGCGGTCGTGTTTAGATAGGTAACCTGGCCAGAAGCTGAGGGAAAAAAAAGCAAAGCAGGAGTGAGTCCCCAGCTGTGAGCGTATGAGCAGCAAGGGAGGCAGTACACTATGCACCTGAAGCGCCGACGCTGCGGCAAAATGCAGCAGACAGGCAGTCCCGGTGACCTAGAGGCAGGGGGCCATTTTAAGAGAAAGATTTTTGAGCAAAGATTTTTGGTGTGGACAAAGAGCTGACTTTCTAAAATGGAGCGTTGTAGTTTTCCTAGCAGATCTGCCAGCTCCGTGTCGCTTTTCACAAAAACGTTGGCCAATTAGGTTAAGCGCATGAGCCAGGCATGGCACGTGTGTGAGTTTGCTTTGCCACAGAGCAGCCACCAGGTTCCAGCCATTGTCACACACAACCATGCCTGGCTGTGAATTCAGCGGTCTCAGCCACCGATCTGCCTGCTCTTTCAGAGCTATTAACAACTCTTCAGCCTGTTCATGCTTTGAGGCAGTACTGCAGTGCCTCCAGCTTGTGACTGATGTGCTACTTTTGTAGCTGGAGGCTGAAGAGGAGGCAAAGGAGGAGGAAGAGGTGCAGGAGCTGTACACTGTGGGGGCAACTCAGTTTGACATAGGACCCGCAATACTCTATGTTTGGGAGGACAGGCACCATACCAAGGTTGGAGTGGGTCCCGGCTTCCACTATGTTAACCCAGTGGAACTCAGTGAGATGTACTTTCCCTGACCACAACCACTTGTCCACGTGTTTGTGGTTAGGTGGACTTTCCAAATAACAGCATTGTGGAGGGCACGGGTAATGTTGTGTGACACATGCTTGTGTAATGCCGGGACGTCACACCAGGACAAATATTCCCGCATGTTCGTGGCCTCGGGGTGATCCTCGACTCTGCCCTCTCTTTCAAGTTACATATCAAAGCCTTTGCCTCCTCCTGTCCATTACAACTCAAAAACATTTATTGGATCTGTACATTACAAGAAACTTAAAAAATGTTTGTGCACGCCCTCATGATCTCCTACCTCGAGTATTGCAATCTTATACTCTGGAGCCTCTCCTCTTGCACTGTTGCACCATTCAAATCTATCCAAAACTCTGCTGCCAGAGTAATCTAGCTGTCCCTTCATTATTCCACAGCGTCTCTTCTCTGCATTGCCCTTCCCTGCCTTCCTATTGCCCATAGGCTACAGTTCAAAACTCCTCCATACATCTGTGACATGGTCTCCCAATTTCCGACTGGGTCATGACTTTTTCTACACAAACACAGTGTGCCATCAGCAAGATTTATCATCCCTGCCCACAAGCACTTGTCCACGTGTTCGTGGTTAGGTGCACTTTCCCTGCACCAGCATTGTTGATAGCCCAGGTAATGTTGTGGGAAACATGCTTGCTTGTCTAATGTCTTGACGGCAGACCGGGAGAAATAGTGCTGGGTGGGGACCGAGTACCTTGTTACGGTCACCTCCATCAGGTTGTGGAAAGCGTCCATTTCCCACGAGTCTAGAATGCAACATTTCAAGCGCAAGCAGACGAGACATTTGTGAATTTAGTAGTGGGGGAGTTCACTGTGTCTTTCTGCTTACGGTCCATTGACTAGGGCATGGACAAATGAAGATTGCCCTGGGACAAGGACGTCCTTGATGATGGTGCAATTTGACTGTGGTCAACGACAGTTGCACAGCAGGAGGCATCTTTACATGCACCGTGGATAGGGGATTGGCTTGCATGCACAACAGTGAAAGAAGCAGTGGTATCACCCGCAGACACTGTTCATGGAGCCTGGTGTTCAACCAACAGTCTGTTGCTTTGCTGCCATGTGCCTGATGATGCTGGTGGTGGTAAGGCTGGTAGTTTTACTACCCCTGCAGATGCGGCCATGGCCGGTGGTGCAAATGTCCTTTTTGGGGTTATCGGCAGAGTCTTTAAAAAACAAGACTGGTAGGGGGACATTCATTGTCTCCCACACCACCTCCTCACCTCGACACCTGTCTTTCGTGGTTCCACAAGTCTCTGTTCTAGGACCCCTGCTCTTCTCCATCTACACCTTCGGCCTGGGCCAGCTGATGTGATGGCATGATTTGCAATAACATCAATACGCCGATGACACGCAGATCTACCTATCTGTACTTGACATCACCTCCTTACTGACCAAAATCACACGTCTTCCCGCATAATCATCCTTCTTTTCAGCTCGCTTTCAAAAAGTGGACATGGACAAATCAGAATACATCATCTGTCAAGCACCTCACGCTGAGTACACCAGTGAGCTGTGTACACCTCATTCGGTACCACTTTAGTAAGAGGTAAACTTTGCCCTAGAGAAAATGATTTTCCAGACATTCTCTGCCTTTTTCGAACATTTTTTGCAGCTATGATCTTCATCTTCTTGGTGTGGATGTGGAAATTTTCTAATTCGACATCAATACCGTCATCGTCCATATGTTGTAAAGAGGAAATCAGGTTTTTCAAAGGGTCATGGTTATTTAAGTTTTGTGGCATTCCTTTAACAGTGTTGGTTATACTCAATTATTTTTAGACTATGACATTTGTATATTATTGGTAATATGTATGGGTGAAGTTGAAGAAGATTGTTGCACGGGTGTGTTTATAGTTACGGATGGTGCACTCCTCTTTAAACTTAGTTTTTCATGAGCATCCATCAGTTTGTTTGGTTTTCCTCCTACACTGATCTGCTTTGTATAATTCAGCATCTCATGAACATGTTGCACTTTGCCCTTTATACAGACTCGTGCGTGTTAAGCAGCATATTTTGGATGGGCATTTCTTAGGACGAGTCTCACACATGCATCTGGTACACCGATCTTATGAAGGGCGTGAAACCGATTATGGTAATTGATGGTGGCTAAATGACAAATCATTGTTGGCTGTATCCTGGATCTCATACCTCCCATAGCCACTGATGTTATTAATCATGTACTTTCCCATTCCTGTCATCACCATGACCCTTTTCCAGATCATTTCATGCAACGATTCATCTGCCATATTTTTACTAAAAACCTACACCTTCCCAGCAGCAACTGTGTATGAAACCATGTTACAGTTTTGCAAGGTGTTTATGATGTCCCCTCCAAAAAAAGCCACATTATGTTGATATCTACCCCCCCCCCCGGGGGAAATGTTTGATTTGCATTCCAAGTCTAGGAGACCCGCTCCTTTAAAATGGGCATAGTTATGAATCAGGCCTTCCTCCACGTCTCATTATCTGTCGCCACTAGATCACTAGCGTTAATGTGTTCCATGTTGCTACAGCCAGTGTCGAAATCCTAACGGGTGGGGGTTCTTGTTGCGCGTTAAATACTTGTTATGGAAAAGGCTGAGGTGTACCCCATAGGGGAAAATGTTTGACAGCCAACACACTTAGTGTATGGGCATTCCAAGCTTAGGAGACACACTCCTTTAATTTGGGCATAGTTTTTAATCAGGCCATCCTCAACGTCTCATCATCCGTCGCCACTAAATCAACAGGGTTAACGTGTTCCATGCCGCTACAGCCAGTGTCGAATTCTGAACAAGGGTGGGTGGTTTTGCTGGGCGTAAAATACTTATGGAAAAGAAAAAACACAAAAATTGAGCTTGGTTTGAGTTGGTACACATGCAGCATATAAATGCATGTTCATATGACCAAAAAGCATACAAAACCTACAAAAGACAAAATGAAAAAAACCCTGCTATAATTAAATAAGTAAAAAGCAAAAGTGCGTTTAAATCATACAGAGTTCTTAGTAATACTGTATTTGATCAAACATAGCATAAAAGCCGTCCCACCATCGACAAGGTGACTCTGTGGTCAGGGCGGTCCTACACTGTCTAGTATTAATAACCTTATCATGTGTCAAAGTTGACGTCTGTGTGAATAAGGGCAGACAAGGACCGGGTCCCAACCACTGGACACCAGTCAGGGGAAGCCTTTAAATACAATTTCCAGCTCAGGAAAGGGAGGCCACACCCCAGCTTGCACAGAATGGAAAAATACAAAGAAAACGCACAAAAATTGAGCTTGGTTTGAGTTGGTACACATGCAGCATATAAATTCATGTTCACATGGCCAAAAAGCATACAAAACCTACCAAAGACAAAATGAAAAAAAACCTGCTATAATTAAATAAATAAAAAGCAAAAGTGCATTTAAATCATACAGAGTTCTTAGTAATACTGTATTTGATCAAATATAGCATAAAAACCGTCCCACCATCGACAAGGTGACTCTGTGGTCGGGGCGGTCCTACACTGTCTAGTATTAATAACCTTATCATGTGTCAAAGTTGACATCTGTGTGAATAAGGGTAGACAAGGACCGGGTGCCAACTACTGGACACCAGTTAGGGGAAGCCTTTAAATACAATTTCCAGCTCAGGAGAGGGAGGCCACACCCCAGCTTGCACAGAATGCAAAAATACAAAGAAAACGCACAAAAATTGAGCTTGGTTTGAGTTGGTACACATGCAGCATATAAATGCATGTTCATATGGCCAAAAAGCATACAAAACCTACAAAAGACAAAATGAAAAAAAAACAGCTATAATTAAATAAGTAAAAAGCAAAAGTGCATTTAAATCATGCAGAGTTCTTAGTAATACTGTATTTGATCAAACACAGCATGAAAAGCCGTCCCACCATCGACAAGGTAACTCTGTGGTCGGGGCGGTCCTATACTGTCTAGTATTAATAACCTTATCATGTGTCAAAGTTGATGTCTGTGTGAATAAGGGCAGACAAGGACTGGGTCCCAACCACCGGACACCAGTCAGGGGAAGCCTTTAAATACAATTTCCAGCTCAGGAGAGGGAGACCACACCCCAGCTTGCACAGAATGCAAAAATACAAAGAAAAAACACAAAAATTGAGCTTGGTTTGAGTTGGTACACATGCAGCATATAAATGCATGTTCACATGGCCAAAAAGCATACAAAACCTACCAAAGACAAAATGAAAAAACCCTGCTATAATTAAATAAGTAAAAAGCAAAAGTGCATTTAAATCATACAGAGTTCTTAGTAATACTGTATTTGATCAAACATAGCATAAAAGCCGTCCCACCATTAACAAGGTGACTCTGTGGTCGGGGCGGTCCTACACTGTCTAGTATTAATAACCTTATGGAAAAGGTGGAGGTGTACCGCACAGGGGAAAATGTTTGTCAGCCCAATACACTTAGTGTTTGGGCATTACAAGTCTAGGAGACCCACTCCTTTTTAATGGGAAATTTTTTGTTAAGCGGACCTCCTCCATGTTTCTTCCAATGAGGGATTAGAGTTATTGGGGTGCATATGACTTGGTAGCAGGGCAGGCCTTGCAGTCAATGCATAAGAAAACAGAATAGGAGTACAAAATAAATAATGTGAACTGGATTTTCCTGTGCCCATCCAGTATGTGGGTTCAAAGGCTTATTGGGAGCATATGACTTAGTAGCAGTGCAGGCCTTTCAGTCAATGCATAAGAAAAGAGTTTGGGATTACGAAATTAATCATGTGAAGTGGATTTTCCGGTGGCCATCCAGTACGTGGCTTGAAAACCTTATAGGGGTTCATGTAACCTTGGTGCAAGCCAGGGCTTGCATTCAATGCAACATTTTTTTCTGGAAGCCCTCCTGGAAAGGGGTATTGAAGTGCGTCGTAATTCTTGGCAGCCCATCCACTCACTGCATAGGCAATAACAGTTTAGGAGACCCACTGTCTAATAATGGCCCTTTAAGAAGATTAATGCCGCCTGATGCCCCGGTAAAAATAAGCTCTGTGACTTTGAGTCCCTCCTTCATAAATGAAACAAGATGTGTCTGCTTATGTGTCACACACCACATGGCCAGCTAGGGTTGGTAAATGTTACAATGACATTTCCCAGTGAATGCATCTGTATTGGTTGAAAGCAATGTTAAAGTTGAAAAACGCTTCAAAAATGCTGTGTCTGAACATAGCCCAAATGGTGGAGAAACATTTTGGTCTGGGGTTAATTATTTTGCCTTATATACAAGTCATTAACCTGGAAAGGATGTACTTTAACATATTTCCCAGCAAAATCTGTTTTGGTTTCGTTTTGGTATGTTTTTTGGTTCACCGGTAAAAATGGCAAGAAGCTCTGACAACATTGTTTAAAGCTGTGAACTAGGAGTCAGGAATGCTTTCGGAGGTGATCCCCATGATGTCCCCGTGTCATTTGAGCAGTGTATCCATCATTTTCAGACGTTTTTAGACCTTAAAAGGACCCCCGGGGGGATCGCTGTAAAAATGCTTAGGACTCCCATAGACTTACTTTGGGCTCGTTGTTCTGTCCGATTACCCGAGTAATTCAATTTGCTTGACCCAAGCAATGAGCACCTGAGCATTTTAGTGCTCGCTCATCACTAGTCCTTACCAAAGACCCATTTGAGCCTAGTAGGTCAATCTCTTCTAGGCACTTAACTCTGAAAACCGTTTTTCTACGCCAGTCTTCTGCAGTCCAATACTTGCAATTCCTGCAAAGTTATATTCTTTGATGAAGCCCAGTTCCACAATGATAGAATGATCATCAAGAGAACAAAAGATGAGTTGATACCATGAGTCCTGTGTAGAACCATCAGTAAAGAATTTTGAGATCATTCATGTGTGGGGTGTTTATCACTCACAACTTTGCCTAAGAACACTGCCATGAGTAAAAGAATGGTATCTAATTATCCTTCAAGAGCAACTTCTCTCAATTATCCAGGGAAAATGATGAACAACAATGATGAACAATGTTTATTTAAGCATGATGAAGCGCAGTTTCACAAGGCAAAAGTGATAACTAAGTGGCTTGGTGAACAAAACATTCATGGTTGGTCCATGGTCAAAAAACTCCCCAGATCTGAATTACATTGAGAACCTGTGGTCAGCTTTCACAACACAGAAATCGTGATAAACTCCAAGCAATTAGCAATTATAAGGCCAGAATGGATTGTCATCAGTCAGGATTTGTTCCAGAAGCTGATATGCAATATGCCAGAGAGAATCACAGAATTCTTCAAAAATAAGAGTCAACACTGTAAATATTGAGTCTTTGCATAAACTTGTCATATTTGTCAATTACTGTTTAAAATGTATAAAACGCTTGTGATTGTACTTCGGTAACTATAAAAAAACATCTGATTAAAAGATCTAAACGTACTGAAGGAGCAAACTTTGTTAAAACTAAAATTTGTATGAGTCTCAAAACTTTTTGCTGCGACTGTAGAGCCTTCACCCTTGTGTGTGGGGCTTCTGTTTTGAGTCCCTCTATAAAAAATAGTGGCCCTGAAGCATTAACCAAAAATACCCTTACAAAGCTTGTTTTTCTCAAAACCTTTGTTTGGGAAACCGATTTTGATAAACTTCCTCTAGCAGTGGGCATCTGTTAAATGCCCAAGCAAAGAAAGATGAGCTAGCCGGGGTGCTATGTATGTAATCGGGAATCCTATATTATTCCTACCATTATTCCTACCAATTATAAACACGCATATATAGACAAACCATTCCCAACTCCAAGTCCGCCCTCACAACTGCTAAAAATGAGTACTTGGGTTTCACGACGGCTCATTACTGTAGCTTCTCAGCTTCTGGGATCTTCGGTTAAAATCCCATCAAGAAAACATCTGCAAAAAGTTTGTGCATAGATTTCCTTCTAGTACTCTAGTTGAAAAACATACTGATAGGAAGTTTAGATTGTGGGGACAATGGCTATGATGTCTGTTAAGTGCTGTGGAATCCACTATTTTCTGTGTCATGTAATCACAAATCAACACCTTTGACTCCCCCAGTCCTTTCTCCCACAGCTCTTATCTCACCTGAGGAATTCTCCACATACAGCACTTCAAACCAAAAATAGTACCATGAGAGGGCCTGATCCAATAGTCCCTACTACCCATTTACTTAAGTGTCCAGTCCCCTGTAAGGGGGTGGCATTGCTATGGACCGTAGAGACAAGCTGCCACTTTAAGAGACAGCACCCCCTTGGTTAGAGCAGTGGAACATTCTGCGCTTACCTGCTGTAAAAACTGTTTTGGTCTCTTTTGCCAGCCTAGAGAGGGTAGGGGCTGCTTTTCTGTGTGTGAGGTGAGAGCTGAGATTTCTGCAGGAACGACACATGCCTGAGCTGTGAAGGAAAGACTTTGTAAACTCTTCTGTGGAAAACAAGGTGGCTTTCCTATGTTGCTGTGAGGAGCCATGAAGAAAAGACAGGAAAGGAATCCAGAGGAGGGAATCCACCGTTTCTAGGAGCATCACTGGATCTGCACACAAGGAAAAGACCACGTTGCACAGAGCTTCCAGGAAGAAGTGCGCACCATCTTGCAAAGCTGCAGGCCCCCGGGAATGGACTGAGATACCAATGCTACTCTGAGTGTTAACTTCTTCTGTGCACATGCTAGGGCTTAGGATAGGCTGCAATAGATAGAGCACGGCAGCCGTGTGGCCGGGTTAGCAAAGGCCAGATAGGCTATAGTTAGTGTAGCATCATATATTCCTTTACTGTGTTGTCTTGCCAGTTGGATAAATACACTGAGTTGTTATAGTTGGCGCTCCGTGCTGTTTGACGACCCAGCTAAAAAATATTATCCTTGTAAATTGTCTGTTTTCATTCCATACCCGTTTCTGCATTTTCCTAAACACTGCATTCCTTGCCTGTAAATAAATTAACCCTTTGTTGTTTGCGCCTCATCTTGTGTACCGTAGTCTCCCTGCATTGTGGTGGTCCCCCGGCCATCGCTTCACCGCCTCTCTATAACATGCTTCCCCATCATTAAAGATGTGAAGCTATACACCCTACACTCCAAATATAATCTCACTATTTGTCCACTTGAACCTATCCCTTCCCATTGCAACCATAACCTTACTACAGTGTTTATCCCAACCATAACACACCTCTTTAACCTGTTACTAACCACTGCCATCTTTCCATGTTCACACTCATCATCACAATCATCCTAAAAAAAATCATCCCTCTATCAGTCCTCTGTCTAGCTAAAGCCCTATGTTTTTACTCCCAAGTGGACTATAAAATCCATGAAAAGCATGTTCACCTTGCAGAGTCTTCCCTTGTAACCGTTCTTACAACTCTCTATTTGGCAGGCTTCTTCCAACCCACCATTCTACTGAATCCGACATAACCAAAGTCACTACTGATCTATTAAAGCCAAAATACAGTATTCTGTGACTCCTCCTTGACCAGTTCTATGTGTTAACACAGTCAATCACTCTCTACTCTTACAAATGCTCTCATCTCTTGACATAACAGATTTGACCTTTTCCTGGATTAAATAAGCTGGAGTCTTTTCATTTTGCCTTTTCCTGGATTACCTCATATCTTAACTGCAGATTTAGGCCCCAATTCATCAAGACCTGTATGTATTGGTGACACCGGTCTTGAGGTAGCGAGCTGGAGTCAGATTATTGTGATTCATTAGGAGGCACACCTCTAAAGGTACTGTCACACTTAGCGATGTACCAGCGATCCCGACCAGCGATATGACGCAGTCAGGATCGCTGGTGCATCGCTATGTGGTCGCTAGTGAGCTGCCACACAGGCAGATCTCACTAGCGACATCGCAGGGGTCGGGGGTCGCTACTTACCTGTCACACCAGGCGATCCTGACGTCCTCCCGCCCGGCTCCACGCGTCGCTCGTCGTCACAGCAGGAAGCTGACGACGAGAAACAGTCCAGCCTGTTCTCGCGCGATCAGCGATAACCAGCGGGGGAGCGGGTTGTAGGTAAGTATCACACATAGTGATATCGCTAGCAATATCGCTATAACGTCACAAGTTATAGCGATATTGCTAGCCATATCTCTTAGTGTGACAGGCCCTTTAATGAATCTTAATTAATCTAGTGCGCCTGAAAAGTTGTGTACGTCTGTGCACTGGAATAAGATTTTTGGCATAAGGAATGTCAACAGCTCTTCATGAACTAGACGAGCTGTGGCATCATGATCCCTAGCTCAGCCTATTTTTGCAGAGCTGGGCGAAAGTGGCATGAAGTCGTATTATTTTTATGCAACTCAGGAATGCACAACAATCCTGCAACTTAGCATAGTATTTTTTAGCTCAGATTTCTGGCGAAAATCTGAATGAACCTGATGGTGTTTCCCACGACCTTCTGATTTAGCCTTCTCTAACTTGGTGTCCCTCAAACCTCTGTCCTAGGACCTCTACTCTACTTATTCTACATCTTTGGCCTAAGACAGCTCATCACAAAATGTTCCTGTCTAGCCAAGATGTCACCTCTCTACTGTCAAGAATTCCAGAGTGTTCATTTTTTATTCTTCCATCAGTATGGCCATATGAGAGCTTGTTTTTTGCGGGACGAGTTGCACTTTTGAAAGACACCATTGATTTTGCCATATAGTGTACCGAAAAATAGGAAAAAAAAATTCTAAGAGTGATGAAATTGCAAAAAAAAAGTGCAATTCCACAATTGTTTTTTTTTTTTTACACCATGTTCACTAAATGCTAAAACTGACCAGCCACTATGTTTCTCCAGGTCATTATGAGTTTGGGGATACCAAATATGTATAGATTCTTTTTTATTTAAATGGTGCGGTAAAAAAAAATTCTAAATTTCTAAAAAAAATAAAAATAAAAAAGTCGTCCTTTTCCGTGGCCTGTAGTGTCTCCATTTTTTGTGATTTGGGGCTGGGTGAGGGCTTGTTTTTGTGTGCAGAGCTGACGTTTTTATTGATATCATTTTGGTGTAGTTACGATCTTTTGATCACCCCATTAGGCTAGTTTCACACTTGCTTTTTTTTGCAGCGCGTTTTTCCCGCAAAAAAACGCATTAAAAAAACGCATACAAATGCATACAAACGCTGCGTTTTTTTCAAGCATTTTTATGCGCATGCAGGAAAAAAACGCAGCGTTTTTGTGCGTTTGTATGCGTTTTTTGTGCCTTTGCGTTTTTTTACAGACTTTGGAAAAACCCCAAAAAAAAGAAAAAACAACCATTCAACAACACACAAGACCAATGGGACTTCATTGTGGGTGTGGTATGTTAATATATAGACCCTGTCTACAGTATTCTTCACATTTGCTTGATTCTTCTCGTGACCATGGATCTGCGCTGGAAGAGTTTTCACTTCAACTTGGATTTGGACATCGCGATGGCTCAGGCGTATGCAGTTGCTTGCCATGAACAAAGGAAGAGAGAGAGGCAGCGAAGACGGCGGCGTATGTGGATACATCCGATTGTTGAACTCCGGGAGAGCCGTGGGGCATACCACACCCTCTACAGCGAGCTCCAGTCAAACCCGGAGAAATTTACAGATTATATCCGGATGTCCCACGAAAGTTTCATGGATTTGCTTGTTCGTGTCCAACAATCCATCCGGAGACAGGACACACAGCTCCGTCGTGCGATTCCTCCTGAGGAACGGCTACTGGTGACATTACGGTATGTTTTAAAAATCAAGGGGTGCGGTCTGATGTTTTTTTTTTTAATTTAGTATTCAAAACCTTGGGTAATTAGTTTTCGTGAATGTACTAATATTTTATTTTATAGTTTTTTAAAATAATATACATAAATATTAATTTTACTTCTTTGTCTGTTCACAGATTCCTGGCGACTGGAGAAACCCTATCTTCACTACACTTCCAGTACCGTATTGGAATCTCTACCTTGTCTGGAATTGTTGCTGACACCTGCCGGGCTCTCTGGAATGTTCTTTGTCCAGAATTTATGCCCCTGCCCACCGCTGAAAAGTGGATGGAAATTGCTGACAAATTCTGGACAGTATGCAATTTTCCCAACTGTTTGGGAGCTGTTGATGGTAAACACATACGGATCATCAAACCCCAAAGAACGGGATCTGAGTACTATAATTACAAAAAGTACTTTTCAATAGTACTCATGGCGATTGCGGATGCCGGATGTATGTTTGTAGCAGTGGACATTGGAGCATTTGGCCGTGGTAATAACTCACAGGCTTTTAAAAACTCAGACATGGGCCGGAGGTTGTATGGCAACCAATTTAATTTCCCTATGCCACGGCCTCTTCCTCACACCGAAGCTCCGCCACTGCCCTTTGTAATGGTTGGCGATGAGGCTTTTCAAATGTGCGGAAACTTACTGAAACCCTACTCCAGCCGGGACTTGGACCACACCAAAAAAATATTTAATTACAGGCTGACCAGGGCCAGAAGAACTGTCGAGTGTGCTTTTGGGATTCTTGTCTCCAGATGGCGAATTCTGGGCACGGCCATTAATCTTAAACTTGAAACAGTCGATGAGGTGGTGAAGGCCTGTGTGGTTCTACATAACTTTGTGATGGCTAAAGAGCACCCGACCTTTGAACTGGACGATGATGCTCCTAACCCATTGCCTGAATTCACTCAGCACACTCTCAGGTCATCCGTTGAAGTTGGCCAAATGAGGGACCAATTTGCGGCCTACTTTATTTCTGATGTAGGACGGGTGTACTGGCAAGATGAAATGGTGTAATGTTTTTGTTTGTTTATGGTAATAAAAAACCTTATTTGATACCATTACTGAGTGCACTATATTTTTTAAACTCCAATTAAATAAAAATATATTGGAACGAGCAAAGCTGCAGGCCATGAATCAGGAAACCAATTTTTTTCAAGAGAAAATTGTGCAACTAGTTGAAAAAAAAGTATGTGATTTTCTCAAAACACAACCCTCAAAACCCAACCCCAATGAAAGTCCATGGGGAATACAAGTCAGCATTGAGTGGATGAATGTAATCTGCTCCATTCCAACTTACAAGTTATTACACTAGGCCTTGGAATGACTATACTAGGCCGTGGTATTTCAAATATGAGTATAGTAGGCCTTGGGCCTACTAGTATAGTCATATGTGAAATACCACGGCCTAGTATAGTCATACCAAGGCCTACTCGATTTTTGCCAACTAGGATCTTGTTTCACGAAAAACAAACTGGTGAAACTTGACAAGTTTCAACAGTTTGTTTTTCATGAAACCAGATTCTAGTTGGTAAAACTCGAGTTATTACACTAGGCCTTGTAATGACTACACTAGGCCGTGGTATTTCAAATATGAGTATAGTAGGCCTTGGGGCTAGTAGTATAGTAATATGTGAAATACCACGGCCTAGTATAGTCATACCAAGGCCTACTGTAATAACTCGATTTTTAACAACTAGCATCTTGTTTCACAAAAAACAAACTGGTGAAACTAGAAAGAAACTTATTTTTTAGACAAGTTTCAACAGTTTGTTTTTCATGAAACCAGATTCTAGTTGGTAAAACTAGAGTTATTACACTAGGCCTTGGAATGACTACACTAGGCCGTGGTATTTCAAATATGAGTATAGTAGGCCTTGGGGCTAGTAGTATAGTAATATGTGAAATACCACGGCCTAGTATAGTAATACCAAGGCCTACTCGATTTTTACCAACTAGGATCTTGTTTCACGAAAAACAAACTGGTGAAACTTGACAAGTTTCAACAGTTTGTTTTTCATGAAACCAGATTCTAGTTGGTAAAACTAGAGTTATTACACTAGGCCTTGTAATGACTACACTAGGCCGTGGTATTTCAAATATGAGTATAGTAGGCCTTGGGGCTAGTAGTATAGTAATATGTGAAATACCACGGCCTAGTATAGTCATACCAAGGCCTACTGTAATAACTCGATTTTTAACAACTAGCATCTTGTTTCACAAAAAACAAACTGGTGAAACTAGAAAGAAACTTATTTTTAAGACAAGTTTCAACAGTTTGTTTTTCATGAAACCAGATCCAAGTTGGTAAAACTCGAGTTATTACACTAGGCCTTGGTATGACTATACTAGTCCGTGTTATTTCACATATGACTATACTAGGCCTTGGGTTGGTTTTTAACATGTATTTACCCATCAGTGTGTGTGAGCGGCGCAAACAACATTAATGAAACTTTGTAATGGTGAACCACAAATGTAAATTTATTTTTAATCACAAAAATAAACCAAAAAATTATTTTTTCCGGCGTTTGGGGGCAGATGGTTTCAATTTGGGGGTGTGCAGGGAATATGCAACACTTGCAGTTGAAGACGGTGTTTGAGGGGAAGGGGCAACAAAACTTGTGGGGGAAGGTAGTCCAGTTAAGGGAATTAAACTAGGAACACTTGGAGGAGAGGAAATCTGTTCAGGTACATTAGTTGTAATGGCATGTCGCCGTAGGCTTGTGTGCCTGGACCGACTTTGGCCCAATGCCCGCCTTGATAGATTTCGCCTTGAACTAGGGGCAAATATTGAATGTAGGTCCCCCGTCTGCTGGTGTGGCTGCTGCTGCTGCTGAGGTGGCTGCTGCTGCTGCTGAGGTGGCGGCTGCTGCTGAGGTGGCTGCTGCTGCTGCTGAGGTGGCTGCTGCTGCTGCTGAGGTGGTTGCTGCTGCTGCTGAGGTGGCTGCTGCTGCTGCTGAGGTGGCTGCTGCTGCTGAGGTGGCTGCTGCTGCTGAGGTGGCTGCTGCTGCTGAGGTGGCTGCTGCTGCTCTTCGTTGGCAGTGCTCGTCCTTGCAGGAGGACTGGTGGCGGCAGTGATGGTCCAGGTTTGCAGAGTGGTGGTGGCAGGGCTACTACATGTTGTTGTAGCGGCAGGGCTGTTCCATGTTTGCCTAGTGGTGGCTGAGCTCCACGCATGCATGGGAGTGGCGGTGGTGCTCCAGACAGGAGCAGCGCTTGCCATGGTGGTGTCGGTGAAGTGACCAGCTGCACTCAGACTTGTGGTGGTGTAACGGTGGGTGTCCTGGCTTTGAATAGAGGTGTCCGTGCAGTGGTATGCAGCACAAGTCGGTAGTGAGGTGAAGCGAGTCAATGGTGGCACAGGTGGAAATGACACCACTGACTGCTGACCGTACCGATTATGCTGCATAGCCTGCAAGAAAGCATTGTTGCAGGCCTGCAGCACATTCAGCTGTTGCTCAGGACTAAGGTGTTCCGCCATGCCCTTTTCAATCTTACTAAAAAAATGGTGTGCTGGTCTGTTGAGGTCGGCCTCCAGACGGTCAAGGCGCTGTTCTACAGAATTGAAGCGGTGTTCAAAGTGGTTAAAACCACGTTCCATGGGTGCAAAACCGCTTTCAACTCTGTCGGACAGTGACTTGAGGCTGGAATTAAAGGCCTCGCTCAAATGCATAAACTCGGGCAAGACATTCCGGTCCAAGGCCCTCTGCCGCTGGCGGGTAGTGCCCGCATAACCAGTGGCAGAGACCTGGGACAGGGGAACACCTGATGACCCAGCTTCCTGGTCACCAGCTGTGTGTGTGGTTGACCTGCAAGGTGCTTCCTGGCTGTCGGATGGCTGGGACGGGTCAGAGGACGTCCGAGGAAGGACCGCTCCAGGGCCAGGTTGCAGGGTGCTGCTCCAGGTGCTGTGGAAGAAAGGAAAATCATTACTACCATGCCTTTACAAGAAGCATCAGCTGTGGATTAGAAAAACACAGATTAATAAAAATAAAAACCCAAAATTTATAATACTTACGATCTCGTGGCAAGGACCGGTCTTAGGAACTGCAACGCGTGATAGTGACGGTATCTAGTTCTGGTCCTTGACGCAGATCCACTGCGAACCTGGCCCTCAGCACGAACATCACTGTTGAAGCGGTCCTTGATCGAACGCCAACGTGTTCGGACTTTGTCCACTGTTGTTAAAAAAAAACAGTGCCGTCAAGGACAACAGTCAATGCGGCACAATATAGCAATACAATACTCAAAGCAGTCACTGTAGACCCCGATGACACTGTTGGGTTTCATGCTAGAATACACCTAGCACGAAACCCAACAGTGCCGTCAAGGACAACAGTCACTGCGGCACAATGTAGCAATACAATACTCAAAGCAGTCACTGTAGACCCCGATGACACTTGGGTTTCCTGCTAGAATACACCTAGCACGAAACCCAACAGTGCCGTCAAGGACAACAGTCACTGCGGCACAATGTAGCAATACAATACTCAAAGCAGTCACTGTAGACCCCGATGACACTGTTGGGTTTCCTGCTAGAATACACCTAGCACGAAACCCAACAGTGCCGTCAAGGACAACAGTCACTGCGGCACAATGTACCAATACAATACTCAAAGCAGTCACTGTAGACCCCGATGACACTGTTGGGTTTCCTGCTAGAATACACCTAGCACGAAACCCAACAGTGCCGTCAAGGACAACAGTCACTGCGGCACAATGTAGCAATACAATACTCAAAGCAGTCACTGTAGACCCCGATGACACTGTTGGGTTTCCTGCTAGAATATGCCTAGCACGAAACCCAACAGTGCCGTCAAGGACAACAGTCACTGCGGCACAATACAGAGCAGGGAAATACTCACTAAACGCCTTTTTGGAGGATGCTGTGGCGCTGTCCCAGCCATCCATCAACGCTGCGGCCACCTCATTCCATAGCCGCCGGGTCACCACAATGTCCTTGTGCAGCCGGTCACGGCTGTCCCACAACGGCGAACGCTCCTGGACCAGGCTGATGAGCTGCTCATTATCCAGGTAGACGTCTTCATCCCGTTGTGGAACCTAGACAAAACACATTCATTAGAATAATCAAATTTAAATTGAATAAAAAGTTACAAAAAAAGAAACATAAAAAAGAGTAAAAATAGAAGATAAAAAATAAAGAACATTACAAATCATTTGATACATACATTCCGTATCACCACCGGGACTTGGCTTCGCTGCTCCTGCTCTTCGCCCTCATTAGTCCCGTCCGCAGAAGATGATGATGACGATGTCTTAAAAAAGTTGAAAAAAACGTAAGAGATTTGGAGAAGCTGCAGATATACTTACCAGATGCACGAAAATAATCACCTCACGGTCTGCTTGCGCCAATTCCTGCCGCGATGGGGAATACTCGGATTCTGAAGACATACTGCATGTAAAAATAATAAAAATCATTAGTACATACATAATTTAAAAGGACAGGCATATAATGTAATATACTCACATTCTTCGCTGATAGAAGATGGGTTCCTTGTTGACTGTCTGCTATCCAATCTGTCAGTGTAGTAGTGGCAGAGTTTTGGCAGGCACCTCCTTTATATAGCCTTTTTTTTTTTACTTTAGAAGATTATAACTAGTACAACAAGTGGACACCGCTAAAAAAACGCTTACATGCGCATGCCAGTGCGCACATATGCGCATCCATAGGCTATAATGGCCATTTTTAACGCAAAACGTGCGCATACGTGCGCATGCGCTTTTTTGCAGGGCCAAAAAATGCAACATGCTGCGTCTGGAAAATACAAACGCACACCCCAAAAAAACGCAGCGCATGAAAATCGCATACGTGCGCATGCCAGCGCGCAGGTATGCGCACCCATGTTAAATATAGGGGAAAAAACGCATGCGCACGTATGCGTTTTTTTCCAGCGCAAAAAAACTCAAATGTGAAACCAGCCTTAATGCATTTTAATGCAATGTTGCAGTGACCAAAAAAAAGTAATTCTAGTGTTTTGATTTCTTTTCCTCGTTACGCCGTTTGCAGATCAGATTAATTCTTTTTATATACTGATAGATCGGGCGATTCTGAACACGGTGATACAAAATATGTGTATTTTTCTATTATTGTTTTATTGTGAATTTAAACTTTTATATATTTTTTTATATTTTAAAATCATTTTTTTTACTTTACACTTGCTTCCATGGTCTTCCATCTGTGACTGGAAGCTACGATCATCCAAGCAGACATGCTCACTTGCTATGAGACCCAACTTCTGGGTGGCGCTCATAGCTATCCAGCAATGATAACCACAGGAGTCTCCTGCAGACCCCGAGTTGTCATGCCAACCTATTGGCGACCCGCAGGATTAGTGACGTGCCAATGGATGGGATTAGTAGTGAGGCGTTTCTGGCGCAAGCATGTTAAATGCCGCTGTCAGAGATTGACAGCGGCATTTAACATGTTAACAGCCATGGGTGATTCCACCCGCTGCTGTTAGGGTGACAGCTGACACGTGCTGAAAAAGTTGTGGACTCCGCGTCAGAGCCCGCTGTAAACGGAGCAAGCCACCCTTAGTTGTAATGATACGTCTAAGGTAAAAGGGGTTATGGAAACTTAATTCATTTTACTACCTTGCTAATGTTCCCACCTGTTAATAGCAACACAATATCCCCACTTTCTCAAAGGTGATGTCTTGGAATAAAATTTCACCCCACCCTGTCCTTCAAGCCACACATTCAGACTGCTACTACTTAAAGGGATAGTCTGACAGCTAAAATGTACATATCTATCATTACACCCTAACTACTTTTGTATTTTGCCTTATTGCACAATACTCAACACTTTTCCCTATCTACCTAATCCTTAAAGGGAATCTGTCACCCCCTGGATGAATTTAAACTATTACAATGGGCATACAGGTAGCAGAATGGTTAAACGAGTCTTACCGGTATGCCTCACAGCTGCAGTCTAGATGTTGAGAAAAGCAGTTTTATTGTTTTACATTAACGATTTTTTCCAGGCTCCAGGATGTGCGGTGCCTAGAAGAAATCCCTGCATCCTCTCTTCAGTACAATAGCACCCCCTGCCCTCCCATGACCTGTGACGTACAGTTGCAGTGCTGTAAGCCCGTGCATACTCCATCCACTCACATGGTTATGTGAACTTTATCTGCCTTTCTATGGGCAGAGTCTTCATCGATCTTCTGTGCAGGCGAGTCACTGTGCCGTGGGCAGTAGCCATGACTGAGCTGCTGCTTCATCACACCCTGGCGCTTTACAGAAAATTGTGGGTCCTAGCTTAGTGTCAGTGTTGTGAGGGTCTTGTGTACATGAAGTGCACCGGTAGCTGATGGTATTGACAGGCCAGGACCATGAGCTCCACAGATTAATAAAGGAGACTTCCGTTCAAACATGGGGTCTTTACTGAAATTGATAAGGATTATGTACAAGGGATAGTGGGTACAAAGTCTTATGGACGTTTCTTTCACAGTGTAATGCATCTTCACACAGACACAGTATCCACTGGACTCTACTACTGGACCAGTGAAGCACACTGCTTTGCCCTACTCAGTCACAGTCTAGCTTATTGCCACAATTCTGATCAGCAGGTCTCTCTACCTACTCAGCGGTTCCGCATTTTATCGCTTTGGACATCCTGGACCACTCACTAATCCCCAGGAACTCAGTCAACTCTGGGTTTTTCGTAACGCGTCATCCTATCTAAGGACCCCTTTAAGGTGGAAGGCCACTCTGTCTCTTATGTCAGTTCCAAGTCACCCTACCTCCTTATCCCTTTGCATCCTTTACTGTACTTCATCTATACAGCAGCACTGCTCACAGACAGACACCTCCTACTACTACTTGAATTTGTCTCTATCAGGAAGCTCTCAACTTGCCCTAATACTAAGTCCTCCCCCTGTGAGCTAGTCCCAACATTAACTCTCTCTGACCCTGCAGTCTGTTGCTGGGCATTATACATTATCATTATTACCTACTAGAGGTGTGCCTGTGTGTAGGGGGTGTCCCATCGCTGCCTGCCCACCCACCTCCGTGCAGTCACATCCAGCAGGAAAGACGGTGGTTTGTGGCCTGTGCTGGAGATGGGGTGCGGCGCCACCAGAGGGTGCCTGCATCCCATCTCCAGCACAGGCCGCAAGCCGCGGTCTCTCCTGCCAGCTGTGACTGCATGGAGATGGGTGGGCAGGCAGCGGCGGGATCCGGCGCATGTAGTCAGGTGGCGAGGGTCTGACGGTGGGTCCTGGTGAGGGTCTGGCAGCGGGTCCTGGCTGGAGTCCGGCGGCGGGGGGGTCCGGTGTGGGTGTCCTGACGGTGTCCCACTGGTGGTACTGCGGAAAGGCGGTTGGCGTACTGCCGGTCTGCGCGGTGAATTATGGGATTCGAGGACATCCAGACGGAAGTGGATGACGGGCAATTTAAGGCAATTATATAGTAAGATAATACTGCTCATATAACGTAATTGGTGTCTCCAGGGATAGGAGTGCAACAGTCATTGTCCACACTTCTTACACTTGACTTAAACAATACAAACTGCGAATGTCTAAAGGCCCCATTACAGACAGCGATGTCGCTGGCGAGATCACTGATTTTGTGACACATCAGCGATCTCTCCAGCGATATCGCTGTGTGTGACATCCAGCAGCGACCGCCCCCCTGCCGGGTATCGCTGATCGTGCTGGATCGTCCTGAGCCGTTTATTCATCGCTGGTCTCCAGCTGGCCAGCACGCATCGCTGCATGTGGCAGCGGGAGCCAGCGATCAGCGACACTGCACTCTGGTATCCAACGTAAACATCAGGTTTCTAAGCAGCGCGGCTATGTGACAGCTCACCAGCGATCAGCCTAACGATGTCCCAGCGATCCCATCATGTCTGATCGTTGGTGGGATCGCTGGGACATTGTTATGTGTAACGGGGCCTTTAGTGCCAGAAGCCACAGGACACCTTCTCAAGGTATTATGGAGTCCATGCCTTGCTTGGTCAGAGCAGCTTTGGTGGCATCAGAGAAAGCTATTTTCTTACAACTGCTTGGTCTGTATAGGAACGTACAAAACTAAAATCTGCTCCACCCTCCTCGTATCAACTTATATGTGAATCTGAATTTAGAAATTTAGATGAAAGTATTTTTTTTTTAAAATGGCAGCACTATTTTGCAGAGCTGTCTTACAGTGAGCATGCAAAAAAATGTTACAAGACATGGAGTGGCAGGCATACAGGGCAGCACTTAGTCAGTGGTATCTGATTTAACATGGTATTGAAGAGAATGAAAAACAGCTGATGCTGTCTGGGGCAGTTATGGGACAGTGACATTTTTATTGTTACCCAAACAGCTCTAATTTATTCTGAAATATTCTTGGCCTCATGGACTCTGTTTACACAGTTGTTTCGGAGGAGCTCAAATATACTGAGGATGACAGAGGATTCTCTTAACTTGAAGTGCATTGTCAGAAAACTATATTAGTCTCCAATGTTTAAATCCTTTCTTGATATTTTACAAAGTAAAAATAATGACATGCAGAGAAAAAAAAATCTAAATTCCATGATTTATACGTCTTTATTAAACTTTTTATTGTTTGCAAGAAATTAACCCTGTTACTTTTGTTTAAATGAAGGCTTTGAAGACAAGAATGTGCTATAAAATCCCCAAGGTCTGTAATAAACTGTACAATCCTTCCTTGGACACAATCACAGAATGTTTATTCATCTGTTTGCCCTACCCTCAGACTTTGCCATCTGGTATCTGCATTTAGGGTGAGATATAATGAATCATCTGGCAGGGCAATCAGTGTTAACTCCTCACCCAGCTACAATGCCATGGCTGAAACATTGCCCTTTCTTTCATTGACAACTTCCTGATATGAACATTATCCTTCATAAACGTGTCATTTTTTGGTTGATGTTTGGGTTCTACAATACACATCTAAATTGACCATTTAAAACAAAATTATATTACACAGCTACAAATGGCAGAAGAAGAATATGAAATTATAAACTACAGAAATTAGGTGTAATAATGGCAGAAAGCGAAAACAAACTCCTTCATTAAAAACAAAACCCATAATGTGAACTTTCTGTAAAATAGTTATAGTGGAACATCTCCCATAGTGTAAAATGCAAGACCCAAGAGTCAGTGTAATGGTTAAAGAGGAAAGTTTATAGGGTGAATGAGGAGTTAACGTCCATAGCAGTCAACAAACGGATGAGAAAGGAGACTATGTCTGGAAAGGGTGGAGATTTCCTTGTGTGACAAGCGCACACACTCACACTTTACACTGCACTATGACACAGTAGGTAACTTATTGCCTTATTGCACTCTCTCACGCACCCACACTCTACTTTCAAGCATTTTTTTCAACCCCCACAAAAATACAGACTTTGGGTCTATCCCACATCTATTCTGAGAGGTAAAAGATGTGATTCATAGACGATTGAGGACACTTTCTGCAACAGCTGTTTGAGGTGAGGAGTATGTCTCAGAGTGATTTCTCCTATATGTATGACCTAATGTACAGCCAAGGCGAGCGCCTTATACTGTCTGCTTTCAGGTGTGTACATGTGCTGTCTTAGCTTATTCTAAAATGTGGATTATATCATTGGAATATACAGTTTTATATTTGATGAATTACTCAAGTATTTCAAATTTGATTTTGTCCATTGTGGCTTAAGTAAGAAAATGTAAGTGCTTGTTTAGTCATTAGTTTCCTATGCTGCAGGTCTCCTCCATTGTCTCCCTGTATGATGTATTTCTTCTTATTTTCCTCCAAATCACACAGTGTAGCTAAATGCATCCAGTGCTCAGCTACCATTGAGCTGGTTGTGGCCTGGCATCTCCTGGAGATTTCTATCTATTTCTGGCTGTCTCACATGTCTGTAATTTTAGATCTCTGAATTGTTGGTTGGGTAAGGATGCGGTCAACGTGTTATGTATGCGCGAGTGCATATATATCTGCATACTCATATACAGTATATAACTATACTCATATATCTAAATATACATGTGATTAGATATGATATATACATACTGTATATACGGTATATAACTGGGTGAAGGTGGCCGAAAGATGCTTTGGAAAGCATCTTTCAACAGGCTGAAATAGGTTTGAATCTGTTCAAGCAACCCCATGGATTTAGGAAACCCTATTTGAATAACATGCATTTAGACAAAAGCATTTTCCTGGCTATTAATTAAAATGTACGGACAGCTATTCTGTTTTACATAACATCATGTCTGCATACCATCTACTTCTTATTGTGTGAAAGTTTTATTGTCACAGCTGGCAATATTAAAGCATTGACAAAATCAAAATATGCTAATAAATTAAATAATTTATATAATATATATATATATATATAATGTACTGTGTGTATATATGTGTATACATGTGTATATATATAATATATTATAGATAGATAATGGCATATATACATTTAGGTCAAGAAATATTTGGACAGTGCGCGGCCTCTATTTTTTATATAAAATTAAACAACTGAGATACAATTGAAGTGTAGACTTTTTATTAAAGGGATTGAACAAAAATATCCTGAAAAACATTTAGAAATTGCAATTATTTTTCTACAAAGCCTCTTTATTTTAGGTGCTCAAAAGTAATTGGACAAATTAACTTTTCCATTAATAAAATTCAGTATTAATACTTTGTAGAGAATCCTTTGTAGGCAATGACTGCCTGAAGACAGGAAGCCATGGACATCATCAAACGCTGGGTTTTCTCCTTGGTGAAGCTTTGCCAGGCCTTTACTGAAGCTGGCTTCAGTTGTTGCTTGTTTGTTGGTCTTTCTGCCTTACGTTTTTTATTAAGCAGGTGAAATGCATGCTCGATGGGGTTGAGATCTAGTGATTGACTCCACCATTGCAGAATATTCCACGTCTTTGGCTATGTGCCCACTGTCAGGAAATGGCAGCTATTTAGATACAATGTATTTTTGCTGCGTCCAAAATGTTGCACTCGAATCACGGAGTTAAATCCGCATGTGTTCAGTGAACCATGTGGATTTACCAAATCCAATAAATGGCTATGGGTGAAACTATGCAGTGGAGAGGCTAGTCTCCGCTGCGGATAACTGACATGCTGCAGCTCATAAACCCACACCGTGGGTGAGTTTACGCAGAGTTAACCCCTTCCCGACCCATGACGCCAACGTAGGCGTCATGAGAATCTGTGCCAATACGACCCATGACGCCTACATTGGCGTCATGGTATAAATAGCATTCCTGCGGGTCATTGAAAGGTCACCCAACCCGCAGATACAGGACCCTTTGTGTTTCACCCCAGGGGGGTAGCTTTGCCCCCTCGTGGCTGTGATCGCTCTGATTGGCTGTTGAAAGTGAAACAGCCAATCAGAGTAATAGTAATATTTCATCAACGAAATTTGATGAAATTTTACAATCCAACCATGGACGATGCTGAAATAACACCGGGCATGGCTGGAGACACCGATCCGACCCCCCCACAACTGACGGGGCAATCGGCCCCCACCACCGAATGACAGCGGCGATCTGCCATCACAGTCATCATCTGCTCCCCCCCTCCCCTTCGCTCCGTTCCCCCCGCCTTCTGATCATCTCCCCCAGTACCCTCTGAGTCCTGCTGTGGCTCCTGGTGTCCCGCCGCCATCTTCCAAAATGGCGGGCGCATGCGCAGTGCGCCCGTCGAATCTGCCAAAGATTTCATTCATTCATTTTGATCACTGTGATAGATCCTATCACAGTGATCAAAATTAAAAAAAATAGTAAATCACCCCCCTTATCACCCCTATAGGTAGGGACAAATAATAAAATATTTTTATTTTTCTATTAGAGTTAGGGTTAGAATTAGAGTTAGGGTTAGAATTAGGCTAAGGGTTGGAATTAGGGATAGGGTTGGAATTGGGGTTAGGGTTGGAATTGGGGTTAAGATTAGGGTTAGGGGTGTGTTGGGGTTAGGGTTAGGCTTGTGGTTAGGGTTATGGTTAGGGTTGGGATTAGGGTTAGGTGTGTGTTGGGGTTAGGGTTATGGTTACGGTTGTAATTAGGGTAAGGGTGTGTTGGGGTTAGGGATGTGGTTAGAGGTGTGGTGGGGTTAGGGTTGGAGTTAGAATTGAGGGGTTTCCACTGTTTAGGTACATCAGGGGGTCTCCAAACGTGACATGGCACCACCATTGATTCCAGCCAATTTTGCGTTCAAAAAGTCAAACGGTGCTCCCTCCCTTCCAAGCCAGGACGTGTGCCTAAACAGTGGTTTACCCCAAAATATGGGGTATCAGCGTACTCAGGAAAAATTGCACAACAACTTTGGGGGTCTCATTTCTCCTGTTACCCTTGGGAAAATAAAATATTGGGGGCTAAAAAATTATTTTTGTGGAAAAAAAAATGATTTTTTATTTTCACGGCTCTGCATTATAAACTTCTGTGAAGCACTTGGAGGTTCAAAGTGCTCACCAGACATCTAGATAAGTTCCTTGGGAGGTCTAGTTTCCAAAATGGGGTCATTGTGGGGGGTTTCTACTGTTTAGGTACATCAGGGGCTCTGCAAACGTAACATGATGCCCGCAGACCATTCCATCAAGTTGGCATTTCAAAACGTCACTACATCCCTTCCGAGCCCCGACGTGTGCCCAAACAGTGGTCCCCCCCACATTTGGGGTACCAGCGCACTCAGGACAAACTGGACAACAACTTTTGGGGTACAATTTCTCTTGTTACCCTTGTGAAAATAAAAAATTGCGGGCTAAAAAAATCATTTTTGAGGGAAAAAAATGATTTTTTATTTTCACTACTCTGCATTATAAACTTCTGTGAAGCACCTGGGGGTTCAAAGTGCTCACTATGCATCTAGATAAGTTCCTTAGGGGGCCTAGTTTCCAAAATGGGGTCATTTGTGGGGGAGCTCCAAAGTTTAGGCACACAGGGGCTCTCCAAACACGACATGGTGTCCGCTAACGATTTGAGCTAATTTTCCATTCAAAAAGTTAAATGGCGCTCCTTCCCTTCTGAACGCTTCCGTGCGCCCAAACAGTCATTCCCCCACATATGGGATAACTTCGTACT
Source organism: Dendrobates tinctorius (assembly GCF_039654945.1). NCBI lineage: Eukaryota > Metazoa > Chordata > Amphibia > Anura > Dendrobatidae > Dendrobates > Dendrobates tinctorius. Next base: position 378,370 of record NW_027362086.1, read on the forward strand.
CAAGACAAACTGGAAAACAATTTTTGGGGTCCAATTTATCCTGTTACCCTTGGGAAAATAAAAAATTGTGGGCTAAAAAATCATTTTTGAGGGAAAAAAATGATTTTTTATTTTCATGGCTCTGCGTTTATAAACTTCTGTGAAGCACTTGGGGGTTCAAAGTGCTCACTACACATCTAGATAAGCTCCTTGGGTTTCTAGTTTCCAAAATGGGGTCATTTGTGGGGGGGTTTCTACTGTTTAGGCACATCAGGGGCTCTGCAAACGCAACATGACACCCGCAGAACATTCCATCAAAGTCTGCATTCCAAAATGGTGCTCCTTCCTTTCTGAGCTCTCCCATGTGCCCAAACAGTGGTTCCCCCCACATATGGGGTATCGGTGTACTCAGGAACAATTTCACAACAACTTTGGGGGTCTAATTTCTCCTGTTAGCCTTGTGAAAATAAAAAATAGCGGGCTAAAAAATCATTTTTAAGGAAAAAAATGATTTTTTATTTTCATTGCTCTGCGTTATAAACTTCTGTGAAGCACTTGGGGGTTCAAAGTGCTCACCACACATCTAGATAAGTTCCTTAAGGGGTCTAGTTTCCAAAATGGTGTCACTTGTGAGGGTGCTCCAATGTTTAGGCACACAGGGGCTCTCCAAATGCAACATGGTGTCCGCTAATGATTGGAGCAAATTTTCCATTCAAAAAGCCAAATGGCACTCTTTCCCTTCGGGGCCCTGCCGTGCGCCCAAACAGTGGTTTATGACCACATATTAGGTATCAGTGTACTCAGGAGAAATTGCCCAACAAATTTTAGGATCCATTTTATCCTGTTGCCCATGCGAAAATGAAAAACTGAGGCTAAAAGAAAAGTTGTGGGGGAGCTCCAATGTTTAGGCACACAGGGACTCTCCAAACGCGACATGGCAACCGCTAAATATTCCAGCATATTTTCCATTCAAAAAGTCAATTGGCGCTCCTTCCCTTCTGAGCCCTGCCGTGCGCCCAAACAGTGGTTTATGACCACATATGATATTTCGGTGTACTCAGGAGAAATTGTCCAACAAATTTTATGATCCATTTTATCCTGTTGTCCATGTGAAAATGAAAAAATTAACGCTAAAAGAAAAGTTTTATAGGAAAAATTAAAATGTCCATTTTTTCCTTCCACGTTGCTTTAGTTCCTGTGAAGCACCTGTAGGGTTAATAATCTTCCTGAATGTAGTTTTGAGTAGCTTGAGGGGTGCAGTTTTTAGAATGGTGTCACTTTGGGGTATTTTCTGCCATATAGACCCCTCAAAGTGACTTCAAATGTGAGGTAATCCCTAAAAAAAATGGTTTTGTAAATTTTGTTGTAAAAATGAGAAATCGCTGGTCAACTTTTAACCCTTATAACTTCCTAACAAACAAAAAAATTATTTCCAAAATTGTGCTGATGTAAAGTAGACATGTGGGAAATGTTATTTACTAACTATTTTGTGTTCCATAACTCTGGTTTAACAGAGTAAAAATTCAAAATGTGAAAATTGCGAAATTTTAGCCAAATTTCTGGGTTTTTTTCACAAATAAACGCAAAAATTATCGACCTAAATTTACCACTAATATATGAAGCCCATTATGTCACGAAAAAACAATCTCAGAATCGCCAGGATCCATTGAAGCGTTACTGAGTTATTACCTCATAAAGGGACACTGGTCAGAATTGCAAAAAATGGCCAGGTCATTAAGGTCAAAATAGGCTGGGTCATGAAGGGGTTAAATAGAAGCACAGTGGGCATGGTATTTTTTATAAATCCCATCCACTGTGCTTCTAATGCAGAACGCAGCATTTTGGACGCAGCGCAGGTGAGCTGCGTCCAAAACACTGCTATTACTGATCGTTGGCACATATCCTTTGCCTTAAAAAACTCCTGGGTTGCTTTAGCAGTTTGTTTTGGGTTATTGTTGGGTTTAGGGTTGGGGCTAGGGTTACGGTTGTGGTGTTGGGGTTATAGTTGGTATTGTGGGGGTTACAGTTGTAGTGTTGGGGATAGGGTTGTGTTGGGGTTACGGTTGGGGTGTTTGGGTCAGGGGTAGGGCTGTGTGTTAGGGTTGGAGTTAAAATTGGGGTGTTTACACTGTTTAGATAGATCAGGGGGTCTCCAAACACGACATGGCGCCCGCCATTGATTATAGCCAATTTTGGGTTCAAAAAGTCAAACGGTGCTCCCTCCCTTCTGAGCCCTGCCATGCACCCAAACAATGGCTTTCCCCCAAATACAGGGTATCGGTGTACTCAGGAGAAATTGCTCAACAAATTTTGTGATCCATCTTCTTTTGTTACCCTTGTGAAAATAAAAAACAGTTTGTGTCTAAAGTAAATTTTTGTGAAAAAAGTAAAATGTTCATTTTTTCCTTCCACTTTGCTTTAGTTCTCATGAAGCACCTGAAGGATTAATAAACTTCTTGAATGTGGTTTTGAGTACCTTGAGGAGTGCAGTTTTTAGAATGGTGTCACATTTGGGTATTCTCTGTCATATTGACCCCCCCCCCCAAACTCACTTCAAATGTGAGGTGGTCCCTAAAGAAAAGTTTTTGTAAATATTGTTGAAAAAATGAGAAATTTCTGGTTAACTTTTAACCCTTATAATGTCCTAACAAAAAAAATTGTTTCCAAAATTGTGATGATGTAAAGTAGACATGTGGGAAATATCATTTATTAACTATTTTGTGCGATATGACTCTGATTTAAGGGCGCACAAATTAAAAGTTTGAAAATTTCAAAATTTTCAAAAATTTTGCCTTATTTCCATTTTTTTCGTTAATAAACACAAGTCATATCGAAGAAATTTTACCACTAACATGAAGTACAATATGTCACAAAAAACATTAAGTACAAAATTGGCTCTTTCACTAAGGCTATGTGCCCACATTGCAGAAATGCTGTGGAATTGTCCGCAGCATTTCCGCAACTCCCCGCCATGGGTAAAACACATGTGTTATGATGAGTCACCGAAGGAGGAAAAAACAAAATACCAGCTAAGTCCAGAAAAACCAGAGGGGTTGGCAGCTATCGGATTGCAGACCCCTGAACCTATCCACAACAACTAGCAGTAGCCGTGGGGGGTTCCTACGGTGCCCTAGACCCCTCGATCACAGCCGGAGAGCTACATAGCCTAAAGACAGAAAGGGGAAAAACTAAATTGCCTCAGAGCAGATCCGAAAGCAATAGGCAGCCCCCAACATATAATGACGGTGAAGCAAGATGAAAACACTAACACAGATAGAAAGATAGGTTGAGCAAATGATGGGGCCCAAGCTAACTACATAGGACAGGATAAGAAAGCTGCTGTCTGCCATCCGCAAAAACCCTATCAAAATGAGCCAACCGACTGATAGGAAAAACAGGCCCTGAAGTCGCTAGGCTTCAAAAGACTATATCAGCACTCAGGTATATTCTGAAGACAGAGCAAAAGATCAACAGATCAGAGACAAAAATGGAATTCAGCTCACCCCCGGCCGGGGATGGCAGAACTCCCAAAAAACAAGGCAAAACAAAACTGAAGAGTACAAAGCAGAGCAGAAAAACTTAGCTTTGAGACGCAGGAATCAGACTGGTCTCCCAGAATCCAGCAGGAAAATCACCAGCCAGGAAGAAGGGCGTCGGCAGCCTTATATCCAGTCCTCAATTCCAGCCACCCAGTTATCATCTAGCTGCCCAGGTGTTTGGTAATCAGTCTCACTACCTTCCTTCACCAGAGGAGGGAGTTCATCAGACCTCAATGGTGAAGGGAAAAATGAACTCACAACAGTACCTCCCCCTTGAGGAGGGGTCACCGAACCCTCATCCATGCCACCAGGGCGATCCGGGTGAGCCCGATGAAAGGCACGCACCAATCTTTCGGCATGAATATCAGAGGCAGAGACCCAGGAATTATCCTCCTGACCATAACCCTTCCACTTAACCAAATACTGGAGTCTCCGTCTAGCCAGACGGGAATCCAGTATCTTCTCTACCTCATATTCCATGTTACCTTCAACCAATATAGGGTCAGGAGGTGCCACCACAGGAACTACTGGTTCAACAAACCTCTTCAACAAGGACTTATGAAACACATTATGAATTTTAAATGTGACAGGAAGAGCCAACCGAAAAGAGACCGGATTAATAATCTCCAAAATCTTGTAAGGTCCAATAAATCTAGGCTTAAACTTAGGAGAAGCCACCTTCATAGCGATATTTTTTGATGACAACCAAACCATATCACCCACCTTAAACTGGGGACCAACGGTCCTATGCCGGTTGGAAAACCGCTGGGCCTTTACCTGGGAGAGAGACAACTTATCCACTACTTGGTCCCAGATCTGGTGCATTCTCTCCACCACAGTGTCAACACCTGGGCAGGCAGAAGCTCCACCTGACCTGAAGAAAATCGAGGGTGAAAACCAAAGTTACAAAAAAAAGTGACATCAAAGTGGCAGAACTAGCTCTATTATTTAAAGCAAATTCGGCCAAGGGCAAAAATGAAACCCAATCATCCTGATCGGCAGAAATAAAACATCTCAAATACGACTCCAAAGTCTGTTTTTTTCTCTCCGTCTGCACATTGGTCTGAGGGTGAAACGCAGAGGAGAAGGACAACTGAATTCCCAGCTTGGAACAGAAAGTCCTCCAAAATCTAGACACAAACTGAACTCCTCTGTCAGACACAGTGTTCTCAGGAATCCCGTGCAAGCGAACCACCTGTTGCAAAAACAAGGGCACCAACTCAGAGGAAGATGGCAACTTAGGGAGTGGTACAAGATGGACCATCTTAGAGAATCTATCACAAATCACCCAAATAACAGTCATTCTCTGAGAGACAGGCATATCAGAGATAAAATCCATTGAAATATGGGTCCATGGCCTCCTGGGCACCGGCAAAGACATCAACAAGCCACTAGAGCGAGAACAAGGTTTAGACCGGGAGCAAGTCCCACAGGACTGCACAAAATTCCTGACATCACGAGACAAGGCGGGCCACCAAAAAGACCGACTCACCAGATCTCTAGTACCAAAAATACCTGGATGACCAGCCAATGCAGAGCAATGAACTTCAGACATCATTCTCTTCCTCCACTGGTCGGGAACATACAACTTTCCACTGGGACAACGCTCAGGTTTGTCCTCCTGAAACTCTTCCAGAGCACGTCTCAAGTCGGGCGAGATGGCAGAAAGAACTACCCCCTCGCCTAAGATGGTAGCAGGCTTAGTCACAACAGGAGAATCAGCAAGGAAACTCCTAGAGAGGGCGTCTGCCTTGACATTTTTAGTGCCCGGAAGAAAAGAGACCACAAAATCAAAAGGTGTGAAAAACAAGGCCCACCTAGCCTGTCTAGGATTCAAGTGCTTGGCCGACTCCAGGTAAATCAAAGTCTTGTGGTCAGTAAGGACCACGACTTGGTGTTTGGCTCCCTCCAACCAATGTCTCCACTCCTCAAATGCCCATTTCATGGCCAACAGTTCCCGATTCCCCACATCATAGTTACGTTCGGATGGGGAGAACTTTCGGGAAAAGAAAGCACAAGGATTCATTTTAGATGTCACAGGATCTTTTTGGGACAACACCGCTCCTGCACCAATCTCAGAAGCGTCCACCTCCACCTGAAACGGGAGTGAGACATCAGGTTGCCGCAAAACTGGAGCAGAAGTGATTCTTCGCTTCAGCTCCTGAAAGGAAGAAACAGCCTCCGGAGACCAATTCAGCACATCAGCACCCTTCCTAGTCAAATCCGTCAATGGCTTGGCAATACCAGAAAAATTAGCTATAAATTTCCGATAAAAATTAGCAAAACCCAAAAACTTCTGGAGGGCCTTCAAAGAAGTGGGCTGAACCCAATCATAAATGGCCTGTACCTTGGCCGGGTCCATTTCAATAGTTGACGGAGACAAAATAAATCCCAAAAATGAAACCCTCTGTACCCCAAAAAGGCATTTCGATCCCTTGACATACAGGGAATTCTCCCTCAAAATCCGGAACACAGTCCGAACATGTTCCACATGAGAGTCCCAATTCTTGGAGAAGATCAAAATATCATCCAGATAGATAATCAAAAATTTATCCACAAAGTCTCGGAATATATCGTTCATGAAGCACTGGAAGACAGAAGGGGCATTAGTGAGCCCAAAAGGCATCACCAGGTACTCAAAATGTCCCTCCGGAGTATTAAACGCCGTCTTCCATTCATCCCCATGCTTAATGCGAATAAGATTATACGCCCCCATGAGGTCAAGCTTGGTAAACCAGCAAGCACCTTTAACTCTGGAGAATAAATCAGAAATCAGGGGTAACGGATACTGATATTTAACAGTAATTTTGTTGAGGGCACGATAGTCAATACAAGGCCTTAATGAACCATCCTTTTTAGCCACGAAAAAAAAAACAGCACCTAAGGGTGAAGAGGATGGTCTAATATGACCCTTCTCCAATGCCTCCTTAATATAGGATCGCATAGCCTCGTGCTCGGGTACAGATAAATTGAAAAGCCGACCCTTGGGGAATTTACACCGCGGGTTCAGCTCAATTGCACAGTCATAACTCCTATGAGGAGGCAAAGACGCAGACTCATTCTCACTAAATACATCATAAAAGTCAGCCAAATAGTCAGGAACATCATGCGACTGGGGAGAGGTGGAGAAAACAGGAGCATCACTAAGGGCACACCGAAAACCCCAACTCACCACAGACAAAGATTTCCAATCCAGAACTGGATTATGGATTTGCAACCAGGGAAACCCCAGAACAATGGTATCATGCAAATTATGCAACACCAAAAATCTGCAATTTTCTTGATGGTCTGGGGTGACCCGCATTACCACCTGGGTGAAAAACTGAGGTTTATTCTTCGCCAAAGGAGTAGCATCAATACCCCTCAAAGGGATAGGCGTCCGCAGAGGTGTCATAGGAAATCCACAACGTTTAGCAAAATCCAAGTCCATCAGGTTCAGAGCTGCTCCTGAATCCACAAAAGCCTTGGCAGAAAATGTGGACAGGGAGCAGATCAGAGTAATTGCCAGAAGAAACTTAGGTTGAACACCACCCACAGAAAACATGTGTGCACAACGTTTCTTTCATTTAGGGCAGACAGAAATAATATGCGAGGCATCTCCACAAAAAAAACATAGCTTATTACACCTTCTGAACTCCTGACGTTGCACCCTAGACAAAACGCTATCACATTGCATAGGTTCAGACATTTGTTCAACAGGTAGCAACATCTCTAGTGTAGTTTTGCGTTCACGTAAACGCCGATCCACCTGAATGGCTAATGACATAGAATCGTCAAGACCAGAGGGAACAGGAAATCCCACCATAGTATCTTTTACAGTTTCTGACAAACCCTTCCGAAAGAGGGCTGCCAAGGCACCATCATTCCAGGTAGTAAGGACCGCCCACTTTCGGAATTTTTGACAGTACAACTCTGCCGAATCCCGACCCTGGCTTAATGCCAACAGGGTCTTTTCAGCCTGATCAATAGCATTAGGTTCATCATACAACAACCCCAAGGCTTGAAAAAATGCGTTCACATTATTCAGAATAGGATCATCAGGTTTCAAAGAAAACGCCCAATCCTGGGGATCGCCGCGCAGCAAAGAGATGAAAATTTTAACCTGCTGCGCGGAGTTCCCCGACGAGTTAGGCTTCAAGGCAAAAAATAATTTACAATTATTCTTGAAATTCAAGAATTTAGACCGATCCCCAAAAAACACATCAGGAGTAGGAATCTTTGGTTCAGCAGCATGTGAATGAGCAAGATAGGCGGAAATTCCCCGCACTTCAGCAGCGAGCTGCTCCACACGATCAGACAATTGCTTCATCTCCATTGAGAGAAAAATTCCCCCTACGGCCTCAGAGATATAGAGGAAAAAATATGCACACAAAAAAAAAAAATTCTGACACTTTTTTTCCTTTTTTTTTTTTTTTACAATTCTCTCCTGCTATTGAGTACCCTAGGATCTGCGGTATGGCTGGTGATTCTGTTATGATGAGTCACCGAAGGAGGAAAAAACAAAATACCAGCTAAGTCCAGAAGAACCAGAGGGGTTGGCAGCTATCAGATTGCAGACCCCTGAATCTATCCACAACAACTAGCAGTAGCCGTGGGGGGTTCCTACGGTGCCCTAGACCCCTCGATCACAGCCGGAGAGCTACATAGCCTAAAGACAGAAAGGGGAAAACCTAATCTGCCCCAGAGCAGACCCCAAAGCAATAGGCAGCCCCCAACATATAATGACGGTGAAGCAAGATGAAAACACTAACACAGATAGAAAGATAGGTTGAGCAAATGATGGGGCCCAAGCTAACTACATAGGACAGGATAGGAAAGCTGCTGTCTGCCATCCGCAAAAACCCTATCAAAATGAGCCAACCGACTGATAGGAAAAACAGGCCCTGAAGTCGCTAGGCTTCAAAAGACTATATCAGCACTCAGGTATATTCTGAAGACAGAGCAAAAGATCAACAGATCAGAGACAAAAATGGAATTCAGCTCACCCCCGGCCGGGGATGGCAGAACTCCCAAAAAACAAGGCAAAACAAAACTGAAGAGTACAAAGCAGAGCAGAAAAACTTAGCTTTGAGACGCAGGAATCAGACTGGCCTCCAAGAATCCAGCAGGAAAATCACCAGCCAGGAAGAAGGGCATCGGCAGCCTTATATCCAGTCCTCAATTCCAGCCACCCAGTTATCATCTAGCTGCCCAGGTGTTTGGTAATCAGTCTCACTACCTTCCTTCACCAGAGGAGGGAGTTCATCAGACCTCAATGGTGAAGGGAAAAATGAACTCACAACAGTACCTCCCCCTTGAGGAGGGGTCACCGAACCCTCATCCATGCCACCAGGGCGATCCGGGTGAGCCCGATGAAAGGCACGCACCAATCTTTCGGCATGAATATCAGAGGCAGAGACCCAGGAATTATCCTCCTGACCATAACCCTTCCACTTAACCAAATACTGGAGTCTCCATCTTGCGTTTTCCCGCAAATCACAAGCGTTTTGCAAGCGTTTTTAGCTTGCTGAATTCAAGCGCTTTTCCAAGCGATTTGAAGCATTGCTTGGAAAAGTGATTGACAGGTTGGTCACATTTGTCGAGAATAGTGCTTCACAAGTGTGACCAACTTTTTACTAAAGTTGCTGCCTATGCAGTATCAATAGTAAAAGATAGAATGTTAAAAATAATATAAAAATAAAAAATAGGGATATACTTACCCTCTGTCGGCCCCCGAAGTTCTCCTGGTCTTCAGCGACGCTGCCGGCAAGTTCCATTCCCAGGGATGTATTGCTCGAATGACCTCTGATGACGTAGCGGTCACACGACCGTGACGTTATCTGGAGAGATTCTTGCAATGTAACCCTGGGAACGGAAGCTGAGGACCGGGAGAACTCCGGGCGCTGACAGAGGGTGAGTATATCCCTATTTTTTATTTTAATTCTATTTTTAACAGGGATATGGTACCCAGGGCCTGGAGGAGAGTCTCCTCTCCTCTAGACCCTGGGTACCATCCGCACATGAAGCGCTCACTTTACGCCTGGTGGGCATGGCCACATGCGTAAAGTGAGCGTTTTAATGTAATCCTATGGCAGCGGAATTGCTGCGATTCCGCAAAATTAATGGACATGCTGCGGATTTTTCCACAATGCGATTCCTCAACGTAAAAATCCGCAGCATGGGCACAGCAACTGCGGAATCCCATAGTATTACATAGGATGCATTTTAACTAGCGTTTTTAAGCGTTTGCGTGCCGGCCTTGCCGCTGAGGAAACGCATAAAAAAACGCAACGTGGGCATACAGCCTAAGGGGTTAAGCATGTTTAAATGTTTTGCAAGAAAGATTCCTTTCAGTGAACGCAATAATTTTATGCACTTTTGTCTGGTGATACCTGTGTTTGTTTTATTAGTTATATTATTCAATAATTTTACCAATATTATTATTTCCCTTCTATTTCTATTATTTGTGGTGTTTGGTATCATTTTCTCTACATATAACTTCTTCTAAAATATTTATATTGTTGTATGACCACAAATCACCTTTGGTATAACTGTATATCTTCTATATTTTACAGCTGCTGTTTTCCCTGAAGTTCTGGCATTATTCTTTGGCAATCCATGACTGATCAAATGTTACCATGACACCAGTGGTGCATCTTGTACCGCTCAGTGGATCCAGTGGGAGGGTGACTGCATCTGACCGTCTTGAGGCAGATAAAGCCAAGTATGTGAAATCTCCACAAGTAATACATCGCAGGCAAAATCCTGCCATCAACACCAACTTCACCCCTGTGCTGTCAAGGAAATCAAAAGCATTACCTTGTAGTTTACAATTGCAAAATGAACACAGTTTTAAGAATCTCCTCAGCACAATTGCACAACAAGAATCCCCTAAGGAAAGTTACTCGGATTTTAACAAGTGTAATGATTTGTTTCAAATTTCTGCTGTATCAAAGCCTTCCTCACCTGAACAAAGGTGTAAACCAGAAACTCATTGCAGTAGCCTCTCTCCAAGTATGCTGAAAAAGCAAGTAAATCTTAATTTTGAGCTTCAGAGAGAACAAATAAGTAGTCCATGTGGCAAATATCCTTTATCCCAGAGTTCTTTGACATCCAATCATGGAAATAACCCACAAAAAGCTCTTGGGTCTCCAACAGACAAATCTCACTGTTTAAGGAGATTGAGTGGTAAAAGAATGAACCGACCAGACTCCCTTATTATTTATAGACAAAAGCGTGATGTGGCATCATCTAGCAAGGAAAACAACAATGAGGAGGCAGGACTGGTCATTCGCCTTCTCCAGGGGACACCACTCTTAAGAAGAAGCTCTCGATTATCACAAAATCCAGCCCGAACCAGCAATCAAGAGGAACCATTATCACCTCCGTTGCAAAGAGGAAAAGGTAAAACTATTGTTTGCCCAACTCCTAGCCCCCCATCCTCTAATGTTAAGGAGATCCAATTAGCAGAGCAGTTGACGTTTACTGATTTGGAAGCTCAACATTTTTTTGAGAGCTGTGGGCTAGAAGGTAGTTTGTTGAACTTGCTTAATAGCTACCAAAAGGGAGAAAATACACCAATGGGCAGCCTGGAATCCATGGATAGAGTGAGCTGTGCTCTTGGTGTTGCAGAGGAAGAGAAAGAAGATAAAGCTCCTGTATCTGTTATTGAGCGAAATGCCCGTGTGATAAAGTGGATATACAGCTGTCATCAAGCACGTAACATTGAAGGGCAAAGAAATAAGCAGCTGACAAGGGAATCTACAGTTTGACATGGTTCATGACCCAACTGAAAGCTACTACAAGCCGTCGATGACTCACTAACATTTCCAGGGCTAAAAAGAAACAGTACCTTTTTACATCCTAAATTATGCTTTCAAATCTTATGAAATAGTTCTAAAGATGAATGTTACTTATATTCCTTTATGCTAGTGATTCTCAACTTTATTACTACCCCCAATGCCATTTTCTGACTCAAAGAAATTTGGTGTAGGTGGCTGATGTAATTATGGTCACTTGTTATAAGTTTGCTCACATATGTTTATTGCTTTGGGAAGCTTCTTTGAACAAGCTGAGATAGGTTTGCCTTCCATATAAAATTCATGTTACCCCTATTGTTTTAGGAAACCCTAGGTGAAAAATATGGATATGAATAAAGCATTTTCCTAACTGCCTAATTAAAATTTATGGACAACTTTTTTTATTTTACATCACATCATGCCTCCATGCCACCTACTTCTTATTGTGTAACTTTTACCATGGCTGCTGGCAATATTAAAGCATTAGGGAAATCAAAATAGGCTAATAAATCAAATAATTTTATTACAGAATTGTCTATGTTCTTAGAATATGCAAAAAAAATCTATTTTAATTAATCTGGCTATTTATTTTTTGGAACATTTTTAAATTTGAAGTTTTCTTTGTTGCTTTGAAGATCACAGTGATGATGGATAAAAAGAAACTTTTAAACACATAAACCTATACAAATTAAAGCCATAGCATCTAAAATAAATTACATTGAGATGGAAAATTTCTTCTGTTTATACTGCTACTGTAAAAACTGGTTACCCAGCTTGACACTAGAGATTCTTTTGATGCCCTGTGTCTCCTATGGTACACCTAATTCTACCTTACTGACCTGACCACTGTGCTCTCAACCTCTGCCTCTAAACCTCTACCAATAATTAATTTACCCATATCTGATAAACACCAAATACCTTTTTAGGTGGCACTTTTTCAGATAATGTTTATCTACCTAAAATGAATTGTGCATTGAATGACACAGCCATATTACCATGTCTTATTTTTTAATTTATTAGATTTTGTATTTTCGCCAACAGTACATACCAACAAAACCTCATGTGTGGGTTTCTTTCATGGCCATGATCACCGAGTGTTTTGCTTTATAAAACATCAATAAAATTATTTGAATAATTGAAGATATTGATAATAAAATCTGGAACGATTCATTTTTATGTCCATTTTATAGTTACACATATACAGTATGTTATAGATAGTAGAAAGAATCTATGGTCAAAAATGTGATACTGTTTGCCAGCTGGATTTTTTTTTATAAGGGGCTCAGAGTGGCTTAAGAAATAAAATAAACAATACTCACTCTCACCAATCCCTGCTACACCCATTCTGACACTTATCCTGGGATTTCTTGCATGTTGAGACAGAATGAAAACGTAGAGACCAGAGAAAACTACAGCTGAAGCAGCAGGGAATCTGTGAGGATGAGCATCGTCTTTTTATAGTTTTCTTTTTTTTAACCAATCTGAGGCCTTTGTAAAAAAATGTTCTTGCCTTTAGTTGAAAAAAATAGTCGCCTTTAGAAGCTACAAAAAATGGAGACAGGTGCAATTCCAACCCTGATTATATCACACAGTTCTGTTAGAGCAAAATCTGTTCAGCTTGGGTACAAGATGCTAAGATACGGAGTTCCTCAAGGAAGCATTTCTATATTTTCCTTTAGGTTCTAGTTCTTACTCATTCTTGCTTCTTAATTCCTCTAGTTTTTTAGTGAGGAAACTCCACTTAAACGGTGTCTCCTCTACATGCTGGGCTTCATTGCGTTCTTCTGGAGGCTCTGCCAGTACTCCTCTTGCTTCTGAGCGTTGAACAGTACTCTGTTGCCACCTGCTAGTGAATACATTCCAGAGTGCTGAGGAACTTTTCTGTGGATGGTTGTCTGAAGGTTTTGAAGATAGGGTCCTGCAGAAAAGCAGTAAACCTTGTCAGTGGTCCCAACTATTACCAACAATGATTTACCTTAATCATCTCCACACAAGTTGATAATTACTCTTCAGTTGTAACCTCCGGTTCTTGTTCAACTCTCCCATCTGTTCCTTGTTCTTCTTTACTGAACAACGAAGTTACAGTTTTCCAACCAAATGTTCCTTGAACCTGGAAACAATATGTACAGTACTGAAATATTCATCAATATATAATATATAGACGTCACACTAAACATCAATACCAACATTTCTGATTAAATGTTAAAATAACTCCTTATCTCTCTATCCTTTTTGTTCTGTTATATTCTTCTCTATGTACAAACTGTACGCTTTTTCACAGATAAAATTGTCTATAAAGTTTAATTGGAGACTGAAATTAAAAAGTAGAATAAGAATTAACACTTCCTCATGCTGAGCTGTAAATGTATAATATGTAAATGGTTATTCCAGTACAAAAGATCACAATTCAGCTCTAAATGTAGTCATTGGATTATAACACCTTCAAGTTATAGTCTGCTGTGCTATTCAGACATGTCAAGGCCGCCATACACATTAGACTAATGTTGGCCAAAGCCACCGTTACTAGTTGGATAGGCTGACAGTCTATATATGGTGCCTCTCATTCTATCGTCTGACAATCTGATGTGTTATAGGGCCCTCCCAGCTCTCTCTCAGCAGATATTGTCATGGTAGAGATTTTCAATTGCTGATTTTTTTTTCTCCTAGAACAAGGTTCCCCAACCTGTAGCTCAAGACACACGTGGCTCGTGGGCCTGTGATGTGTGACACACAACGGTCTGCCAGCTTGGTACATTAGCACGAGGTGTAGCAAACCGCAATTACGAGTAGATCTCTAAATGGTGCCTTTTGTGTGTAGCCCTCCACAGAAGAGCAGATCTGAATGGAGGTAGGATAGGAAACCCTGGAGCTTGGCATACTGCCTTGGTGTGATTTCAATGGAAAAGCTTGGGCTGTCATTATACTGGTAATAGGGGGCTCTGGGTGTCACTACTGTGAGTGGGGCACGAGCTGGATCTGGCTTGAGACCCTCTCTTAGAGCTGAATGTGGCTCTCAGAAAGGATGGGACCTCTGTCCTTTTAGGTAAGCTTGCCCTAGAAGAGTCTGCCAGTGGCTCTGTTATAGAGAACACAGGAGGGTTTGCTCAAGGTGAAACTCTATCTAAGATGTATTAGAGTTTGTTAGAAGTTTACAACAATGTGTTAATTTAAGTATACACTGATTACCTAAAATATGGAGCAGCAATATCTATTAAGCTGTGCCTGCAGATTTCAATCACAGGAAATCTATGACTCTACATTCTAAACAAAGGTCATTCAAATCAAAGGTACTTTTCATATAATTTGGTGCCAAATAAATCCAGCATATAGAAATCTCTGAGTGGGGCCTAATGTTTAAGTCACTGGATAGAGAGCTATAGACCAGGGTTCCCCAACTCCAGTCCTCAAGGCCCACCAACAGATCATGTTTTCAGGATTTCCTTAGTACTACTCAGGTGATAATTGCTTCACCTGTGCAATACAAAGGAAATCCTGAAAACATGACCTGTTGGTGGGCCTTGAGGACTGGAGTTGGGGAACCCTGCTATAGACCATTTATTTTTAACCTCTTCCATAATAGGCCAATTTTTGTTTTGCCAAAAAAGTCAAATGAGTTCATAGTTTCATGATTGAAAGAAAACAAAAATTTAATTGAGCACAACTTGTACCCTAAAATGTTGATTCATAATAAGGCAAAAAACCCACAAGGCAGATGCTAACTACCCCATATTAGCGGAAAAATTAATTTCCTGCTCTACATCCAGTAATCAGGCTAATTCCCTGGATCAGCGTCCCATCAGAGAATCTAGTACCATGACTATAATTTTATTGCTTTCAAGTAAGGCATCCAGACCCTCCTTGAACTTCTTTAGTAAGAATCACCATATGTGATTTATGATTAAAGGGGTTGTCCGGACTAGAATGACAAGTCTGCAGCCTCTCTGACAAGTGTAAGGAGCTGGTCTGCGCCCACTGGCCGTAAATATGCATATTACATACTTGACAGCCATTCCCGATGCAGACACCAGCAAATCCTCACAGCGCACGCTGGAAGCATTCACAAGTCTGCAGTCACACAGAATGACTGCAGACTTGTCATTTTAGATTGGACAACCCCTTTAAACTTTCTTAATGTTAGACATAGAAGACCAACCTTTGTCATCGATGTTAACCTAGTTGTAAAAAGATCATAAGAAAGATCTTGGCCTAAGTGTAGGACCTTACATTTATCTACATTAAATTTCAATTGCTATTTCTCTCCCCAAGCCTCCAGCTTATATAAATCCCTCTGTAGTATTAAATTATCCTCCTCTCTGTTGATTACCTTGCAGAATTTAGTATCATCTGCAAATATTGAAATTCTACTCTTTATGTCCTCTGCAAGGTCATTAATGAAGATATTAAAAAGGAGAGGACCCAATGCTGACCCTTGTGTTACACCACTGTTAATGGTGACCCAATCAGAATGTGCGCCATTTATTGTTTTCTATAACTGACCTAGTTGTTAATCAAATTATACAAATTTTCTCCTAATTTCATTGCACTAATTTTATGTACCAACATTTTTACTACACTGTATCAAATGTCTTTGGTAAGTCCAGATACACAACATGCATGGCCTACCCTGGTCCTTTCTAGAACATACCTCCTCATAGAAGTTGATCAGATTAGTCTGGTCTGATAGGACCAATCTGTCATAAACCCATGTTGATGTTGGGCATAATTCTTATTGTCATACCTCAGGAATAGCATCTTTTGGAAGCAGTAGAGGTTAAACTTACAAGCTTATCTATAATTTCCAGGCTCAGTTTTTAAACCCAATTTGAATATTGCACCACAATTGCTATTTGCCAGTCCTATGGTACAGAACCTCTTATTATGAAATCCTTGAATATTAGAAATAATGGTCTGTGTATATCACAGTACTTCATTCCTGCAGTACTTGGGGGTGTATGCCATCCAGGGCTGGTGATTTATCTATTTTAGTGGTTTTGAGGCGGCATCTGCTGGGTTAAGCAGGTAACATTTAATGGAAAATTTACATGTCGTCTGTCATGGGATTTCTTGTATAAATAAAGTAGAGAAGAAGGTGTTTAGTAGATTGGCATTTCCCTCATCCTTTTGTACTATTTCACCTAGATTATTTTTATGGGAGCCAACACTATCATTTTTGAGTCTAATCATATTGCTATAGCTTGTAGAGATTCACTCTTTCTGATAGGCATGAGCCCTTAGGTAGCGTTCACATAGGCAATACAGCTTAGTGCCAAACACGTGAAGTTTTTATTGCTTTCCACAGATTGCACAGCATCAAAAATAAACTCATAAAGATAAATCCCTAGCCTTGCCCAGGTACTAACTAAACAGAACAAACTCTGGCTACTCCACCACGGGTGAGCTATTCCCAGCTCAGCCGAACAATACAGCTATTGTCCATAGCAACCACTGATGTTTGTGGTTCTGTGCACACGACCTGTGCAGACTCTTCTCAGAGAGGAATTGTGCTGTCTCGCTCCAAGACACATCCAGACTGGTCAGCTTCCCTGAGCTGACTGACTTTGATCAACACCTAGCCTGTTTATATGCAGAGCTAACCAAGTGCACTACGCAAAGCCTGCAGAGCTAGGATTTAACCCTAGCCTACCTGACATTCCTGCAAGTTGAAGAATATTTTTGGATTATTCTTAATAATTACTTCTTCCTGATTCACTGCCTCATCGCTTTGCTTTATGAGGATATTTTTGGCTGCTTCCATTTTAGTTGCAGACTTATAACAAACCCCATCAATATTTTATTATTCTTTTTTTATTTATCTTATCTCCACCCATATGGATTCAACATTTTCATGTTCCTCACACTATCACACTGGAGGAGTAATAGTGAAGATTTTACACATAAGAAAACCCCTCCCCCTTATTTCTATATTCATTCCTGAACAGGCTATACATAGCTGTTGTTCAACCATGTCTCTGTTATCCACGATATCATCATTTTCTTCCATTGCCACTGTGATGGTGTGATATGTTATGTGGGTATCATTTTGTGTCTATTTATATTTTACGGATTTCCATAGTGTTCTCTGGTTGCCCTGTATCATTCCGTGTATTCCCCATATTGTCTAAAGCCTCAATTACCTTCCAAAAGTCTGATAATTGAATTAGCTCATTTACTGTCTGCAGCCTGACTGTATCTATGCCTCTTGATGAACCACCCCCTGTAGTGCCTTAATCCCCAAGGCACCTTTGTCAGGTTTGGGAGGCCTGAAAACCGCCCCAACCTGTCTGACTACCCCTGGACATAAGGAGGGGGCTGGGGAGGACAGGAGCTGTTCAAGTCAGACCCTGTGTGATGATGATCGTGTGAAGACAGCACGTCAGAGAGAAGGAGAAGCATATGGACCCATTTTATCCTCTGTCTGCTGGATTATTGGACTCTCATCTCCTTGGACATTCATCCTGTTACTGAACTACATTCGTGTTCTGGACTATTGTATACTCAGTGTGGTGGATTGTTCATGGACCTTTTAGTTTTGCCTATAATAAAGGTCTTGGGATTATTCACACTTCTCTCGCTCTGTTGATTGTGTGGTATCAGAGAAGGATCCCATGACAGCCATCTTCTACTTTCATTATTTAGGCCCAGGTCATTATCTAAACTATCCTCCTCAGCTATACAGTAATTGCCCTTCCCCAGTCCCCAGTTTAAATATTCTTCCAATGTTCTAGCCCTACTTTCCCCCAGCACAGCTGCACCCTCCCCGTTGAGGTGCAGCCCATCTCTAGGCTGGAGCCTGTAAGTAAGGCCGGGATCACACATGCAAGAAACTCGGATGAGTCTCGCATGTTAATACCCGGCACTGCCGATGGCACTCGGATTGGAGCGTGCGGCCACATACCAATACATGCAGCCACACGCTCCGCTCCTGAGTGCCGGTGGCAGTGCCGGGTATTAACATGCGAGACTCGTCCGAGTTTCTCGCATGTGTGATCCAGATCTAACAGAGAAGTCAGCCCACTAACCAATTTCTGAACCACTTAGGCTGGTTTCACATTTGCATTGGACAGAGCTGCGGAGGGCTGCGTACTTCCTCCGTTAAGCCCCGCCACTGCTGCACCTCTTCCATTCAGCTCTGCCTACGTCTGCATGCGTCATGCGTACCCAATGTTAAAGATAGGTACGCATGATGCATGCAGACATGGGTGGAGATGAATGGAAGAGGTGCGGCAGTGGGCGGGGCTTAATGTAGGACTTACGCAGCCCTCCGCAGCTCTGTCCAATGCAAATGTGAAACCAGCCTTATTTTTGCAGTATGAGTATAGTTTTGGCTAGGTCAATTCACTTTACAGTGTAATTACAGAAAATGGATTAATAATAATGATAACTAACAAGCAAATATGGCACGGTTTTGTATTTTTTTTGCATCCATTAGCCCTCTGTGTCTGTACTGTTACACACTTAACATTATGGCTGGTCCATACAATCAGGGCAATTGTTACCACCCACCTGTCATGTCTCCCCTTTTTCCTCAAAGATTGTAAGCTTGCGAGCAGGGCCCTCATTCCTCTTGCTATCTGTTATGATCTATGTGATTATTGTTATGCTGTAATGTCTATTGTCTGTACAGGTCCCCTCTGAAATGTAAAGTGCTGCGGAATATGTCGGCGCTATAGAAAGAAAATTTATTATTATTATTATTATTATGTTTTTCTTTGTGGTGCTCAGCTAAAATTGTATAAGTTTTCAAAAACTTGGTTAGAGTCACTATTTTCTAAGATCCATAACTTTTATATCTTTTCATCAATGGAGCTATTTAAGAACTTGTGTTTTTTGCGAGTTGAACAGTCATTTTTATTAGTACTACTTTGGGTGAATATGACTTTTTGATTGCTCTTTGCTCCATTTTTGTTAGCTTAGGTGACAGAAAAAAAAAATAATTCTGTGGTTTAGTTTTTATCCTTAACAGCATTTATTATATGTGTTGAATAATTTAACATTTTGAAAGATGTAACTTTTACAAATATGGGTATGCCAAATATGTCTATTTGCTATTTTTTTTTTGAGGGGGGGGGAGGGGGATTTGATCTTTATTTTTTGGAACTATATTTTTATTTTTTACACTTTTTTAGGCAATGGAGAAGATATATTGCAAGCGCGTTAAAGGGAACCTGTTAGCAGGATTGTGCACAGTAACCTACACACACTGTCAGGTTTGTGCCATTATACTGATTAAAATGATACCTTTGTTGATGAAATCTGTCCTGTGGTTGTTTAACCCCTTTCCAACACTGGACGTAAATTTGCGCCAACGTCGGACTCCCTCCCTTTGATGTGGGATCCGGCAGTGAGCCCACATCTTTCCCAGGACACGTCAGCTGTTTTGAACAGCTGACATGTGCCCGGCTATTAACCCGTTAGATGCCGCTGTCAAACGCTGCCGGTGGCATTTAACTCGCGCTTCCCGCCATCGGGCCGGAAGTCCGTCCACCAGTGACCCCGCATTTGCTGCTGTAGTTCCAGAGAGACCTGATATGCTGAACGCCGGATTTGGGGATGATCCTAGGTGTTCATGCGATGGGTGGCTGACTTTATCCTTCTGGGCTTGTTGCTGAACAAATCCTGAAGGGATGTAGGGTTGACCACAGTTGGGACCGTTGGTTTGACAAGAGCTGGTTGCAAACTTTGACATCCTTGATAGTCCCACCCGCCCGAGCCTGGGTGAGTATACCTGGGAAGGTCTCCGCCTCTCCCTCTTCCGGTAGATTGCATACGGGGAGGGTGCAGGCTTCCCACTCATGATGTGCATTCATGATGTTCATGTGTAAGGCCTTCCGCCTTCCCCTGGCATGGTCTAGGGTGGCCAGGTACGTTGCATTTAGCTGCTGGTGCACGAGGTATGGGTCATCCCAGGCCGCCTGAAGCTTATTCTGAGGTATGGGAACCAGTACCCATACCTTTTGACCCACCTAGTAGGTTCTCTCACAAGCATTCTGATCGTACCACTGCTTCTGGTTGGCCTGGGCTTGCATCATATTATTGTGCACCAACTGCACCATTGTCTGTATCTCGATGACCGCCGCTCCGGGAGTGGCCAAGTCTCCTTCCCAGTTCTCTTTCACCAGAGCCAGGTGCCCCCACACATCACCCATACAGAAGTTCATATGGGAAAAACACTACTGAGGCCTGTGGAACCTCCAGGTAGGAAATAGCAAGTGTGGGAGGTACCGCTCCCGGGCACTCCCGCGGGAATCAGCCAACATCTTAAGAATGTGCTTCAGGGAGCCACTGAACCATTCGCACAGGCCATTGGTTTGTGGGTGGTAAGGGCTGGTCACCAGATGTTGTACCTGTGTTTGCTTACAGAGGGACTCCATCAACTGCGACTTGAACTAGGTCCCCTGGTCATTGAACATTTCCTGGAGAAAACCCACTTGGGATAAAATCTCTAGCAAGGCAGTGGCCACCTTTTCGGCCAGAATGGCCGACAAGGCTACCTCTTCCGGGTACCGGATGGCATAGTCTACTATCGTCAGTACGAAGCTTTTTCCAGAGCTGCTGGACGTCGCCATCGAGCCCACCAAATCCACAGCCCCCCCGGGTCTCACTTCTGGAGAACTCTGTTGGACCATTATTCCATAAAGCCGTCCTTGGTCCCAGACCACCCGAGGTCTGAGTCCGAGAGAGGCTGTGCTGCCTGCTCCTTGAGAGCTTTCAGGCTGTTATCAATTTCCAATGCCACCTGAAACCCCTGACTGGACATGGCCAGAATAGACAAGAGGGACCTGTCTCCTCGCTTCCGTTTGACCTGGCAGCCACTTGGTCTGAAGGCGGAAAGCTGTCAAACCCCCGAGTGGCCCAAGGGGGTCTGGCGCTACCACTGCGTGTGACAGCGGCCAAGGCCGCTGCAACCACAGTTAGTGCCCACTTCTCCTCTCCTTCCGACCAAGTCATTAGTCCAGACTGACTAACCTGGCCCTCTGACATCCCAGTTGTGCAGGAACCCTGCAATAAGGTTTTACCTGGGAGCTATAACTCTCCTGGGATAGTCCTACCCTCAGTTACATGCTCCCCCTATGCAGCTGTCTGTCCCCTGTCTGGTCCTTCCTTGACAACCTCATAGGACAACTGGTACCAGCATGCCGGCTCACAGGACAACTGGTTAATCGCCTTAAAGGGAATCTTTCACCCATTTTTAGGGATATCTTTCACCCATTTTTAGGGATATCATGTAAAGATATCATTCAATTGTGTGTCACAAAAGGATTCTATTAGGACTTTTGATCCCCCCTGACCCCGTACCTTTGATGCATAAATGCCTTTTTTATCTCGGTTGAGATGTATGTAAATCGCCGCGGTCCGGTCCCATGGGCGGGGCTTATTTGCCTTCTCCTCCCCCCTCCCTGTCTTGCTCTACATATTTCTTCGTTCTTCTTCCTGCGTTCACGTAGTGTTTCCGTGCTTGCGCATTGAAAAGGCCTCCGGCGCTTGCACAGTATGCTTTGCCAAACTGTGGGCAAAGCATATAAACGGCACTGCGCATGCGCCGGTATTTTTCAGCATGCATCCGGAGTCCAGGAAGAGTGTCCTGCATGTGAAAACTTCCGGGGCATAGACCGCGCTGAAAAATACCGGCGCATGCGCAGTACCGATTATATGCTTTGCTCACAGTGCCTGAAACCTCTTCAAACGCAAGCATGGAAAAACAACCGCATCTGTGAGATTCACCTATTCCCTTTAAGAGCACACTAGACAATACACTATATACATGATGGTTATACATATTCAATGGTCATATATGCAAATACAATAGTGGTAGAACAAGGTATGCAGAATAAGAGTCAGTAAACAGTCAGATGAAAGGCCTGGCTTAGGGGGGTGGGGCTGCCACATGGGAGGCTTGTGGCCCCCTCTGCACCATGGCTTTTCCCCACACAATATGCTGTTGTGACCTCCTCAGACAAAAAGCAATATGCCATGCTTTACATGAGCACTTAACCTCTTTGGATCACTGGATGCTTTACCAGAGGCAACCAAACCTGGTGACTGATTATTTTGAGTCCGGGGCGAAACAGGCAGAAGGAATTGTCATCATGGAGAGGTCAGGCCAGGAAGGAACTGGGGAGCAGTCTAGGACGGTCCGGTCCGGGCATGTACTGCACAGAAGTTACAGCCAAGACCGGGAAACGTGAGGAACCAAGTGAATATCATGATGTGCCAACTGTGGATGTAACGTGTGAAGCATTAAGTAAAGAGAATGTTCAAGTTAACCTGGACTGTGTCTCCGTTATTGGGGGTCGCCTGAAGGAGGGACCATCGTCGCCTGGGAAGTGCCCAGGGAAATCTTGATTTGGAGATGCAGGTATGCTGAAGAGAAGAACACAGTTTTCTGTAGGGGAAGGACTGGACATCGATATTACAGCATCGCAGGTCACGACTACAGTCCTGTCCCTCCCTTACATTTACACTACATGACCAATTTGACGAATTCCATTTAAGATGAAAATAACCAATATATAACCAACTTAATGAAGTCCTTTTGAGTTCAATCACAACATCACGGCTTTCATTATAAATAGCAGTCATGATGTCTAGTGTTAATAGAGCTGTAAGGTCGTGTCTGGACACATAGTGGATGGAAGATATGTATCACAGAGATACATGTTCTCTATGATATCAACCTGGAGTAATGCTCTAGTGCACATAGTACTAAGAGGGATTAATTGGCCATGTTAGGGCCAGCCCTAATTGTGAGCAGCTGAAGCGTTAGGGCGGGTAGGCTGCCTACCTCATCTCCACCCTTAGGTGTGGTTCACATTCTAAAATGGGACCTGCTTATCTGACACATGGTTCTATGTATAGAGGTGGGTAGATCTCCTGGATGGTGTGGTTCTGAAAAAGGACTAAGAAGCTGGACTCTAAGCCAAGTGAGTGAACTGGCACTATTGTTTGGACTGTTTACTTTATGTTTCACTTTGTGGCTAACAAAGGTTGTATTTGAGCTCTCCTATGATGTGGTTTATGAGGACTGAAATATACCATCTGGACTTAAAATAGAAATGGTTCATATGATACCTCAGATTGCTCCCAAGTGCATAGCATTGTTACATTTGGTGGAGAATGCAGGCAGCGTTCCCAGGGAACACGTGTGATTGTCTCAAAAGTACTGCATTTCTTGGTTGAAGGTGGCTATAAGCCAGGGCGAAACCTCAGACAGCATAGAGGATCTGATTAAACACCTGGTGCAAGCCCAGCAACAGCAACACCTGGCACAACAGGAGAAAAATACGCAACAGTTCCAGCAGCACCACCAGCAACACCTGGCACAACAGGAGAAAAATACGCAACACTTCCAGCAGCACCACCAGCAACAGCTCTAACAACGGCAGCAACAGCTGCAGCAGCAACTAAACCAGCACCGACAACAGTAGCAGATTGAATTACTCACAGAGCTTTGTGGCATGACACTAGCTCCAACTCCAAGGTCAACTGATGATTTCTCTGTTCAGAAGGTGGTGAGGAGAGCCTTGCAGAAAATGAACCAGGGTAACAACAGAAAGGCCTTTTCAACAATGTTTGAACGAATTGCCGATATGGAGAAACTCCTGCCAAAGCAGTGGGAGGAAGTCTTGAAGCCATACTTAATGGAGGTACTTCAAAAGGCCTACTATGATTTAGCCTTACAGGATACCAAAGAATATGCAAAATTGGAAGCAGAATTTTTGGCGTGATTGGGGGTGCCAATGACTGTTTGGGCACAACGGGTCTACTGCTGGGCATATCACCATGGAAAAATCCCCTCGCTTCCAAATGTTTGATCTGTTGCCCTTCAACCAAAAGTGGTTGCAGCCGGAGTCCTCTACCCCAGTGCAGATAGTGGAGTGAGTTGCAATGGATTGGTTTTTGCTCTCACTTCCGAGGTCGAAGCAAAATTCAGTTGCCCAGGGAGATAATTGGAATGCCAATTACAGGTTGGACTTCTACCGGATTCTCTCTGTTTGTACTCCTGTTTGGCCAACATCCGAAGGGTCTCCTTGATATAGCAAAGAAAACCTGGGAAGCCGACATCAAGCCCCATCAAAGCATCATGAAGCACGTCACTCAGATGCAGGAGAGGGTTGCAAAAGTAATGCCCATTGTAAAGGAACATCTACTCCAGACCCAAGAGGCTCAATCTTGGGTCTACAACCTATCAGCCAGGGTGAGATAGTTCAGTCCTATAGTAGACAGTGCATTTTTGGCCAAATGGCAAGGGCCCTATGAGGTGGTAGAAAATCTAGATCTAGAATTGGATATTGTAGCTGTAGAAAAACAGCAGCATCAGGAATTGCTGCAGCAGAACCAGGACCCGTTCTCAGATTTACTGGGGTATACAGATGTCATAGAACACGATGTTCTGATGGAAACTCTTGTGCGGGTGAACTTGAAGCTTCACTAATTTCCCAAGGCCTGCCAAAAACTCTCCAAGAAAGTGAAGCTCATACTGAATCTAAGAGTCAGTGAGGAATCTAAGAGCGGGTGATCTAGTCTCATTGTCCTTGTTCCAAAACCCGATGAAGAATGGAGATTATGTAATGACTAGAAATAAGCCCGATACTATTGCATCGGGAGTGCGGTGAAATTAACATCCGCCGGGGGGGCTCAGCCAATGAGCGGTGCCGCGTGGGATTTGAATGCATGCATGGCCCTCTCACCCCCCTATACTGGTATGCATGGTCCTCTCACCTACCTATCCTGGTATGCATGTTCCCCTCACCCCCCCAATCCTGATATGCATGGTCGCCCCTCATCCCTATCCTGGTATGCATGGTCCCCTCACCCCCAATCCTGGTGTGCATGGTCCTCTCACCCCCCTATCCTGGTATGCATGGTCCCCTCACCCCCTATCCTGGTATGCATGGTCCTCTCACCCCCCTATCCTGGTATGCATGGTCCTCTCACCCCCTATCCTGGTATGCATGGTCCTCTCACCCCCAGTCCTGATATGCATGGTCCCTGAACCACCCTATCCTGGTATGCATGGTCCTCTCACCCCCCCTATCCTGATATGCATGGTCCCCTCACCCCCTATCCTGGTATGCATGGTCCTCTCACCCCCAATCCTGATATGCATGGTCCTCTCACACCCCAATCCTGATATGCATGGTCCTCTCACCCCCCTTTCCTGATATGCATGGTTCTCTCACCCCCCCAATCCTGGAATGCATGGCCCTCTCACCCCCCTATCCTAGTATGCAAGCTACCTCTCACCCCCCTATCCTGATATGTATGGTTCTCTCACCCCTATTAAACTGCACACATACAAAAATAACAAAACATTTATTCTCACCTTTCTTCCCTGTGCTCCAGTGCTGTCACATTCTTCCGGAGTGTGGGGGAGGAGGGTGGCGTCGGAATACGCGCATGCCCATACCGCGCTGTCCGGCGCCATTTTGCTGAAAGCACACTGCAAATGTGTCTTCAGTTAAATGGCGCCGGATAGCACTATGCGCATGCGCGATTCCGACACCGCACTCCTGCCCCGTTCTCCGGTGAGAAGAGAAGCGCCGCGACAGCGCTCCTCCCGGTCAGGTAAGTATGTAATCCCCCGCCCCACCGGCTGAGCCAATGAGCGGTGCCGCTTGGGATTTGAACCCCCTGCCAAGCCTCAGCCGGCAGGAGGCTCAGCCAATGAGCAGAGCCGCGTGGCTTGGCGGGGGGATTCAAATCCCGTGCGGCAACGCACACTGGCTCAGTCGGTGGGGAGGGGAATTTGAATCCCGCGCCACTCATTGAATCCCAGACGCCATATCAGAATACCAATAACTTGGGTGTTTCAATGTGGCGGTGAAGTTTTTGTTACAGCTTCTGGCTGCGGTGGATTGTGGGATAGCGACACAATCGCCGGAAGTTGTGACTTAGCCGATTGCCAATTATATATTAGATTATCGGAAGCTGAACAAAGTCTCCAGGTTTGACACATATCGGATGCAGCGTGTCGATGAGCTGACAGAGACTTGGGCAGGCAAGATACATAAACACCTTGCATTTAACAAACGGATAATAATATGTTACATCTATATCACAAAGCTGATTTACTTTGTTTTCATTGTATTCTGATAATCTTTATTCCCTTATCCAAGTTAAGCCCTTTCTGGGAATCTGCCGAACACCTCCTCCTCCCAGGCCCGGGTTCGCAGCATTGCCCCACTCCTGCAGTCGCCGCCGCTAGCCGTGACCCTTCCTTCGGGGACTCCGCTCCACCGCAGCGGCCCCCCTCCACGTTAAGCAACATTAGGATTATAAGATGCACTCCCATTTTCCCAAAAAAATTGGGAGAAAATAGTGTATCTTATAAACCGAAAAATAAGGTAAGTATTCCAGATCAGCATCCGTTCAGGAAAAAAAAGTACGGTAAGTTCTATGTAGTTATACAGTGCTGGACAGCCAAGTACTGACCACATAGTAGTAGTGTAAAGTTATCATGTGGTGACAACAATCATGGATCCCCTTACCACCTATTTGTCATTATTTTTATTTATTTCTATGCTGGTTTTTATTTCATTAATTCCACTGAAACATGGAATCATAGTTTTCCCTACTGCAGATCTACCAATTCTCTATATGCTGAGCTGTGTGTAACCCCCTCCAATACCACTGAGTGACAGCTTTCTGTGTACACTGTAGTTTAGCAGAAAGCTGCTAATCAGTGGTGGGGGTGGCGTTATACAGAACAGGAGAACTACTTGGTGCGAGATAACTAGTCCTCTAGTGATAATCCACACAGATTCTATTGAAACAACAAGCAGCCTAGTAAGTGACATACTACAGGAATCAGGGTCTCTGTCTCTACATTATGCTGCTCTAAGATTAAATAGCAAACATTATCTGACAGATTCCCTTTAAAAATAAAAGTATAACTCAATCCCATGGTTATCATGTCATATGGTAGATATTTAAGTAATTATGTATATAGGGAGAAAGCCGTGCCTAGTGCAATTACACAACTTCTCCCAGGTAGAAACACCACTTCTATGAAGATATTTTGCACATGGTTCTGTTTGTCAATAACAAGTTAGCTGGACCACAGTTGGGTCAAACACACTAATAAACTACATCAGCAGAGACGAACCTAGCAAACCAAACATGGAAGGTCAGGAATTGTTAACAGGGATTTAGGAACCAGAAGGCACAATACACCAGAGGTAGAGACAAACCAAAGACACACTCCGAAGAACTACCAACCGCAACACTGAAGTGCAACTGCATAATCAGCAGTGAGAAAGAGGATATGGCGGTTTTAAACATCCCTCTCATGGATCACCTGACACCGCTGAGGCAACGCTTGATCTCCACCCTCTGCACAGAGAGACAGAGGAAGGGCGAGGAGGGCAGAGAGAAAGGAACCTCACATCACATACCTGTACCAGGAGACACAGCGTCCCATATCTCCTGGGACCCCTGAATAGAGTCAGCACTGGAAGCCTCCCAATTACACCATGTCCTGTGACCGATCACTTGGAATGGAGTACACGGGCAATGTGGGGCCTGCGCCGACCGCACCACCTAAAGGTGACACCCCACCCCTTCCTAACTGCTTGACAGCAACCAGCATTTTAATTTGTATTTTATAAATCAATAGTACACAAGAAATAAGCAATATTGTAATATATTTTATCAGAGACATCTGCTTCTTTCTCCTCCTAAATTGATCTTTTGCTCTCCATTTATGGGAAAAGCTGTAAAATCTGTATTCAGTGATTTTCCCATTACTGAGATAGGAGGTGGCAGTAGTTATTCATAAGATTCTAAGAAGAGGGGAGGGTGGAGGAGCAAGGAGCAAGAGGCAAGTTGTTTCCTGACACACTTCATTTTGTTACTATACATTTAATGTGTAACTGCCATTTCTGAATGACTTTGTTTCCTCTAGCTCCTCACTTCTACTCCCCCTTTTCCTTTCTATAGAATCCTATAAGCACCAACTGCCATCTCCTATGTCAGTAATGGAAAAGTCTGTCTTCCCTGAATACAGATTTTACCTGTGAATTAAGAAACAATCCAATAAACAATACAAGAGAAGAAAGATGGATTTAATTAAATTTTCTTATTTTCATGTGGACTAATGATTTCTAAATTAAAAATTACACATGCACTCACAGCTGATAAAGCATACATGTGTAATGGAGGGTTGGGCTGTATAGCTGTTGGCAAAAAAAACATTCAGCCAACAGTCTAATGTACTGTATATGGTGGCCCCTGACAAATGATGGCAGGGGGATAGGGATCCTGCATGTCCTATTTTGGATTGCTGACCCTTTTGTTCTCCCTATGATAAGCCGTCACCAGAGATGTCTGTCAGTGACTCTCATAGAGAACACACGTTTGCCAGCTGAATGCTCCTGTGTATGGGAGAGTTGGGCGAGAGAGATGCCAGCCAAATGATCAGTCAGACCATCATTTGACTGACAGTCATCTAAGGTTTATGAGGGGCCTTATGGAGGCAAACGTTCAGTGCTTGAGGTTATATGGAAACTAGTCACCTAACTCAGATTTTAGAAAACTTATGAACGTCAGGGTGTACAAATATCTTTTTTAAATTAGAGAGAGTGATTCACTGCTGATTTCCAACCCAAAATTGTATGAAGACTGTTTGGGACATTAGCTAGCCACACATTTCAGAGTAATAAGCAAGGACTTTGTAAAATACTGTTTCTATCTGCAGTAACTGAGCACTGTTTTGGGCCATACATGGTGGCTTAGTGGTTAGCACTATGGCGTTGCAATGCTGGGGTCAAATCCCACAAAGGGTAACATCATAAAGAAGTTTGTATGTTCTCCCTGTGTTTCTGTGGGTTTTCTCTAGTTTTCTCCAAAGACATACTGATAGAGAATTTAGATTGTGAGCCCCAATGTGGTGATGATGAAGTCTGTAAAGTGTTGCGAAATATGATGTAAGTCAGATAAATAAAGCAGGACTGGAGAGTCTTCTGTAGTAAATGTGCCGGAATTTGAATACCTGGGCCCTGTGTAACGGTCTTAGCAGCCCTATGAGAGTAGAAAAGGTTCCCATGCCCTCATGCCAGTGCAATGTAGCTGTTCTGTACCGTATGTCTGATGTAAGATATATAACTGTGTTGCCATCTCAAAATAACTGAAGGAAGTAAGTATGGGAATCTCCAAAGCCAACTCCCATTGATCATTGGACATGACCTCAACCTTTGCCTCCTTATTGCCCCTAGCTTATGCTTAGGCTGCTTCAGTACTAGCAAGACACTGTATAAGAAAGAAATATGCACAGATGATGGGGGGGTCCAATAACACCTTAACTATCAGGAAATTTTAGAGCACTTCATGCTTCCCTCTGCCGACAAGATTTTTGTAGTTGGAAATTTCATTCTCCAGCAGGACTTGGCACCTGTCCACACTGCCAAAATTACCTATGCCTGGTTTAAAAACAACAGTATCACTGTGCTTGATTGGCCAGCAAACTCGCCTGACCTTAACCTCATAGAGAATCTATGGGGTACTGTCAAGAGGAAGATGAGAGATACCACAACCAACAATGCAGATGAGCTGATGACTGCTATCAAAGCAACCTGGGCTTCCATAACACCTCAGCAGTGTTACAGGCTGATCGCCTCCATGCCACGCCAAACTGATGCAGTAATTGATGCAAAAGGAGCCCCGAAGTATTGAGTGCATTTACTGAACATAGATTTCTGTAGGGCAACATTTCAGATTTTAAAATCAGTTTTTCAAGATGGTGTTATAAAGTATTCTAATTTACTGAAATAATGACTTTTGTGTTTTCATTGGCTGTAAGCCATAATCATCAACATTAACAGAAATAAACACGAAATAGATCACTCTGTTTGTAATGACTCTATATAATACATGAGTTTCACTTTTTGTTTTGAAGAACTGAAATAAATTAACTTTTTGATGATATTCTAATTTTGTGAGAAGCAACTGTATCTTAAAGATAATTTGTGAACCTGGACTACTCAGGAAGAGCAGTTCTCTGTTTTAACAGTATAAGATATGTTGACTGTTCAATGACTCCTTTTAATTTTATAATTAGAAATAAAAACTTTTCTTAACCACTTGCTGATGTGTGACGTAATAGTAATGACACGTCAGGTTCCGCAGTAAGGAGAGGGCTCAATATCTGTGCCCACAACGTACCTGGGAGATGGTGGCTGTGCTACACAGTGGACATCTTCCTGTAACTGTTGTTTCAATCACTGCTGTTAAACCCTTTAACTGACACGTTCAATCACTGACAGTGGCATTTAAATAGCGCGATCACCGATGTGCACGTGCATGCCATAAATGTCTGAGTGAGAATTTAAGAAGATGAAAACCACTGAATAAACCTGCACCACAGCATGGCATTTTAACTCTTGGATAATCTCTTAATATTTCATTTGGAAATCGATTATGCAAAAAAGTTTAGTTACTCTTTAATGAATTTGGCATATCGTACCAGCAAACTTTTGATCAGGATGCATAGTGAACACCAGTCTTGATGAATTTCCCATTTGACTACGGTATTTAAATTAGATGATTTTTGCACATTTTTTACTGTTATTTTGATGCAGCGACCACACTTGTGGCAAATAATGTGACAAAATATAAAAATAGACTCCTAGTTTGGTTTGCTCTGCTGTTAAAATGTATGGAAATACCATGCACCAGGCCAATGAAGTTATGGATGTATGTGAGCCTTAAAAATGATTTCCAAAGATCACCAAACAATTGGGTATGAATCATTCTACTTTTGGAGATCATGTACAAGAGGAATAAATGGCAAACTGCTAGGGCCTTCACAACAAGGTTCCACAAATTAGAGCAGGTAAGCCAAGCAGAAATCTTTAGGCTAGGGGTCCTAAACCTGTGGCTCACGGGCCCATGATGTTTGGCTCACGATTGCCTGCCAGCTTGGTGCATTAGCACCAGGTCTAGCAAGCAACTACGAAGAGCATGTCTCCAGATGGTGAATTTTGTGGGTACAGAAGAGCAGATCTGAATGTCCATATTCTGGCCTTGGAAGCTGGGATTTAATTTAAAGAGAACCTGTCATCAGGATTGTGCACAGTAACCTACAGACTGTGTCAGGTCGGCACCGTTACACTGATTAAAATGATACCTTAGTTGATGAAATCCATCAATTAATTTTTATTTTCAGTTTTGAACCGGCGCCATCTTAGTGGAGACAAGTTTTTTTTTCCTGTAGCAAGATGGTGCGGCTGGCGCCATTTTCAAACTGATTTATTTTTCTACAAATTTATGGACACCATAAAAAAAAAAATTAAATGCACTTTACAGATGCAATCATGGTGCAACGCAGGCACCGACATCTGCCTGCAGAATGAGATTTCTTCTTTTTTTTAAATATACAGTATATAATATTCAGTATGTAAAATGGGGGGCAGGTCAGTGAGGGATTAGTGACCTGTTAGAAGCCATACAGATGAATAGCCAATCAGAGCACCACAAGTCCCAAGGGTAACAGGACCCCAAAAGTTATTGTGCAATTTGTCCTGAGTATGCCGATACCCCACATGTGGGGCTAAACCACTATTTGGGCGCATGGCAGAGCTCGGAAGGGAAGCAGCGCCATTTGACTTTTTGTGGCTGGAATTGAGATTGGATGCCATGCCGCGTTTGGAAAGCCCCTGATGTGCCTAAACAGTGGAAACCCCCCAAAAATGACAACATTTTGGAAACTAGACCCCCCAAGGAACTTATCTAGATGTGTGGTGAGCACTTTGAACCCCCACGGAACAGAAGTTTATAACGCCCGGACGTGAAAATAAAAAAAATTATATTTTTTCCACAAACATGATCTTTTAGTCCCCAATTTTTTCATTTTCCTAAGGGTAAAAGGAGAAATTGGACCCCAAAAGTTTTTGTACAATTTGTCCTGAGTACGCTGATATCCCATATGTGGGAGAAAACTACTGTATGGGCACACATCGGGGCTCGGAAGGGAAGGATCCATGGAAGCGTTCTAGAATTATTACCTCATAAAGGGACAGTGGTCAGAATTGTACAAATTGGCCCGGGCATTAACATGCAAACCACCCTTGGGAGTAAAGGGGTTAAAAAGCGTCTTTTAGCATATGACAGCTCCCAAATATAAAAACCCGCTATAAATAGTAAATCAAACCCCCTTTTATCACCCCCTTAGTTAGGGAAAAATAATAAAATTAAAAAATACATATATTTATTTCCATTTTCCCATTATGGTTAGGGCTAGGGTTAGGGCTAGGGTTACGGCTAGGGTTAGGGCTGAGATTAGGGTTAGGGGTGTGTTGGGGTTAGGGTTGGAGTTAGAATTGGGGGGTTTCCACTGTTTGGGCACATCAGGGGCTCTCCAAACGCAACATGGCTTCTGATCACAATTCCAGCCAATTCTGCATTGAAAAAGTCAAACGGTGCTCCTTCCCTTCCAAGCTCTGCCATGGACCAAACAGTGGTTTACCCCCACATATGGGGTATCATCCTACTTGGGACAAATTGGACAACAACTTTTGGGGTCCAATTTCTCCTGTTACCCTTGGGAAAATTAAAAATTGGGGGCAAAAATATCATTTTTGTGGAAAAAAATATGATTTTTTTATTTTTATGGCTCTACGTTATAAACTTCTGTGAAGCACTTGGAGATTCAAAGTGCTCACCACACATCTAGATAAGTTCCTTGGGGTGTCTCATTTCCAAAATGGGGTCACTTATGGGGGTTTCCACAGTTTAGGCATGTTTGATCGCAGTGTGCCAGGGGCTAACGTGCCCGGGGCGGTCCGTGACCGTCCCTGACACATAGTGCCGGGTGTCAACTGTGATAATCAGCTGACACCCAGCTGTGATCAGCGGCGCTCCCCCCGGGGGCGCCACTGATCGTGATAACGTACTATCCTGTCCCCAGCCATAGAGGCCCGGGTACCGTGGACGGGATAGTACGTCAGATGTCAGAAAGGGGTTAAATCATAATGACAACCCAAAACATCCAAATGAACCTGATCATAAGTTTACATACCCCATTTCTTAATACCGTGTATCGCCCTCTCTAACATCAATGACAGCTTGAAGTCTTTTGTGGTAGTTGTGGATGAGGTTCTTTATTTTCTCAGATGTTAAAGCTGCCCACTCTTCTTGGCAAAAAGCCTCCAGTTCCTGTAAACTCCTGGGCTGTCTAGCATGAACTGTACGCTTGAGATCTCCCCAGAGAGGCTCAATGATATTGAGGTCAGGAGACTGAGATAGCCACTCCAGAACTTTCACTTTGTTCTGCTGTAGCCAATGACAGGATGACTTGGCCTTGTGTTTTGGATCGTTGTCATGTTGGAATGTCCAAGTACGTCCCATGCGCAGCTTCCGGGCTGATGATTACAATTGTGCCTCCAGTATTTCATGATAATGTGCTGCATTCATCTTTCCTTCAACCTTGACCAAGTTTCCTGTGCCTTCGTAGCTCACACATCCCCAAAACATCAGCGATCCACCTCCGTGCTTTACAGTAGGAATGGTATTCCTTTCATCATAGGCCTTGTTGACTTCTCTCCAAATGTAACATTTATGGTTGTGACCAAAAAGTTCAATTTTGGACTCATCACTCCACATTACCTTGTTCCAGAAGTTTTAAGGGTTGTCTCTGTGCTGTTTTGTATATTGTAGGCGAGATACTTTGTGGCATTTGCGCAGTAATGGCTTTCTTCTGGCGACATGAACATGCAGCCCATTTTTCTTCAAGTGCCTTCTTATTATGCATCTTGAAGCAGCCACACCACTAGTTTTGAGAGAGTTCAGTATTTCAGCTGATGTTATTTGTGGGTTAATCTTTGCATCCTGAACAATTTTCCTGGCAGTTGTGGACGAAATTTTTGTTGGTCTACCTGAATGTGGTTTTGTTATTACAGAGTGCATGATTTTCCATTTGTTAATCACAGTTTGAATGCTGCTGACTTGCATTATCAATTCCTTGGATATCTTTTTATATCCCTTTCCTGTTTTATACAGTTCAACCACCTTTTCCCATAGATCCGTTGACAATTCTTTTGCTTTCCCCATGACTCACAATCCAGAAACGTCAGTGGCTGGATGAAAGATGCAAGACTCTGTCTGGATCCCAGAAACTCACTCAGCTTTTATGCACACACACTGATTACAAGCAAACAGGTCACAGGTGAGGATGTTACCTTTAGTAGCCAGTCAAACCCATTTGTGTCTTCTGTGCATGATATCAGGCCAAAATCACCAGTGTATGTAAACTTTGATCAGGGTAATTTGGATGTTTTGGGTTGTCATTATGATTTAAACAGAGAAAGCACAGTACTTTGACAATAAATGGCTTCACCCAACGACTAACCATGAGTGGAGAAAAAGTTTTGGTGTTATTATTCATATTCTCTAAAAAAAGGCCAAGACAGCAAAAATTCTGCTGGGGTATGTAAACTTTTGAGCACAACTGAATACTCTGCTGCAAGTCATTTTGACATTACTCTGCATATGCTCATTCTTTTTGTCATTTTTAGCGCCTTTTCAGGCGGGTATCAAGGTTGCAAACACATACCCTTGTTCTAGACCATGAAGCCAATGGAAGAGTAAACCTGAAACCAGCTGTAAAGTATATGACTTTGGGCGTCTTCAGGCCTTGGGCCTGTCGCAATAATAGAAAGTACTATGAATTTTTAATTGTACCAGGGATTGTTAAAAGTATAATGTGAGGCCATCCATCAGAAAACTGAGAATAGACCTTGCAGCAGGACATTTACTCTAAGCATTTAAACATACTAATGAATCCACCAAGGAATAGGTGAGAATGAGCTCTAATTTCAAGTCAAAGCATTATTCGAAAAGCCATCAAGTTGCCATGAGGGCTGTGCATGCAAAAATCCTCAAATATCCTCAAAGTTGACGTCAAAGACTGACAGACAACTATAAGAAACACCTGCTGGAGGATTTTCTGTCAAAGAAGGGAAATGTAAATCATTATTGCTAAGCTTACAAAAAAGTAAATGGCACATTGTAACAAATAACTACAAAGTCAATGTGTTATTGTTCAGATACTTTACACTTATCTTTAGTTATACTTTTTAATATTACATGAATGGTTGTGTTGAGAATATTCGTTTTCCTAACGCAAGTTCAACATTTGCAAAAAATAAGATATAATTTTTGTTACCTTAATTCCACTCGGATCATTAGAGTTCTGTGTTTTGATAACCCCGACATTCACTCAAAAGTAATTAGGATTTACGTGGTATGTTCCCGAATTTTCACTGATGTGGATGAAGACTGTACTTCTCTATATACAGAAATCTTATTCCACTTACCTTTTTTGCAAAGTGGGACATGTTTAACCCTTCATCTCCATTTTCTGGGTTTTCAGGCCCAATAATCTCTGTGCTGTCTCTCTGAAATACATTATTCCCATTGCGTTAACTCTGGTGTATTCTTATGTTAGAATCACAATATCACCTAATTTATTAATATCTGAATATTTTTCAAAGTCACTCCTAAAATAGTAATTACCAACTTCTTCTATATAGCATAATGGCAGTGTCACGATGTGTCTGGCCCTGCGTGACGCGACCCGACGATCGGTCAGTCACAAAAACAACCAAGACAGACAAGGGGACACTGGGGAAAAAATAACAACGGTGGGCCCTACAATATGGAACGGGGAAGTGGGCACCTCCTGCACTCTCCTAACAAAGAGTCCTGAACTCTCCTCACGTTCCCTATACAGGTTCTTTCAACCTGTCGCCGACCAAGATACCTAGGTCCCTCACTTGCCCTGCACCTATCCCTTACTAGTGAACTGGCAAGTGCGGACACTGGTTCCACCGCTGTACTAATAAGACACCAGGGAAAATAACAGACAGGGAAAAACAACAACACTTAGCCTCCTCTGCAGTCATGCACCGGACCGCAGAGTAAGGCACCCGAACATCGCTTCCAGCAGGATAACCACTGCTCCAGATCAGCTGCAAGCAGCACTGCTCAAGATAGCTTCTCTCTTCAGCACGGTTGGCTTCCAAATGACCAGCGTCCGCACTTGCCAGTTCCCTAGTAAGGGATAGGTGCAGGGCAAGTGAGGGGCCTAGGTATCCTGGTCGGCGACAGGTTGAAAGAACCTGTATAGGGAACGTGAGGAGAGTTCAGGGCTCTTTGTTAGGAGTGCAGGAGGTGCCCACTTCCCCGCTCCCTATTGTAGGGACCACCGTTGTAATTGTTTTCCCGGTGTCCCCTTGTCTGTCTTGGTTGTCTTTGTGACCGACCGATCGTCTGGTTGCGTCCCGCAGGGCCAGACACATCATGACATTATTACCAACCCACACTTTTTTTTTTCTGGTGAGCCATGGCCCAAAAGCAGGTCCTTTGCAAACCAACCTTTGAGAAGAGAGGAGCTCTCAGGAGCAGTGCTTTTGGCAGCTTATCTGGAGCAGTGGTGTATCTGTTGAAAGCGGAGTTTGGGTGCCTTACTCTGCTGCCTCTGAGCATTGGCAGCAGAGAAAGCTAAGTTGTTTGTTTTTCCCTGTCCGTTATTTACCCTTGTATTATGGCAGCGGTGGGACCAGTGTCCGCACTTACCAATTTCCTACTGAGGGATAGGTGCAGGGTAAGTGACGGAACTAGGTATCCTGGTCAGCGACAGGTTGAAAGAACCTGTATAGGGAACATGAGGAGAGTTCAGGGCTCTTCCTTAGGAGAGTGCAGGAGGTGTCCACTTCCCCGCTCCCTATTGAAGGGCCCACCATTGTAATTGTGTCTACGGTGTCCCCTTGTTTTGTCTTGTTGTTTGGTGACCGACCGATTGTCGGGTCACGTCACACAGGGCCAAGTCACATTGTGACAGGCAGAGATGCAGGGCTACATTGGAAATGTTAGAAACCACATCTCAGTGCCTTAAATCCATCATTTAACTGGGGTTTCTAGGGCTCACCAGAGGAAATGATTCCGGGGGTGTATGATCCATCTACTATGCTACATATAAGAAATGTACACATCTACGGGTGCATATTTTGGTTGCAGTGGCAGATCTTCAAAAGTAGCAAATATGGTTGACTTCCACAAGACCTTTGGTGGCCCACTATTTTGTCAGATACTGAACACACCAGTTTAGCGAAAGGTAATTCAACTATGATTGGAACCCAAAAAAATAAAACTTGTGCATCATTATGTAATTTTAAGCACTAACATATCATCTGTTTCTTCATTTTTCTTAGATATCTATTGTATTGAACCCTTCAGTGCTTACCTCTTCCAGCGTTTCTTCATCATCGTCTGCATTGAATGTCTGCAGAACTTTTGCCTTATAAACTTTCCAAAAGTTTTGGCTCATTGTAGAAAATGCTGTGGAAGATGTAGAAGAGAATGACTGTTTGAAATATCTGGTAGCGTAGTCTTGTGCATACAACCTTTCTATGATCGGTCAACTCTGCTTCCCAGTAAAGATTGTTGGCAATACGTGGAATAGATCCAGGTTTGACTTTCATCCAGGTTTGCACACTTGATGACAACTGGTCTTCACTTATACATCAAGTCTTCCAACACGTAGTGTCTCTTGCTAGGTCAGCTGAGTATCTAACAGTCTGCAAATTTAATTTGGGTATGCGTGGCATCTCACAATATGCAAAACATCTCAGGTGCACCGCTCTTTGGCTTCATTGGCTCAGACGCACTGGAGTTTTGTGACCTCATTAAAGTTGCAGGAAGTTCTTCATACGGGGAAATTTAATAGGTGACATGTGAAAGGCTGAACTAATGCAGTAACAGACAAAAGGAAAACGATTAGCTCTGACATTTTATGTCAAGGAGCCTCACATGTGTCTAATTTGTGTATGAGTACATTATATACTTGCCTGTAAATACTACTTTGCACTGTTCCCTCAAATATTATGGGATTAATTTAATTAATTTATTCATGTTCTTGGGCCTTTAAAGGGTATATGTCAGACATTTTATGTTGCCAGAGCCGGGTGCAGGTTTTCGTGGCCCCCAGGCGAATAAGTCTCAGTAGGCCCCTTTAACATACCACGATTTATGATGCACAGGTAAGAAATATACGGATAGTGCAATGCCAAGGATTTCACTTACTTCTTACATTACATTAGTGATATCTATTGCAAATTTTACAGTAGCTAAGAACCGGCAAATCCTTGCAGCGCACAGCACACAGCACACAGTAACTACAGACTTATTTTAGACCGGACAGTATAGACATCCATGTAGAGTTATGGGCACCACATGGTGCTCCATACAGTATTATGGGCCCCATATATTGCTCCATACAGTATAATGTCAAAATGTATAGTGCCATACAGTACATAATGGCCCCATACATTGCTCCATACAGTATAATGGCCCCATATATTGCTCCATAGAGCATAATGGCCCCATATATTGCTCCATAGAGCATAATGGCCCCATATAAAGCTTCATACAGTATAATGGGCCCCATATGCTTTACAGAATAATGGGCCCCATATAATACTCCATACATAAAAAAAATACTCACCTTTCCCATTCCCTGTAGGTCTGGTCTCCTCAGTGTCTTC
This sequence comes from Dendrobates tinctorius, assembly GCF_039654945.1. Taxonomy (NCBI): domain Eukaryota; kingdom Metazoa; phylum Chordata; class Amphibia; order Anura; family Dendrobatidae; genus Dendrobates; species Dendrobates tinctorius. The sequence goes on from NW_027362086.1 coordinate 417,202, forward strand.
TGACTCTCTGCACTGCTTGGCAGAGGGTGCGCTGTAGTGACGTAATCGCGCCCTCTGCCCCGAGATGTCAGACATAAGATGGCAACGCTGAAGACACTGAAGCTGCGTGGAATGAGAAAGGGTGAGTATTTGAGGGAGGGTCCTGTGCCAGCACAGGCAATGGGCTACCCTGACTCTGGGGCCCCATAGAGTGCTGGTGTTCCCGACGCCAAGTGGGCACCCCTGTTCATCTAGGGTCCCGTTACTTGCCCGGGTGCGCCGGGTGGTAATGCCGGCTTTGGATGTTTCTCTCGCCATGGGTAGCATGAAATACAGACTGGCTAGCTCATTGCAAAATGCTATGTTTACACTGCAGCATTTCTGCATAAAAACATAGATTTCTGTAATTAATGAGGCCATGTAGATTTCATGCTGTCCTATTTCGGACAGCATGGAACGGTTGTCAGGTTCCCTTTAAAGTTTAAATGTATTGAAAAATGCTATGGTCATGTACAAATGTAAAACCCCCATACCAAGTCAATTTCGTGTTAACCCCTTCCCACCGCAGCCATTTTTCATTCATTTATTTTTTTTCTGTCAACATAGATATATGTATGTAAACTTTTGATCAGGGTCATTTGAATGTTTTGGGTTGTCATTATGATTAAAAAAGAGAAAACACAGTACTTTGACAATAAATGGTTCCACCCAACCACTAACCATAAGTTCAGAAAAAGTTTTGGTGTTATCATTCATACTCTGAAAAAAGGCCAAATTTTTTTTGCAGGGGTATGTAAACTTTTGAGCACAACTGTACAGCTTTTTGATGGGAAGTAACCAAAAAAACAGCAATGCTATAACTTCTTTTACATTTTTTAGGTTCACTATGGAACTTCAGCATGTGCTCCTTCAATCTCTAGAACAATACACTGCAATTCTTCTGGCAATGGTCACCTTTATAAAAGTAGCACTTTGGTATTTTGTTTTTTTCAATTTGCTATCCCCTTAGTCATGCCATTCTGAGTAAGTCTAGGAGAGCCATGATATGAATTGTAGACTTGCACTGAGAAAGTGAGTTCCGCACAGAAGATGCTGTGCGACCTGGCTCATAAAACATGGTTATGTGGTATAGAAGAAGATCAAAATGGAGCAGCAAACAGAAGAAGACAACAGTCCTTAGAGGGGTTGTTCTCTACTAGGACAACCCCTTTTTGATCCAAATGTTTGGCCCCGATAAAATAAAAAGCCTATACTCACCTGCCGTGCCGACGCCGTTCCCACAGTGTCGACACTAGTGGTCCCAGGGCTCGAGTGCAGTTATTATGACATGTGAGCCCAGTGCCTAATCTGGTATCGCACCACTGTTCCTGCCTTTGTACGAATTGTACATGAAGAGGAAGTCCGGGCTGCAACTGATTCCTGACTTCTTCTTCATGTTCAATTCAACAGAAGGCAGGGACAGTGATGCCAGCACTGATCGGGCGCCGTGCTCACGTGTCACAACAACCGCACGGAAGCCCCGGGAGAGCGAGTGTCGACAAACAGGAACCGCACTGGCACAGGAGGTGGGTATAGGCTTTTTTATTTTATCGGGGCCAACTAACTGTGGGATATGACAAAAAGTTATCCAAGTAGAAGACAAATTCTTTAAGTATTGTATACATTTATTGTTCAAATAACTATAGTTGGTAGATTTCTCTTCTTGCATCATTTTGGATTCTGCAAACATTGCCAAGTGAAGTTGCCATTTTTTAATTTGCCCTATAAGTACTTCTACAGGGGTTTCTGATGCTAGAAATGTAGTTGAGGCTCAGAAGCCTCAGGTTTTAGTTAAGTAACTACAAGTGCTTTGTACAGTTTTACCTATGACTTGTAATTGTTCTAATTGCAACATACAGTGGCATGTAAAAGTTTGGCCACCTCTTGTCAAAATTACTGCTATTGTGAAAAATTAAGCAAGTTGACGATGAAGTAATCTCTAAAAGGCCTAAAGTTAAATATGACACATGTCCTTTGTATTTTAGGCAAAATATATATTTGCTTGTTTTACAATTTAAAAATTCTAAAAAGAAAAAAAAGGCTGATACAAAAGTTTGACCACCCTGCAATGGTTATTACCTAGTAACACCCCTTTTTGAAAGTTTCACAGTTTGTAAACGGTTTTTGAAGCCAGCCAAAAGTCTTTCAATTCTTGTTTGAGGGATTTTCATCCATTCATCCTTGGAAAATTCTTCCAGTTCTGTGAGATTCCTCGGTCATCTTGCATGCACTACTATTTTGAGGTCTAGCCACAGACTTTCAATGATGTTCAGATCAGAAGACTGTGAGGGCCATTGTAAAACCTTCAGCTTGCGCCTGTTGAAGTAGTCTATTGTGGATTTTGACATGTGTTTAGGATCATTATCCATTTGCAGGAGCCTTCCTCTTTGCAACTTCAGCTTTTTTACATATGGTGTAATGAATGTTTGCATCAAGAATTTGTTGAAATTTCATTGAATCCATGCATTCCTCTATCCGTGAAATGTTCCCCGTGCTATTGGCTGCAACACAACCCCAAAGCATGGTGGATGGCGAGATGTTCCTTTCCTGAAATTCTGTGCCCTTTTATCTACACACATACCTTTATTTATTGTGGCTAAAGAGTTCTATTTTAACCTCATCGGTCCACAAGACTTGTTTCCAAAATGCATCAGTCTTGTTTACATGTTCTTTTGCATACTTCTGACGCGGAATTTTATGGTGAGGCGAAGCAGAACTTTTCTTCTGATGATTTTTCCATTGAAGCCATATTTTGCAGGTGTCTCTGAACAGCTGAATGATGTACCACAACTCCAGAGTCTGCTAAATCTTTTTGAAGGTCTTTTTCATTCAAGCGGGGGTTCTGATTTGCTTCTAAAGCAACCCTACAAGCAGCTCTCATTGAAATTTTGCTTGGTCTTCCAGACCTTATCTTGACCTCCACTGTTCATGTTAACTGCCATTTCATAATGACATTTTGAACGGAGTAAATTTAGGACAACTTAAATATCCTTTACTATATTCTAATTGCCTTTTCCTGCTTTGTGGGTCTCCACCATTTTCATTTTCAAAGTACTAGGCAGCTGCTTAGAAGAACCCATGGCTGCTGTTTTTTGGCACAAGGTTAGAGGAGGCTGGGTTTTTATTAATCTGGAACCTCTGCATCACCTGGCCATTCCTAACGATGATAGTGAATAAACCATAACCATAGCAAACTAATTAAGGTCTGAAACATTGGACAAAGTTATCTGAGCACACAAATCTCCAAGGGTGTCTAAACTTTTGCATCGGCTCACCTTCCTTTTTGTAATTTATAAAATGTAAAAGATGAATATATTTGCCTAAAATACAAATGAAATGTTATCTTTAAATTTAGGCCTTTTAGAGATCATTTCATTTCACAATAACAAATATTTGTTACGCAGCTGTCCAGTATCCATGCTTTGCTTCCCTCATCTCGGTCCGTTAAACTTTCTTGTGCTCAACGTCAGGCTTTGCAAGTGGTCCGGCGTGCTCACATGTTAAACTTTCAAAGACTATACAAGACACACCTGTGTCTTGGGATTATATAAAGACTTCCTAGTACCTCTTTAATTTGGTCTGTCCATAGTTCCTGTCTACCGGCTTCAGGATGTCTCCTGGCTGCCTGTGATTTCCAGTCCCTGAGGTATTTCTGTGTCTTCCAGTAATTCTGCTACTGGTCAATGGTCTCCAGGACTTCACCTGTTTGCAGTTTTCTGTAACTTTGCAGCCTGTCAGCAGTCTCCAGGACTTCACCTGGTTGTGACTTGCAGTAACCTTGCTACCTATCAGTGGTCTCCAGGACTCCACCAATTTGTCTGTGGCTTCCAGCAACAGCAGTATCCAGGACTTCAGCAATTTGTCTGCGGCTTCCTTGGTCTCCAGGACTTCACCAGTTTATCTGCGGCTTACAGTAATCTTGCTATCTGTCAGTGGACTCCAGGACTTCACCTGTTTGTCTGCGGCTTCCAGTAATTCTGCTACCTGGCAGTATTCTGCAGGGCATCAGTTGTGTGACTGCATGTCTGCCTGCGGCTTACAAGACTTCTGTCCACTTGCGGCTTCAAGGACCTTATCAACATTTTTAGCTTGTCTTTGCTATGTGTCCACCTATGGTTTCCTGAATGTCTCCTGTCCGTTTATGTTTCCACGACCTCTTTAAAAGGGATTTCCCATCAACAAAGTACATCTTAATTATCTTATAAATGTGCCCTTTCTACATATTATGTAATGTCTGAGTCTCACCTGAATGTATCACATCTCCCATGCAAGGTAAGAAGCAAAAGAATAAACTAATATACTGGCATTACAGAACGGGGTTACAGCTGATTCTTTGAGTGAAGTAAAACATTTCACTGCTTGTTTTTAAGCAATGTTTTACCTGAAAGAAAGAATCAGTTGTGATCCAGTGCTGTAATGTCTGTATACTCATTTGCTTCCTCCCATGCTCAGGAGCTATGGTATGATCAGACCATGTCCCTGTATAGTCAGACACAGCCATTACACAGTACACAACAGGGGCACATTTATAAGATTTTCCCAGTTCATTGGAAAACCCCTTTAAGACTTTTAGTTTGCCTTTTCTACATGTCTAGCAGCAGTTTCCAGGATGTCTCCTGTCCACTTGTGGATTCCAGGACCTCATCAAGATTTTTTGTTTGTCTCTGCTTTGGGTCCTAGTGTGGCTTCCAGTAACTCTGCTAGCCGTCTGTGGTCTCCCTGATGTCTCCAGTCTGCCTGTAGTTTTCAGGTACTCTGCTACTTGCCTGTGGTCTCCCAGATGTCTCCGGTCTGCCTGCCGATTACATATTTACCATGTGCAACACCCGCCTGTTGCACTGATGCCCATGACCCACACAGACCTAAGGCTTAGAGGATCCACCTCACCCAGTGAGCCCACTTTATGTAAGAAAATACTTAGACCATGGTATCTAAAGGAGCAGCAGCAACATTGTTGCCGTGGGTTACAGACTTTTTGGGGGGAAGGGCACTTTGATCGGTGTAATGTTTTGCACCTGCCCAGATCTGTACTTTATTTCCCTCACCTCAGTCCATTAGACTTTTTGTGCTCCACGTCAGGCTTTTTCAAGTGGCCCAGCGTTCTCATGTGTTGGACTTTCAAGGCCTACTGTATATAAAGCTCGCAGAGACACACCTGCATTTTTTATTAAGACTTCCTAGTAACTCTTTTAGCTGATCTGTGCAAACGTCCTGTCTAAAGGCTGCAGGATGTTTCCTGATTGTGGTTTCCAGTCCCTGGTGTTACTTGTTTTTGGATTCTAGCTATTCTGGTAATGGTTAGTGGTCTTCAGGACTTCACCTGTTTGTCTACAGCTACCAGTAACCCTGCTGTAAGTAGTCTACAGGACTTCACCTGTTTTTATGTGGCTTCCAGTAACCCTGCTACCTGTTTGTCTATGGCTTTCAGTAATCCTGCTGTCAATGGTCTCCAGGATTTCACCTTCAGGGACATCATTGAGACTTTTACTTTGACTCCGTTATATGTCCACCTGCGGCTTCCAGTACCTCTGCTACCTGTCAGTGGTCTCCCGAACTTCTCATGTCTACCTCCGACTTCCAGCAACTCTGCTACCTGTTTCCCTTATGCAACACCTGCCTACTGCATTGACACCCATGTGCCCACAAGGACCTTGAGTGTAGAGGATCCACCTCACCTAGCCAGAAAGCTTTATGTAACAACGCTGTATAACACCCAGGAAATCTTTTTTCGCACATCCTTTTCGCTTGGGTCCAGTTTTATTATTGGTCAGGGTGGTTCCGGTAATGACACCACTTCTCATGTTTTTCCTTTGTAATGATGCATTGAACTCCTTATGCTACAAGATCTGGACCTTGTTTTCTGGTTATCTCTGTGGTATCTCTGAATGCAACACCCTCTCTCACTGCCTTCTTGTAGGAGTTCTGGTTTCATCTGTAACTGATACACATGAATAGGAGCTCACTCTGTGTGTGGAAATAGTATCAGCAAATAAATAATTTGTCACATCTCCCTAAAGCTGAACTGCCTCCTATAGTTATCCAGGAAATATATACATACAGCAAAAACACAGTGCACTCAACCATCATGTTCAGTGACCACGTGTTTGTACCACACGAAGAAATATGAAGAAATAGTGAAGTAAATACTGTTAAACTTCAAACAGATTTCTGCTCCATTTCTCTAAGATCTTTTAACTCCCTGGTTTTCACCCTTTAAACCCTATAAAAGAATCTGGCCTTTGCCACAAAGGCCCTACAGGTTGTGTCAGCGGAGCAGCCAGTGACCAGTGGAATTAGCAAAGGGAAGCACAAAGCTACACTAGTCAGAGCCAGAAAGGCAAACCAAAGTTGAAGGAGATTAACCCAGAAGAATGGTCAAGTGAAATTCGAGGTTAGAACATAACGAAGAGCTATCCAAATAACTGGTAAAACGGATTCTTCTTTGGACATAATCGCTGCTTTTAATCCCGGTTTGCCTTGCAACGTATGAGACAAATGATCAGCTCTGAAGTTTATGACATTAAGTTAATATGTGCATCAAATTTGTTAGGATCTTTTAAAACTTACATCTGTAATTGAAGGAATCATGAGGCTAATGAGAAAAAAACCTTAAAGAGGGCCTGTTATAAGATTCAGGTTGCCCGAATCTGGCTTCATGGTTGTAGACAGGTATGTGCACACATGGAAGAGACAAGTCAATCACTGGTGGAAAAGGGAGAAGCTGACCGAGGGCTGTGCCGCTGGGTCGCCAACTTTGCCTTTTTCTTTTTTCTAGTCAGCTTATAAAAAATTCACGGACAGACAATATTTTTTAAGGATACATGGAAAACCATAAAAAATATTATGATTATAAGTGATACATGTGCACATGTCATCATTTTGATATGAAGACATTACTTGTAGAGTTGAGTGAAACAGGTCGGTCAGATTCAAAAGTCGCCGACTTTCACCAAAGTCGGGTTTCATGAAACGAAACCGGACCACAGTGTGAAGTCGGCCATGCGGTCGGCGACCCGAGCGCCAAAGTCGGGTTTTCGCCGAATGCTTGCACGTGACTTTTTTCAGCCAATGAGAGAAGCGTAGCATAGCGTAGCGGGAGAGAGAGAGGGAGAGGGAGAGAGAGAGAGGAGAGAGACTTTGCCGCCTCTAGGGTTAAAATTAATGCCAGGTGTGTTTACAGTCCTCCACTCACTGCCGACTTTTCTCCCCATTGACTTGCATTGGGTTTCATGTTTCACGACTTTTCACTATAGTCGGCCGATTTCGTTCGACTCGACTTTTGAGAAAGTCGGGTTTCACGAAACCCGACTTGACCCTAAAAAAGGCAAAGTCGCTCATCTCTTATTACTTGCATTCACTGTAAACTGTAATTAGAGTCAAAATAATCTGTACAAGTTTATGCGACTTCAAAAAATTCATGAACAAGGTAGAAAATGAAAGTGAAAGGAACAAAGAGAAAACTCAGATTTATACAATCAGACATAAACATAACATTATCATCTGTTATAGAAGTATAATAGTTTCAGGAAATATGTAACATACTTTTACAGTAATGCAATAAAAAATATACATAGATCATGGGTATACGGCTTTAAAAAAAAAACAGTAAAAATGATTGAAAACCAAAAAATTCATGAACGACTTAAATTTTTTTTACATACAGGCAAAAAAGTGCTGTATTTTTACCGTCTGTCCTGGAATTTCAAGAACGTTGGCAACCATGTCCCGCTTCAGACTATTCAGGTTTCTCCTATGGTCCCTGGATGGCTTTTCAAATGTTTTCTTGGAAATACTCCAGATTTTCAGAGCAAAATAAACCCAACTGAAAACGTGCAGCCAGTTTCTGATCAGCTTGTGATTCTTACTGCATGAATCTAGTGTCAGGCTCCCTTTAAAGCCAGTTTCATCCATGTACTGTACATAAAGGCTTATAGTCTTATTAAAAAAAGATCTATCAGTAATATACCTCTGTTTAAAATTTTATCATGTGCTATGTTCTGATCCAATGTTATGGATAAATGACTATGGCCTGTTTCACACATCCGTTTGTGTCCATCAGTCTAAATCCGCCGTTTTGCAAAAAAAACGGATCCGCCATTTTTCTTGGTGGATCCGTTTTTTTCCCCATTGAGTTGCATTACCGGCGGATCTTGACGGATGGCCATCCGTTGGATCCGTTTTTTTGCGGATCCGCCAAAATTTTGACGTCCGCCGACATGCCCGAACGGACCATGCAATGTTTTTTCGGGCGGCAGGATCCGCACTTCTCACTGCGCATGCCTGAAAGACTTCACTCAGCCGGAAATTTAACCCTAAACTCTGTTCTGGTGGCTGAAAAATCCTCTCTCTCTCTCTCTCTCCTTCCCCAGGCAGCGGTTCCTTTAAAATTCTTCCTTTGACGGATCCGTTAAAATAACGGTCCGGTGGCAAACGTTGTGGTCAGTACAGGAACGGATCCGCTATCCGCCATTTTAACGGATTTTGACTGAAGAAAAAACTGGTGTGTGAAACAGGCCTATGTAGTATAGCTGAAGAAATTGTCAAACACCATCATCCTGACACAGCATTCCTACAACGTCCAAGCTATAACCATTCTGAGTCTCCCATTCCTCTGGTGACACTCTATCTAAATTGGCAATACTGGAACAAGACACCACCACATCTGGTAAAGGTATCTCCACGCAAACGTATTTCTCTGCAGTCTGATTGATCCTCCAACTGCAATACAGACACATGAATAACAAATAAAGAGTGGTACCTTACTTGAACATCAAGCTATACAAATTTGTTCCTTTTTTTATATTACATACAAAACCAATGTCAAGAATTACAATCTCTACTGTTTGTTATGGGAGTGTATCAACTCACTCAGGAAAATTGGTAAAACATTAAGAGTGAGTGTACACAGTGCGGATTCACCTGCGGATTTGCAGGTAAAACCGCAGGTAAAGTGACCTGCGGTTTTCCTGCGGATTTACCAGCGGTTTTCCACTGCGGATTGACACCTGGACAATGGAACAGGTGTCAAACTGCAGCGGAATCCAAAGAATTGACATGCTACGGATTTAAAACCGCAGCAAATCCGCACGGAAAAATCCGCAGCATGTGCACTGCGGATTTGAAATCACATTGGCTAACATTGTACTGTACAATGTCTGCGAAACTGCTGCGGATCCGCAGTAGAATCTGCAGCGTGTGCACATACCCTAAAAACTGCAACTCACCCTGCCGATTCCTGTACAGACTAGAGATCCTGACCCTGCAGTCAGTCACTAGTGGTTCCTCCGTGAGCTACGATAGCCCTAACCATAAGACTAGACAATGGCAATTTGGACCTATGCTGCCTGAAAGGCCGTCAAGTGCTTCACATTACTCCTAAAGAACAGCAAGGCAGAGCAGAATGCAAATGGGAATTAATATAAATAGATAGCAGAGTGAATAAAACAAAACATGACATACAAAATAAAGGATTAAATATGTACAGTATTTAGAGAATATGCTGCCTACTTACAAAAAATAAACAGAAGATAGGTGAAGGGTTTAAAAGAGCATAAACTGATGATAGATAAACCCTAGCTGGTCTTTCACTGACTGACAATCTACAGCAGTATGACTGGACATCCAAATGATACTATAACCGGCAAGAAATACCACCAAGGGGAAAGTAAATAAAGCTACACAGGTGATAGGCCAGACAAATGAGTAAATGAAATACCTGTTACCCTAAAAAAAACTGAAGCAAAGATATCAGAAACTAAACACCCGGAGAAAATAGAATTAGACTTACCAGTAATTTGCTTTCTAGGAACCTTCCACGACAGCATAGGAGGTTGTCTCCACACCCTAATGGGGGACAGAAAGCACAAAGAGGTTAAAAAGCCCCTCCCACCTCCTACTTGCAAGGGACTTATAATGAGCACCATAGCACCGGTTACCTTTAAGCTCCCAGGAACAATCCAAAGAACATAGGGAGGGAATTAGTGCTGTCGTGGAAGGTTCCTAGAAACCAAATTACCGGTAAGTTTAATTCTATTTTCTCTAGTCACCTTCCCCGACATCATAGGAGGAATACTATTTAATACAGCACTAGGGTGGGACCACAGCCTGGAGTACTTTCCGACCAAAGACTAGATCCCTACTGGACAATAAGTCCAATCTATAGCATTTTGTGAAGGTATGAAGCGAAGACCATGTTGTGGCCCTGCAGATCTGCTTGGTGGATGCATCTTCTTTTCCTGCCCAGGAGACGGATGTGGATCTCGTAGAATAAGCCTTGACCCCAGCCAGGGGTGTCATGTCCTGAGCCAGATACGCTTCAGATATGGCCTTCTTGATCCAATTCGAGATGGTGGGTTTTGCCACTTTCTTCCCTTTATTCGACCCGATGGATGAACAAATTTTGGTCAATTCTCCAGGAACTGGTTTGTTCTAGGTAGTATAAGATGGTACACCGAACATCGAGAGTATGGAATTCTTCCTCTTTTCGATTGGCTGGATTCTGGCAAAAGGAAGGGAGGACGATCTTCTGAGACTGGTGGAAATCAGACAACTTTAGGAAGAAAGGATGGATCAAGATAGAGGACTATAGAGTCATCTCTAATTATTAAATAAGGTTCTCTTATTGATAAAGCTTGTATTTCTCCTACACGCCTTTCTGTGGTTATAGCGACAAGGAAAGCAGCTTTGTATACGAGGCATTGAGGAGTACAAGAAGACAGGGGTTTGAACGGTGGGCATGTGAACCCTTTGAGGACTAGATTTAGGTCCCAAAAAGGGACAACACTCTGTTTTCTGGGATGCGATCTGAGAGCCGATATCATAAATCTCTTAATCCAATGGTGGTTGACCAAGTAAGTCCTGATCGAACATGGAACTTAGGGCGGAGACCTGAACCTTCAGAGTACTAGGTTTAAGGCCTACTTCTAGCCCTTTCTGTAGGAAGTCCAATATTTGTGAAATATTTGGGTGGAATGGATCAGGCAGATTAGGGAGGCAGAAGGATGAAAACTTCTTCCACACTTTATTATATATAGCATTGGTAACTGGCTTTCTGGATCTCTGTAAAGCAGCAATTTCTGTGTCCGAAAGTCCTCTAGCACTTAGTACCTGGGCATCAGTAACCAGGCAGCTAGATTCAATATTTGAGGTTCTGGATGATGAAGGGGTCCTTGTGAAAGAAGGTCGGCTTCCACCGGTAAACGAACTGGACTGTCTATCTGGAGCTCGACGATGAGGTTGAACCAGCTTCAGCCACACTGGAGCCACCAGGATAGTTGGGAAATGATACTCCTGGATTTTCGAAAGAGTTTACGCCAACATTGGAATTGGTGGAAAGGCGTAGTCCAACTGAAAGCTCCATTTTTGAGCAAAGGCTTCCACTCCCCTGGAGTTGTCCCTGGGATTTAGGGAAAAAAGGCTTTGACCTGCGTGTTTTGACCTGAAGCAAGCAAATCGATTTCTGGTAGGCCCCATCTGTCTACCAGCATCTTGAAGACTCTTCTGCTCAGTCTCCATTTCCCCGGCTGTATGTTCTGGTGACTCAGGAAATCTGCCTGAAAGTTGGAAGATCCCTTTATATGGACAGCTGTCAGGGAGAGAAGCTGTTTTTCGGCCCAGCAGAATATTCGGCCTGAAATGCCTCTTAAGCTGTTGAACCTTGTGCTCCCCTGATGTTTGAGGTGGGCAACTGCAGTGATGTTGTCCCAATAAATTCTGACATGACATCCGGAGATTAGATTGCTTGCAGTCAGAAGAGTTCCTCCTCTGTCTTCAGCTCTCTGAAGTTGGAGGACCTGGTGCTTATCCTCTGACCCCAGAACCCTGGAAAGGAGTACAAGATACTATAGCTCCCCAGCCTCGTTTGCTGGCATCAGTTGTTATCATAACCAGGGGAGTTTGTGACCAACTCATGCCTCTGCGAAGATTTCTGGGGTTCAACCACCACGCTAGGGAGGCCCTTACGCGTCCTGGAGTGTGTACTCTCCTGTACAGAGAGCTGGGATTCCCGTTCCAATTCTTGAGGATGTGGGCTTGAAGAACTCTGGAGTGGGCCTGCACCCAGGACACTGATTGAATGCAGGCCGTCATGGAGCCTAGTATTGACATGCCTTCCTGAAGGGTAGGGGTTTCTGAAGTTTGCGATCTTTTTTTTTTTTTTTATCAGGTAATGTTTTATTAAACATTTTCAAAAACTGAAAAAAACAGGTAATCACATACAGGGTAGTTCCCAAATAGTGTATTACATAAACACAATAGAACCCCACAAAAATCCCTCCCATCTTACCCCCGACCCTCACCCGACAAAAAAAAGTTTGCGATCTTTGCCGTCATAGTTAGGCGATGATCCTCCGGGAGAAAGGACATCTGCTTCCCAAAGTCTAACAGGACCCCCAGAAGCCTTCTTGTTTTGGAGGGCTGAAATTGAGACTTCTTCAGATTTAGCAGCCACCCTAGAGATCGCAGAATATCGAGAGTTCTTGATACATGGCTCCTGAGAATCTGAGCAGAGGAACCTAAAACTAGCAAGTTGTCCTGATAAGGTACGCCACAGACTCCCTGTCTCCGAATATATGAAACAGCTTCTGCCATTCTCGTGGAAAAGACTCTTGGCGCCGAAGAGATGCCGAAGGGGAGCACGTTGAAAGGGTAGTGCTTCACTTGCTGGTTCTGCTGTACTGCAAACCTCACGTATTTCCTGTGCTGAGGATGGATTGGCACATGGAAGTAGGCATCTTTGAGGTCTATGGTTGCCATGAAGAAGTATGGGCCTATCAGGGGAATGACCGATTTCACTGATTCCATCTTGAATCTGCGATAGATGTGCTGATTGAGATTTTTGAGGTTTATGATAATGCTTGCCTCTCCGGAAGATTCTTCACTAAAAAAAGTTGGAAGTAGTGGCCTGTTCCCCATTGCTCCGGAGACACTGGGGAGATTGCGATTGACTTTAAGACATCCTGGAGGCCTGTCATCAGCATTGTCTGGGCTCCCTGAGATGGAAGGGAGGTGACTCTCAGGCCCCGAGGGGGGAAGGACTCAAACTACTCTATCAGGAGGCCCTCCTTGATGATATTGAGGACCCACCAGGAATTGGAAATGGCCCGCCAATGGTGGAAAAAATTTGCGAGCCTCCCCCCCACTGGGTCGGAGTCATTGTTTATTCTGCTGGTGCTGCTGCTGGGGATTGAAGTTGTTCTTCCCCTTTCCCTTAGCATAACTTCATCTCTCAGTTTTACCTTTTTCCTTTGTCTGGGGGTCTGAGACTGAGAGGCACGAAAAAACACTTCCTGGGAGGTTTTTGCTCAGGAAGGGCCTTTTTCCTATCAGTGACCTTCTCTAAAATTTAATCAAGAGCAGGGCCAAAAACGTATTCGCCTTTAAAGGGGATTGAGCATAACTTGACTTTTGATATGACATCCCCGCTCCACATCCTGAACCAGAGAGCTCTTCTGGCAGAGTAAGATTGAACCAGTGATCTAGCAGCAATCCTAATTGACTCCATAGATGTGTCAGCTAGAAAACCGATGGCCCTTTGGAGAATAGGTAGAGAGTCCAATAACTTCCCCCTTGAGGTACCCTGTTCCAACTCTTCCAGCCATTGGAAGAGGGCTCTGGCCACACAGGTGGAAGCTATATTAGATTTTAACGCAGAAGTGGACATTTCCCAGGATTTCTTCAGCAGACTTTCTAGCTTTCTATCCATTGGATCTTTTAGCTGTGAAGAATCCTTAAAGGGGAGTGTGGCTTTCTTCGCTACTCTCACCTCACCACCTGAATGTCCATCTTAGAAACATCCCAAGTAGGGGAATCACTCTCCAAGGGAAACCTATGCTTCAATTCTGAGGGGGTGGTAAGGAGTTTTTCTGGAAGCTCCAATTCCTGAGATATCAGATCCAGGATGTTTTATGTACTGGAAAGTCAATCTGTCTACCTGTTTTTAAGCTCCCAAACATTTCGTCCTGAATGGACTGAGGGACGGACTCCTCCTCCAACCCCATAGTACTACGTACTGCGCTCACCAGCTCTCCTATACACTCTGAAAAGTTCAAAGGGATGTAGATTCTCCCCATTTTTCTGAGAAGGAAAGTATAAGAGTGTTCAGACTCAGAGTCCACCATCTGAATTTTCATTTTTTTAGAAGGAGATGGCCCTGGAAAAGATGGTGGCGGAGGAGGATTGAACCTCCTGCTTAACCAGGGTATGGATTTCCTTGATGAGAGAGGGCTGCTCTGCTCTGACCACCTTGTCCGTGCATGCTTGACAAATCTTTTCCCATAGCGAGGGAAGCTTCCTATTGCAGATAGCACATTTGGGAGGCTTTCTGGCAGGGGCTTTATGGGCAGACTTGTCTCCCTAAAAAAGAGGGAGAGTAGTGTAAGTAGAGGGACCATCTACACTGCCCGGGACCCTAGCCTAGGACCCACCCCACATCTGACTTACTGGAGAAGGGGCAGCGCTGGGCTCTGCAGGCGCAGGGAAGGAAGCACCATCCATACTGAGGGAATCAGTCTTACCTGGAGATGTCTTCAGGCAGGTTTATATAGCCATAGACCCTGCCCTCAGCGCGATTGAATATTTCCCTCCTCCTCCCCGGGTCCAAGAGCAGGCTTCCGCATAGTTCTGCGTGCTCAGCACACCGTTTGGTAGTCCGGGGGCCACAGGAGGCCGAACTGGAAGTATGCATTCCAGCGTGGAACGCAAGGCCCGGAAGTGACAGGCGCCATTTAATGACGTCACTTCCGGGACACTGAACAGCACAAAAATGACCGGCACACTTTACCCCCCATGTGGGGAAGAAGGTGAACCGGGAAAGGTCCCGAGGCCAAATGTGGGTGACAGGAGCAGAAACGGAGGAGTAGTGTCACGTCGCCGTCAGACTCGGGGCCTGCTGTTCTGCCCTCAGCCACTAGGAGGCGACGGACTGTCACGCCGCCCTCGGGCTCGGGGCCTGCTATTCGGGCCTCGGCCACCAGGAGGCGCCGGACTGACATGTCGCCGTCGAACTCGGGGCCTGCTGTTCCGCCCTCAGCCACTAGGAGGCGACGGACTGTCACGCCGCCCTCGGGCTCGGGGCCTGCTCTCCAGGCCTCGGCCATGAGGAGGCGCCGGACTGACATGTCGCCGTCGAACTCGGGGCCTGCTGTTCCGCCCTCAGCTACTAGGAGGCACCGTGGCTCGCGCCTGAGTGATGGCGGCAACAGTGAAAGGGCTTCTGCGCAGACATCTAGTGGACGCAGACTCCGCTCCTCTGTCATGAAGGGGTTGGTGCATCGTCATCAGGTCTGGTCGTGGGGGCGGTCCTGATGACATCATCAGCCCGGGAGCCTGTGAGGGATGACCTGATCCCTCAAATACCTTGGGACTGGGCTTGCAAGCCGCCGGATATATTCTTGGTTCCCCTGTGTGCTACTTAGTGATTGACGTCTGTTTGACTCTGACCTCAGCCTGGATTTCTGACCCTTCTATTGCCTGACGACTTTGTACTTCTGCTACTCTCCTGGTTTGTGACCTTGGCTTGGATATTCTGACTCTGCTACTTCCTAACGATTCTGTACCTCTGCCGCCCTCCTGGTTTTTGACTCTGACCTTGGCCTGAATTTGACTCTTCTATTGCCTGCCGTTTTTCCTACTTCCCTCTGACGACCGTCTTGCTCTGGCCGCTGCTCATATTCAGACAGCTACCTCCTGGGCTCTGTTGTAAATCCAGATCCCTGTATAGGGGTAAAGGGTATCAGTGTTTCTCGGGGTGTTGCCTGGCTGCAGCCCAGAACCGCAGACGGACGTTACAAGTAGGGCTGAACCCAAGACCACCACTGCCAGGCTGATAGGAGGTATGCTGTAGTCAACGGCCCCACAGCATACGTGGTAACCTCTCCATGCCCCATGGGGGACAGGGAAGACACTGGCCGAGTAGGAGGTGGGAGGGGCTTTTTAACCTCTTTGTGCTTGCTGTCCCCCAGTAGGGTGTGTATCTGCTGTGGCTGAGACACAGAAGCCGACCACAAAGCACAGGCTAATGAGCTCGAGCCCAGATGCATAACCCTATTACAAGTTTTTTCAGTTCCTATACACTTTACCCAATTACCCTTATGGTTCATTCAAGTGTTAGTTGTTTTTTTTTTACATATGAGTGCTGTGTTTTTCATGAATAGCACTCATACCTGCGTCTATGGGGCTGTTAATATGTCAGTCATTTTTTTGAGGATCAAGTGGTCCATGAGAAATCATGGAGACATGACCGATATTGATACGAGTGTCGGATCAAACACGGCAATGAAAGTTTGTGGGCCTGTGAAAAGATCTGACAGCATTTGGATCTCATCTATGTGCTATTCGGATTTCACTGACAGATCGGAGAAGGTGGAGAAACTTTTTTTTCTCATCAGTGGAAAAAACTGACCAAAGATGAAAATCTAATAACGTTCTGATGAAAATCACTGATGAAACTTGATCCATTTTTCTCATACGTCAACCATTCTAGAATGTACAGATTGTCAATAAAGATTGGCGGCAACGGTGGAGAAGCAGCTTGGAGCTAAGGTGAATAAGTAATACCCATTTTGTCACTTTTGCGGTGGGCAAGCCAGGGAGTAGAAAAAGTATGGTACATAAATAAATCCTGGAGAACACCTTTAAAGATAGAGAAATTTGCAATGGGTGAATAAAAAGAATGTTTCCATTTTTTTTCTGTTAGAATGTTTGCCTCCCAGCTGGAGCTCCACAATAATAAGCAAACAATTTTATTTTTTTATTATTTAAAGTCTTCAAGGTATAGCACAGGATTGCTCCAGTTCTAGGTATCCTATGGAGTATTACTTTTTCATAAGGTTCTTCAGAATGGGTGAGGCTGATCAGCTTACCCCAGTACAATAAGAGCCTTGTGACTCCATTGTGTATCACTATGGAAATGAATATTACTTATTCTGTTGCCATCTGCAATGATACCTTAAAGGAGGTATTCCCATATCCAAGATGCTATCCTAATATGTCGTAGGTGTAACAATTATTATATAATAAAATAGCTACAATTATAAATGTAGCATAGTTATTCTGATTCGCTTTGTCACTTACCCGATGTGCAGGGCAATGCAGTAGCTTAGATATCCATGGTTCTGACCACTAACAACTAATTGTTACTATATGAGTTGCTGCAACCATGGCTGACTACGCTACAGCAATGTTCTGCACATGGGGTAAGTGACATAGCTTATCAGAAGAACTATACTACATTTCTATTTGAAGGTATTTGCTGATATTATTATTACAACTAGTACATAGTGGGACAGGATCTTGGAGATGAAAATACCCCTTTAACCCCTTCCTGACATCTGACGTACTATCCCATCCATGAGACCCGGGCCCCTATGCCCATGGATGGGATAGTACGTCATAGCGAGAAGTGGCGCTCACTACGTGAGCGCCGCTGATCGCGCCCGGGTGTCAGCTGATTATCACAGCTGACACCCGGCACTATGTGTCAGGGGCGGTCACGGACCGCCCCCGACACGTTAACCCCTGGCACACTGCGATCAAACACGATCACAGTGTACCCCGCGGGGGTTTAGGGAAGCATCGGCATGGAGGGGGCTTCCTCCGTGCTTCCCTGCGATCCCAACAGCAGCGCGATGTGCAGCGCTGCTGCGGGGGTCTCCTGCCCTGCAGGTCCCCGGATCCAAAATGGCAGCGGGGACCTTCGGGGGCCTGCAGGGAGCCGGCTTCCTCACTGCCTGCAGAGCGCAAGCATGAGGAAGCCTCCAGCACTGCCTGTGACAGATCGCTGATCTGTCACAGCGATTTGTGATGTGACAGATCAGCGATCTGTCACATGACAGTTATGTCCCCCCTGGGACACTATAATAAAGTTAAAAAAAAAGTGTAAAAATAATTTATTAAAAAATCGCTAAATGAATTAAAATAAAAAATATTCCCTAATAAATTCATTTTTTGGAAATAAAAAACAAAACAATAAAAGTATACATATTTAGTATCACCGCGTCTGTAAGGACCCGCCCTATAAAACTGTCCCATTAGTTAACCCCTTTAGCGCACCCCTTAAAAAATAAAAATAAAAACAAAGCAAAAAATAGTGCTTTATTATCATACCGCTGAACAAAAAGTGCAATAACACGCGATCAAAAAGACGGATATAAATAACCATGGTACCACTGAAAACGTCTTCTTGTCCCGCAAAAAACGAGCCACCTTACAGCGTCATCAGTGAAAAAATAAAAAAGTTATAGCTCGCAGAATAAAGCGATGCAAAAATAATTTTTTATATAAAATTGTTTTCATTGCATAAAAGCGCCAAAACATAAAAAAAGACATAAATGAGGTATCGCTGTAAACGTACTGACCCGAAGAATAAAACCGCCTTATCAATTTTACCGCTCGCGGAACGGTGTAAACGCACCCCCCAAAAGAAATTCATAAAATGCTGGTTTTTGTTCATTCTGCGTCCCAAAAATTAGAATAAAAAGCGATCAAAAAACGTCATGTGCCCGAAAATAGTACCAATAAAAACGTCAACTTGTCCCGCAAAAAATAAGACCTCACATGACTCGGTGGGTCAAAATATGGAAAAATTATAGCTCTCAAAATGTGGTGATGCAAAAACTATTTTTACAATAAAATGTGTCTTTTAGGCTATGTGCCCACGTAGCGTTTTTCATGCAGAATATTCCTGAGCGGAAATGCACACCCTCTTCCCGGGAAAACGCATGCGTTTTATCAAGCGCTTTTGTAAGCGTTTTTGATGCTTTTGTTAAGCGTTTTTGCATGCGTTTTTGCAATACAATTGAATGTATGCAGAAACGCATGCGTTTCCGCAAAATTAAGGGAACATGCTGCGTTTTTCTCTGCTAAGCGTTTCCGCAGCGGAAAAAAACGCACCAATAGGACATGTGCGGATTCTATTATGATTACATTGGATGCTTTTCTAAAGCGTTTCAGCAGCAGAAACGCTTGTCTAAAAGCGCTGTGGAAACGCTTAAAAAACACAACGTGGGCACACAGCTTTAGCGTGTGACAGCTGCCAAACATAAAAACCCGCTATAAATAGTAACTCAAACCCCCCTTTACCACCCCCTTAGTTAGGGAAAAATAATAAAATTAAAAAAATGTATTTCCATTTTCCCGTTAGGGTTAGGGCTAGGGTTAGGGCTGAGATTAGGGTTAGGGGTGTGTTGGGGTTAGGGTTGGAGTTAGAATTGGGGGTTTCCACTGTTTGGGCACATCAGGTGCTCTCCAAACGCAACATGGCGTCTGATCTCAATTCCAGCCAATTCTGCGTTGAAAAAGTCAAACGGTGCTCCTTCCCTTCCAAGCTCTGCCATGCGCCCAAACAGTGTTTTACCCCCACATATGGGGTATCAGCCTACTCAGGACAAATTGCAAAACAACTTTTGGGGTCCAATTTCTCCTGTTTCCCTTAGGAAAATAAAAAATTGGGGACTAAAAGATCATGTTTGTGGAAAAAATATGATTTTTTTATTTTCACGCCCGGGCGTTATAAACTTCTGTGAAGCACTGGGGGGTTCAAAGTGCTCACCACACATCTACAGTTGTGGCCAAAAGCATTGACACCCCTGCAATTCTGTCAGATAGTACTCAGTTTCTTCCTGAAAATGACTGCAAACACAAATTCTTTGGTATTATTGTCTTCATTTAATTTGTCTTAAATGAAAAAACACAAAAGAGAATGAAGCAAAAAGCAAAACATTGATCATTTCACACAAAACTCCAAAAATGGGCCAGACAAAAGTATTGGCACCCTCAGCCTAATACTTTGTTGCACAACCTTTAGCCAAAATAACTGTGACCAACCGCTTCCGGTAACCATCAATGAGTTTCTTACAATGCTCTGCTGGAATTTTAGACCATTCTTCTTTGGCAAACTGCTCCAGGTCCCTGATATTTGAAGGGTGCCTTCTCCAAACTGCCATTTTTAGATCTCCCCACAGGTGTTCTATGGGATTCAGGTCTGGACTCAATGCTGGCCACCTTAGAAGTCTCCAGTGCTTTCTCTCAATCCATTTTCTAGTGCTTTTTGAAGTGTGTTTTGGGTCATTGTCCTGCTGGAAGACCCATGACCTCTGAGGGAGACCCAGCTTTCTCACACTGGGCCCTACATTATGCTGCAAAATTTGTTGGTAGTCTTCAGACTTCATAATGCCATGCACACGGTCAAGCAGTCCAGTGACAGAGGCAGCAAAGCAACCCCAAAACATCAGGGAACCTCCGCCTTGTTTGACTGTAGGGACCGTGTTTTTTTCTTTGAATGCCTCTTTTTTCTCCTGTAAACTCTATGTTGATGCCTTTGCCCAAAAAGCTCTACTTTTGTCTCATCTGACCAGAGAACATTCTTCCAAAACTGCGCACGGTAGACACAGGAACATTCAGGTCTTTGGAGATGGACTTGTAGCCTTGAGATTGCTCATGCTTCCTCACAATTTGGTTTCTCAAGTCCTCAGACAGTTCTTTGGTCTTCTTTCTTTTCTCCATGCTCAATGTGGTACACAAAAGGACACAGGACAGAGGTTGAGTCAACTTTAATCCATGTCAACTTTAGTCCATGTCAACTGGCTGCAAGTGTGATTTAGTTATTGCCAGCACCTGTTAGGTGCCACAGGTAAGTTACAGGTGCTGTTAATTACACAAATTAGAGAAGCATCACATGATTTTTCGAACAGTGCCAATACTTTTGTCCACCCTCTTTTTTATGTTTGGTGTGGAATTATATCCAATTTGGCTTTAGGACAATTGTTTTTGTGTTTTTTCATGTAAGACAAATTAAATGAAGATAATAATACCAAAGAATTTGTGTTTGCAATCATTTTCAGGAAGAAACTGAGTATTATCTGACAGAATTGCAGGGGTGTCAATACTTTTGGCCACAACTGTAGATGAGTTCCTTAAGGGGTCTAGTTTCCAAAATGGGGTCACTTGTGGGGGGTTTCCACTGTTTAGGTACATCAGGGGCTCTCCAAAGGCAACATGACACCCACAGACCATTCCATCAAAGACTGCATTACAAAACGTCACTACTTCCCTTCCGAGCCCCGACGTGTGCCCATACAGTAGTTTTCTCCCACATATGGGGTATCAGCATACTCAGGACAAATTAGACAACAACTTTTGGGGTCCAATTTCTCCTGTTACCCTTGGGAAAATAAAAAAATGGGGACTAAAAGATCATGTTTGTGGAAAAAATATGATTTTTTTTATTTTCAAGCCCGGGTGTTATAAACTTCTGTGAAGCCCTTGGGGGTTCAAAGTGCTCACCACACATCTAGATAAGTTCCTTGGGGGGTCTAGTTTCCAATATGGTGTCATTTGTGGGGGGTTTCCACTGTTTAGGCACATCAGGGGCTTTCCAAACGCGACATGGTGTCCGATCTCAATTCCAGCCAAAAAAGTCAAATGGTGCTGCTACCCTTCCGAGCTCTGCCATGCGCCCAAATAGTCATTTGCAAAGAAAAAGACACACTGGCGCTACAAACACACAGGCAAATGAATAAGCTGCTGGCACACCAGGCAGAAAAGGTGTGCTGTCTGCCACTGAGAAAACAAAACAACTGAACTAGAAGTGGCCGCGCTTAAACGCTGTGTGATGGATTAATGAAACAAACTGAAAGTGAAACTAAACAGTACTCACTATTGTGAAGACTGGCTGAAGCTAATCGTATTGTTCTTTGAATCAGGAAAAAAAAAACTGTAGACTCAAGCAGAACCAAGGAGCGTCCTCCCGTTTGTAAAAAGACACAGCTCCCCGCAAAGGAGCACGTCCCCCTGAGCGGCAGACAGCCACGGCCGATGGCGCCGCCGGACAGTAGCGTGGTGAGCAAGGGGCGTGGCCGGCGAGGGGAGTGAATAGTGGGTGGTGACGTCACCAGTCCGTACAAGACGGACATGTGCAAGGGCCAATCCTGACGCGTTTCAGGGGAGCCGTCCCCCTTCCTCAAAGGTATGGATCTTGCACTACCGCCCACACTTTAAATACCCCTGCCTCCACCTAAAAAATGACGCAAGCATATCCCTTTATGTGGCAAAATGCCCTCAAAATGAATATTAATAATAAACAACAATAAATAAACTTTATTCAAATAGAGTAATTTAAAACCCAAATGCAAACTGCTTAAAATCAGTTCAATACCGAATTATGCAAACCCCATACCCCCAAAAAAATAAATATAAATATAAATAAATAAAATCCACCTAGACTCAACCCTCGACATAAAACTTATTGCAGGGATATAGTAAAATGTCCCTGCAATAAGTTTTATGTTGGTCGTACAAAAAGAAAACTCAAACAGAGAATAAAAGAACATCTGGACAATATTTCCAAGGGATTTTTAGGACACCCGCTGTCCCGCCATTTTGTGGAGAAACATGGCGGGACAAGTTTGGGGTCCACCTTTTTTGGTATTCAAAAGGTTCGAAAAAATCCGAGGGGTGGGGATTATATTAAGAGTATGTCGAGGGTTGAGTCTAGGTGGATTTTCACACTGGATAGTTTGGTGCCAAATGGGCTTAATCATGAAATTGAATTATATGCGTTGTGACCCATTCAGATACTAATCATTGCTGGAATTTTAATTATAAACCTATATATTTATTTTTTTGGGGGTATGGGGTTTGCATAATTCGGTATTGAACTGATTTTAAGCAGTTTGCATTTGGGTTTTAAATTACTCTATTTGAATAAAGTTTATTTATTGTTGTTTATTATTAATATTCATTTTGAGGGCATTTTGCCACATAAAGGGATATGCTTGCGTCATTTTTTAGGTGGAGGCAGGGGTATTTAAAGTGTGGGCGTTAGTGCAAGATCCATACCTTTGAGGAAGGGGGACGGCTCCCCCGAAACGCGTCAGGATTGGCCCTTGCACATGTCCGTCTTGTACGGACTGGTGACGTCACCACCCACTATTCACGCCCCTCGCCGGCCACGCCCCTTGCTCACCACGCTACTGTCCGGCGGCGCCATCGGCCGTGGCTGTCTGCCGCTCAGGGGGACGTGCTCCTTTGCGGGGAGCTGTGTCTTTTTACAAACGGGAGGACGCTCCTTGGTTCTGCTTGAGTCTACAGTTTTTTTTCCTGATTCAAAGAACAATACGATTAGCTTCAGCCGGTCTTCACAATAGTGAGTACTGTTTAGTTTCACTTTCAGTTTGTTTCATTAATCCATCACACAGCGTTTAAGCGCGGCCACTTCTAGTTCAAATAGTCATTTACACCCACATATGGGGTATCAGCGTACTCAGGACAAATTGCACAATAACTTTTAGGGTCCTGTTACCCTTGGGAAAATAAAAATTGGGAGTGAAAAGATCATTTTTGTGGAAAAAATATGATTTTTTAATTGTACTGCTGTACGTTATAAACTTCTGTGAAGCCCTTGGGAGTTCAAAGTTCTCACCACACATCTAGATGAGTTCCTGGCTTAAGGGGTCTAGTTTCCAAAATGGGGTCACTTGTTGGGGGTTTCCACTGTTTAGACACATCAGGGGCTGTCCAAACGTGACATGTTGTCCGATCTGAATTCCAGCCAATTTTGCATTGAAAAAGTCAAACGGCGCTCTTTCCTTTCTGAGCTCTGCCATGTGCTGAAACAGTGGTTCCCCCCACATATCAGATATTGGCGTACTCAGGACAAATTGCACAATAACTTTTCCAGTCCAATTTCTCCTGTTACCCTTGGTAAAATAAAAAAAATTGGACCTGAAGTAATATTTTTGTAAAAAAAAGTTAAATGTTCATTTTTTTTAAACATTCAAAAAATTCCTGTGAAGCACCTGAAGGGTTAATAAACTTCTTGAATGTGGTTTTGAGCACCTTGAGGGGTGCAGTTTTTAGAATGGTGTCACTTTTGGGTATTTTCTATCATATAGACCCCTCAAAGTGACTTCAAATGTGATGTGGTCCGTAAAAATAAAATGGTGCTGTAAAAATGAGAAATCGCTGTTCAACTTTTAACCCTTATAACTTCCTAACAAAAAAAAATTGTTTCCAAAATTGTGCTGATGTAAAGTAAACTTGTTGGAAATGTTACTTATTAAATTTTTTGTGTGCCATATCTCTGTGACTTAAGGGCATAAAAATTCAAAGTTGGAAAATTGCGAAATTTTCGCCAAATTTCCATTTTTTTCACAAATAAACGCAAGTTAATTGAATGAAATTTTACCACTAACATGAAGTACAATATGTCACGAGAAAACAATGTCAGAATCACCGGGATCTATGGAAGCGTTCCAGAGTTATTACCTCATAAATGGACAGTGGTCAAAATTGTAAAAATTGGCCCGGTCATGAACGTGCAAACCACCCTTGGGGGTAAAGGGGTTAAAGAGACCATCAACAGGGTTTTGCTACCTCATTTGAGAGCAGCATAATGTACAGACAGAAACCCTGATTCCAGAGATGTGTCATTTACGGGGCTATTTGCTGTAGTTTTGATAAGGTCACTGTTTTATCAACAGGAGATTATTACTAGAGGACTAGTAAACCTGTTGCCTGGTAGTCCTCCATATTCATAAGCTTTGAATGACCCGATGTACACAGAAAGCTGTAAATTAGTGGTGTGGGTCGGGTTGTACAGAACTCAGCATTACAGATCTGCAGACTAAAACTGTGACACATGTAGGGATTCTACTCGCTCAGGTGCAGCGGGAGATAATCAGGAGGCCGGATCCTTTAAAGTTCATGCGGTTTATTGCATCATAAACCCATCAAGAAGCATGTAACAACGAAAATAGCCTTTAGCTTAGGCAAAAGCAAACAGAAATGTCCGTTAACTCAGGCTCAGACCTGGAGCTTCAGTACACACGGGAGGCTTAGTCCTCCCCACCTACAGCTCCCTGGTTCAGGAGCAGGCTACATTATAAGGGTGTAGCCACACCCATGAACCCAGCAGCTGTAGGTCACGTGACTGTGACCTCACCACAGGTCCTTGCAAAACAGTAATACAGCAATATCTATTATGCCTTACATTACGGAGACAAGCCATCTCTGAGACACATATCTCCCATCGATTATACAACCCTTAGCCACGCCACACATATCACTGGAATAATGGTCTCTGTACTGTTATTCCAGGGAGGAACACGATGATTCGACATGGCTCATAGTAGAGCGAGTGTCAGACAAGACTGCATCCTGTCACCATTTCTTTTCAATTTACATGCAAAAGCTATTTTCAGGTAGGCTAGATTTGCCAAAAAAGAAGAAGGAATCAAAATTGCTGGACGAATCATCAACAATCTTATATACGCAGATGATACAACATTGATAGCTACAAGATTAGATGGAATGAAGAACTCATTATGGAGTGTCAAGATGGAAAGCTTGAACATGGGATGCCTACTCAACACAAAGAAGATGAAGATATTGACTACTTCCAGGTATGACTGTGACACAATTGAGATGGACGGCGATGAACTAGAAGTTGTAAAGGACTTCAACCTGTTTGGATCGATGATCTCAAGAAGCAGCGATGACACCGGAAGTGAATAGGAGAATAACTATGGGCAAATCAACACCGAAGTCACTGGACCAAGTCTTCAAGTTGATGAACATTTCACTGGTGACAAAGACACAGCTCATACATACTTTAGTTTAGTCTTTCCTGTAATAACATATGGATGTGAATCCTGGACAATAAACAAGACAAAAGAAGAATCAATGTCTTTGAAATGTGGTGCTGGAGAAGGATGTTACCAATAGCATGGATGGCAAGAAGAAAAAACAAATCAATTTTACAACAAATCAAGGTAGGCATGTCACTCGAAGCAAGTCTCACCAAGCTACGACTTGCTTACTTTGGACCCAAACGAAGAGAGCAATCACTGGAGAAGGACATCATGGTTGGAAGTATAGAAGACAGAAGGTAAAGCAGAAGAACAGCAACCTAATGGCTTGAAACTATCAAGATAACGGCAGAGAAGACCCTGGTGGACCTGTATAGGCTTTCACAAGATTGCTCTTCTTACAGATCATTCATTGATCTAGCTGATATAGCTCAAAATTGAGCTGAAGGCTGTTAATAATGATAAATAATAATAAACCCCTACATTATGCTGCTCTCAGATGGGTGGCAAAAACCTGGTGACAAATTCCCTTTACACGAGCAGCAATACACATAAAATAATGACATAATATGTGCAGAACCTTTTACTCATGGCAGTTCCAGCAATGCTTCCACGATGCTTCTCTTTACAATGGCTACAGTTGTCTTAGGTTGTATGCCCCAAATGGTGTCTACAGCCAATCACTGGCCTCAGTGGTCTCTCTTGAGCCACATTCTACTGTGATAATTGAAGCCAAAGTAAACAAAAGCATCAGTGACATGGCATTGGGAATAAAAGGCTGAGCATATATGTAATTCCGGGATTTTACATATATTGTTGCCTCTGTGAAGGATTTTCAATATCTTGGATAACCCCTTTAAGCAAACCACATTATCTTGTAACAACATATATCCAAATGTTGCGACAGTCAAGTTGGCCATGCTGGTTGAAAATGGATATACATGGGGGGCGAGGCCTAGCTCACAGACATGTGAGACAGGTTTCTTGGGAGCTCTGAAGGGACACCTCAAAATCCGACTTTTAACTCAACTTCAGCTAGGCATCCTGTCTCCAAATATCTCTCAGAGTCCTTCTGGCACTATGAGGATACTTTGGGCTCCAAAAGATATCATCTAAATCAACTTTTGAGAGAAGATAGGTATTGAGGCCCACATCCTCACCAGATCTCACTTCTGGGCCTGCCAGTACTTACACCACAGGATTTCTACCTTAAGGACCCCTCAAATTCTGCAAGGCATCACCGATGAGGCACCCATCTGCAACCCCCAGGACCCCCTAATCTTCATCTGGGCTCCAACAGAAGGAAAAAGCCACAAAAAGCGAGAATTAGGCCGCCGCCAGCCGCAGATCGCAGCTGCGACCCTGCGTCAGAAGACCGGGATAACAGACCCTCACAGCGGTTCTACAACGATTCAGTGGTGAAGAGGACGAGTGACATCTCAGCTGTGACCCCTTCTCAGGTACTGGGATGGCGACTCAGACTGTGGATCCTTTGAGAGAACGGGGTGCGATTGTGAGTATAGCGCTCACCGACTTCACCCCTTGCCACCCCCTTGGGCGACTTCTCCAGTGGTTTGACTACCTCCATCAGCTCCCGAAGCTTTGCCGTGCGGGGCTCTCTGGTCGCAGCTGCGGCGTCTCCAGTGCGAGATAAACCCCTCCCACCTCTACTGCAGCCGGCCCTTGTTCTCCCCAGCGACCCCGCTGCGTCTCTATAACTCACGCAGTCTGCTCGTCCCTTCTGGAGCTGCAGGGACATCTCCACCTCCCTGCCGCAGCAGCGGAGAGGCTCACTAGCTGATTACAGGCAACTGTCTTCAGCTTTGAGGGGAGAACTTCCTTTACATGCAAGCTGCGATCTCTGCCTATAAAACGTGACGCAGCTGCGGCGTCTCCGGGAGCGCAGGGGAAACTCCTACTTTTGCTTTCGGTTTCACTGTAGCCGACTCCCGCTCTCCCCGGCGATCCCCGATGCGTACTTATAACTCTCGCTGCCTACTCATCCCTTTTGGAGCAGCGGGGACTTCTCCATCCCCCTGTAGCAGTGGTGGAGAGGCCCACAGAGTATATACAATTTACAGTCTTCACTCCCATATAAGGGATCTCTTTCTGCATCAAAGTTGCGACCTCCAATCACAGCACCTACATCCTCTGCATCTCCTAAGCTGTTTACATATACTTTAACAGTAAATTGATTCACAGGTGATTGCTTCTGGGTCACAACTAGTTCTTAGGACCTCACTGTTCCATGCGACGCTAGGTCCAACTGTGATAAGGACCTACTTACATTAGCCTAACAGCGTCTGGTGATCTCTGTTGCGACATCCTTTGGGATCCTATTTTAGTTTGCAGCTGCGATCTCAACGATAATTAAAGAACCTACTACAACCTTAGAAGAGACCCCAAATTCTGCATTGGCATCCCTTCTGGACCTAATCCTAGTGTCTCTGAGATTAAAGCACTTAAGTTGTTGCACCTAGTAACCTGAACTATTATACTGAAAGTTTTGTTTATATATCTCTTGGGTCAACTCTGCTACTTTGTGGATCAATATTGACTTTCTTGTGGAATTTACCTTAATTCTAGTATATTCCGTGATTGATTCTAGTAACTGCTACATCCGTATATGATGTGAATAATTCTGGTAACTTTTAGTGATTCTAGTGTTTTCTAACCCGAATTTTACTCTAGTATATTTCCTCATATTGTTATCACTCTGTAGAATTGTACTGCAGGAATCACTTCTCTTCTTGTTCTGCCATCAATCCAGCCAAGACGAGTAACCCAAGACAAAGAGGTAATTTTGTTATAATTTAGAGGGGAGTACACAAATTTTACTTAACATACACACAATGAAAAATTCCAGGTCACTCGTAAAGTCTAATACCTCATCTTCCACAAACCATGTAGAAAAAATTACCATTCAAATGACCAAGCTAAGGTCCTTAGTCCACTCACATCTAGGTCTCCGCTAAAAAGAGACGAGATTCTTTTGGGATCTAAACTCCGGAGTCAAAATAGGCCTGAAACCACCCACTCTAAAAAGAATCTCCTATCCGATGAGATGGACTTATCACTCAATTCCAAAAGAGACCCCAGGGTCTTGGGGAGAGAAACACTCTGCCTTATCTCGAGAAGCCTCAGAAGAGGATGAGGATTCAATCGATTACTCCCCTAATGTTAGTCCAGCTAAAAATAAGCCTAGACTGGACGCTCCCCAACAAGACTAACTCTAATTTCCCTCCTCTCTCTGCGTCCAAAGCTGGTCAAACCCTCTCTATTGATAACATTGAACATCTCCTAAATAAACTAATGGATAATATTGATAAGAAATTTGAGCTTCGTTTTAATAGACACGAAAACAAAATGGATAGAGCATTGGCCAAATTCGAAATGACACTTGCAGAACAAGAAATACGAATTGTAAGACTATAACACAAAGCCACAGACTCTACAGTTGATATTGAATACCTGTCCTCAGAAATGCAAAAACTTAGAACGAAACTGGCGGACTTAGAGGACAGAATTCGCTGCAATAATCTTAAAATACGTGGCATACCTGAGGACATTGCACAAGAAAATCTAGCTGCCCATGTAAAATCCATTTTTCAAAAAGCTATACCATCACTCACGGAATCTGAATTGATAATAGATAGGATCCATAGGCTGCCATGTCCATCAGGGATCCCAATTGAATCTCCTAGGGATACAATCCTTCGGATTCATTTCTTTAAAACAAAAGAGAAAATTCAGCAATACCTAAAGTTAGAGAAGACCTTCCCGGAACCCTTTAAAGGTCTAAAGACTTTTGCAGATTTATCCCAGGAAACATTGGATCTACGGAGGTCCTTCCACAAAATCACTGCAGCCCTTAGGGATAAAGAGATCGATTACACATGGGGTTTTCCCATTAAGTTACTAATCCACTTCAGGGGTAAAACTATACCAATATTCTCCCCGGAAGAAGGGGCAAACTTCCTGAGATCTCTGGCTGAGCCTTCCCACTCCAGGGACAATAGATGAATAGTTTACTCACTTACATAGGTTTTGCTTACATCAAGCACACCTGGCTTGCTTTACCTCAACACTGAGGTTCTACCCAAAAATTCCCAACCACGTATTATACCCCCATTAGGTTAGAAGTACCTTTCTTTTGAGCAAGGCACCTATTGGAGAGCTTTACACAGTTCTTCTGGTTCGAGACTACAGTACTGTAGGCACCTAAATTCACTGTTTATGCTATAAGTATACTGTTTGGTGCACTCCGTGCTTGAAGTTGGTTGTTGTTTATTAAGGTTATTAAATTTCCTACAGGACAAGTTCTTGAGTGATTGGTCATATTGACACTTTGAAACTCAGCTATCTGGCTGATATCTTTCTCACATACTTATGATAGCTGTATAAATGAGTATCAAACTTATCACGTACAATGTAAGAGGGCTAAATAGCCCCCATAAGAGGTTCCAACTCTGGAGAGAGCTTAAGAAGTCAAAGGCTGACATTATTTGCGTCCAGGAGACGAAGTTTCTGGACGGTAACTATCCATATTTTCACTACAATGGGTTCCCCCATATATATGAATCTAATAACAAGAAGAAGGCAGGAGTCCTTACAATTATTAAAAATTCGGTCCCATTTGAATTCCTAGAGGAGTATAAAGATGACATGGGCAGATATCACATCCTGATATGTAATATAAATGACCAGTTATCCACAATAGTAAATATTTACGCCCCGAACCGTCAACAAATTAGGTTCCTCAATAAGTTGCAGAGAAAACTGTCTTTGGTGAGAAAAGGTGTGCTACTGATGCTAGGAGACTTCAATGTGGTTCCCGACAGGCTGGTGGACTCCTCCTCGCAAACAAGAACTGAAGCCTGTAACTTGAATGACTGGCTTTTCAGAAATGAACTCTATGACGTATTCAGGTGCATAAACACCTCGTCAATAGAGTTCAGTTATTTTTCAGATGTCCACCAGACTGCCTCAAGGATAGATCTGATAATCGCTGACATTTAGTCTCTTCAAAAGTTTAACAAGGTAACTATAGGAGTTAGATCAATATCCGACCATGGTCCAGTCACAGGAGAACTAACGTTAGGTCCCCTACTGAACAATAGACAATTATGGAAATGCAATTCCAATTTAATTCACGATCCTATCCATAAAAATTCAATCGAAAAGTCCATAAAGAATTATTTTAAGGAAAATGGCCCTGACTCCACCACCCCATTCACAAGATGGTGTGCCCATAAGGCAGTCCTCAGAGGAGTGATTATCGGCATATCATCCAAAGTAAAAAAAGAAAATAGAACCAAGGTTAAAGAAATACAGGACATAATTAGAGACAAGGAAAAAGCTCAATTAAAACTCCTATCACCCTCTACCTTCATACAAACAGAGCTACTAAACCTCCGACAACGTCTTAGAAATCTACTCTTCTCTTCATATGATGCTGCCATCAAATCTTAACGTTATAAATACTATACTTCCCTCAATAAAGCAACAAGGTACATGACAAATCGCATAAAAAAGAAGCGAATTCATAACAGGATAATTACCGATAACAACTCCATTCTTTCTCACCCTCAGGATATAGTCCAAGAATTTTCTAAATATTATCAAAAGTTATATAATCTAAAATTAATCCCACAACATCCCCAACCATCAAAGACGGATATTGAGTCATATTTAGCATCAATCAACCTCCCAACTCTTTCGCCAGATGACCTCAATTTCCTAACTTCCCCATTCTCTAAAAATGAGATTGAAGACACCATAAAACGACTTCCTCTACTAAAATCACCGGGTCCTGATGGCTTTGGGAATGCTTATTGCAAAGCATTTAACAATACTCTCCCCTCATCTAGCAGATACCTTCAATTGGGCAGCAAAACATGGTTCATTTCCAACAGAAATGCTGGAAGCGTCAATAACACTCATTCCAAAGCCAAAAGGAGATCCGGAAAAAGTAGGTAGTTATAGGCCCATTTCTTTAATAAATACGGCCCTAAAAATATATTCGAAAATAATTGCTAGCATACTGAGTACAATTTTGCCCTCCCTAATTGGAAATGATCAGATGGGGTTTGTTAGGCGAAGACAACCACCAGATGCTACGAGAAGGGTCATCAATTCATTGAGAATGGTTGCTCTTACAAAAACTCCTACGGCCTTTATTTCTTTGGATGCAGAAAAGGCCTTTGACTGCCTGGGATGGGTCTTCCTTGAACAAACCTTACGTAAATTCGGTTTTAACAATAATTTAATTACCTCAATAATGGCCTTGTACTCAAACCCAATAGCTAAGATTGTTTCCAGCAACTACGCTTCTGATGTCTTTCCAATCACGAATGGCACCAGACAAGGCTGCCCATTATCCCCCCTTTTGTTTATTTTAGCGATGGAGCCAATGGCTGAACACATCAGGCAAAACGATAAGATAAAAGGGCTGATAACAAAAAATCATCAGCACAAACTAAATTTATTTGCTGACAACGTTATTCTGACCCTCATGGACCCTGATAATTCTATTCCAGAAGCCTTAGAGGAATTGAAAAAATTTTCGGCCTGCTCCAATTTCAAAATTAACGAAAGCAAATCCAACATTCTCCCCCTTAACCTTAGCAACCAACAAATAAATTCAATTAAATATATCTCATCCCTCAATTGGCAAACTAAAAATATTGAATACCTCAGAATAATTTTAAATAAAAACCTACGTGATACAGTACAAGACAATATAAAAATATTAACGGAAGTCATTGAAAAAGACTGCTCTATTTTTAGAGACATGGACCTATCATGGTGGGGTAGGAATTTCACAGTCAAAATATTTATACTCCCGAAGGTACTGTACGTCCTGAGGTGCTTACCCCTCCCGTTTCCAACTATTCAATTGACAAATCTCCAAACTATACTAAATAATTTTACTTGGCTAAACAAAAAACCAAGGACATCTAATAAAGCCTTGTATAAAAAGAAATTGAATGGAGGAATGGGAATACCGAGTATTTCGGCTCACTACCATACAACACTATTAAAACAAAGTTCTCAATGGTTCAATCAAGAAAATCCACCAGCATGGTTGCATTTAGAGATTGAGATTAATAATAACAAGCATCCAAGGGTCATTATCTCAAATACCATATTTAACTGTACATTTGACTGTAAAGCACATCCAATCTTTCAGGCTCTTTGCCTTGGAAGAAACTCTCCACTCCAAAGAGAGGAACCGCTAAAAAGATAATCCTGAAAACCTTACCTCTTACACTAGTATACTCAATAATGAAACTAGATCTCCCTGTAAGGTGGTCTGAATTTGGAATTAAAAAACTGGGGGACATCTCCGACGGGGGGAAAAATGTCACCCTTTAGTGACGTAAAATCCAAATACAAAGTACCTTGGTCTATGTTTATGGAATATCAAATATTAAAGGACACTATCTTAGATTTCTTACAGAAAAGACCGATGTTTTCGGAACCTTCTGTTAAAATCCTAAGTA
This sequence comes from Dendrobates tinctorius, assembly GCF_039654945.1. Lineage (NCBI taxonomy): Eukaryota > Metazoa > Chordata > Amphibia > Anura > Dendrobatidae > Dendrobates > Dendrobates tinctorius. The sequence continues at coordinate 450,308 of NW_027362086.1, forward strand.
ATGTAGGCAACACAATATTCTGGAGCCACAAGTTCATATATGACAGTTTTAACCAGGACTCCTCTCTCAAAAAAGATTCATATATGCTAACATGGGAGAAAGACGTCAAGGCATCCTTTTCAGCAGAAAGTTGGGAAGATGCATTGTCCTTATCTTATGCCTCGACCCTATCCATGACTTTACAGGAAACCTATTTTAAGGTGCTCTCCAGATGGTACTTTACGCCGATTCGTTTGGCTCATTTTGATCCCAACAGGTCACCACTTTGCTGGAGAAACTGCGGTAAAAGAGGTGACTTGTTACACATGTTCTGGAGTTGCCCTGTGACCCAATCCCTGTGGTCGCAGGTCTCCTCTGTTATACACAAAATATATGGTAAAACCTTCGTTCTCTCTCCACAGTCGGCACTACTCTCTAGAGCTGGATAGTCTGGACTTAGATGTCAAAACATTAATTGTACATTTATGTTTAGTTGTAAAAAACACTATTACGTATCATTGGAAGAGTTATACACTTCCTAGTCTTCAACACATCATAGATATCATGGCTCAACACAGAGCATACGAACTTAAATTTGCTCTGGCTAATGATCATTTTTCAAAGTTTTATACCAAATGGTCTAAGTGGGATCACATCTTTCCTACACCCATTACATAGGAAACTTCCCTTTAATTAAAAGCCAGATTTTGGTATTGTGTATTGTATATCATATAATGTGCCAATTACTCACTTGAACTAATTGTTTGTATTATTGTTCTTATGTTATTCTTTGAACATGGTATTGACCATGAACCAAAGTTCTCTGATTTGTTTCCCCTTCCCTTCCCCCCCCCACCCCTCTCCCACATTATGCAGACAATGAGTCTACTATGTTGTCATTATTATAATATAATAATAAAATGTTTGTAAAAGTAAAGAAAATGGATATACATTACTGAGGTCACGTGCTCTAAATGAATGGGCTGCTCACATGCCATGTTCAGGAACACTGACACAGGCATAGATGTGCCAATGATCCAATCTGTGCATACCCCAAAGCTGCAGCAGCATTGGAGAAGCAGAGACACTAAAGTTGGCTCGTGCGCCCCAATGATCTGGCTTTACATCAGTGCTTGCAGTGCCCTACTGAAAAGAGCTTGTAAACCCTGCGCCTGTGCAGCCACTAGACTGCAGCGGTGTCAGGTAACAGGACGATAAACATGAAATGGTAAAAATGAAACTCCCTCCATCTTGCCTCTTATTTTTACGAATGCCCTACAATTACTAATATAGGAATATTTTTTATTCTACAGCCAGCAATGACCAGTGCAACACAGATGCTATAGAAGGACAATGGTGCCACATGTTTAGTGAAATCAACTGCAAAAATGAGTTGTAGCCCAAAATACATGCAATTTAATAAAAAATGTCCCACTTGTGTCACGAGAGGTGTAAGGGTCCTGCTCACAAGAACAGACACAAGAGGTAAAAGTGATCAATCTTTACAATGGTCCTGCCATCATTTGTTAGCAAAAAACAGGGTGTGCATTATACTATGGGGCTGCATTATACTCTGGGGCTGCATTATACTATGGGGCTGCATTATACTATGGGGCTGCATTATACTCTGGGGCTGCATTATACTATGGGCTGCATTATACTATGGGGCTGCATTATATACTATGGGGCTGCATTATACTCTGGGGCTGCATTATACTATGGGGCTGCATTATACTCTGGGGCTGCATTATACTCTGGGGCTGCATTATACTATGGGGCTGCATTATACTATGGGGTGCATTATACTATGGGGCTGCATTATACTCTGGGGCTGCATTATACTATGGGGCTGCATTATACTATGGGGTGCATTATACTATGGGGCTGCATTATACTCTGGGGCTGCATTATACTATGGGGCTGCATTACACTCTGGGGCTGCATTATACTATGGGGCTGCATTATACTATGGGGCTGCATTATACTCTGGGGCTGCATTATACTATGGGGCTGCATTATACTCTGGGGCTGCATTATACTCTGGGGCTGCATTATACTATGGGGCTGCATTATACTCCGGGGCTGCATTATACTCTGGGGCTGCATTATACTCTGGGGCTGCATTATACTATGGGGCTGCATTATACTCTGGGACTGCATTATACTATGGGGCTGCATTATACTATGGGGTGCATTATACTATGGGGCTGCATTATACTATGGGGCTGCATTATACTCTGGGGCTGCATTATACTATGGGGTGCATTATACTATGGGGCTGCATTATACTATGGGGCTGCATTATACTCCGGGGCTGCATTCTACTCTGGGGCTGCATTATACTATGGGCTGCATTATACTCTGGGGCTGCATTATACTCTGGGGCTGCATTATACTCTGGGGCTGCATTATACTACGGGGTGCATTATACTATGGGGCTGCATTATACTCTGGGGCTGCATTATACTATGGGGTGCATTATACTATGGGGCTGCATTATACTCTGGGGCTGCATTATACTATGGGCTGCATTATACTATGGGGCTGCATTATACTATGGGGCTGCATTATACTCTGGGGCTGCATTATACTATGGGGCTGCATTATACTCTGGGGCTGCATTATACTCTGGGGCTGCATTATACTATGGGGGTGCATTATACTCCGGGGCTGCATTATACTCTGGGGCTGCATTATACTATGGGGGTGCATTATACTCTGGGGCTGCATTATACTCTGGGGCTGCATTATATACTATGGGGCTGCATTATACTATGGGGTGCATTATTTTATGGGGCTGCATTATACTCTGGGGCTGCATTATACTCTGGGGCTGCATTATACTCTGGGGCTGCATTATACTCTGGGGCTGCATTATACTATGAGGGTGTGTTTTACTGCCCCCCCTCCCCACACACACACACAGCGCCTGTGTCCTCTAGTCGGCCGTGTCAGGCACCATCACTGCACAGGCCTCCTGTCAGCCAGCGTAATTCACCAGCCCTGGCAAATACACCGCTATCATGGGAATCCCTAGTAAAAACTAGGGCTGGCGCCTCGAACTCCAGGACTCTGTAAATGTATTCTTGGTTGATAAAAAAATCTATGTGAGAAGCGGCCTCTGCTCAAAACTATCATGGGCTTGTAATGAGGCGGCTTCCTGGGGGCGTCCAGCCAGTGGGCAGCGTGCTGCAGCTCCTCACGTCTCCACACAAGGCCACTGCCCCGCACACGCAGCAGCTTGTAGCTCAGTAACAGCTGGGACGGCGCTCAGATGCAATTCCACAGAGCAGCCTTGTGAGGTCGCTGTAAAGAATGAGTACAGGCCTGCTGCAATACTCGGCTTGGCGACCCGTCTTTCCGACTCTGTATGACGCCAGTTTGGGCCACACTCTGCTGAGAGCCGTTTCCGTCCTCTATGGAGGAAGCCATTTTGTTGCAGTGAAACAATGTATCGCATGGCACACAGACTACGGTAAAATGGCCGCTAAGCAATACCGTTTTAACCCACAGGAGACAATTTGCAGCTCGTTCTCTTGTGGTAAAGCTCTTATTCTGTGCGGCATGGTAGCGCAGCAGACCTGATTGTACGGTAGGTGAAAGCTGTTCGCAGAATTGTCGCTCAGGATCTCTCCCGCCGCCTGTTCTTAGTTTGTTCCTCGGCTTAGACATTCGCTTCGTAAATCGTGAGTGCCTGACTGATATGGTGAAGAGAGGAACACTCGAGAATTGCTCAACTTGTAATAACGTATCACTGATAGAATCAAAGTGACAAATGTTCATTAGTGAGTGGTTGTATAGGGAGGCTATAGAGAGCGGCTGTATACAGAGGGTGTATAGGGAGGCTATAGAGAGCGCGGCTGTATACAGAGGGTGTATAGGGAGGCTATAGAGAGCGTGGCTGTATACAGAGGGTGTATAGGGAGGCTATAGAGAGCGGCTGTATACAGAGGGTGTATAGGGAGGCTATAGAGAGCGCGGCTGTATACAGAGGGTGTATAGGGAGGCTATAGAGAGCGCGGCTGTATACAGAGGGTGTATAGGGAGGCTATAGAGAGCGGCTGTATACAGAGGGTGTATAGGGAGGCTATAGAGAGCGCGGCTGTATACAGAGGGTGTATAGGGAGGCTATAGAGAGCGCGGCTGTATACAGAGGGTGTATAGGGAGGCTATAGAGAGCGGCTGTATACAGAGGGTGTATAGGGAGGCTATAGAGAGCGCGGCTGTATACAGAGGGTGTATAGGGAGGCTATAGAGAGCGGCTGTATACAGAGGGTGTATAGGGAGGCTATAGAGAAAGCGGCTGCATAGGGAGGCTATAGAGAGAGCGGCTGTATACAGAGGGTGTATAGCGATGGTATAGAGAGAGCGGCTGCATAGGGAGGCTATAGAGAGCGCGGCTGTATACAGAGGGTGTATAGGGAGGCTATAGAGAGCGCTGCTGTATACAGAGGGTGTATAGGGAGGCTATAGAGAAAGCGGCTGCATAGGGAGGCTATAGAGAGAGCGGCTGTATACAGAGGGTGTATAGCGATGGTATAGAGAGAGCGGCTGCATAGGAAGGCTATAGAGAGAGCGGCTGTATACAGAGGGTGTATAGCGAGAGCGGCTGTATACAGAGGGTGTATAGGGAGGCTATAGAGAGCGCGGCTGTATACAGAGGGTGTATAGGGAGGCTATAGAGAAAGCGGCTGCATAGGGAGGCTATAGAGAGAGCGGCTGTATACAGAGGGTGTATAGCGATGGTATAGAGAGCGGCTGCATAGGGAGGCTATAGAGAGAGCGGCTGTATACAGAGGGTGTATAGGGAGGCTATAGAGAGAGCGGCTGCATAGGGAGGCTATAGAGAGCGGCTGTATACAGAGGGTGTATAGCGATGGTATAGAGAGAGCGGCTGCATAGGGAGGCTATAGAGAGCGCGGCTGTATACAGAGGGTGTATAGGGAGGCTATAGAGAGCGCTGCTGTATACAGAGGGTGTATAGGGAGGCTATAGAGAAAGCGGCTGCATAGGGAGGCTATAGAGAGAGCGGCTGTATACAGAGGGTGTATAGCGATGGTATAGAGAGAGCGGCTGCATAGGGAGGCTATAGAGAGAGCGGCTGTATACAGAGGGTGTATAGGGAGGCTATAGAGAAAGCGGCTGTATAGGGAGGCTATAGAGAGAGCGGCTGTATACAGAGGTTGTATAGGGAGGCTATAGAGAGAGCGGCTGCATAGGGAGGCTATAGAGAGAGCGGCTGTATACAGAGGGTGTATAGCGATGGTATAGAGAGAGCGGCTGCATAGGGAGGCTATAGAGAGAGCGGCTGTATACAGAGGGTGTATAGGGAGGCTATAGAGAGCGCGGCTGTATACAGAGGGTGTATAGGGAGGCTATAGAGAAAGCGGCTGCATAGGGAGGCTATAGAGAGAGCGGCTGTATACAGAGGGTGTATAGCGATGGTATAGAGAGAACGGCTGCATAGGGAGGCTATAGAGAGAGCGGCTGTATACAGAGGGTGTATAGGGAGGCTATAGAGAGAGAGGCTGCATAGGGAGGCTATAGAGAGAGCGGCTGTATACATAGGGTGTATAGGGAGGTTATAGAGAAAGCGGCTGCATAGGGAGGCTATAGAGAGCGGCTGTATACAGAGGGTGTATAGCGATGGTATAGAGAGAGCGGCTGCATAGGGAGGCTATAGAGAGAGCGGCTGTATACAGAGGGTGTATAGCGAGGGTATGGAGAAAGCGGCTGCATAGGGAGGCTATAGAGAGAGCGGCTGTATACAGAGGGTGTATAGCGATGGTATAGAGAGAGCGGCTGTATACAGAGGGTGTATAGCGAGAGCGGCTGTATACAGAGGGTGTATAGGGAGGCTATAGAGAGCGCGGCTGTATACAGAGGGTGTATAGGGAGGCTATAGAGAGCGCGGCTGTATACAGAGGGTGTATAGGGAGGCTATAGAGAGCGCGGCTGTATACAGAGGGTGTATAGGGAGGCTATAGAGAAAGCGGCTGCATAGGGAGGCTATAGAGAGAGCGGCTGTATACAGAGGGTGTATAGCGATGGTATAGAGAGAGCGGCTGCATAGGGAGGCTATAGAGAGAGCGGCTGTATACAGAGGGTGTATAGGGAGGCTATAGAGAGAGCGGCTGCATAGGGAGGCTATAGAGAGCGGCTGTATACAGAGGGTGTATAGGGAGGCTATAGAGAAAGCGGCTGCATAGGGAGGCTATAGAGAGAGCGGCTGTATACAGAGGGTGTATAGCGATGGTATAGAGAGAGCGGCTGCATAGGGAGGCTATAGAGAGAGCGGCTGTATACAGAGGGTGTATAGCGATGGTATAGAGAGAGCGGCTGCATAGGGAGGCTATAGAGAGCGCGGCTGTATACAGAGGGTGTATAGAGAGGCTATAGAGAAAGCGGCTGCATAGGGAGGCTATAGAGAGAGCGGCTGTATACAGAGGGTGTATAGCGATGGTATAGAGAGAGCGGCTGCATAGGGAGGCTATAGAGAGCGCGGCTGTATACAGAGGGTGTATAGGGAGGCTATAGAGAGCGCGGCTGTATACAGAGGGTGTATAGGGAGGCTATAGAGAAAGCGGCTGCATAGGGAGGCTATAGAGAGAGCGGCTGTATACAGAGGGTGTATAGCGATGGTATAGAGAGAGCGGCTGCATAGGGAGGCTATAGAGAGAGCGGCTGTATACAGAGGGTGTATAGGGAGGCTATAGAGAGAGCGGCTGCATAGGGAGGCTATAGAGAGAGCGGCTGTATACAGAGGGTGTATAGGGAGGCTATAGAGAAAGCGGCTGCATAGGGAGGCTATAGAGAGAGCGGCTGTATACAGAGGGTGTATAGGGAGGCTATAGAGAGCGCGGCTGTATACAGAGGGTGTATAGGGAGGCTATAGAGAAAGCGGCTGCATAGGGAGGCTATAGAGAGAGCGGCTATATACAGAGGGTGTATAGCGATGGTATAGAGAGAGCGGCTTCATAGGGAGGCTATAGAGAGAGCGGCTGTATACAGAGGGTGTATAGGGAGGCTATAGAGAGAGCGGCTGCATAGGGAGGCTATAGAGAGAGCGGCTGTATACAGAGGGTGTATAGGGAGGCTATAGAGAAAGCGGCTGCATAGGGAGGCTATAGAGAGAGCGGCTGTATACAGAGGGTGTATAGCGATGGTATAGAGAGAGCGGCTGCATAGGGAGGCTATAGAGAGAGCGGCTGTATACAGAGGGTGTATAGCGAGGGTATGGAGAAAGCGGCTGCATAGGGAGGCTATAGAGAGAGCGGCTGTATACAGAGGGTGTATAGCGATGGTATAGAGAGCGGCTGCATAGGGAGGCTATAGAGAGAGCGGCTGTATACAGAGGGTGTATAGCGAGAGCGGCTGTATACAGAGGGTGTATAGGGAGGCTATAGAGAGCGCGGCTGTATACAGAGGGTGTATAGGGAGGCTATAGAGAAAGCTGCTGCATAGGGAGGCTATAGAGAGAGCGGCTGTATACAGAGGGTGTATAGCGATGGTATAGAGAGAGCGGCTGCATAGGGAGGCTATAGAGAGAGCGGCTGTATACAGAGGGTGTATAGGGAGGCTATAGAGAGAGCGGCTGCATAGGGAGGCTATAGAGAGCGGCTGTATACAGAGGGTGTATAGGGAGGCTATAGAGAAAGCGGCTGCATACGGAGGCTATAGAGAGAGCGGCTGTATACAGAGGGTGTATAGCGATGGTATAGAGAGAGCGGCTGCATAGGGAGGCTATAGAGAGAGCGGCTGTATACAGAGGGTGTATAGCGATGGTATAGAGAGAGCGGCTGCATAGGGAGGCTGTAGAGAGCGGCTGTATACAGAGGGTGTATAGGGAGGCTATAGAGAGCGGCTGTATACAGAGGGTGTATAGGGAGGCTATAGAGAAAGCGGCTGCATAGGGAGGCTATAGAGAGAGCGGCTGTATACAGAGGGTGTATAGCGATGGTATAGAGAGAGCGGCTGCATAGGGAGGCTATAGACAGAGCGGCTGTATACAGAGGGTGTATAGCGATGGTATAGAGAGAGCGGCTGCATAGGGAGGCTATAGAGAGAGCGGCTGTATACAGAGGGTGTATAGCGATGGTATAGAGAGAGCGGCTGCATAGGGAGGCTATAGACAGAGCGGCTGTATACAGAGGGTATGGAGAGAACGGCTGCATAGGGAGGCTATAGAGAGAGCGGCTGTATACAGAGGGTGTATAACGAGAGCGGCTGTATACAGAGGGTGTATAGCGAGGGTATAGAGAAAGCGGCTGCATAGGGAGGCTATAGAGAGAGCGGCTGTATACAGAGGGTGTATAGCGAGGGTATAGAGAAAGCGGCTGCATAGGGAGGCTATAGAGAGAGCGGCTGTATACAGAGGGTGTATAGCGAGGGTATAGAGAAAGCGGCTGCATAGGGAGGCTATAGAGAGAGAGGCTGTATACAGAGGGTGTATAGCGAGAGCCGCTGTATACAGAGGGTGTATAGCGAGGGTATAGAGAAAGCAGCTGCATAGGGAGGCTATAGAGAGAGCGGCTGTATACAGAGGGTGTATAGCGAGAGCCGCTGTATACAGAGGGTATGGAGAAAGCGGCTGCATAGGGAGGCTATAGAGAGAGCGGCTGTATACAGAGGGTGTATAGCGAGGCTATAGAGAGAGCGGCTGTACACGGCGGGTGTATAGCGAGAGCGGCTGTATACAGAGTATGGAGAAAGCGGCTGCATAGGGAGGCTATAGAGAGAGCCGCTGTATAGCGAGGGTATAGAGAAAGCGGCTGCATAGGGAGGCTGTATAGCGAGGGTATAGAGAGAGCGGCTGTATTCGGAGGGTGTATAGCGAGAGTGGCTGTATAGGGAGGCTATAGAGAAGTGGGTGTATAGTGAGAGCGGCTGTATAGCGAGAGTGGCTGTATATCGATGGTATAGAGAGCGGCTGTATAGGGAGGCTGTATAGGGAGACTATAGAGAGCGGCTGTATATGGAGGGTGTATAGGGAGGCTATAGAGAAGTGGCTGTATATGAAGGGTGTATAGTGAGAGTGGCTGTATAGCGAGGGTATAGAGAGAGTGGCTGTATATCGATGGTATAGAGAGCGGCTGTATATGGAGGGTGTATAGCGAGAGTGGCTGTATAGGGAGGCTATAGAGAAGCGGCTGTATATGAAGGGTGTATAGCAAGGGTATAGAGAGCGGCTGTATAGGGAGACTATAGAGAGTGGCTGTATATGGAGGGTGTATTGTTGTGAGTTCATTTTTCCCTTCACCATTGAGGTCTGATGAACTCCCTCCTCTGGTGAAGGAAGGTAGTGAGGCTGATTACCAAACACCTGGGCAGCTAGATGATGATTGGGTGGCTGGAATTGAGGACTGGATATAAGGCTGCCGACGCCCTTCTTCCTGGCTGGTGATTTTCTTGCTGGATTCTTGGAGACCAGTCTGATTCCTGCATCTCAAAGCTAAGTTTTTCTGCTCTGCTTTGTACTCTTCAGTTTTGTTTTTGTTTTGCCTTGTTTTTTGGGAGTCTGCCATCCCCGGCCGGGGGTGAGCTGAATTCCATTTTTGTCTCTGATCTGTTGATCTTTTGCTCTGTCTTCAGAATATACCTGAGTGCTGATATAGTCTTTTGAAGCCTAGCGACTTCAGGGCCTGTTTTTCCTATCAGTCGGTTGGCTCATTTTGATAGGGTTTTTGCGGATGGCAGACAGCAGCTTTCCTATCCTGTCCTATGTAGTTAGCTTGGGCCCCATCATTTGCTCAACCTATCTTTCTATCTGTGTTAGTGTTTTCATCTTGCTTCACCGTCATTATATGTTGGGGGCTGCCTATTGCTTTGGGGTCTGCTCTGGGGCAGTTTAGTTTTTCCCCTTTCTGTCTTTAGGCTATGTAGTTCTCCGGCTGTGATCGAGGGGTCTAGGGCTCCGTAGGAACGCCCCACGGCTACTGCTAGTTGTTGTGGATAGGTCCAGGGGTCTGCAATCCAATAGCTGCCAACCTCTCTGGTTTTTCTGGACTTAGCTGGTATTTTGTTTTTTCCTCCTTCGGTGACTCATCATAACAGTGTATAGCGAGAGCAGCTGTATAGCGAGGATATAGAGAGCGGCTGTATATGGAGGCTGTATAGCGAGAGCGGCTGTATAGCAAGGGTATAGAGAGCAGCTGTATATGGAGGGTATAGCGCGAGCGGCTGTATATGGAGGCTATAGAGAGGGCGGCTGTATATGGAGGCTATAGAGAGGGCGGCTGTATATGGAGGCTATAGAGAGGGCGGCTGTATATGGAGGCTATAGAGAGGGCGGCTGTATATGGAGGCTATAGAGAGGGCGGCTGTATATGGAGGCTATAGAGAGGGCGGCTGTATATGGAGGCTGTAGAGAGGGCGGCTGTATATGGAGGCTGTAGAGAGGGCGGCTGTATAGGGAGGCTGTAGAGAGGGCGGCTGTATAGCGAGGCTGTAGAGAGGGCGGCTGTGTAGAGAGGGCGGCTGTATAGCGAGGCTGTAGAGAGGGCGGCTGTGTAGAGAGGGCGGCTGTATAGCGAGGCTGTAGAGAGGGCGGCTGTATAGCGAGGCTGTAGAGAGGGCGGCTGTATAGCGAGGCTGTAGAGAGGGCGGCTGTATAGCGAGGCTGTAGAGAGGGCGGCTGTATAGCGAGGCTGTAGAGAGGGCGGCTGTATAGCGAGGCTGTAGAGAGGGCGGCTGTATAGCGAGGCTGTAGAGAGGGCGGCTGTATAGCGAGGCTGTAGAGAGGGCGGCTGTATAGCGAGGCTGTAGAGAGGGCGGCTGTATAGCGAGGCTGTAGAGAGGGCGGCTGTATACGGAGGGTGTGTAGCGAGAGCGGCTGTATAGGGAGCAACTGTATAGGTAGGGTGTAGTGTGACTGCTGGGAAGGTATAGGGAGGTTGTAGAGAGAGTGGCTGTATAGGTATGGCATAGAGAGCAGCTGTGCGGTAGTGGCGGGGGGATGCGGAGAGCGGCCGTGCGGTAGTGGCGGGGGGATGCGGAGAGCGGCCGTGCGGTAGTGGCGGGGGGATGCGGAGAGCGGCCGTGCGGTAGTGGCGGGGGGATGCGGAGAGCGGCCGTGCGGTAGTGGCGGGGGGATGCGGAGAGGGGCCGTGCGGTAGTGGCGGGGGGATGCGGAGAGGGGCCGTGCGGTAGTGGCGGGGGGATGCGGAGAGGGGCCGTGCGGTAGTGGCGGGGGGATGCGGAGAGGGGCCGTGCGGTAGTGGCGGGGGGATGCGGAGAGGGGCCGTGCGGTAGTGGCGGGGGGATGCGGAGAGGGGCCGTGCGGTAGTGGCGGGGGGATGCGGAGAGGGGCCGTGCGGTAGTGGCGGGGGGATGCGGAGAGGGGCCGTGCGGTAGTGGCGGGGGGATGCGGAGAGGGGCCGTGCGGTAGTGGCGGGGGGATGCGGAGAGGGGCCGTGCGGTAGTGGCGGGGGGATGCGGAGAGGGGCCGTGCGGTAGTGGCGGGGGGATGCGGAGAGGGGCCGTGCGGTAGTGGCGGGGGGATGCGGAGAGGGGCCGTGCGGTAGTGGCGGGGGGATGCGGAGAGGGGCCGTGCGGTAGTGGCGGGGGGATGCGGAGAGGGGCCGTGCGGTAGTGGCGGGGGGATGCGGAGAGCGGCCGTGTGGAAGTGGCGGGGGGATGCGGAGAGCGGCTGTTTTCAGAAACAGTCCCGGCAAATTTTTAGTGTCCCAGGCCAATAAGGAGCAGAGTTTACCCAAACCTCACCTGTACCTGTACTGGATGTTTGCAGGCCTGAATCGTCCCTAAGTTGCAATTTGCCAACACCCTTGTTAGTAACTGCTCTTTGGCCAGTGAGTGACCAAAGTAGTCACTTACCCGACCCCTCAGAAGAGATTGGGAGGGACCTGGGCAGTATGACAGTACTGGGCAGTACTATGTAATGGGCAGCATGGAATCAGTATGTTGCTATTACAGTTGGTGTGACTCCCTGCCCATGACCCGTTCTATCCACCATGACCATAATGTGTGGCCCCTGGACGGAAGCACAAAGAACCAATTCTTACCTGACGGCATCTGTGGTTTTTTTTTTTTTTTAAATATTCGTCTTGATGCAATGTCACGTGTGTCATGTCACATTGTTTACGTTGTGCTGGTAATCAAAAGAGCTGTGGGTGCCATCAGGTAGGTGGCGGGTCTCGGGAGTGCCGTCCTATGGCCACAGATTACTGTCCTGGCAGATGGAATGGGTCTTGCCAATCGATTTGCAATTCTAGAGGGTATGCTGTCATTGGTATTTTAGACAAGTTGTGATAGCACCTTTTAATAAAGTGCTATTGCATTTTGCCAACCCACTTACATGACACTCTTGGGAATGTCGGACTGGGATCCCTCACTTGGCTCCACTGATTCATTCCAGGAAATGCATTGCATCTATGGTGATTGCGCCAGGGAAAACGACACCAGCAGGTCAAACTTACACACATGGTATATCGGATAATACCTCTACCATATATAAGTGATGTGGATTGTAGCTGCCTCTCACCAGCAACATATAGACCATACCAAAAAAACGGTGATCACAAGGCCAAAAATTGTTTAGAAAAAATGCATAATTTTATTTACATAACCAATTAGTAAAATCCGATCAGGTTAATTAGGGGAAAGGCATAGAAAAAAAACACACAAATATGGTGGTACACAAGCGCATACAAAGGGACGTACTCATCCAAGTAATATATACTGACAGTGTAATAATTTTAATTCGTGTGGATAAAGTTTACACATAGTATATATGGACACTAATGGAAAATCATGAACATGCAGTCAACTGGAGTATCTACCGCAATTAATCCCTATTGATGCATCCACAATGATCCCACCCCGCTAGCTGCTCACAACCTCCCATGATTCACAATATTATCGTAGTCAGGACAGTGCCAAGACACATAAGTAGTTAATTAACAAAAATATCAGCAGCAGGGGACGTGTCATACACCAGGATGAGCGTGTCCGCCCCGACACGCGTTTTGGTCCTCCTTCTTCAAGGGGCCTAAAGATCCACACTAATTAAAATTATTTTTGATATATAATTCTGATACACTGTCAGTATATATTACTTGGATGAGTACGTCCCTTTGTATGTGCATGTGTACCACCATATTTGTGTGTTTTTTCTATGCCTTTCCCCTAATTAACCTGTCGATCGGATTTTACTAATTGATAATGTAAAGAAAATTATGCATTTTTTCTAAACAATTTTTGGCCTTGTGATCACCGATTTTTTTTTTTTTTTTTTTTTTTTTTTTTTTTTTTTTTCGGCCAGGGAAAATGAGCAGCTGATTGCAGCTTTGTCAACGGGTTCTTTTTATGGGAGATTCAGTGCGCAATGAAACAGTGGTATGAGCTGTGCTGTCATTTACTGATAAATGTGCAGTTTGATAACTTGTTAAAGGGAATCTGTAAGTAGGATCAGCCCTTATAATTGTCTATTTGGGCATGTGGGTCATAGGAGGATGAATAAAATGACACCTTGGGGGTCTGTGATCCAATGATCCTTATGTGATCCTTATTCCAGAGATATCCATAGTCCTCTTATGTGTAAACTAGCTGTTCAGGGTTATGGGCCGGACACTGATCAGCATGATAATCTGCCTCCAGAGCTCTGATCAGCATGATAATCTGCCTCCAGAGCTCATATGTAATAAGCATATGGTGGTTGTGTGGCTACCAATTTCATCTGTGCTATGTGGTCTCGCCTATGTTTGATAGGCAGCAGGGATATTTGATCAGATAAAATACAAAATTTGACTCATAGGCGAAGAATCCTTTAATTTGATACGCCATATCTTTTTATGGAGGTGTGTGAAATATTCAGAGTTGATCACATGAGAGCAACTCAAGGCGCTGTGATGGCAGGGAAAATAACCTGTCGTCTGACTTTTTAGGAACTGTTGGGTACACTCACATGTTAGACTACCAATGTCGGCCTTGACAAGATGGTCACAGAGGTTTGTGGTTTGAACTTCAGGTTTTTGGGGTATGCTCTACTCAATAGAGGCCAGTGTTTTCTGTATGGCATACTGAATGGATGGTGTAATTGGGTGGTATGAATATACAAAGGGTATTCTGGTTTGATTGTTAGGTGATGATCTATGGGTGTCGAGATTACTTTGGCATTTGTCCAATATTGTTGATGGATAACCTCCTGTCTGAAATTTGAGTGAGATGACAATCTAGTGTGTCTAAGGCCTGTTTCACACTTCCGTTTTTGTGTCCGCCAAACGGATCCGTTTCCGTTTTTTTGACGGAAACTGATGCAAACGGATCCGTTTTTTTAAAAACGGATCCGTTTTTTTGACGGATCCGCGGTAACCGTAATGGAAGTCTATGGGACAAAAAAAACGGATCCTGAAAAAAAAGGCGGATCCGTTTTTTTACGGAAAACAACGGATTTTGACGGATTTGAAAAAACGGAAGTGTGAAACAGGCCTAAGGGGTTCATCTGAGACAATTCTATTAACCCTTTTGAATTGTGAACAAGGGCAGGAGTCTTTCATCGTTTTAGGATGACAGTTGAAGTAAAGTAGCTGTTCCTGTTGGTGGATTTGGAATAGACGTCAGTGTTAAGGATTCCCTGTTCAAGCTTGATGACCAGGGTGTCAAGGAAACTAAAGCCCCCGTTACACACTGCGATATCGCTAGCAATATCGCTGCAAAGTCACCGATTTTGTGACGTTGCAGCGATATTACTAGCGATATCGCTGCATGTGATACTTACCTCCGACCGGCTCCCCTGCTGGTTATCGCTGATCGCGCGAGAAGCTGCTGGATCATTTCTCGTCGGTCACTTCCTGCGGCGCTTCCTGCTGTGACGACGAGCGACGCGTGGAGCCGGGCGGGAGGACGCAGGATCGCCTCGTCTGACATGTAAGTAGCGATCCCCGTCCCCAGCGATGTCACTGGTGAGATCTGCCTGAGTGGCAGCTCACTAGCGACCACCTAGCGATGCACCAGCGATCCTGACCGCGTCATATCGCTAGTCGGGATCGCTGGTGCATCGCTAGGTGTAACGGTACCCTATGGCTTCAGGAATTGTAGTTAAGACCAAATTGTGAGTTGGCACTGATTTGGTTAAAGGAGAATGTAAAAGATAACAGAGAATCAACTGGACTGTCCAAAATGCATTTGTCTAAGGGATGGCATGTTGTTAACGGTTAGTGTAGACAATGTTTCCTATGGCTTTTGGTGTAATGGGGCGTTACATTAGAGCCTATAGCTGTGCCACATGTCTGCATGTAGTAGGTGTTTCCAAAAAGAGAGATATTTTCATGTAAAATCAAGTGTAATAAGTCTAGGAGAAGTAAATGGTATTGTGAGAATATTCTTCTGTCTGAAGGAGATCGTGGACTGCCTGATAGCCTTCATTATGATGGATGTATATGGGCTACTGCCATCAAGGGTAACCAGTGTTCTGTTGGTATGGGTTGTGATCAGATGGTTAATGATGTCCAGTATCTAGAAGGGAAGCTTTAGTTTGTTTGGTTAGTCGTGAAGGATTTTTTTCAAGGAAAATAGAGGAGATAAGATGGTCAATGGATGCCATTATTGGGCATCCTCTGATTGTTTGAGGATTTTTTGTAGGATATACAAAACAGGGCTGATGGGATGTTGGTTTGAAAGTAAAGAGGCAGCTTTTTTTTTGCCTATGGTACCTTTACTGAGTTGAACGTGGATAATGGGTTCAATTTTTGCCCTGATGTCTGCTGTGGTATCATATGTAATGATTCCGTATGTGTTTGTCTGATAATTGATTATTTATTTCATCTAGGTATTCACAACCGTTCATAACCACAGTGGTGCCCCCTTAACTGCTGTTTTGATTATGATGTTGTGATTGTACTGGACTGTAACGCGATAATGGCTGATTCTTCTTCAGGTGTGAGGTTGTGATGTGAAGGTTGAAATCCCAGGCGCTGTTGGTTCAAGATATGATTAGTGTTGCCATTTGATGAGATCTATCATAGTCTCAGTGGCATGGTATGTATGGAGTAGTGATGAAGTTAGGGTTTATGGAGGCCTAAGTATGTGATGGATATTTCTGCCATGGAAAGGTCGCCCTCGGTGGACATTGTACTCAAGATTAATTTAACCCAAAATGTGCTTTAAGTCCTGTCCCAAAAGTTATATGATGTGGTAGGACAAAAGGAGAGGCCTGTTGTGAATTCTCTCTCTGGCTTCCCTCTGGTGGAGATGGTCAGATTGAGAGTTCTCTTTCTGGGCTCCCTCTGGTGGTTACTGGAGGTAGTGGAGCTGATCTGTTTGACAGAGGCTTGCCACCTGATGATGAGGAAGACGATTGGAGATCTGGGGTTTCTGATTGGGATTTAAGACAGCTGGTGATTTTCTCCCAGTGCCTACTGAGGTCTGATGTCTCCTGCTCTATCCGTGCATGTCAGCTAAGTGGTTCATTTGCTATTCTCTTTGCATTTGATCTGGTTTTTGTTTATCTCTACTTTGTGCGGGTCAGCGAGCTCCGGCTGGGGCTGTGCTGAATCACCACCCATATGTTACTGCATGTGCCAGTTTGTTTTGTCCCCTTTTATATTGGTCTCTTTTTGCTTTGCTTTCAGAATATACCAGAGTGCTGATTTAGTGGGGGCGTCAGATGTTTTTGTGCATCAGACGTGTTGGACTTTTTGCAGGGTTTTTTGCGTGATTGCAGACAGTATCTTTCCTTTCCTGTCTAGTCAGTGTGGGCCCCATCGTTTGCTCAGTCTATTTTTCTGCCTGCGTTTATGTTTTCATCTTGTCTCACCGACAATATATGTTTGGGGGCTATCTATTCCTTTGGGGTCTGCTCCGGGGCAGTTTAGATTTCCCCTTTCTTGCTTTAGGCTTAGTTAGCTCTCCGGCTGTGCCGAGGCGTCTAGGATCATCGTAGGTACGCTCAACGGCTATTGCTAGTTGTGTGGACAGGATCAGGGGTCTGCAGCCACTTAGTTACCAACCTCTCTGGTTTTCTGTGCCTTAGCCTGGCCTGCTATCCTCCTCGGTGACCCATTCATAATAGAGGCCCTTCTGGAGGACCCTCCTTTCAGCCAAGGTAAGAGTGTGTGAGGAAATATTGACCACCAAGTTTAATGTCTCACCTGTGACCTAGTCATCATTCCACCATCCGTGTCCTTTATTTGATCTCCTCGTGAATTTCTGTATGTTCGTCAGTTGCATAAAAAAAAATGGCCCGTTGTCCTGTAGAAATGTCGCTCCCTGATCTTGCAGAATTCTGAATACGTTGGTTTTGTCATTGATAATTGTTAAAGGAAGTGGAGGCTTCATGACACTTGCAAACTTTATTTGATGTTATACCGTAGTTGTTTGCATCTGTCCGGAATTTCTTCCTCTTGCGTTGCTGTGCTGTTTTTTAGTGGCCTGCAATAATTTTATCCATCTTGATTTTGAGATTCGCCCAGTCTTTTAAAATTGAGAGAAGATGCTAGTTGTTCGATGTTTTAGGTCTTATCTTGTCATTCTGTAATGGATTTCTGTAGGAAATCTGTGGTGAGAATGATACGGTCGAGGGAGCATTTATTGAGAATGTACATTGATAGAAGTCACAGTAGTTTTGATTATTGATGAAGAGGGTTGGATATAGATTATACCTCCGACCATTAGGAATCGGAATCCTGTTGACCTGATGATATTCTTTGATGGTGGCGCAGTGGAGGATGTGGGATAGGAGTCTCCGTCTTTCCTTTTCGCACTCCCGACTTCGGATCTCCGTTGCTACCATTACACCTTTAACTCCTCCTTTTATTTAAAATAATCCCTGATGCAGATCAGTGTCCTTCTCATAGCCCGAAACATCTAATTTACATATAAGAAAAACATGGATACCTCTGGAAAAAGACATTGGATCGCAGAAATCAAGGTATTTTATTCAGCTTCCTATGACCTACATGCCCAGATAGCCGGCTTAGGAGGGGCGATCCTACTGACAGATTCCATTTAAAGGGAATCTGTCACCAGGTTTTTGCTGCCTAATCTGATACCATAATATCAATGAAAGTCCTGGGTCATCAAACCCAGGTTATGTGAGTGAGACAAAGAATTAGTTAAAAAGACTTAATATTAAACCAACATGAAATATAAACCTAATTCAGCGAGGTAACTCAAAGAATGGGACGTTTAATAATCCAAAATACGTATAGCAGCAGCTATTCGTGACCGTAAATAATGATTGTGATTCATATATAAACCCACATGGATATATAAATGGGCAGATGGCAAATATCAATATTATTACAGGCCTCATTGTACATACAATGAGGAAGATGATGGCCTCACCAACACAGCAAAAAATATATTGACAGATTCTCTTTATTATTTTGATACTAGCCTATTACTTGATGTTTTCTTTTTAGACCACGATGACTCGCTCAAAGCAGATTGGAAATCACAAAAATGACAAAAAGAAAAATATTTCCAAACTCTGGAAAACCAAAAGGAGAGTAAAAGACATAGACCAGATTCATGAAGATCTCCGACCTGAAAATGCTCCTCGTTTACTAAAGCAGGAGATAGACTACAGTCTTCCCGGCAATGCCCAACATTACTGCATACACTGCGCGTGAGTAATGGTGTTCTGTATCTTGCTACGTATGATGTGCAGGTTTTGTGCAGCGGGAAGGTGATTACAGAATATACACATTAGTGTGAGGTGTCCCTACCTTGGTTATTGCGTGACCCCGAGGACCTGGGCCCAGAAGTGAAAAGCAGAACATAAATGGAGCAGAACCAAAGAAGCGTACCGCAACGTTTAGTGTTACGTGTTGGTCTGAAAGGAAAGAATTTCTTCATATGCAGCCCGGGGTGCAATAGTGTAGAAGTAATTTATAGCGTTAGATTTCTATTATTCTACACAAGTAAATATTTGCTGAAAAATCTAAAAACTACAGTGTATAGTAGTGTACACAGCAGAAATACATCTGGTGACCAGTGCAGCTTAAAAGCCGCCTTACAACAGGCTAGTATTGTCATGATTCTCTAATGTTGTCCTGAAGGGAATCTTTAAGAGGAAACGCTGTCACCCCCACACTGATTTATATGTGCAAGCAGCTCTTTCCCAAACAAGTCCAGCATTACTTCTGTATAGCCAGTTCCATTGCTCCATTACTGAGAAAGCAGTATTTGAATTGATATGCAAATGAGGCCAAAGAACTATGGAAAACCTGAAACCTCTGTCACTCCGGCTCGATTTCCTGCACAGCGCAACTGACATGCAGCTCTGAAGTCACCTAGCACAGAGACTTTCAGTCAAGCAGGAGGAGGCGGTGAATAGAGCGGGAGTGATAAATGCCTCAAATAGTAGCTCTTCAGCCTCATTTGCATATAATTTCAAGCATGGATATCTTAGTAACATAGGAATGGACTGGCCATTGTGAGGATATTGTTGGACTTGTCTTTCTAAGAGTCTCGTCACACATAGTGACGCACCAGCGATCCTGACAGCCATATGACCTGGTCAGGATCGCTGGTGTGTCGTTACATGATCACTGGTGAGCTGTCAAACAAGCAGACTCACCAGAGATCAGGACCAGCGAGGAGGCGGGTAACTAAGCGCAGCGCGCTTAGTTACCCGCTGTTTACCTTGGTTACCAGCTCCCAGCGCGAGCATGCTGGTATTCCAGGGTACACAGCGGGTAACTAAGCGACGCGCGCGCTTAGTTACCCACTGTTTTCCTTGGATACCAGCTCCCTACATCTGCTCACAGTGCTGGGAGCACGCTGATCGATGGTCTCCCGCTGCCACGCGCAGCGATGCGTGCTAGTCAGTGGGAGACCAACGATCAAAAAAAGGCCCAGATTGCTGCTGAGGTCGCTGTTGCATCACAAAACTTGTGACTCAGCAGCGATCTCACTAGCGATCTCGCTTAGTGTGACGGGGGCTTAAGAGCTATATATACGGTAAATAGTTACATAGGTTGAAAAAAGTTCTAGGTCCATTTAGTTCAACCTTTCTTCACCAATTGTTTTTTTTTTTTTTTTTTTTTTTTTCATTACCCATAACCCCCAATGTTGTGTATTGAGGAAATCTTCCAGCTCTCTTTTTTTAAAAGCTGTAATAGTGTCTGCTATTACTACTCTTATGGTCGGGCATTCCACAGTCTGACTGCTCTAACTGTAAAGAACGCTTTCCTATTTAGCTGTCAGAATCGTCTTTCTTCCACCCGTAATGAAAGGCCCCTGGTCCTTTGTATTTTCTTTGGAAGGAATAAGTCATGCGACAGTCCTCTGTATGACCACAAATATATTTATACATATAAATGAGATGTCCTCTGAGGAGTCTTTTTTTATAAGCTAAATAAGCCCAACTTTTCCAACCTCTCATCATATGAGAGGCCTTCCATCCCTTGTAATAATCTAGTTGCCCGTCTTTGAGCTGACTTAAACTTTTGGATAGCCTTTTTTAAATGTGGAGCCCAAAACTGGATACCATATTCTCCATGTGGCCTGACCAGTGATTTATAAAGGGGTAACAATATGTTGGGATAGTGTGATTCTCTTTTTTTATTTTTTATACACCCTAAAATCTTGCTTGCTTTTGCGGCTGTTGCTTGACATTGAGTACTCCTGCTCAGCTTCCTTGTAACCAGAATACCCAAGTCCTTCTCCTTTTCTGTAGTCCAGAGTATGGTCCCATTTAATGTATATGCAGCAATAGGATTTCACCATCCTAGGTGTAGGACTCTCTAAATTTATCTACATTAAATCTCAGTTGCTAAGTGTTTGGCCATTCAGTCCTCTTAGGGTCCCGTTACACTAAAGGATGCACCAGCGATCCCGACAATGATACGACATGGTCAGCAGGGCTGTGGAGTCGGAGTCGTGGAGTCGGAGTCGGTGCTCATTTTGGTGGAGTCGGAGTTGGAGTCGGTATAAAATGGACCGACTCCTAAAATATATAATAAATTGGGTACAGTAATTCAATGCAGGATGTGCTGAATATTTTTTCATAGGAGTTTGGGAAAGTTATGAAATGTCCTATAAATGGCTGTTATATTCCTGATCTAAGGCTACATTCACACACAGCGTTTTTCCTGTGTTTTTTGAGGATACGTTTTTCAGCTGCAAAAGCTGATCATCTTTTTAAAAAACTGCATCACCTGAAAGGTTTTTGAGCTCATAGATAATGTTTTCAATAGCAAAAGCAGATTAGAAATCTGCTCTATCTATCCATTTATCCATATCTGTCTATCCATATCGTATCTGTACCAAAAAGAATGAAAACCGGGTAGTACACCAATATATATTCTGTTCTATATAAATATCTTGATTATTGGATCATAAAAATGATTAAATGTCTGAGGTTCACATTGTACTACAATAAATTTTTCACTTAAATATAAGCAATATGTGTGGGAGTCGGAGTCGTGGAGTCGGAGTTGGAGTCGGAGTCGGTGTAAGGGAAATTGAGGAGTCGGAGTCGCAGGTTTGGCTTACCGACTCCACAGCCCTGATGGTCAGGATAGCTGGTGCGTCACTACATGATCGCTGGTGAGCTCTCAAACAGGCAGACTCACCAGTTATCAGGACCAGCGAGGACGCTGGTATCCAGGGTAAATAGCGGGTAACTAAGTGTGTGCGTCGCTTAGTTACCCGCTGTTTACCTTGGACACCAGCTACCAGTGTGAGCACGCTGGTATCTAGCGTACACAGCGGGTAACAAAGCGACGCGCGCGCTTAGTTACCTGCTATTTACCTTGGATACCAGCTCCCAGCGTCTGCTTATAGCGCTGGGAGCTCGCTGATCATTGGTTTCCCACTGCCACACACAGCGATGCATGCTGGCCATCGGGAGACCAACGATCAAAAAATGACCCAGCACATTCCTGCACGATCAGCGATACCCAGCGGGGGGAGCCGGTTGCTGATGCGTGCCACACACAGCGAGATCGCTGGCGCGTCACAAAATTGGTGATGCATTAGCGATCTTGCTAGCGATCTCGCTTAGTGTGAAGTACCCCTTACTCAGATTGTTTTGCAATATTGTAATGTCAAAGTCAGATTTTAGTATCCCACATAGTTTGGTGTGGTCAGCAAAGAATAAGACTGACACTTTACTCTCAATCCCATCCACAAGGTCATTAATAAAGAGGTTAAAAAGAATCCCTGCGGTCCCCACTGCTGTCTATATCCCATTTAGAGAACGTACCATTTATGACAACTTTGTTTCATGTCATTTAGCCAATTCCTTACCCATCTGCATATAGTTTCCCCCTGTCCTTGCCTTTGTAGTTTAACCCCTTCACCCCCAAGGGTGGTTTGCACTTTCATGACCGGGCCAATTTTTACAATTCTGACCACTGTACCTTTATGAGGTCATAACTCTGGAACGCTTCCATGGATCCCGGTGATTCTGACATTTTCTCGTGACATATTGTACTTCATGTTAGTGGTAAAATTTCATTCAAATAACTTGCGTTTATTTGTGAGAAAAACGGAAATTTGGCGAAAATTTCGCAATTTTCCAACTTTGAATTTTTATGCCCTTAAATCACAGATATGGCACCCAAAAAACTTGATAACTAACATTTCCTACATGTTTACTTTACATCAGCACAATTTTGGAACCAAAATTTTTTTTGTTAGGAAGTTATAAGGGTTAAAAGTTGACCAGCGATTTCTCATTTTTACAACACCATTTTATTTTTACGGACCACATCACATTTGAAGCCACTTTGAGGGGTCTATATGATAGAAAATACCCAAAAGTGACACCATTCTAAAAACTGCACCCCTTAAGGTGCTCAAAACCACATTCAAGAAGTTTATTAACCCTTTAGGTGCGTCACAGGAATTTTTTTGAATATTTAAAAAAAAATGAACATCTAACTTTTTTTCACAAAAAAAATACTTCAGGTTCAATTTTTTTTTATTTTACCAAGGGTAACAGGAGAAATTAGACTGCAAAAGTTATTGTGCAATTTGTCCTGAGTACGCTGATACCTGATATGTAATTGAAACGACTGTTTCGGCGCATGGCAGAGCTCAGAATGGAAGGAGCGCCGTTTGACTTTTTCAATGCAAAATTGTCTGGAATTCAGATCGGACGCCATGTCACGTTTGGAGAGTCCCTGATGTACCTAAACCGTGGAAACCCCCTACAGGTGACCCCATTTTGGAAACTAGCCCCCCCAAGGAACTTATCTAGATATGTGGTGAGAACTTTGAACCCACAACGGCTTTACAGAAGTTTATAACGTACAGCGGTACAGTTAAAAATCATATTTTTTCCACAAAAATGATCTTTTCACCCCAATTTTTATTTTCCCAAGGGTAACAGGACCCTAAAAGTTATTGTGCAATTTGTCCTGAGTATGCTGATACCCCACGTGTGGGGGTAAACCACTATTTGGGCGCATGGCAGAGCTCGGAAGGGAAGCAGCGCCATTTGACGTTTTTGGCTGGAATTGAGATCGGACACCATGTCGCGATTGGAAAACCTCTGATGTACCTAAGCAGTGGAAACCCCCCACAAATGACACCATTTTGTAAACTAGACCCCCCAAGGAACTTATCTAGATGTGTGGTGAGCACTTTGAACCCCCCAGTGCTTCACAGAAGTTTATAACGCCCGGGCGTGAAAATAAAAAATTAGTATTTTTTCCACAAACATGATCTTTTAGTCACCATTTTTTTATTTTCCCAAGGGTACCAGGAGAAATTGGACCCCAAAAGTTGTTGTCCAATTTGTCCGGAGTATGCTGATACCCCATATGTGGTAGAAAACTACTGTATGGGCACACGTCAGGGCTCGGAAGGGAAGTAGTGATGTTTTGGAATGCAGACTTTGATGGAATGGTCTGCGGGTGTCATGTTGCCTTTGGAGAGCCCCTAATGTACCTAAACAGTGGAAACCCCCTACAAATGACCCCATTTTGAAAACTAGACCCCCTAAGGAACTTATCTAGATGTGAGGTGAGCACTTTGAACCCCCAAAGGCTTCACAGAAGTTTATAATACCCGGGCATGAAAATAAAAAAAATCGTATTTTTTTTCCACAAACATGATCAATTAGTCCCCAATTTTTTCATTTTCCCAAGGGTAACAGGAGAAATTGGACCCCAAAAGTTGTTGTCCAATTTGTCCTGAGTTCGCTGACACCCCATATGTGGGAGAAAACTACTGTATGGACACACGTCGGCGCTCGGAAGGGAAGCAGTGACGTTTTGGAATGCAGACTTTGATGGAATGGTCTGCGGGTGTCATGTGCGTTTGGAGAGCCCCTGATGTACCTAAACTATTGAAACTCCCCACAAGTGACCCCATTTTGGACACTAGACCCCCCACGGAACTTATCTAGATGTGTGGTGAGCACTTTGAACCCCCAAGTGCTTCACAGAAGTTTATAACGCTCGGGCGTGAAAATAAAAAAATCATTTTTTTCCACAAAAATGATATTTTTGCCCCCAATTTTTTATTTTCCTAAGGGTAACAGGAGAAATTGGACCCCAAAAATTGTTTTGCAATTTGTCCTGAGTAGGCTGATACCCTACATGTGGGGGTAAAACACTGTTTGGGCGCATGTCAGAGCTTGGAAGGGAAGGAGCACCATTTGACTTTTTCAACTCAGAATTGGCTGTAATTGAAATCAGACGCCATGTTGCATTTGGAGAGCCCCTGATGTGCCCAAACAGTGCAAACCCCCAATTCTAACTCCAACCCGAACCCCAACACACCCCTAACCCTAATCTCAGCCCTAACCCTAGCCCTAACCCTAACCGTAATGGAAAAATGGAAATAAATACCTTTTTTTTATTTTATTTTCCCTAACTAAGGGGGTGATAACGGGGGGTTTGATATACTATTTATGGCGGTTTTTATGTTTGGCGGCTGTTGCACGCTAAAAGACGCTTTTTATTGTAAAAATAGTTTTTGCATCACCACATATTGAGAGCTATAATTTTTCCGTATTTTGACTCACCGAGTCATATGAGGTCTTATTTTTGCGGGACGAGTTGACGTTTTTATTGGTACCATTTTCTGGCACGTGACACTTTTTGATCGCTTTTTATTCCGATTTTTGGGACGCAGAATGAACAAAAACCAGCGTTTCATGAATTTCTTTTGGGGGGGTGCGTTTACACCGTTCCGCGTGCGGTAAAATTGATAAAGCGGTTTTATTCTTCGGGTTAGTACGGTTACAGCAATACCTCATTTAGGTCGGTTTTTTTATGTTTTGTCGGTTTTATGCAATGAAAACTATTTTATATAAAAAATTATTTTTGTATCGCTTTATTCTGCGAGCTATAACTTTTTTATTTTTTCGCTGATGATGCTGTGTGGCGGCTCGTTTTTTGCGGGACAAGATGACGTTTTCAGCGGTACCATGGATATTTATATGCGTCTTTTTGATTGCGCGTTATTACACTTTTTGTTTGGCGGTATGATAATAAATCATTATTTTTTGCTTAGTTTTTTATTTTTTAAGGGGTTCTCTAAAGGGGTTAACTAATGGGACAGTTTTATAGGGCGGGTCGTTACGGACGCGGCGATACCTAATACTGTACAATTTTTTTTTTATTTTGTTTTTTTTTACTTTATTAAATAGTCCCAGGTGGGACATCACTGTTCTGTGACAGATCGCTGATCTGTCACATCACAGATCACTGTGACAGATCAGCAATCTGTCACAGGCAGTGCACAAGGCTTCCTCATGCCTGCGCTTTGCAGGCACTGAGGAAGCCAGCTTCCTGAAGGCCCCCGTCGCCATCTTGGATTCGGGGGCCTGCAGGAAAGGAGCCCCCGGCAGCAGCGCTGCACATTGCGCTGCTGTGGGGGGCTCAGGGAAGCACGGAGGGAGCCCCCTGCCTGCCGATGCTTCCCTTTAACCCCCGGTACACCGCGATCATGTTTGATCGCGGTGTGCAAGGGGTTAACGTGTCGGGGGCGGTCAGTGACCGCCCCTGACACATTGTGCCGGGTGTCAGCTGTGATAATCAGCTGACACCCGGCCGCGATCAGCGGCGCTCACCACGTGGGCGCCGTTTATCGCGGTAGACGTACTATCCCGTCCATGGGCATAGGGGCCCGGGTCCCATGGACGGGATAGTACGTCTGATGTCAGGAAGGGGTTAAGGATGAAATCCAGCTGACAGATTTCCTTTAAGAATAACTGTAATTGGGCATTCAGAAATAAACGTGCTAAATTTTAATTATTGCTGCTTTTTATGGATTGCGCTGCAGTAAAAATTGTTCCAGCTGGTGCTATCTGTAATGTCTTTCATAGGGTTGACTCCTGTAGGTGAGAGCCATACTTAGTTAACAACGATGACATGTCTTGCCAAGGCAAAAACAAAATTCTTACCTGCTGGCAGCAAAGACCACCCTGATAGAATATGCTCCACCACAGCTTTAAACATCCATGCGTCATGTTCAAAAGGGTCATTACATGGATGTGGTAGACAGTGTCGTTAGACATGCATGTCTGATCTCTTAGGATGGCTACCTTTTTAAGGAGTTCTTAATTTTGCATTGACAAGTGAGAGGTGCTGCTCTAAGG
Organism: Dendrobates tinctorius; assembly: GCF_039654945.1. Lineage (NCBI taxonomy): Eukaryota > Metazoa > Chordata > Amphibia > Anura > Dendrobatidae > Dendrobates > Dendrobates tinctorius. Next base: position 476,805 of record NW_027362086.1, read on the forward strand.
AGACAGGTTTTCCCATAACTTAATCTCCAAACATAATTTACTGAGCCTTGTGTGTGTATATAATATATATTATGTGTTATGTATATTTGTGTGTAGATAATATACATTATGTGTATTTATGTAAAAATCTACTCTATAGCCCTGGATGGAATACTTCCTTTAGCCTACTATGGATACAGGAGGAATCTTGGAGATATAGCAATCCCTGACCACCTGTCGTCTCATCATCTCTATTCACATATATTCTTTCATTTGTGGAAGTTGATTTTCTATACATTGCTGAATCATTTGATTGAAAGGGAACCCGACAGATCTCCACAACCACCAGTCTTTGTATATTCCTGTATAAATCCGCTGCCGTCCCTTCATAGTTTTTGGTAACCTCTCTTAATCTGGCAGTGTTTCCAAAGTCTGTTTTAATATGCAGATTAATTTTGTGACCAGTCCATGTGGCATTTTTCCCCAGTCTCCCTGTGACTCTCACCTGTACGTGTGATAACATGATTTGCAAGAGTCGCCCACCGCTCGGCAGGTGATCGCTGTGTATTACAGCCATGACCTGCCTCTAACAATGGCAGGTGGAGCAGAGTGTAGCTAGTAATTGTTAACCTGTGGTAAGGCCTACTGCCAAACTGTGACAACGGCATTTCACACAAGCTTGCATGGGGCACGTCATTCCAAGCACTCGTGAGTGATCACAGGTCACTGATTGGTTGCTTGTCATTATGAAGCTCCTTTGAAACCCTGCCTGTGGTTAAGATTCAAAGGAGACTGTGATTTTTACTGTATGCTGCTTTAAGTCCCCTAAGAGGACTAATCCGAACACTGTAGAGTGAAAATCCTTTTTTTTTCCCCCATCTAAAGCAAAGATAAAAAAATGTATTTGGTATTGCTGCGTTCAGAAAAGTCCAATATATCAAAATCTAAAAATAACCCGATTGGTAAACAAAAAAAAATTAAGAACACCAAATTTAGTTTTTTTTTTTTTTTTTTTTTTTTTTTTTTTAGTCTCTGCAATACCACAGAAATGTTGTAACAAGCGATTTAAAACGTTGCATCTATCCCAAAATTTTATCCATTAACAACTACATCTATTCTCGCAAAAAAATAATCCCCACAGCTCTAGCAACCAAAAATTGCTAACATTACGGGTCACAGAAAATGCATATTTACTTATTTTACTCACCTGAGCTTTATTAGTGTGAAAGCAGCCTTACATGCACACGCAGCTCTGCAATGCCCACATTCACACCTCTTGTCATCGGGAGTGGGAGATGGACATGCATGGAATGTGTGCACTGCATAGCTGCGTCTCTCTCCAGGCAGTAGACATCCGAGCTACATGTGTAGGTAATACATAGGCAGCACAGATGCTGGTGGGACAGGGGGTGCTAATGGAGCATGTCCAAACAGTAGACCCCATGTAATAGACATGGGAAATTGTGCAGATATGTAATCTATTCATCCAAGCTTGTTGTGTGTCCTCACTTGAAGTTTTTCTTATTTTTTTTAAGGAGATACTTTGTGGATCTGAAGACTTTAAAGGAACATTTTAAAACCAAAGTTCACAAGCGCAGGTAAAAGATATGTTGCCATTTCTACTGAAGAGGCGAATGGTGACATGTGTAAGCGTGTCCGGATGAGTGCATTCTGATTTGGGATGGTTGTGTGGAGTGTTGTGGGAATACCATACAGGGTTCAGAAGTGACGGTGACACGGTGGATGTGATCTGTCTGTTACAGGCTGAAGCAGCTGAAAGAGGAGCCGTACACCCAGGAAGAGGCAGAGCGAGCAGCAGGGATGGGCTCATACAAACCACCCAAGCAAATGGAAGTCCAGACACAGGAGATGCCAATGGAATAGCACATTTGGGATTTTGCTGTCAGACTTTGTGGAGACTTTATTCCTGCTGCAACTGTAAGGTGACATCCCACCGATGTCCACTATTGTGATCAACCTCTCTAACAGCAACTGTCGTGCGGAGGATGCCGTGACCTCAATCACCTGAACAAGTGTGGTGTTGGAGATTATTGCGGGGCTGTAATGACTTACTGTGAACCTGGATATTGTCCCCAACATCTGTTCTTCGGCTACACGTGATGTGATGATAAAAACTATTTTCACATTTGAATTATTGTTTTTTTTTTGTGTAGATTGCATGACTTTTGCCTTTCAGCTGCTGCTTTACATATGCACTGCTAAAAGTCACTGCACTGCTATGAATCATATTTATCCATGTGTTGCATAATAAGATGACCTCTTTTTAAGGGTGGGAATGAATGTGTGGCTTGCTCAGGCATCCATAAACACGTCCGCTTGTCACTTCCAATCACGTCTGCTCACTTATCTCGCACGGATGCACAATTGGCACTATAGCGTTTAACCTCTGCATTGCTGTGAACACTGAACCCCAGCCAGCAGTTAGACTTTCAAAGAGGTAGGGTTTATATCTTTTAAAAGAGAATTCACCCATTCTGTATTGAAGGAAAACACTTAGGATTCAGCATTTAAATAAAAGTATTTGACCAAAATAAAAAATCTCAAATGACGAAAGTGCAAGAAGCTTTGTCTGTCACCGAGATTTATTGACTGAAGATGAACAATATGTTCATTTTACATAAAGCATTTGCACCTTTGTAAAGTTGTGACTAGCAGGCTACTTGGGTACACAGCTTTTACAACCTCACCACTACAATTGGTAAATGCAGAATAGACCATCACTGAATCATGGTGAAGACTGACACATGTCTACATGAGATCCCCCAACCACAGTAATTATATAATGTTAAGTTCTAATAAAGAGTTCTAGCCTGCCAACAAACTGGTATTATATAGTATATTGCTTAAAAAGCATGATCACCAATCATAAAGGGACATACTCAAAGTAATGTGCTGAACGTATGGTCGCTTTATCTGTGCCGGAGCTGTAGAGCATTTTCTATATCACCGATGAGATCTTGTAGTCTGATGCCTTTCCAGAACTTCAGCTTATTAGACACAAATGACACATTCGGATGAACAGCATTCTGGACGACTGCTGCCATTTCTTGAACGTTTGTATTCTTCAAAATACATTCTTTCTCACCCCATTCACTTGCCAGTTACCATTTTTCTTAGATCATTACTGAAGTGAAGACTATAGTGATCTTCTATGTACACGCAGTTTATGTAGATGAGCCTTCAAGCCTCTATTGAGGGTCCTCATTGTGAAGGTGGAAGGTTTGACTCTTGCATCATCTGACGGGCACTGTAATAGGACAGTCCAAGGCCCATTAGAGCAAAGAGGAAAGCCAAGTGATTTACTAGTCTGTCTTTGGGCTCCGCTGCCAGTTCTCCAGAAACCTGCATCTGAAATAGAAGAAACTAGGCTTAACTAGATGAAGTCATGTTACTTGCACATTGCTGCTGTGTAGTGCTCTGAATCTTAGTGAAAAATCAACAATGCAATGTATGATGTCGGCGTGGGTAATAAACCATACGCTTTAAGGTTACCTGCAGCAGTCGGAAGTATCCAGGGGTGAGCCGTCCAAGGCGGATTAACATTTTGCCTTTCAATCTGATAATCTGTATTTCCAGCTCAGTCGGGTTTGTGATAAATCAATCTGTGGAATAATATTACATATTATAAACACGTGGACAGTAGAAAAAAAGTGAAATGTTCATCATATTAATTTCCTGCTACCAAAAGAAGGGTTTTAGTTCGTAAGAGTATTGATGCACCTACGAAAACAATGAAATGGTTGATAAGGTCCTTGGCTTATATTGTAATGACTGCCAGTTCTCGCACGGTGTCATCTCGACATGTCTTCCTTTAGTCCATCCTGCTACTGCGTGACACTAAACCCAGTTAAATCTCATATTGTTCTTAAAATCCATTTGCGCACATCACCCCATAGCCATGATTATGTCGTCGCATTCATACCTACAGAACAGGTGTCCATTTCACCTTGATCACGCTGAGTGGTGCTGTTTGTTGGATGGCTACAAATGACGAGAGGCTGCTCTCCAGTCTATCTGATGTTGAAGACCCCTCCCCTCATTATAAGAACATCAGCAGAGCCCCTCCCAATAGGAACAGCTGTCAGAAGAGATCAGACCCATGGATGTCTAATAAGGCCAGAGGGGAGCATGAGGACAGAGAAAAAAATGTAGGTTAAGCAAACTGAGAGAAAACACACAGTATGGTCGCCAGATCTCGTCTGGGTATTTTCCCAGATCTCATTGTAACCTAAGAATTTAAACGCTGTTACTGACAGCCATGTTTGCATTCCTATGTGTCTGGCACAGAAAGACATCATTAGGGCAGACCGATGCCAGTCACTGGTTTCATCTACTCATTTATATGGGACATGACCGACAGATTATAGATAAGTTACCGTACTTCAGTAGCGAGTTACAACACATAACGCGATACCAAAAGTAATTTATTCTAGTGAAAGGACGAAACAATTGGGTCTGTGCTGTGATATACGAACATGATCATTAGGAATCGCCAAATCCTCTTACAGTGGAGTCTGTAATCAGGGATACGACCTTTTCCACTTTCATTTTATCACTAATCTCCCACATCATCCTCTTATCGGAATGATGTCCTAGTAGCGCATTTATGGCAAAACATGAGAAGACCTATTACATGCCAAGAAGTTACGGGCCTGATTCATTATTGCCTTTGCAATTTTTTTTTGGTCTAGTTTTATGTGTTTTGTACTTTTTTTTTTTTTTATTTTCACCCAATTCATTATTTTTGCCTTTTTTTAAAGTCTATTTGACGTGTCGCCTGATTTTTTTTTTGTTCACGTTTTGTTTCTCCACTTAGTAGGCAGAGTTTTATTTCAGATCAATAAAATTCATCTGATTTATCCATAGTGACTCTTTAAAAAGTCAAAAAAATTTGGTGCTCTTCTACTGTAGTTTTACCCCTCCTGTGTATTTTTGAGTGCCCAGGCATCTTGCTGCAAATTCTACATTTTCAGAAACTTGTCCGACAAAAACGTCCAAAAAAGGGTTGAACAAAGTTAAAAAAAAAACACTATTTTGAGGAGTTTGGCACCTAAAACCACAAGACAAAAAAAAGGAAGTAACTTATGCAAATATGTTGTAATTTTCCCGGGTTTGGAAACAAATTAGACAGTTATCCCAAAATAGTTTGTTCAAGCAAGTTCTTTTATTTGTCCAACTCAATACATTTATCAACTATCCAGTGGCTTAGTATGGGAAGGGGACAGGAGTGCTAGCTGCGGCTGCCAAATTCATTCAGAGTACTAAATTTTGACCCACTGCCCAATTATTTTACTTGTATAGCACTATAACATTCCTCAGAGCTTTACCGACATTATCATCACTGTCCCCAATGGGGCTCACTATCTAAATTTCCTATCGGAATGTGGGAGAGAACCAGAGTACTTGGAGGAGAACATACAAATCACCCTGTGAAGTGGGGCTGGTGAGCACTGATTCTTGCACAAGTTGCCTTCCGGCGCTGCTATACAGAGCACAACAGTGGAGGTAAGTAGTTGTCTTCTGCACTGTGTTTAGATGGCGACCAAGATGACAAAGATCGTAGTATAATGTGAGCTCTGTCATCTCAGTCGCTGCCTATGTACATGCAGTAGTTATTTCTTACTCTTAAAATTAATAAGGAAAAAGATTTCTGCGATTAATGTGAATTAATTTTCTGTGCATCATTTTTTTTTCCACTGTGGAATTTCTTTGGCTTATATGCTCTATATTTCTGCAGACTTCGGATGTAAGACTACTTCTTGGACATTAATGTTAATTTAAACTCTGCACAAAAATCTGCAACATAAATCCACAACAAACATACCTCGACATCTGCAAAGATCAGGCTACAGTATTGTCGACTTTTGTGGCATATTTTACTCTCGTGAGACATATACAGTTAGGTCCATATATATTTGGACAGACAACATTTTTCTAATTTTGGTTCTAGACATTACCACAATGAACTTTAAACAAAACAATTCAGATGCAGTTGAAGTTCAGACTTTCAGCTTTCATTTGAGGGTATCCACATTAAAATTGGATGAAGGGTTTAGGAGTTTCAGCTCCTTAACATGTGCCACCCTGTTTTTAAAGGGACCAAAAGTAATTGGACAGATTAAATAATTGTAAATAAAATGTTCATTTCTAGTACTTGGTTGAAAACCCTTTGTTGGCAATGACTGCCTGAAGTCTTGAACTCATGGACATCACCAGACGCTGAGTTTCCTCCTTTTTGATGCTCTGCCAGGCCTTCACTGTGGTGATTTTCAGTTGCTGTTTGTTTGTGGGCCTTTCTGTCTGAAGTTTAGTCTTTAACAAGTGAAATGCATGCTCAATTGGGTTGAGATCAGGTGACTGACTTGGCCATTCAAGAATATTCCACTTCTTTGCTCTAATAAACTCCTGGGTTGCTTTGGCTTTATGTTTTGGGTCTTTGTCCATCTGTAGTATGAAACGACGACCAATCACTTTGGCTGGATCTGCGCACACAGTATGGCTCTGAATACCTCAGAATTCATTCGGCTGCTTCTGTCCTGTGTCACATCATCAATAAACACAAGTGACCCAGTGCCACTGGCAGCCATGCATGCCCAAGCCATCACACTGCCTCCGCCGTGTTTTACAGATGATGTGGTATGCTTCGGATCATGAGCTGTACCACGCCTTCACCATACTTTTCTCTTTCCATCATTCTGGTAGAGGTTGATCTTGGTTTCATCTGTCCAAAGAATGTTCTTCCAGAACTGTGCTGGCCTTTTTAGATGTTTTTTTTAGCAAAGTCCAGTATAGTCTTTTGATTATTGATGCTTCTGAGTGGCTTTCACCGTGCAGTGGATTGTATTTACTTTCATGCAGTCTTCTCTTTATGGTAGATTTGGATATTGATACGCCTACCTCCTGGAGAGTGTTGTTCACTTGGTTGGCTGTTGTGAAGGGGTTTCTCTTCACCATGGAGATTATTCTGCGATCATCCACCACTATTGTCTTCCGTGGGCGCCCAGGTCTTTTTGCATTGATGAGTTCACCAGTCCTTTCTTTCTCAGGGTGTACGAAACTGTAGATTTTGCCTCTCCTAATGTTGTAGCAATTTCTCGGATGTTTTTTTTTCTGTTTTTGCAGCTTAAGGATGGCTTGTTTCACCTGCATGGAGAGCTCCTTTGACCGCATGTTTCCTTCACAGCAAAACCTTCCAAATGCAAGAACCACACCTCAAATCAACTCCAGGCCTTTTATCTGCTTAATTGAGAATGACATAACGAAGGGATTGCCAACACCTGTCAATTGTCCAGTTACTTTTGGTCCCTTTAAAAACAGGGTGGCACATGTTAAGGAGCTGAAACTCCTAAACCCTTCATCCAATTTTAATGTGGATACCCTCAAATGAAAGCTGAAAGTCTGAACTTCAACTGCATCTGAATTGTTTTGTTTAAAATTCATTGTGGTAATGTCTAGAACCAAAATTAGAAAAATGTTGTCTCTGTCCAAACATATATGGACCTAACTGTACCTGCTGAAGCATCTCATCCTTCAGGACAGCGTCTTACTTTCATGGATAAAAGAATATTTCCAATCAGAAAAGATGTTGAAATCCATGTGTAACAACATCTGAAAGTCACAAAGGCAGTAATATGCACCACAAAAACTGATCTAAATATGTAAATCCAGCTGATATAAATTTTCATATTCCTTAGATATTAATGAACATATAAAATATCAGGTATTTCTCCTCCGTCCACTCTAAGTTCTCTGCCTCGCCATTATGAAGATGTATGTGTATCTGCTGCTGTGTTTTGTTAGATAAGTTGCCATAGGGGTGAACCCTATATACCCTCATTCAAAGAGTGGCATCGGTATCACTTCAAGGGAATCTAAACACATTACATAGTAGAGAAGCATATTGGATTTTTGCTTTAGATACACGGGTTCCTCGAGGTCGAGAAATTACCTTTGAAAATAAATTTTGTTACATTATTAGAAAATGGTGCCACAGACCAAATTTTCAGAGCTATGGCATTTTCTTGAAAATCTTCAACATTTTTTAGGCATTTTCTTTTCGTGTTAAAAAGTTGAAAATATGAAAACATTCGAAATCACACTGCTCTGGTTCAGAGATGAAAAACAGTTAAGCTTGTCTCATTTTGTGGTGATGAAAACAAATATGATACTTAAATTTGCCGATTGGCTCTAATTTTCAAGATCCAGAGGAGGTTATAATTACTTATGACACCTTTCAAGCAGGCTTATAGAAAAATTGCACCTTTATGATTTCATCCTCATTGCATTGTTAGTAGCTCATCTATTACATCATCTATTTAGTCTTGAGCATTCAGTATTCAATAATCTTAGGGTCACTAATCGGAGAACGTCAACTGCCTTGTCGTAATCCTAATTACGGTTGTATCTTCTGCTTTTCTAAATGCTCTCTGTAAGGTATACCATTTTAGGATTTCTAAGCAGAGTAACAAGTTTCTATTTTTTTTTTTTTTTTCTTAGGTATGCCTTGTTCATGCATTACCAAAGCTTTATATGCCTAGACATCATTTTTGCGACCCAAAGGCAAAACTTGACTACCATGGTAAGGAGAGCCTACAACCAACCTGTATTTTGGCTACAGAATAAGCGATCAGGACAAGAGTGATCTATAGATGCTGCAATAGATGTGCCTGACATCTTTACCCAGTGGTTACATGGGAAGAGGCAATCTATGCCTTTGTAGAAGCAATAATCTGGAGAGAGCCAACCAATCACATTACCAATTGCTATTTCTGCATGGACTGAAGTGGACTTTATAGTATCCAAACATTTCATCTACAAAATGCCCAGTACCACATACAGAGGAACTGTTCCAAAAGCATCAAACGTTTTCAGTCGAGTCAAGTAAGGAAGAAGAGGGCACTTTGTGTAATGAAACATGTACCTCTCACGACCCAGACTTTGTCAGCAACCTCAACTGGACCACATCTCTTACACAAAGTGAACTGAACAATCTTATTAGGGATTTAGATCTGCCCAAGAGTAACGCTGAGCTCTTAGGGTCCCGTTACACTAAACGACACACCAGCGATCCCGACAACGCTATGACCTGGTCGGGATCGCTGGTGCGTTGCTACATGATCGCTGGTGAGCTCTCAAACAGGCAGAATCACCAGCGATCAGGACAAGCGAGGACGCTGGTAACAAGGGTAAATAGCGGGTAACTAAGCGCGAGCGTCACTTAGTTATCTGCTGTTTACCCTGTATACCAGCGTGCTCATGCTGGGAGCTGGTGTCCAAGGTAAACTGCGGGTAACTAAGCACGCGATTGTGCAAATCGTCCTATATTTTTCCTAATAATCAAAAGCCATTTTTGCTATTCACATTTCATATACTTCACATTGACGTGCTTTAGCACGATTGAGTGCAACTATCTTCGTATATTGTACATGTAAGTATCTGTTTTTGGTATGCACCTGTTCAGACTAGTTCTTCATGTGCCAGTTAGTTTTCTGTTATTTGTATGCTGCAGAAAAAAATGCACTGCAAATATGTGCAGAAATTTACTGATCATGTGCATAACACTTCAGGATTGTCATTGAATTACCTTGCATAGGGAATCCATTGTGTTTTTGGACCATTTACGCGCAGAAAGAAATGCAGTGAACACGCATCAAATACGCAATGTGCTACCTTACCCACATGACCATGCATCAGAGACCGATTCCCTTAAAAAAAAAATGTAGTCTGGATCTAAACACCTTTATTTTGTCTATGGTGTTTATCCCAGGATAAAGAGAAATCCCTCTGACCCCATTCACTTCATGTTCGCAGGCTATGTTGCTAATATACAGTATATTTAAATAGTAAAAAGAAAAATGATATTGCAGCTCTCTCATAGATATGGCAAATTGTTTATAGTTGTTTTTTATACTGTTAAATAATGTACTTTGCTCTGATTCAATATTTAATAATTGCCGTTATTCCCCAAATTTGCTGTGCACTAAGGCTACTTTTACATTTGCGCCGTTTTGCGCAGCGTTTCGTGTGCGCATGAAACACAAGCAAAAAAACGCTTGCAAATGCATGTAAACGCACCGATTTTTTTTGACTCATCAGTGTGCGTATGACGACAAAAAAAATGCAGCGTTTGAATGCGTTTTCATGCGTTTGCGTTTTTTAGGTACATGTGTTCTCTAGGTGTTACATTTCACAGGAGGAAAAAAAATCCTTGAAAAATTCTTGAAACAGACTCCATCAATGGGACACCAGTGGGCGTGTGTCATGGGAACTCTTTATATAGACCCTGTTTACAGCTGAATTCTTCAGATTTTGTTGCTTTTTCCTTTGTGAACATGGATCTGCGCTGGAAGAGTTTTCGCTTCAACTTGGATCTGGACATCGCGCTGGCTCAAGCATTTGCTTGCTAGCAACAAAGGGAGAGGGAGAGACAGCGAAGACAGCAGCAGCGACGTTTGTGGATACATCCGATTATTGAACTCCGGGAGAGCCGTGGAACGTACCACACCCTCTACAGCGAGCTCCAGGCAAACTTGGCCAAATTTAGTGACTATACCCGGATGTCCCAAGAAAGCTTCAAAGCTTCATGGATTTGCTTGTTCGTGATCAAGAAGCCATCCGGAGACAGGACACACAGCTCCATTGTGCGATTCCTCCTAAGGAACGGCTCCTGGTCACATTACGGTTCGTAATATTTACCTGCATAATTTTTTTTGTTCTGGCATGTACTATTCCAAAGCCTGCAGAATTATTGTTCTGCCATGTAGTAAACAAAAGCCTGCAGAATTATTGTTTTGCCAGGTACTAATATTTTTTTATTTTATTGTTTTAAAAAACCCTAGACACAAACGCCTGTTCCTAGCATCACACACACTTGTGTTATCACGGCCAAGGTGACTGCCGCATCACACAGCAATACAAAAGAAAATGCACTGTTAGCCAGGATAACACAAATGTGTGTGATGCTAGAAACTCCTGTTCCTAGCATCACACACACTTGTGTTATCACGGCCAAGGTGACTGCTGCTTCACACAGCATTGAAATACTTACCGAAAATCCTTGCAGACCCGGGGAGAGGCGTTGTCCCAGTCATCCATCAGTGCTGTGGCCACCTCATTCCACTGCCGCTGGGTCCACCACATGGTCCGCGTGCTGCGGATCACGGCTGTCCCACAACGGGACTCGCTCCTGGACCAAGTTGATTAGGGTGTCGTTGTCCAGGGCCATTTCTTCGTCCCGTTGTGGAGCATAGAAAAAAAAGAAAAACATAATCTTGGAAAGATTTGGAAATGAAGAAGATAGAAAAAGATACAGAAAATAAGCAAGATTGAAGATGGAAAAAAGGCAGAGGAAAAAAAAATACAAAAAGGACATTCACAGTCAGTCTATACTTACAGGCCGTCTCCCTGCCCGCACTTGGATTGGCTGTTCCTGCTGTTCGTCCTCCAAAACCGTGGCCGATGAGGTCTGAAAGAACAAAAATTAATTTGGTACATTTGTAGGTGCAGCAGCGAATACTTACCCAAAATGTAGGGCAGGAAGGTACTCACTTCACGCTCTACTTGGGCCAGTTCACCACGGGACGGTGTATATTCCTCCCCAGAAGACATGCTGCTATAAAAAAAGAGACATTAGTACATAATATAAAAAAGGACAGGAAGACATTAGGTTTAGAATACTCACATTCTTGAAGGTGCTGCTTTGCTCCAAATTTCTGAATGATATTGTCACTTCCAGGCTGTCTGTAGAGTAGAGGTCTGCCAGTGCAAACACCTTCTTTTATCTACACTTCCCCCAAACAATGTTTCTTTGTGTAGGAGGTGGTTTAAACCAGTGTCTAGACATGTTTACTCAAAAATCGCATGTGATCAAAAGTGCAGGCGTGCACATGTCCATTCGCACGCATGCGACCCCATAGACTGTAATGTGTTATTTTGGCGCATTCCGTGTGCACGCGATCGCATGCGTTTTTTTAACGAGGTTGGGCGGAACAAAAAATGCAACATGTTGCGTCTAGGGGCACACCTGGAAAAAGCGCATGAAATCGCAGATGAACGCGTGCAAGAGCTAGACCATGCGCCCGCCATGTTAAACATAGGGGCGCATGCGACCGATAGCGCACGATGCGCTGCGTGAAAAACAGCTAATGTGAAACCAGCCTTAATTACTTAAAGGATCTGCTCATTGCCTGTTTTCAGGAGCTCACTGCTTCCCTGCCAGTTATCTGGGCAGCTTCACTGTATTTGCTGCGCAAAGACCCTACAAGTTCACACTCTTAGCACAGGAAACTGGCCACCTCTGATAGACTGCAGGTAGCTTGGACAATGAGCGGTACAATTTTTGAGAACAGAGAGGATTTTTAATAAGATGTAAATAGCAAAGCTGCTTGAGACAACTCCCTTAACTCCTTTCACTGCCTGTCTGATCGCTGATCTGACACAGTGCTCTGCAAAGTGTCAGATCAGCAATCTGACACTATATAGTGATGTCCCACCCTGGGACAAAGTAAGAAAAAAAAAAAAAAAAATTACCGTGTAAAAATATTTTTAAAAAATTCCTAAATAAAGAAAATAAATATTGTTCCAAAAATACTTTTCTTTATGTAAGTAAAAAAAACAATAAAAGTACACATTTACTGTAGTATCGCCGCATCGGTAACGATCGATCCGCCCTATAAAACTGTCTCACTAGTTAACCCCTTTAGTGAACCTGTTAAAAAAAAAATGCTTTATCATACCGCCGAACAACAAGTGGAATAACGTGATCAAAAAGATGGATACAAACAAACATGGCACTCCTGAAAATGTCATCTTGTCCCGCAAAAAGCGAGCCACCATACAGCATCATCAGCGAAAAAATAAAAAAGTTATAGCTCACAGAATAAAACGATGGAAAAATAATTATTTCTTATAGAAAATTGTTTTTATTGTATAAAAGCGCCAAAACATAAAATATAAATGAAGTATCGCTGTAATTGTACTGACCTGAAGAATAAAACTGCTTTATCAATTTTACCACACAAGGAATGGTATAAACGCCCCCCCAAAAAAAAAAGAAATTCATGAATTGCTGGTTTTTGTTCATTCTGCTTCCCAAAAATCGTAATAAAAAGCGATCACAAAATGTCGTGTGCCCGAAAATGATACCAATAAAAACGTCAACTCGTCCCGCAAAAAATAAGACCTCAAATGACTCTGTGGGACAATATGGAAACATTATAGCTCTCAAAATGTGGTGATGCAAAAACTATTTGCAATAAAAAGCGTCTTTTAGCGTGACAGCTGCCAAACATAAAAACCCGCTATAAATAGTAAATCAAACCCCCCTTTATCACCTCCTTAGTTAGGGGGAAAAAAAATAAAATAAAAAAATGTATTTTATTTCCATTTTACCATTAGGGTTAGGGATGGGGCTAGTGTTAGGGTTGGGGCTAAAGTTAGGATTAGAGTTGGGATTAGGGTTAGGGGAGGGTTAGGATTAGGTTTGTGGTTAGGGTTATGGTTAGGATTAGGGTGTATTGGGGTTAGGGTTGGAGTTAGAACTGGGGGGTTTCCACTGTTTAGGCATATCAGGTGCTCTCCAAATGCGACATGGTATCCAATCTCAATTACAGCCAATTTTGCGCTGAAAAAGTCAAACGGCGCGCCTTCCCTTCCGAGCTCTGCCATGCGCCCAGTGGTTTACCCCCACATATCAGGGGTCAGCGTACTCAGGACAAATTGCACAATAACTTTTGGGGTCCAATTTCTCCTGTTACCCTTAGGAAAATTAAAAAAATTGGACCTGAAGTTATTTTTTGTGAAAAAAAGTTACCGTATATACACTTGTATAAGCCGACCCCCCCCACCCCCCCAAAACCCCCTAATTTTGCCACAAAAAACTGGGAAAACGTATTGACTCGTGTATAAGCCTAGGGTGGAAAATGCAGAAGCTACTGGTAGATTTCAAAAATAAAAATAGATGCCAATAAAAGTAAAAATTAATTGAGACATCAGTAAGTTAAATGTTTTGAATATCCATATTGAATCAGGAGCCCCATATAATGCTCCATACAGTTCATGATGGCCCCATAAGATGCTCCATACAAAATACAACCCATATAATGCTGCACAAAGGTTAATGATGGCCCCATAAAATGCTCCATAGAATAATATGCCCCATATAATGCTCCATAAAGGTTATGGCCCCATAAGATGCTCTATAGAATATGCCCCATAAGGTGCTCCATAGATTATTCCCCCATAAAATGCTCCATAGATTATGCCCCATAAGATGCTCCATAGAATATGCCCCTATATGCTGCCCCATAGAATATGCCCTCATATGCTGCTCCATAGAATGCCTCAAATGCTGCTCCATAGACAATGCTGCCATATGCTGCCCCCATATGCTGCTCCATAGAATATGCCCCCAAACGCTTCCCCATAGAATATGCCAACATATGCTGCCCCATAGAATATGCCCCCATATTCTGCTCCATAGAATATGCCTCCATATGCTGTTCCATAGAATATGCCAACATATGCTGCCCCCATATGCTGCTCCATAGAACATGCCCCCATATGCTGCCCCATAGAATATGCCTCCATATGCTGTTCCATAGAATATGCCCCCATATGCTGCCCCCATAAGATGCTCCATATATTATGCCCTATATGCTGCTGCAAAAAAAAAATGCCATACTCACCTCTCCTCACTGGGGGCTAGGTGCCGGTGTCGCCCCTCGCTCAGGACCCGGCACCTGAGATATTCACCTGTCCTGGGTCCATCGCTGCTCACCGCTGTCTGCTGTGTCCTGTATCAGTGACTGTTCAGCCAGCAGAGGGTGCAGACCGCACTAATCAGGTCATCGCGCCCTCTGCTTGCTAAATGTCACTGACACAGGATGCAGCAGACAGCGGTGAGCAGCGATGGACCCGGGACAGGTGAATATTGGATATATTACCTCCCCCTGGCGCGTCTTTGCAGCTCGGCTTCTCCTACGGTCTCCCTTCCTTCCTTCAGTGGTCATGTGGTACCACTCATTAAACTCATAAATATGTGCATATTCATGAGTTTAATGAGTGGTACCACGTGACCGCGGAAGGAAGGGAGACCGTAGGAGAAGCGGAGGGGGGCTGCAGAGACGCATCGGGGGGTCAGTATGATCTCTGACACCCCTGCTCCCCCTCCCACGCCGACCCCCAGGTATATGACTTAAAAAAATGGGCTGAAAATCTCGGCTTATACACGAGTATATACGGTAAATGTTGATTTTTTTTAACCCCTTTCTGCCATGAGACGTTCTATCCCGTCCATGTGCCCTGGGACTTAATTTCCAGGGACGGGATAGTGCGTCATGGCATTTAATGCGACATCGCGACTTAAGTCGCGATGATCGCATTCAAATTCCGACGCCATCATACCTTATTGTAGATGGCCTCGGCATCCTGGGGTGTGTAGCCGCCGTCCCTTCCTCCCGAGCGCTGTGATTGGCTGTTGAATTCGAAACCAATCATAGCGCTTCTCATTGTTTCAGCCAATCGGCGCGACTGAAACAATGATGTCCTAGGCTAGGATCGAGTACCGATGTACTCGATCCTGGATCTGGTGCCTGGCAATGCCAGGCACCGGCAAAACACCCCCGGATTGGCGCAATCGCATCGATCGTGCCAGTTGCAGGGCAGAGCGGCGCTATAGCGCCGCTCTGCACTGCCAGTATCGGTCCAGATCGGTGCTGTATTAGCACCGATCCTAGGCAGTGACCTGATACAGGCCCAGCAGGGCCTGCAGAACTGGTTGGCGTGATCGATTTAGATCGGCGATCGCGCCAACCCCAGGGCACAGCTGCTGTCACTCTGTGACCGCTCTGTGCCCTGCTGATGACCTGGGCATGACCTGCCTTTGAATCGGAGCTCACCGATCCTAGGCGGTTGCCATAGTCACCAGGCAGTGCAGGGATTGGTGGATCAATGTTATCATTCGATCCCAATGACAGGTCACAGCAGCGATGTGACCGCTCTGTGACCTGTCCCTGACCTGCCTGTGACCTGTATGACAGCTCTGCAGGGGGTCCTCACACTAGCTGAGGATTCCCTAGAGAGCGGTCTGTTGTGAGTTCATTTTCCCCTTCACCATTGAGGTCTGATGAACTCCCTCTTCTGGGGAAGGAAGGTAGTGAGGCTGATTACCAAGCATCTGGGCAGGATGATGATGATTGGGTGACGGGAATTGCTGACTGGATATAAGGCAGCCGACGCCCTTCTGCCTTGCTGGTGATCTCTCTGAGGGATTCTAGGAGACCAGTCTGATTCCTGCTCCTCAAAAGCTAAGTTTTCTGCTCTGTTTGTTGCATTTGTGTTTTGGTTTTGTTTTTCCTTGTTTTTCTGGATTTCTGCCATTCCCTGCTGGGGTGTGCTGAATTCCTTTTTGCTCTGTCTTCAGAAAATACCTGAGTACTGATATAGTCTTTTTGAAGCCTAGCGTCTTCAGGGCTTTTTTCCCAATCAGCTGTTGGCTCTTGTTTTGATAGGGTTTTGGCGGATTACAGACAGCAGCTTTTCTATCCTGTCCTATGTAGTTAGCTTGGGCCCCATCGTTTGCTCAGCCTATGTTTCTATCTGTGTGAGTGTTTTTTCATCTTGCTTCACCGTCATTATATGTTGGGGGCTGCCTATTGCTTTGGGGTCTGCTCTGGGGCAGTTTAAATTTCCCTTTCTGTCTTTAGGCTATGTAGTTCTCCGGCTGTGATCGAGGGGTCTAGGGCACCGTAGGAACCCCCCACGGCTACTGCTAGTTGTTGTTGATAGGTTCAGGGGTCTGTAATCCGATAGCTGCCAACTTCTCCGGTTTTCTGGACTTAGCTAGTATTTCTGTTTTTGCCTCCTACTGTGACTCATTCATAACAGAATCACCAGCCATACCGCAGATCCTAGGGTACTCAATAGCAGGAAAGAATTGTAAAAAAAAAAAAAAAAAAAAAAGTGTGTATATTTTTTCCTCTATATCTCTGAGGCCGTAGGGGGAATTTTTTTTTTCTCTCAATGGAGATAAAGCAATTGTCTGATCGCGTGGAGCAGCTCGCTGCGGAAGTGCGGGGAATTTCCGCCTACCTTGCTCATTCACATGCTGCTGAACCAAAGATCCCTACTCCTGATGTGTTTTTTGGGAATCGGTCTAAATTTTTGAATTTCAAAAATAATTGTAAATTATTTTTTGCCTTGAAGCCTAACTCGTCAGGGAGCTCCGCGCAGCAGGTTAAAATTGTCATCTCTTTGCTGCGTGGCAATCCCCAGGATTGGGCGTTTTCTTTGAAATCAGATGATCCTATTCTGACTAATGTCAACGCATTTTTTCAAGCCTTGGGGTTGTTGTATGACGAACCAAATGCTATTGATCAGGCTGAAAAGACCCTGTTGGCATTGAGCCAGGGTCGAGATTCTGCAGAATTGTACTGTCAAAAATTCCAAAAGTGGGCGGTCCTTACTACCTGGAATGATAATGCCTTGGCAGCTCTCTTTCGGAAGGGTTTGTTCGAAGCCATAAAAGATACTATGGTGGGTTTTCCTGTTCCCGCTGGTCTTGACGATTGTGTCATTAACCATTCAGGTTGATCGGTGTTTACGTGAACGCAGGACTGCACGAGAGGTGTTGCCACCTGTTGAACAAGTGTCTGAACCTATGCAATGTGATAGAGTTTTGTCCAGGGAGCAACATCAGGAGTTCAGAAGGCATAATAAGCTGTGTTTTTTTTTTTTGTGGAGATGCCTCGCATATTATTTCTCTTTCCTAAACGAGAGAAACGTTTTGCACACACGTTTTCTGTGGGTGGTGTTCAACCTAAGTTTCTTCTGGCAATTACTCTGATCTGCTCCCTGTCCACATTTTCCGCCAAGGCTTTTGTGGATTCGGGAGCAGCCCTGAACCTAATGGACTTGAACTTGGATTTTGCTAAATGTTGTGGATTTCCGATGACACCTCTGCGGACGCCTAGCCCTTTGAGGGGGATTGATGCTACTCCTTTGGCGAAAAATAAACCTCAGTTTTGGACCCAGGTGGTAATGCGGGTCACCCCAGACCATCAAGAAAATTGCAGATTTTTGGTGTTGCATAATTTGCATGATACCATTGTTCTCGGGCTTCCCTGGTTGCAAATTCATAATCCAGTTTTGGATTGGAAATCTGTGTCTGTGGTGAGTTGGGGTTGTCGGTGTGCCCTTAGTGAGGCTCCGTTTTTTTCCACCTCACCTCAGTCGCATGATGTTCCTGACTATTTGGCGGATTTTTATGATGTATTTAGTGAGAATGAGTCTGCGTCTTTGCCTCCTCATAGGAGTTATGACTGCAATTGAACTGAGCCCGGGGTGTAAATTTCCCAAGGGTCGGCTCTTCAATTTATCTGTACCCGAGCACGAGGCTATGCGATCCTATATTAAGGAGGCGTTGGAGAAGGGTCATATTAGACCATCCTCTTCACCCTTAGGTGCTGGGTTTTTTTTCGTGGCCAAAAAGGATGATTCTTTAAGGCCTTGTATTGACTATCGTGCCCTCAACAAAATTACTATTAAATATCAGTATTTGTTACCCCTGATTTCAGATCTATTCTCCAGAGTTAAAGGTGCTTGCTGGTTTACCAAGCTTGACCTCAGGGGGGCGTATAATGTTATCCGCATTAAGCATGGGGATGAATGGAAGACGGCGTTTAATACTCCGGAGGGACATTTTGAGTACCTGGTGATGCCTTTTGGGCTCACTAATGCCCCTTCTGTCTTCCAGTGTTTCATGAACGATATTTTCCGAGACTTTGTGGATAAATTTTTGATTATCTATCTGGATGATATTTTGATCTTCTCCAAGGATTGGGTTTCTCATGTGGAACATGTTCGGACTGTGTTCCGGATCTTGAGGGAGAATTTCCTGTATGTCAAAGGATCGAAATGCCTTTTTGGGGTACAGAGGATTTCTTTTTTGGGATTTATTTTGTCTCCGTCAACTATTGAAATGGACCCGGCCAAGGTACAGGCCATTTATGATTGGGTTCAGCCCACTTCTTTGTTTTCCAATAATTTTTATTAAGGTATTTCAAATTTAACAAACATAGGAAAAAAGCGTATGGGAAATGGGATACAGAAGGAAAGGGAAGGGAAAAGAAAATACAATAGGAAACTCAATGAGTGATCATTTATAGCCATTACTCCATAAGCATCTTAAAGCTAAAAGCTAAGAATATAACTAAAACTTAACATCTGAAGTCTAAAATCTAAAATAAACAGAAGAAAAGAAAAATAAGATCCTATCTGGATTCATCAGTGACAACAAAACTAGTTTTTTGTAAGAAAAGTTTTATTCCATACTTCCCACTTTTTATTATATTCGTCCAAGAAGTTATTATGTAGAGCAAAGCGTCTTTCTAATGCGCTATGTTTCAGAAGATTGTGAAAAATATCTTCGAATTTTGGTATATCGGTTTTTTCCAGTGTGCTGCTATTGAGTTTTTAACTACTAGTAAAATATGTACTATCATTAATGTATCTGAAAAGTCTAAATTTTCTAGATCTAATAAAAGAAGAGCCATACTAGGGGAAATAACCAATTTCCTTCCCAAAAAGGTGTTTATATGAACAGATACTTCCTTCCATAGACTCTTAACATTAGGGCATTCCCAAAATATGTGATATATGTTTCCCACCATTCCACACTCTCTCCAACATAAGTTGGAGTTACCTGGATTTATAAAATTCAGCCTCGAAGGGGTATAATACCATCTCACAAACATTTTGTAGTAAGACTCTTGTAGTGTCATTGAGATTGTTGCTATGTAAGAAAACTTCAAGGCATCTTGCCATTGTTCCAGTGTGGGTGTAATGTTTAATTCTGACTCCCATCGTTTCATATATGCGCTCTTTAGTATAAACGTGTCTTTATTGAAAATGTTATATATGTTCTTTAAGCTCCAAACGTTCTTTTTCTCTATGTTTCCCAAGTATAAAGATATAATGTCCAAATTTAGTGGCTTAATTTGGGAGAATTTTTTAATGTAGCTTTTTAGAATGGTGAAAAAGAGAAATTCTGAGGAGGGAAGATTAAATTTTGTTTTAATCTCACTAAAGGAAAGGAAGGTACCATTGTATATATCTCCTATTTTTTTAATATTACATGTAGTCCAAATTTCTGGAATAGTACACTTGTAAAAGATAGATATTAAGTTTAGTGGAAAATTACACATTTGTCTCACTTTGTTCCAATTTCTCCCTGGTCTAATAAAATTTTTCCAAGCCAAGAGTATGGCTTGGAATATGGGATGAGAAGGCAAACTTGGTCGGGAACCCAATACATTAGCAAAGAAAATATTGTGGAATATGTCATTATTACTTTGACTTTCTTCCAAGGCGATCCACGCAGGTGTTGTATTACGACTAAACCAATAAACGCTAGCTTTAATCAGTAAGGCTTGGTAATAAGCTGTTACATTCGGTAGCCCCAGACCTCCATTTTTTTTACTTTTATAAAGGATGTTCGACGCAATTCTTGATTTTTTGCCATCCCAAACAAAGGAGTTTATTAATTTTTGAATTTTTGACAATTGCGCTGAAGGAATGTATACTGGAAGGATCCTAAACAAATACAATATCTTAGGTAAAACAAATGACTTGACAGCCAATATTTTCCCGAACAAGGATAAACCAATACGTTTAAAATTTACAAAATCTGTGGTGACATTGTGAATTAAGTTGTTAAGATTAATTGAGATAGTTGAATGTAATTTGTTTGTCAGCTTCATCCCCAAATATCCAACTTCCTCCTCCTTGCACGAAAATTTTGAGAGAGTTCCTAAACGTTCCACTTCTTGAGGATTTAAGTTAAAGGGTAAAATCTTTGATTTTGAATGATTTATTTTAAAATAAGATATATTTGAGAATAGCTTTAAATCTGATGACAATGCTGTGATAGAAATCTCTGGGTTTAAGAGTGTCAGCAGTATATCGTCCGCAAACAGACTGATTTTAAATGTGCGTTAAAGAGTTTCAAGGCCAAAGATGTTAGGATTAGATCTGATTTTTTCTGCCAGGGGTTCTATTGCCAAAACAAATAAAAGTGGAGAAAGGGGACCACCCCTGCCTTGTACCATTTGAAATAGGAAATGACTTTGATAAATGATTATTCGTGTATACTTTTGCACAAGGCTCTGAATACAAGGCCATAACTGAAGAAATGAAGTGATCATTAAATACAAATTTCAATAATGCTTTCTTTAGATACGCCCAATCTAGCCTATCAAAGGCTTTTTCAGCGTCTAGCATAACTAGAACTGAAGGATCTGTAGAAAATTTAGTAGCGGTAATTATATTCATGATCCTTCTAGTCCCGTCAGCAGCTTGACGACCTTCTACAAAGCCAATTTGATCGTCTTTTATTAAAAAAGGTAGAACCTTTTTAAGTCTTTCAGCCCATATTTTTGAGTACAGCTTTGCATCCCCATTAATGAGTGAAATTGGTCTGTAGCTGTGAACCTTGTCAGGGTCTCCCTTCTCCTTAGGTATCATAACAATCGTAGCTTCTAACATTTCCTTTGGAAAGGAGCCCTGACAGGTAGCCAAGTTAAATATGTTTTCCAGATAAGGAGCTAGGATAGTTTGAAAGGTCTTATAATATTCATTGGTAATCCCGTCAGGCCCCGGTGATTTCTGGGCTTTAAGTTTATTAATCGCATCAAATATTTCTTCTGTTGATATGGGTCTGTTTATATGTTCCATCTCTAAAGGATCAATTCGGGGGAGATCTAATTTGTCTAAGAATGTATCTATCAATTTAACATCTGGTTGTGCTGTTTCAGCGTCCGAAGCTAAATTGTATAAGCCTTGAAAAAACTCTGCAAAGGCGTTTGCAATATCCCGAGGATGAGTCTTAACATTTCCGTTGTTGTCTTTGATTTTAACTATTCTCTTATTAATTCTCTCTTGTTTGAATCTTTTCATCATATATGCAGTTGGTTTGTTAATAGATGAGTAAAATTTAAATTTTAAATTTTTGATAACTGCATCATAATCCGAAATGATTGCAGTTCTTAATTCCTGCCTTAATTTCAGTATTTCCGAGTGAACACTCGAGGATGGAACCGGCAAACTGTTTTGAAACTCTTCTTTCAGTTTTATCTGAGACTGTAAATTTGTGATTGTCTGTCTTTTTATCCTTTTTGATTTGGACGAAAGTTGAATCAAATGGCCTTTCAGGACCGCCTTGTGAGCGTTCCAAAGAACGAACGGATTTATATGACCAACGTCATTTTCTTTAAAATAGTTAGAGATTGTATTTGAAATTAGTTCCTTATATTCAGGATTTTTAAATAAAGTGGAGTTAGCTTTCCAGAGAAACATGTTTTCTGAATAGAATCCCAATTCAAACTCCGCCAGCACAGGGACATGATCTGATATAGATTTGCCCAAGATACTAATTTTTTTGAATTTAGAAATAGCAAAAACATCTGTCAATATTAGGTCTATTCTCGATGATGTTTTATGCGTGTCCGAATAGTGGGTGTATTCACACGAAGAAGTATTCAGACAGCGATAAATGTCAAAGAGTTCATTAGAAATTAACCATTTACTAAGAGAAGGTGCTTTATGGCGTACTGGTGATGAAGAATCCATTGTACTATCAGGGACTATATTAAAGTCTCCTGCGAACATAAGCATTCCTTTCTTAACTTTATTGATCTTATCCATTAATCTATTTAGATATGAAATGGTCTTTTTATTTGGAGCGTATACATTAATTATTGTGCAAAGTTTATGATTGAGTTGACATATGAGGATATGATATCTCCCTTGTGGATCTGTGATTTCTTCTATTAATTCAAATGGAATATTATTTTTTATAAGTGTAATGACCCCGGCCGCCTTTTCCCCTTTCAGGGATTGAAACATATGTGGAAATTTCTTATTTTGAAAGAACGGATGACTTTCCCTAGTAAACTTGACTTCTTGTAGACATAGAATATAGCAAAGCGGACATTGTATCTCCCTCCAAAGTGTATGCCTTTTATAAGGGATATTTAGGCACCTAACGTTGAAAGACAAAATTTTAAGCTTCATGTTTATGTCGCTGTGAAATAAAGTAGGAAGTGGAACAAATCCAAATAAGACTCCTAACTACAGCACTGTAAATACCAAGTGATAGAAATAAGACTTCAGTAAGTCTGTGTAACAAACAACAATAAAAAAAAAAAAAAGAGAAACAAAAGAAAAATCAAAAATCAAAAAGTAAACTCGAATGAGTTCCCCTGGAGGAATCCAACCTAGAAGGATTCTCACCTAGTTTGGGGTTATATGGAAAAAAAAAAGTGGTTCAACTCCTACCCTTACACCTAATATTTCTATTAATCCTTCTAATTTTTAAGCATTATAAACATTCCAAATAATGAAAGTGAAACCCGGTACTTCTTGACAATAAGTTCAGCCAATGTCATCCTGGAATGATTGGACGAAAAGCATTGCTTCTTCTGGTGTAAAAAAAGGGATTGTCTTCCCCCTATACCACACCAAAAGTTTAGCAGGATAACCCCATCTATATAAAATGCCAAGATCTTTTATTTTTGTATTTACTTCTCTAAAAGATTTTCTGAACTCCATGGTTGCCTTGGAGAAATCTCCAAAAACTCTTATGTTGGTATAAGGATCTGGAAAGTTTCCCTTGTCTCTGATATAGTGTAAAATTTTTTCCTTTGTTTCAAAATAATGCATATGGAGGATAGTATCCCTCGGCTTATCGACAGACAAGCCTCTAGGACGCGGAATACGGTGGATTCTGTCAATCCTGAATTCAAAATCTGGAAGATCAGGTAGAGCCTTTTTAAATATAGTTTTCGTGTAGTTGGAAAGCTCATCTTGTGAGATTTTCAGGGATACCTCTTATTTTAAGATTATTCCTCCTACTCCTATCCTCCACATCCATCAATTTAGTTTTCAATGTCTGTATTTCCATTTTCAATTCAGAATTCTGTTTAAGCAAAGTATCCGTTTTATTTTCAACAACTAAGATCCTGTTTTCATTCTGTTCTATTCTCTTAGTGATTTTGTCACTTACTTCATCCATTTTCTTATTCTGAGCTTCAAATCCCAAAGCCATAGAGTCACTAAGCATTTTACAAAATCTAGCCATAGAGCCTTCTGTCACTACCTTTTCAGAGGCTAGCCCTTGTTTTAAAGGTTGAGGAGATGAAGGTCGATCTTTTTTAGTACGTTGTCTAGCTGGACTACCGTCAGGTGAAGAGTACTCTGAGTTGTTTCCAGATTCGGCTGGTGTTGAACTTTCAAGTTCTTTTCTTTTTGTGGATTTGGAAGTATCCATTGCGTCAGAATTAACCTCTTTAATTGTGGGCACCTGAATAGGATGATTAGGCTCTAGTCCTTTACCTTCTATATCCTTTTTTGGTGGTTTACTCTGAGCTGTTGTAGGTACCTGACTAGCCTGTGGATCCCTTTTTAATGGAGACCTTGATTTCATAGGACTTAATATGTTGGGGGAGTCTTCCCTGGGTTTATTATAAGACCTATGTGGAGGTTGCTTTCCTTTTTGATTTCTGTTTGAAGAGGTCATCTTATGAATTAAGACAGTTTAATATACAGAATATTAATTCCTGATTATTTGTAATTGAATAATCACCTTAATAGTATCTATGAATCAGATAGTTAGAATCCTGGATTCACTCAAGGGTCTACCCCAATTGGCAACAGGGATTATTATCCTATTAAATTAGTTAGGAGTTAGAGATGTCACAAAAACAAACTCTAGAACCTCAAAAAGGCCTAAGTTAGAATAATACCTGACTTATGTATCGTTGCCTATCAACAATAGTACTAAAGATTTCCTATAGATCTCTATATCCTATATCTTTCTTAAAAAGAGAAAAGAGAACAAAAGCCTATATATAGAGTTGTGTAGGATATACTGCTAATAAGCAGCTAAACCAAAAGATTATTGTATATGATTTGAAATATTAGTTATGAGGATAGAAATAATATATAGTATATACAACCACAGTAATCAAGTAAGCATCTGACAATAGCATATAATATATATCTAATGTCGATTGGGTTATTAGAGCCTGGTGAATAATAGTAAAAATGTATATAATTTGTACTGCTATCCAGGTACCAAATTATAAGTAATAAAATATAAGTTATGTTCAGGAGCTCCGTAGCTTTAAATATCAAACAGCCGCAATCACCTAAAGCTCAGCTTCCACTCTCTATCCTCAGTAGCCTTAAGTATCAAACAGCCGCAATCATTTAAAGCTCAGCTTCCACTCTCTATCCTCAGTGGCTTTAAGTATCAAACAGCCGCGATCATCTAAAGCTCAGCTTCCACTCTCTATCCTCAGTAGCCTTAAGTATCAGACAGCCGCGATCATTTAAAGCTCAGCTTCCACTCTCTATCCTCAGTGGCTTTAAGTATCAAACAGCCGCGATCTTTTAAAGCTCAGCTTCACTCTCTATCCACAGCAGTCTTAAGTATCAAACAGCCGCTATCATTTAAAATTCAGCTTCCACTCTCTATCCTCAGTGGCCTTAAATATCAAGCAGCCGCGATCGTTTAGAGCTCAGCTTCTACTCTCTATCCTCAGTGGTTTTAAGTATCAAACAGCCGCTATCGTTTAAAACTCAGCTTCCACTCTCTATCTTCATTGACTTTAGGTATCAAACAGCTGCGGATTTTTAAAGCTCAGCTTCCACTCTTTTTCCTCAATGGTTTTAAGTATCAGACAGCCGCGAACACTTAAAGCTCTATCAAACAGCCGTGATCATTTAAAGCTCAGCTTCCACTTAAGTATCAAACAGCCGCTTTCAGTAAAGCTCAGCCCCCACTCAGATATCAAACAGCCGCTTTCAGTAAAGCTCAGCTTCCATTCAAGTATCAAACAGCCGCTTTCAGTAAAGCTCAGCTTCCACTCAAATATCAAACAGCTGCTTTCAGTAAAGCTCAACTTCCACACTCTCCTGACCCACCAATATCTGCTTATCAGGGATTACAAAGTTCTCCTTGTATTCCAATATATCAGGACTCCGTCTTCTTCCTTAAAGTCTCCTTGGCGCCAAAGAAAGGGATTTCCCACGGATCAAGCCAGCAAGAGGAATGCAACACCACAGCGATCGCGGCAAATCTGGGAGTATGGCAGTCACTCAAATCCAGTGCCAGTACCCTCACTTCTCCTCCCCAGGGGCCCACTCAAGAAAGGACTCGGAGATCCGGATCGGCAAGGGCTCACAACAAACCTTAGACCGCGTTGAATCTGCGCACCGGCAGCAGCTGTCAATCATCTGCCTGCTCCTGCTTCTCCTGCCCTGCCAAGGATTTTAGCCAATAACTCCTCCAATTTTCAGCAGATTTCTTTGTGCCCGGTCTTGATCTGCTCAGAATATCTCTCCGGATCCTACTAAGCAGGATCCCCCGGGATCATGTCCACCGGCGTGGTACAACACCCCGAAAATCGCGGTGGGTCTGTGGATGCCGCGGCTGCTAACGTCACACTCCAAGTCCTGCTCTTCTCCTTCCTTGGTCTTCAGTAGCCACCTCAGAGTCCAGGAATATTACCAAACACCGGCCGCTTGCACTTTTCAGCAGTATGCTTCTCTCCTGAAGCCCTTTTCCTTCTCCAACAGGCAGGCAACAGCGGGTAGTGTAGAACGCGAGCCTGAACAGGACCCACGGACAAGCGCCAGTCCTCCGGTCTCTGCACACAAACAGCCCGGTCACCTCCACTCCTCCTGATCACCGATACAACAGGATAGCTGTTCGGTAGATGTGAAACTCTTCCACCTCCTTTCTTCTTCTGCAGGAGTCAGCTACAGGCCCCTCTCCTCTGCTCAGCACAGGAAAACAACACTGCTCCTCCTCAGTAGCTGTAGTTCTGTTATTTTTGGTCCAATCTTCACATTCTTGGTATCAAAATGCTCCAGGCGACTTCTAGACTCTTGTTGTGAGTATGAATTCTTGATTGGAGGATTCCTGTCGCTTCATATAGGTAGTTGAACAGGAGCCCTGAGCAGACACTTCCTCACACCATCACAGCTCAGGCCACGCCCCGCCAGCCCACTTCTTTGAAGGCCCTCCAGAAGTTTTTGGGTTTTGCTAATTTTCATCAGAAATTTATAGCAAAATTTTCTAGTATTGCCAAGCCATTGACTGATCTGACTAAGAAGGGTGCTGATGTGTTGAATTGGTCTCCGGAGGCTGTTTCTTCCTTTCAGGAGCTGAAGCAAAGATTCACTTCTGTCCCGGTTTTGCGGCAACCTGATGTCTCACTCCCGTTCCAGGTAGAGGTGGACGCTTCTGAGATTGGTGCAGGAGCTGTTTTGTCCCAAAAGGATCCTGTAACATCTAAAATGAATCCCTGTGCTTTCTTTTCCCGAAAGTTCTCTCCATCTGAACGTAACTATGATGTGGGGAATCGGGAACTGTTAGCCATGAAATGGGCATTTGAGGAGTGGAGACATTGGTTGGAGGGAGCTAAACCTCAAGTCGTGGTCCACATCCGACCACAAGAATTTGATTTACCTGGACTCGGCCAAACGCTTGAATCCTAGACAGGCTAGGTGGGCCTTGTTTTTTACACGTTTTGATTTTGTGGTCTCTTTTCTTCCTGAAACTAAGAATGTCAAGGCTGATGCTCTCTCTAGGAGCTTCTTTGCTGATTCTCCTGTGGTGACCAAGCCTGCTACCATTTTAGGCGAGGGGGTAGTTCTTTCTGCCATCTCGCCCGATTTGAGACGTGCTCTGGAAGAGTTCCAGGAGGACAAACCTGAGCGTTGTCCCAGTGGGTAGTTGTATGTTCCTGACCAGTGGAAGAAGAGAGTGATGTCTGAAGTTCATTGCTCTGCATTGGCTGGTCATCCAGGTATTTTTGGTACTAGAGATCTGGTGAGTCGGTCTTTTTGGTGGCCCGCCTTGTCTCGTGATGTCAGGAATTTTGTGCAGTCCTGTGGGACTTGCTCCCGGTCTAAACCTTGTTCTCGCTCTAGTGGGTTGTTGATGCCTTTGCCGGTCCCCAGGAGGCCATGGACCCATATTTCAATGGATTTCGTCTCTGATATGCCTGTCTCTCAGAGAATGACTGTTATTTGGGTGATTTGTGATAAGTTCTCTAAGATGGTTCATCTTGTACCACTCCCTAAGCTGCCATCTTCCTCTGAGTTGGTGCCCCTGTTTTTGCAACAGGTGGTTCGCTTGCACAGGATTCGTGAGAACATTGTATCTGACAGAGGAGTTCAGTTTGTGTCTAGATTTTGGGGGACTTTCTGTTCCAAGCTGGGAATTCAGTTGTCCTTATCCTCTGCTTTTCACCCTCAGACCAATGGGCAGACGGAGAGAACAAACCAGACCTTGGAGTCGTATTTGAGATGTTTTATTTCTGCTGATCAGGATGATTGGGTTTCATTTTTGCCCTTGGCCGAATTTGCTTTAAATAATAGAACTAGTTCTGCCACTTTGATGTCACCTTTTTTTTGTAACTTTGGGTTTCATCCTCGATTTTCTTCAGGGCAGGTGGAGCCTTCTGCCTGCCCAGGTGTTGACACTGTGGTGGAGAGAATGCACCAGATCTGGGACCAAGTGGTGGATAAGTTCTCTCTCCCTGGAAAAGGCCCAGCGGTTTTCCAACCGACATAGGACCATTGGTCCCCAGTTTAAGGTTGGTGATATGGTTTGGTTATCATCAAAAAATATCGCTATGAAGGTGGCTACTCCTAAGTTTAAGCCTAGATTTATTGGACCTTACATGATTTTGGAGATTATTAATCCAGTCTCTTTTCGTTTGGCTCTTCCTGTTACATTTAAAATCCATAATGTGTTTCATAAGTCCTTGTTGAAGAGGTTTGTTGAACCAGTAGTTCCTGGGGTGGCACCTCCGGACCCTGTATTGGTTGAAGGTAACATGGAATATGAGGTAGAGAAGATACTGGATTCCCGTCTGGCTAGAGGGAGACTCCAGTATTTGGTTAAGTGGAAGGGTTATGGTCAGGAGGATAATTCCTGGGTCTCTGCCTCTGATATTCATGCCAAAAGATTGGTGCATGCCTTTCATCGGGCTCACCCTGATCGCCCTGGTGGCGTGGATGAGGGTTCGGTGACCCCTCCTCAAGGGAGAGGTACTGTTATGAGTTCATTTTCCCCTTTACCATTGAGGTCTGATGAACTCCCTCTTCTGGGGAAGGAAGGTAGTGAGGCTGATTACCAAGCATCTGGGCAGGATGATGATGATTGGGTGACGGGAATTGCTGACTGGATATAAGGCAGCCGACGCCCTTCTGCCTTGCTGGTGATCTCTCAGGGATTCTAGGAGACCAGTCTGATTCCTGCTCCTCAAAAGCTAAGTTTTCTGCTCTGTTTGTTGCATTTCTGTTTTGGTTTTGTTTTTCCTTGTTTTTCTGGATTTCTGCCATTCCCTGCTGGGGTGTGCTGAATTCCTTTTTGCTCTGTCTTCAGAAAATACCTGAGTACTGATATAGTCTTTTTGAAGCCTAGCGTCTTCAGGGCTTTTTTCCCTATCAGCTGTTGGCTCTTGTTTTGATAGGGTTTTGGCGGATTACAGACAGCAGCTTTTCTATCCTGTTCTATGTAGTTAGCTAGGGCCCCATCGTTTGCTCAGCCTATGTTTCTATCTGTGTGAGTGTTTTTTCATCTTGCTTCACCGTCATTATATGTTGGGGGCTGCCTATTGCTTTGGGGTCTGCTCTGGGGCAGTTTAGATTTCCCTTTCTGTCTTTAGGCTATGTAGTTCTCCGGCTGTGATCGAGAGGTCTAGGGCACCGTAGGAACCCCCCACGGCTACTGCTAGTTCTTATTGATAGGTTCAGGGGTCTGTAATCCGATAGCTGCCAACTTCTCCGGTTTTCTGGACTTAGCTAGTATTTCTGTTTTTGCTTCCTACGGTGACTCATTCATAACAGCGGTCATGCGTCTGGATCTCCTGGTGTGCTGGGTATAGTGGTGCCACAGCAGCTTGTAGCATCACAATACCTGCTAAAAAAGAAGAAAAAAACCCCTACAATTGTAAGTATTGCCTGATCCCCGATCCCTCTCCAATCTAGCTTCATCCCCCCTTTCTCCTACCCCCTCTTTTTACCCCCCTCCACCCCCCCTTTGCGCCACCTCCGTGCACACATTTAGCAGCTGCCGAGCGTTGATTGGTGACACAGTTCACCAATCAACACTCGTGCTTGCTTTGTTTCCCTAAGCCCCCTTTGCGCTATCTCCATATTCGCATCCTACAGCCGCCAAACTTTTGTGGGAATAGATAGCTCAGCTGGGGTCTTTGCTTTGGCACAAGCGTGTGGCTATGGAGTCACTACAGCAGACTAGCAAGTTCCACATGGATATGGACACGGCATATTTATTGTGCACACTTGTTATTCAATGTTACACATGCCAAACATGAAATAAAACATCTAAGGCCGTCTGGCCACTAACTAACAATAGCAGGCTAACTACAAATTAAACCTATATAACAGCAAAGAAGTCCATGTAATCTTACTGTGTCAGCTCCCAGCTCAGCAGATGAGAGAGACTGAGAGATCCCAGCTCCTCCTGATTATATCAGCTGGACCAGTCAGGAACCCAAAACCTGGATTGAATAAGTGGAGGGGGAACTACCAGTCCTTTCCCTGCGGATCACTAAGGAAACCAGAACTGGATTACAGTGAAATAAATTGGCTTCATCATCAGTACAGGGAGACATATGAAATGAAACGGGGAGAAATATACCTGTTTTCTTGTACCTCTCCCCTTGGCACCTCACACTTTATTAAGTGACATAGTTCACTTATCATAGCTTGTGCCTGCTGATTTCCTTTCACCCCCCCTTTGCACCACCTGACTACAAGCGTAAGTGCTAATCCCTGATCCCTGTCCGATCTCTCTTCATCCCCCTTCACCCTCTTTTTACCCCCTCCATCCCCCTTTGCGCCGCCTCTGTGCACACATTTAGCAGCCCCCTTAGCGCCAACTCCTTATTCGCATCCCACAGCTGCCAAACTGTGTTAAGTGATATAGTTCACTTATCAGAGCTTGTGCCTGCTGATTTCCATTTTTTTCACCCCCCCCTTGCACCACACATGTACGCACACCCAGCAGCTGCCACTGAACTTTGATAAGTGACGCCGTTCACTTATCAGAGCTAGGGCCTGCTGTTTTAGACTTTTCTTTTCACAGGTATTTTTCTCCCCATTTCCTTTTTTCTTTTAGCTTTTTCTTTACAGGATCGTGTGCATGCACCAATCATTAGCCCCCCACACATACACATAGTTCTAAATAAAGTACACCCAAGCACCACTTTCACAAAAAATGTCCCGCCCATCGCGTTCGTCCCAACAGCGCTATTCAACGGAGGAGGCATAATCTTACCTTGCCTCCGACACTGATAGCGAGGACGAGGATCCGACTTTTCTTTATTTTTTGGATTCTTCATCCTCTTCCTCTTCCCGCTCCTCATCTTCCTCCTCGGATCCTGCGGAACCGCCACGCAGACGCTCCAGGACAGAAGATTAGGCAGCGCCCACAATGCCCCAAGCTGATTCAGTAGACCCTGTATGGACGTCGCCCCCCGAAAATTACGAGCCACTGATTCCTGATTTTGTGGCAGAATCAGGAATCAAGTTTGACACCACCGGCCTCACAGAAATAAACTTTTTCAAAGTCTTTTTCTCTGAGGATTTTGTTAACCTCATGGTGAAGCAAACTAATTTGTACGCTCGTCAGTTTTTGGCGGGAAACCCGCGTTCATCATATTCCAACTGGTCTCCTGTGGACGCAGTTGAAATGATGCAGTTTTGGGGCCTGGTCCTCCACATGGGGATACTGAAGAAGCCGGAAATTCGGCAATATTGGAGTGTTGATATTTTATACAACACGCCAGTGTTCCGAATGGTCATGGTCCGGACGTGTCTTGAGGCCATCCACAAGTTTCTGCATTATACCGATAATGCACAGTGTCCCGCACGAGATGACCCCAACTTTGACCGTCTGTTCAAAGTTCGGCTGGTCATCGAACACTTCAACAAAAAGTTTGCTGAAGTGTACGTGCCCCAAAGGGAGATCAGCGTGGATGAGTCCTTGGTCCATTTCAAGGGAAGGCTTAGATTCCGTCAATACCTGCCCAGTAAGAGGGTCAGGTACGGAATCAAACTCTACAAACTTTGTGAGAGTACCTCATGGTATACACACAGGTTTAGAGTCTACGAAGGAAAGGACACCAGGATTGAACCCCCTGAGTGCCCTCCTGTCCTGGGAGTGAGTGGGAAAATTATGTGGGATTTGGTTCACCCACTGCTGGATAAAGGTTATCACCTCTACACTGATAACTTTTATACCAGCATCCCAGTCTACAAATCCCTCTCTGCGCGAGGTACCGCAGCCTGCGGTACTGTCCGCAAAAATCAGAGAGGCCTTCCGAAGACGCTACTTGGGCAGATGCTCAGAAAAGGTGAGAGCAGAGCCCAATGTAGCGACCACCTACTGGTGGTCAAGTACACAGACAAGAGGGATGTCCATCTCTTGACCACCATACACTGTGATGGCTGCACCCTCTGCACTGTACGGGGTACCTCCACACAGGTCAGCAAACCGACCTGTGTAGTGGGGTACAACAAAAACATGGGGGGCGTTGATCTCTCCGATCAATACCTCCAACCGTACAATGCTCTCAGAAAGGCCAGGGCGTGGTACAAAAAGCTGGCCGTGCACATCGTACAAATGGCAATGCTCAACGCATTCCTGCTGTCACAATGTGCACGCCACACCGATACGTCGTACCTTCATTTCCAGGAGGTAGTGGTTAAGGCCCTGATGTTTGGTGCTCAGGAAGGAGCGGGTCCCAGTACTTCGGAACTGAAGGTGCTCGTATCGTACCAGGTCAGCATTTTCCGGGGTTGGTCCCACCAACTGGTAGAAAAGGTAAGCCGCAAAAAAGGTGCCGAGTGTGTTACAAAAAGGGAATACGCAAGGACACCATTTACCAGTGCGACACCTGCCCCGAAAAACCTGGCCTGTGTATGAAGGATTGCTTCAAATTGTACCACACCTCCATGCACTACTAATTTACATTAGTTTAGTTGGGGGCACATCTAGATTTGTTCTTTGGGGGTCTAGTATACAAAATGTCACATGTGGGTTTTTTTTCCTGTTTAGGCACATCAGGGGCTCTGCAAACGGAACATGACGCCAGCAGACCCATCAAAGTCTGCATTCCAAAACGTCACTACTTCCCTTTCGAGCCCTGACATGTGCCTAAACAGTTTTTTCCCACATGTGGGGTACCAGCGTACTCAGGTCAAATTGGACAACGTCTTTTGGGGTCCAATTTCTCCTGTTACTCTTGGGAAAATTAAAAATTGGGGACTAAAAATAATTTATGTGGAAACAAAATAGGATTTTATATTTTCACGCCCGAGCATTATAAGCTTTAGCGAAACACTTGGGGGTTCAAAGTGCTCACCACACATCTAGATAAGTTCCTTAGGGGGTCTAGTTTCCAAAATGGGGTCACTTAAGGGGGGTTTCCACTGTTTAGGTACATCAGGGGCTCTGCAAACGGAACATGACGCCCACAGGGCATTCCATCAAAGTTTGCATTCCAAAACGTCATTACTTCCCTTCCGAGCCCTGCTGTGTGCCCAAACAGTGTTTCTCCCCCACATATGGGGTATCGGCGCACTCAGGACAAATTGGACAACAACTTTTGGGGTCCAATTTCTCCTGATACCCTTGGGAAAATAACAAATTGGGGACTAAACGATCATGTTTGTGGAAAAAATATGATTTATAAACTCCTGTGAAGCCCTTGGGGGTTCAAAGTGCTCACCACACATCTAGATGAGTTCCTTAGGGGGTCTAGTTTCCAAAATGGGGTCACTTGTGTGGGGTTTCCACTGTTTAGGCACATCATAGGCTCTGCAAATGGAACATGGCGTCCGATCTCAATTTCAGCCAATTTTAGGTTGAAAAAGTCAAACGGCGCTCCTTCCCTTCTGAGCCCTGCCATGTGCCGAAACTGTGGTTCCTCCCCACATATGGGGTATCAGTGTGAAACACCTGAAGGGTTAATAATTTTCTTGAATATAGTTTTGAGTAGCTTGAGGGGTGCAGTTTTTAGAATGGTGTCACTTTTGGGTATTTTCTGCCATATAGACCCCTCAGAGTGACTTTGAATGTGAGGTGGTCCCTAAAAAGAAAATGGTTTTATAAATTTTGTTGTAAAAATGAGAAATTTCTGGTCAACTTTTAACCCTTATAACTTCCTAATAAAAAAAAAAATTGTTTCCAAAATTGTGTTGATGTAAAGTAGACATGTGGGAAATGTTATTTAGTAATTACTTTGTGTCACATATTTCTCTATTTTAAGGGCATAAAAATTCAAAGTTTGAAAATTGCAATATTTTCAAAATTTTTTCCATATTTCCATTTTTTTCGCAATTAAACGCAAGTTATATGAATGAAATTTTACCACTAACATGAAGTACAATATGTCACAAGAAACATTCTCAGAATCGCCTAGATCCGTTGAAGCGTTCCAGAGTTATGACCTCAGAAAGGGACAGTGGTCAGAATTGTAAAAAATGGCCCGGTCATTAACGTGCAAACCACCCTTGGGGCTTAAGGGGTTAAACATTCAAAAAATTCCTTTGAAGCACCTGAAGGGTAAATAAACTTCTTGAATGTGGTTTTGAGCACCTTGAGGGGTACAATTTTTAGAATTGTCACTTTTGGGTATTTTCTTTGATATAGACCCCTCAAAGTGACTTCAAATGTGATGTGGTCCTTAAAAATAAAATGGTGTTATAAAAATGAGAAATCGCTGGTCAACTTTTAACCCTTATAACTTCCTAACAAAAAAAATTTTGGTTCCAAAATTATGCTGATGTAAAGTAGACATGTGGGTAATGTTACTTATTAAGTTTTTGTGTGCCATATCTCTGTGATTTAAGGGCATGAAAATTCAAAGTTGGAAAATTGCAAAATGTTCAAAATTTTTGCCAAATTTCCGTTCTTTTCACAAATAAACACAAGTTATATCAAAGAAATTTTTACCACGAACATGAAGTACAATATGTCACGAGAAAACGTTGTCAGAATCACCGAGATCCATGGAAGCGTTCCAGAGTTATTACTTCATAAAGGGACAGTGGTCAGAATTGTAAAAATTGGCCCGGTCATTAACGTGCAAACCACCCTTGGGGGTAAAAGAGTGGATCTCCCAGCAGGTTTTTCCTATGTAATCTGACAGCAGCATGATGTAGGGGCAGATACGCTAATTCCAGTAATGTGTCACTTACTAGGCTGTGTTTTGCTGTGTCAATAAAATCTTTTTTTTCAGCAGAAGATTATCTCTTCAAGACTATTTTTCTCTTGTCCAACCAATCCCCCCCAGCTTTCTATACATTGTACACAGAAAACTGCCAATCAGTGGTGTGGGTGGGGTTTCTTGCACAGGGCTCAACTTTCTGAGCTCTGCTAGATCTGCAGCAGAGAAAACTGTAATTCTATCACAAATGCTGCATCTAGCAAATTAAGTGATACATCGCTGGAATCAGGTTCTCTGCTCCTATATCTTGCTACTCTGATTACATACCAAAAAGCTACTGACAGGCTGCCTATAATAGTATTTCATATACAGTACTGCTAGATATTGACTTAATGTATAAATCAGATTCAGGCTGTGGGCCCACATAGCGTTTTAAAACGCTCACTAAAAACCGCACTCCTTCCCAGAAATCACGCGATTTCACCGCGATTTTGCCGCGATTTTCGCGTGTGATATTCAAGCACTTTCCAAGCGATTTGAAGCATCGCTTGGAAAGTGATTGACAGGTTGGTCACACTCGTCAAACATAGTGTTTGACAAGTGTGACCAGGTTTTTACTATTGAGGCCGCCTATGCGGCATCAATAGTAAAAGATAGAATGTTAAAATGCTAAAAAAAAATAAAAAAATCGGGGTATATTTACCTTCCGGCGTCCCGCGCTGCCATCCCGGGCCTCAGCGTTCCCAGCGATGCCTTGCGAGACCTGTGATGACGTAGTCTCGCGTTACTATCGCGATCTCGCGAGACTACGTCATCACTGGACCGTGCCGCAAGGCATTACTGGGAACGCTTAGGCTGGGAATGCAGCGCGGGACGCCGGAAGGTAAATATACCCCGATTTTTTATTTTTTATTCTTTTTTTCACAGGGGTATGGTACCCAGGGCCTGGAGGACAGTCTCCTCTCCTCCACACCGTGGGTACCAACCGCACATGAGACGCTTAACTTCCTGCATGGTGGGCATAGCCACATGCGGGAAGTAAGCGATTCTCATGCATTCCTATGGGTGCGGAATCGCGGCAATTCTTTGCGATTCCGCACAAAAGAATGAGCATGCTGCGATTTTTTTCCGCGATGCGATTCCGCCGCGGAAAAAAGCGCAGCATTAGCACAGCATGTGCGGAATGCCATAGGAATGCATGGGGGGCGTTCTGTACACGATTTTTAAACGTTTTCGCTGCGTTTTCGTGCCGAAAATCACGGCAAAAACGCTTAAAAATCGCTACGTGGGCACATAGCCTCAAGTGTTGTACAGACCTGTCTGCTAACACCGCTAGAGAAAATGATCTTGTCTCGAGAGAATTTTCCGTATAATATCTAAAAGGCATACAGTTTGGTAACAGGAAGAAAGGTATAGCTTCTTATCGCAGCACACAAATAGTAAAACCGGTAGAACTTGAGTTATGTTTAGGAATCCCCCTCAAGATATTCACAGGCCATGAGGCAACATGTTGGTAAGCTGATTTCTAAAGATAAAAAACCAAGTAACTCTGGAATGTGATTTATCAATAGAGATAAACTACAGCTTATTAATAATAAAAAGTCATACATATCAAAGCACTAAACATTTAATGCAAAATAATGTTGTGTATTTTCTAACAACCCCTAAATCAATAACGTAACGTGGAGCCGGGCAATAGCTGTGGACGGGGCACTCATGTCTTGTGCCCCGGCACGTTACATGAAGGTGGGGTCCCTGGTTGAGAGTGTAGACTTGTGCTGTGGG
This sequence comes from Dendrobates tinctorius, assembly GCF_039654945.1. Taxonomy (NCBI): domain Eukaryota; kingdom Metazoa; phylum Chordata; class Amphibia; order Anura; family Dendrobatidae; genus Dendrobates; species Dendrobates tinctorius. Next base: position 513,857 of record NW_027362086.1, read on the forward strand.
GGCACTACGCCCTTGCAGACTTTATGTTGCTGATGTCGTTGGTTGGCCAGGACCAGGTGTTTGACAATTCAATAAGGGAGACCACCAGTCAAAAATAAACTTTTTACTCAATGATAAATTGGGGTGAATTATATACAGGAGATAGTGGGCAGACAACTTGATGAAGGTTTCCCTTACAATATGAAGCATTTTCCAAACACAGGTCTAATTCCATCCTCTTAACTCACTTATCCTCTATCTTCAACATTCATTTCTACTTCACCACAACCTAGCTAAGTACTACTGCCCAGTTAGCAAGGATCCTATTCTCAACCCGTGATTCTATGTCTTCTTTCCCCTCTAGGAAACTATATTGCCAGTACTTAGTTCCTCTGTCGCTCAGGATCTCCCACCAGGGGCACTCTCTTTGTCTTAGATACTCTGTCCCATTTAGGCCCATTACCTCTGTGAGTTATGAACTCTGGGCCGTACTTCTAGGTGTCCAGACCCAGGACCCATCTCCGATTGGTCATTCTGTTCTCTTGGTCACTTCCCCCTTACTCTCCGCTAGGATCTCTGCCTCTGTCTCTTCTCCTTGTTCTGACAGGATTTGACTCTTGTCCCTTCGGAGTATCCCCTCCAACTTTGGGCTAGTCCCAACCATTAACTTTTACCTTCTCTACTGTCAAAAATCACACATCATTAATACCATTAAAGCATAGCACGATTCACATTACACAAAATAACAATACATTTGTTCTTCAAGGGGTAAAACGAGGGCAAAATTTCCATCTCCTTTCACAGGGTTCCTGTCTGATAAGCAGACCGCAGGAATGGAGAACAATGAGGGCACTAGGAAACGTGAAGTGCTAATATGAAACTTTTCTACACATACATATGGCACATATCACATTCATGTAGCTACAGTCCTGGGGCACTAGTAGTTGGTCATATAGATTTTCAAGATAGCACTTTGAATGATTGTGCTGTGCTTAACCATGTATATACTTAAAAAGTATGTGCAATATAGTCTGTCCAATATATTTAATTTATTCCAAGGAGATTTTATTTTGATTGTTAAAATATACTAGGGGGATTCAATGTGATATTGTAATGATTTTCTAGATCTTCCAGAAGAAGGGCAGGTGGTATGCATTCATTTGTATCACCAATATGTCCTTTGGGAAGTTTATGGATTGTGAATTTGTTGATATTTGTTTTTCTCGGTGGAGGGTACACCTTTCAAGCAGTAGTGTAACTAGAGTCCTATGGGCCTCAGGACAAAATTTGATTCTGCCCCCTGAGCCTACATCCTATTCCCCCACTAGTATGTCTCTGTTGCTCAGATGTGTGGGTCCCAGTAGCATTGATAAAGTCTGTGTTAGCCACTCTGATAAAAAAATAAAAAATAATAATCCAAATACCATTTAAAAATCCAACAGAGAAGCATGGCAATAAGTATTTTCTAAGTAATAAATCTAAATAATCGTTATTAAATAAATTAAATTAAATAAATTAAATATTATCCCCATATTATTACTGAACAAAGTCCACTATGCCAAAACCAATAATGCCATATATAAGAAACAATTACTAGGAATTTCGGGGCCCCATACTGGCAACATTTTCAGGACCCCCTTGAGACTCCGCCTAGGTGCCACCCTAGCCCTGCTTCCACCCCTCGAACTGTCCACAGTCCCACTGCTCTCGCTTCTCACCAATCACACATTAACAGTTCCCATCACCAGATCACACATATAGCCAGCAGCTTTTGTTTTGGCCAAAAGATTTTTTACGCCGCACCACAACAAGGTAGACTCTTTTGGCCGGGCCCTACTCTACTCTAACCTATTAAACATTTGTTAAATTATCCAATACAATTTAGTTATATTTTTATTTATTTTTCAATTTTTAAAATTACCAATAATATCACATACAGGGGACAAATACCACCGTACCAAGACCAGACACCATATTACCACCACATAGTAACATATAATACCACATACAAGGAACAAATGCCACCACACTATGTCCAGACCAAATATTACCAACACAGTGATGGAATAATATCACATATAAGGGACAAATATCAACACACCATGACCAGACCACATATTACCATCACATGGTGACCAATAATACCACATACAAGGAACAATTGCCACCACACCCTGGCTGCACAACATATTACCACCACATAGTTACTGAATACTACAATACTGATAAGTAATAATAAAACAATACTAATATCACCATAAGTGCCATTATACACAGGAGATCTGTCCTTAGTGTTAGGAGTCAGGTTCCTGTGTCTGCTCTGCAGGAATCCAGACCCTTACATTCTGTGGTCTCTTGCTCTTTATCTACCGCAGTCCGTCTGTCCTCCTACTGAGCATGCTCATGAGACGGTTTCCCATTGGAGATCGGGAATCATGTGCTCAGGTCCTGCTCCAGATCTCATTGGTCCATCTCGGAGATCTGGAAGCTTCCGTAAGGTCCCGGCTGCTGTAAAAAGCGCGCCTGGCCCTTCCGCCAAGTGCTAGTATAGACTATACTTGCTATGTGTGAATGGTGACGGATGTATGGTTCTGGTGACTGACTTATTATGAGACCCCTTCCCTCTGATATTACGCATGTGGATAGGGAATTAGTTCAGCAGTCAGCGCCAGTCAGTGGCAAGCCTTAGGCCACTGTGCACACACCTCTGCGCTAGCGTCCGACATTGCGCCTGCTTGTAGCTGTGTTGTCCAGCGGCAGTGTCCTACACCGCGCTGCAGTTGCAGCCCTTCTTGGCGCTCGCAGTAGCGACACCGCACACACGGTAGGTCTAGACGGACGCAGCTCCTCTGTCTTCGGTCCTGCTCCTGTGACCTGATATCGTGTGTGCATTTACTTGAGGCCTGTGACACTAACAGGCTCAGCGTTTTTGTATGTTTTTGTTGTGGCGCCTCTGTGTGTGAACAGAGCCTGCTCTGCTCACTTCAGGTGAAGTTGAACCCATGCGCATTATACTGCCATATTGCTCGTCTGTCATTACCTAGCAGCGGTGTAACACCTAGTGCACGGTGGACCCCGTACGGGGAACTCACTTTATTATTTATTTTTATTTAGTGCGTTCCGCCGTTCCTAACACTTAGTATGCAGTGTCTGTGTACAGGTAATACAGTGATCACCGGTGACATTATACACAGGAGCTCTGTATATAGTGTGTAGTGTAAAAGTAATACAGGGATCACCAGTGACATTGTACACACGAACGCTGTATACAGTGTATGGGATGGAGATCACCGGTGACATTTTGCACAGGACCGCTGCCGCTGTATATAGTATACAGTGTATAGTTTCAGTGTACAGGTAACACAGTGACTCACCAGTGACGTCTCTAGGTTAAGTCCTTCATCTTTGATTTTCATCTTCATCCAGCACAGACCGCCATCAATTCTTCCAGCCAGGTCTCGTCTCTGCAGGAAATAACACAGTTATCTAGAGCACTGCTTGCAGAACATATTACTTATTTTTTCCTGAATTCTGAACTACACCAGATGAAAAAATAAAGGTGACAGTGACGCTCTGCACAGTAACAGGACCACCTCCCCCATTTAAAACAGTATCCTCAAAAAATAAAATAAATACATCACTGCAGTAATAATATCCCATATAGCTAATATATAAAGCTCAAAGTGTGTATGTATGTATGTATGTATGTCCGGGATAGGCATCCGCACCGTCGCAGCTATAGCCGCAAAATTTGGCACAGTCACACGTCTGGACCCTGAGAGCATCCTAAGCTATGTTGTGAGGCGAAATTTTAACCCTGTGCGTTCCAATTCACCAAACAAATTTGCCCATATCTACATACTGGGGAAAAAGTGTGTGCGCGTCAAGCCCCGCCCCTCATTATGATGTCATAATGGTTGCCATGGCGATGCTGATGTCATCATAGGTTGCAAGCCCCGCCCCTCATTATGATGTCATAATGGTTGACTATGGAATGGAGGATGTGTGATGGGTATATGGGCACTGGACTATGGGATGGTGGATATGTATGACAGGTATATGGGCACGGGACTATGGGATGGAGGATGTGTGATGGGTATATGGGCACTGGACTATGGGATGGAGGATATGTATGACAGGTATATGGGCACTGGACTATGGGATGGAGGATATGTATGACGGGTATATGGGCACGGGACTATGGGATGGACGCTATGTATGACCGGTATATGGGCACGGGACTATGGGATGGAGGATGTGTGATGGGTATATGGGCACTGGACTATGGGATGGAGGATATGTATGATGGGTATATGGGCACTCGACTATGGGATGGCGAATATGTATGATGGGTATATGGGCATGGGACTATGGAATGGAGGATGTGTGATGGGTATATGGGCACTCGACTATGGTATGGAGGATATGTATGATGGGTGTATGGGCACTCGACTATGGGATGGAGGATGTGTGATGGGTATATGGGCAGGGGACTATGGGATGGAGGATAATTATAATTTGTTATAACTAACCACAGTTAGTTACTATGCCCGGGCAGCGCCAGGCTCTTCAGCTAATATATTCCATCCTGGCCCCCTTGTCTCATTCCTGGCTGCAGCCATATGTTCTCCCATCCTGCCCTCATGAGTATCCATTCCGCCCCATGTGATGTCCCATCCTGTCCCATATGATCTCCCCATCCTGTCCCATCTGTCCTATGATCCTGCCACATCTGTCCCATGATCCTGCCCAGTCTGTCTCCATCGTATCCATCCTGCCCCATGATCCTGCACATCTGTCTCCATCCTGCCCCATGGTCCTGTGTCATGTGTCTCCATCCTGCCCCATGATCCTGTGCCATGTGTCTCCATCCTGCCCCATGATCCTGCACCATGTCTCTCCATCCTGCCCCATGATCCTGCCCCATCTGTCTCCATCCTGCCCCTTGATCCTGCACCATCTGTTTCCATCCTGCCCCATATTCTTGTCCCATCTGTATCAATCCCGCACCATGTCTCCATCCTGCCCCCTTTGTCTCCATCCTGCCCCGAGTCTCCATCCTGCCTCCCATTCTGACCCCATGTCTCCCATCCTGTCCCATGTCTCCCATCCTGCCCCTGTGTCTCCATTCTTCCCCCGTGTCTCCCATCCTGCCCCCGTGTCTCCATTCTGTCCCATGTCTCTATTATGCCGCTTGTCTCCATTCTGCCCTCGTGTCTCCCATTCTGCCCCCATGTTTCCATTCTGCCCCATATCTCCATTCTGCCCCAGGCAGGATGAAGACACATGGTCCATCCTGCCTGTGAAACATATTGTGGCTTGCTACTTTCAATAAAAATAATTTTTTAAAAACGTTCTCCTTACCTGGCCGCGCTCCTGCGGTGGTGATCCCTCCAGGCGGTTCCCTGCATCGGTACAATCCTGCTGCTGGGACTCGGAGCAGAAGAGACAGGGCCCAATGCGGGTTCCATCTGCTGATCAGGCCCCATATGCCAGTCAGGGCAGTAATGCCCTGATGGCAGCCCTGCATGGCCATATATTATTCCAACATAGTATCTGAATATAACCACTAACATATTACTGAGAAAACCCACTATACCAAGATCAACATTAGCAACAATATCACATACAAGGGATAAATACCGAAAAACCATGACCAGTCCACATATTACAACCACATAGTGACCAAATAATACCATTCCACTACTATTACCCCCATGCAATGACTGTATAGTGAAATGTATCAGTATATACAGTAAAGGTAACTCCAGAAACTCACCAGTGACTTTTCCATTTGAATTAATTCATTTCTGCTTTTCTTTATCCGTCACACTACTTTTCCAGTCAGGACTCGTCTCTGCAAAATTTAACACAGATCTATGACTGATCGCTCTAGATCACCTTTTCCACTAATTCTATTGTAAGAGTGCTTCCCTTTTGTCCCACAGTATTCATAGAAATAAAATACATTAAAGTAGTGATGTTTCCCTATGTGTCAACCATGCAGTACTAATGGTTATTTCCCCTTTGCCCAAATATAGCAAAATTTACTTCACCATGGCTACCATACAAGTATTGTTCACCTGTTATGTCTCCATAAAGGTGTAATATCAATCTTTGTGGCACCGATGTTGTAGTAATATTTTACTTTGTGGCCCCATATATTAATAAGATCTCCTTATATGACTACTATACAGTATGAAAGTCCCCCTATGTGTGCAATCAATATTGTTATAATGTCCCCTATGTGCCCCCATATATTAGTAATGTACCTCTACGAAGCCCCCGATATAATAATGTTCCTCAATTATGTCCCCTATATAGTAATAATGTCCTCCAACTCTGGCCCCATATACAAATAATGTTCTTCATTTCTGGTCTAGGTTTAAATTTATAGTTTTCTCCAAGTCTGGCGCCCATAAGTTAATGTCCTCCAATTCTGGTGCCCATGTAGTAAATAATGTTCTTGAGTTCTGGCCCTCATATAACGATATACTCTACTTCTGGCCCCCTTATGTTAATAATATCCTCCAGTGGGCCCAATAAATTAATAACCTTCAATTCTAGCCACCATATAGTACTATTGCACCCCGTATGTGACTCATTAGAAAAAAAACTAATTTCTCACTTGTCCTGGCACCCAGACAGGCACAGTACTCTTCCTTCTTCTCCCGGCTGGCTCCTCGCCTTGCTCTTAAAGGCCCATAGTTGCTAAAGCATGCCGGCGGTACGTCGCATGCCAGTGCAATGAAGTCACACTAGTGTCAGATTGCAAGCCCATGCAACATTGACACGCCAGAGTGCTCTGCAATTGTGGGTACCTGATAGGCCTGTAGCTGTACAGTAACTCTGAGGCAGGAAGCCAATGGCTCTCTGTTCCACAATGGTTTACAAGTGGATGTGTGTCCAAGGGTGCACGTTCAGTTGAAAATAGCGCAGGTCCCGATGTGGCCCCTTTCAACCGCTAGCCCAGTCACAGTCTACATCCCCTGCAATTTATAAAGATTTTTATGCAGTTATTACACATACCTGTTATGATCCATGCTTGGTCAGGACTGATAAAAAGCAAAGGTAACCTTTTTTTTTCATTGTGCTTAAGTTTGTTTTTTGCCCCCGGTGGCCGTTAGGATTATTGCACTGTGGTGTCGTTTGTTCTAAGTTTGCCCCCGGTGGTGGTGAGCGTCATTGCACTCTGGTTTCTTTAGTTAAGTGCACATGATTATAATGCAGGTGTGATTGCTATGGCTCTGCTATAAAAGAGTCACAGGTGTTGCAATCAGTGTTGGTGATAGTGTTCATTTCAACCATCCTTGCAGCACTGTCTTAGCCCTGGTGTGGAAGGAGTCATAGGGGATTTCCTTGTAGCTCTGACAGAGCTTGGTGGCAGTGATTCAGGAGGAGAGCTGCATTCTGGTAGTGGACTCTGTTGCCAGGAGCAAGTGCAACAGAGTAAAGCTAAGTGGTGTTCTTGGATTGGCCCACTAGAAGATCTTGCAGGGGTGCAGCTATTTTGGTGAAGTCTTTGATGAATCTCCGGTAGTAGCCTACCAACCCAAAGAAACTGCCTTACTTCATGAATGGTGCTGGGTCCTTGCCAGTCCCGGATAACAGTGACTTTGTCAGGGTCTGGTGCCACACCTTCCGCGCTTACCATATGGCCTAGGTACTGTCCTTGGGCTTCAAAAGGTGACATTTGGACAGCTATACTTTCAAGCCAAGGTTGGAAAGGGCTTTGAATACCTCGGCTAGGTGCTCCAAGTGGTCTTCGTAGGTTTTGGAGAAGACGATGATGTCATCCAGGTACAGCAGAACGGTTTCAAAGTGTTTATGTCCAAGGCAGCATTCCATTAACCGCTGAAATGTTCCCGGCGCATTGCTGAGCCCGAACGGCATGTAGTTAAACTTGCAGAGGCCCATTGGTGCCATAAACACTGTCTTCTCTTAGTCTGCCTCTGTCACGGGAACCTGCCAATACCCACTGGTGAGATCTAAAGTAGAGAAATAGTTAGCGGTTCTCAGTTCAGCTAAGGATTCCTCAATTCTAGGTAATGGGTAAGCGTCCTTATATGTAATTCTGTTAATCCACCTGTAGTCTACATACATTCTCATAGTACCATCTTTATTTTTAACGAGGACTAATGGAGCTTCCCAGGGGCTACAACAATCTTTGATTACCCCAGCCTCCTTCATCTCCTGTAACATGCTCTTGGCACATTGATAGTGGGCTGGAGGTACAGGCCGGTACCTTTCTTTAATGGGCGGATGATCTCCGGTGGGGATATGGTGTTGGACCCCTTTTGCGTGCCTAAAGTCTAGAGGATGTTTGCTGAAGACCCGTTCAAATTCTCGAGCCACACGGTAAGCCCCATGCTTTTGGTGCGAAGGGGTGGAGTCAGTACCTACGTGTAGCTGCTGACACAAATCCTCCAGCTGCCCCTCAGAGCCAGTGTCCTCCACCTGGTCGGATGGAAGCAAGGGCTCTGCTGCCTCTATTGCATTGTTACTGACAGTGAATAGCTTAGCAAGGGTGGCACACCAGGGTAAATGGACCTCTCTCTCCCCACAATTCAAGACGTGTATTGGTACTCTCCCCTTGCGGACATCAACTACCCCTCTGGCTGTCAGGATAGTGGGCCTACTATCAGAGTACATGGGTTCTACCAGGGCTTGGTAATCTTGACCCCTGAGGCCTATTGCTGCCCGACACCAAATTAACATTTCACTTCTGGGAGGTACTGCAATGGGGAAAGGATCACTTACTCTGACACTGTCGACTTCTCCACCAGACAGCTCTACCTGTTGTCTCTGCATCAGGGCTCTGATCTCCTTTTGCTGGACCCACTGCTGACTGGAGGTGGCGGTCTCGGCTTCCTGTTGTAACAAAACAATAATTTCTCCAAGACAATTTTCAATTACATTAATGCCTAAAGTGATCAAAGGATGGCATTCTTGTTTGTCAATATCAACTATAATCAAACCTTGCGATTGCAATTCTGCTCTGCCCATCTTGATGGTCACCTCTTTATCCCATCTGAGGGAAGGGCTGACCATTGCTGGCAAGGATGGCAAGGTCTTTATCTGGGCTGTGAGTACAGTAATGTCTGAATCAGCCCAGTACCGCTTAAAGAGGACATATGGCATCGTTGTCACCTGGGAGTCGGTGTCCATTAAAGCGGTCATCGGGAAGCCATCAATCACGACGGACAGGACTGGCCGACCTCCTAAGCACTTGTCTAGCCAACTTGGTGGGCCTGGACGTCTTACTCCTGTGGGTTGGCCCTTTGCCCCAGGGGTTGCTTGTTTAAATAACAGAATCTTGCTATGTGTCCCGCCTTATTGCAGTGGCGACAGATGGGCTGTCCATCCTCGTCGTAGCGATCGCTATCTCTCCCTCTGGTCGGTGGTATTCTCCCCTGTTGTTGCCACGGGATCTCATCTGGACTGGAGGCCAGCTGGATCTTCTTCTTTGGAGTCACTTGTATGGACTGCACAGTTTTCGTGAGTGCAGCCACACTTTTGGTCAGTTCCTTGACCTGGAGACGTAGGTCTGCAGCAGAGTCATCATTTTAGGTCGACATGTCGGTCTCAATAGGGATCTGGGGAATGGATGCTGACTCCTGCTGTTATGTAATTGCTAGTCGCCTAGAGGGCTCTGTGCTGCTAGGATTTGGTTCACGCAGCACCCAGATGGCCCTATCCTTAAAGTGTGCAAAGTCCAGGTCAGGATTTCATAGGGACATTATGCGCAGCTGTGTTCTTTGATTGTTAGACAGGAGTCCCTCTATAAACTGCTCCGTTAGCAATCTGTCTTCTTGCACGCTGTCAGGGTCAACCTGCTTTACGGCCCGTAGCGCCTCCTGAAGGTTAAGGGCATAGTCCCGTATACTGTCCTGCACCCTTTGTTTGCACCCAAAGAATTTCATTTTTATCTCTGCTGCAGTGCGCATGTCAAAAGTGTCCTTGAGTCTGGTCAAGATTTCTTTGACAGTTCCTTTATTAGTGTCCGGCCAGGACTTTACTTCCCTCTGGGCCGCACCAGTTAACTGGCCAATGAGGATACTGACTTTTTGACTTTCAGACAAGGGGTACACTTTGAACAAACTACATAGTCTTTCCTTAAAATCGCTCAGGGTGTGGGACTCCTCTGAGTACTGTGGTAACCAGGATGTTCCTGGTATATAATGCATTGATAGCGGCATTAAGGAGGCTGCGGCTGCGACCGCCGCTGAATCTCCACCCCAGTTGGGCATTTTCTTCCCCCCTCAGTGAACGTCAGCCAAGCTCCGTTTACCTCTACCGTTGTCAGCAGCTGCTCTCCGACGGGCTGGATTGAGGTCATCCTGGTTTCCAAGTTGAGACTTCCTGCTTTTCATTCACAATTGATCGCAGCTCCAGCTTCACTTCGCCTGATAACGTCAGAGCGTGGGCAGGGCTTCATTTTGTGTTCTTTTTCTGGCTCCGCCCAGACAGCAAGCCCCTCTCTGCTTGCTCGCACTGTGTGACGCAGTTATCGCGGTGATTTGAAAGCTCATTAAAGTCTCTGACAATTTAATAAAGTCTCTGGCACACAATACCCGGCTCTGCCGGGCTCCGAATTCTGTTCGTGACGCCAAAGTGACGCGCCCGCCAGGGCCGTGGGGTACCCGGAATCAGACCGGACAGTTCTATGTGGGAGGTCACAGGGCTGTGATCCATTTCCGTGACCCTGGCTGCGTCATAAAATAGAGAATAGTTATGTGGTGTTTAATCGTGACGCCACCCGTGGTGTTCGGCAATGGGTGGCCGACGCTGCAGTTTTGGTCCACTGGGGCTGATGGTGACGCAACAAAGATAGTTCAGCACCCCATGGGTAGAGCGGGGCCCCAGGGAAAATCTATTTGATTGTTCAGATGGTGGTGAACATTAGGGTGCAGAGAATAAGTGTAGGACACAGAGAGGTGCAGTTTTCTTTACCTTTTACTTGAAAGTAGATGCAATCTGGGATACCAACTACTGATGACGAATTTAGTCTGGCTTGCCTGGAGGCATCCAGGGGATCCACCCTGCCAGATGGGGTTGGGGACCTTCCTTCTGTGCTCTCTTTTTGGGTCCCTGCTGCTTGTAGCTAACCTGCGGCCCTCTCCTGCGTGGTGGTTTCTAACCTGTATGGCAGACAGAGTGAGCCTATAACACAGGCACTGTCCTTTTCACTGTCAGCCCCGGGCTCTTGGTCTGCTGCTGTGCCTTCAGGTGTTCAGTGTGGCCAGGGAGCTTGCAGTCCCCTGCCCTCCAGATTCGGCTGTCAGGGCGTACAGCACCTGCCCAGCCAAGGACTCTGGCATCCCTTTTTATCAGCGCTCCACTCTGGGGTCAGCTATACGCAGTTTTTATTCCCCAGAGCTCTTGTCTGCTCCTGTCCCTTCCCTCTCCATAGACAAACTGCTAACTCTCCTCTCTCACTTTCCTATCACGAGCTCCAATTGGCTCCTGTTTCCATGACAACTCCCCTGTTTACTCTCTCAGCTGCCTTCTTTCTGACTCACTAACCCCACCTGCTGGCCAGAATTTATAAGGAAGCTCACCTTTCTGGCCTGTAGGAGGAACTGACATGTACATTGTGTTACCTGGCATGGGGACCCCCCCTGCCTCCAGGCATGACATCACCCCTTAGAAGGAGGCAATGTCACTGTGGCAACCAGACTCTGGGGTGCCACATAACCATATCCACTTTTTAAAAGAGCAGAGTAAATTTGCAAAAGACAAAACTATTGAAACATTTTGCAGACCAAAAACTGATGAAAATGTTTTGGTAAATTTCATATCATGTATGGGGGAAAAAACTCTAAATGACCCTAGTAAATATTGAATTTTGCAGAAAAAAACTGGAACAAAGTGCGGCAAATAGTTTATATTGTCATACTATTAGCAATAAGATTGCATGTGAATCCACTCTTAAGCAATACCCTAAATAATTCCTTAGAAATTAATAAAAATCTAGAAAAACCTGTAAAAATCCATTTTCTTCCCAGCCTAAACTTCTGCAGCACCTATATTCGGCTGCAAAGTTTTGTAAGATGAGGTCCATAGGAGTATCCAAACAGATGGCAAGACCTTTACAGCAGCTTTTCACGATAATAAAGTTACTGATAGCACATTATGGAGACAGATATATATTAGTTAGATACAGAGGTTAGAACAACGACACATAATGTACAGCATGCAACTATATTAACCTGAAAAATTGTGCATGAAGTCTTGATTTAGCATGGTAACAATGGGAGTGAATGGTGCACACACTCACCACACTGATCCAGAGGAAGAGTCACAACCAGACGCTTGAAGGACAAAAAGAGCACTGAAGCAATTAAAAGCTAGGTGTAAATGAAGTTCTGTGGCTTCGGGGTTGAGTAGTTCTGCAAAGTTACTTGTCACTGTGCATAATGTGTTCATGTCAGAAGGTTTGACAGCTCTTTTCATATCCTTCTTATATAACTTGGTATGTGAGGGGAGGAGTATGTGTGCATATATAAGTGTATATATAGCCCTATCACTATACTGTGAGGAGGACAGGTGTTGTCACAAGGTCATCATGACTTCTGGTCTGGCATGTATGGCATAAGTTGAGGACTACCTAGTTTTTGTAAATTCATGGTGCTTTCACGCAAGGAAAATGTATGGTATGCAAGTTTAAAAAAATGACTTGTTTTGCCTGAACCTAAATAATTATCAAAATGAAAAAAAACAAAAGGAGGAGGGGCAAATAATTGGCCAATGGCAGTAAATGGCATAAGACAATGAAATAACCAATACCTACCTGATAAATTTCCTGTCTTTCTAAGGTTGCCACTTCCCCATCGGTCTCTGAAGTGGTCAAGAACCAAAGAGGTGGTGTTAGGCTAGTTTCAAACTAGCGTATGGAGGAGCAACGGAGGGATACGGACTTCCTCCGTGAAGCTCCGCCCACTGCCATGCCTCCTCCGGTCAGCCAAACGCAATGTGTTGCATTTTGGTGCGGTCGCCGCACCGTCAAAACGATGTATGCGGAGGCATCCACATACATCGGCATGGCCTGCGTACCTAATGCTAAAGATAGGGTACGCAGGCCACATGCGAAAGGAGGCGGAGCTGACCAGAGGAGGTGCAGCAGTGGGCGGAGCTTCATGGAGGAAGTCTGCATCCCTCCGCAGCTCCTCCATACTCTAATGTGAAACTAGCCTTAAAGTGGTCTGCATGAAACTGCTAAAGCTAGTGACTGGCTGCAGTGGTCATATGGGTAGACAGCATACAAGGAAGTAAACGGCAATAAGTGGAAAGTACTGGATAAAAGATTTTTTATAGATTCCTGAATCATCAATAGACAAATGGTGTTTTGTGATCCCATGGATCCTTGTGGCTTGTACACCTACCTTTCACTGAAACAAAAAAAAACAGACCTGTGAGAGTGCATGGTGAACAATATTCTGCACAACAGGAGTGTGGTCCTAAGCCACAGAGGTGCCAATACAGTCTCGGTCCTTTCTTACAAGAGGTCATGTCTCTAAGGACTCCACCATACCTCCCAACTTTGGAAGAAGGGAAAGAGAGACGAAGGCTGCTGTGTGGGCAGCGGCAAATTTTGGGCAACGCCCCTGGCCACACCCATTTTACAACTAGTCACACGTCCACATCCCAACCACACCCATTTAGCACTGCTGATCACACTGACTGGTACTGAGGGCACAGTGGCTGGTACTGAGGAAAAGAAAGAAAGAACAGAGAGAGATAAAAATGAAAACAGAGAGGAAGAAAGGAGAGAGCAAGAGAAAGAAAGAACAGAGAGAAAGAAAGAGGGGAAAGAAAGAAAGAAGGGGAAGAAATAACAGCCAGAGAAGGAGAACAGAACAGAGAGAGAGAAAGAGAGAGGGACAGAAAAAAGTACAGAGGGAGAGAGAAAGAAAGAGGGGAAAGAAAGAACAGAGAGAAAGAAAGGGGTAAGAAAGAACAGAGAGAGAAAAAAGAAAGAAAGAGGGGAAAGAACTGAGCGATAGAGAGAATGAAAAAAAGAAACAGAGAGACAAAAAAAGAAAGAACAGAGAAAGAGGGGACAGAAAAAAGAACAGAGAGAGAAAAAAAGAACAGAGAGAGAAAAAAGAAAGAGGGTAAAGAAAGAAAGAACAGAGAGGGAGAGAAAAACAAAGAGGGGAAAGAAAGAACAGAGAGAAAGAAAGAAGAGAAAGAAAGAACAGAGAGAGAAAGAAAGAACAGAGAAAGAAAGAAAGAGGGGAAATAAAGAGAACAGAGAGAGAAAGAACAGAGAGAAAGAAAGGAAGAACAGAGAGAGAGAGAAAAAAACAGAGAGAAGGAAAGAAAGGGGAAAGAAAGAACAGAGAGAAAGAAAGAGGGGAAAGAAAGAACAGAGAGAGAAAGAAAGAGGGGAAATAAAGAAAGAACAGCGAGAAAGAAAGAGTGGACAGAAAAAAGAACAGAGAGAGAAAAAAAGAAAGGGGAAAGAAAGAACAGGGAGGGAGAGAGAAAGAAAGAGAGGAAATAAAGAAAGAACAGAGAGAAAAAGAACAGAGAGAAAGAAAGTGTGGACAGAAAAAAGATCAGAGAGAGAAAAAAAGAAAGAGGGGAAAGAAAGAACAGAGAGGGAGAGAGAAAGATGGGAAAGAAAGAAATAACAGAGAGAGAAAGAAAGAACACAGAGAGAGAAAGAGCAGAGAGAAAGAGAGGAAAGAAAGGACAGATAAAGAGAGAGAAAGAAAGAGAGGAAAGAAAGGACAGATAAAGAGAGAGAAAGAAAGAACAGAAAGAAAGAGGGGAAAGAAAGAGAACAGAGAGAGAAAGAACAGAGAGAGAGAAAGGAAGAACAGAGCGAGAGAAAGAAACAGAGAAAGAAAGAACAGAGTGAAAGGAGAGAGAGAAAGAAAAAAAAAGATTAGAGAGAGAAAGAAAGAAAGAACAGAGAGAGAAAGAAACATAGAGAGAAAGAAAGATTCTATAAAGATACTAGAGCAGCCCGGCTCACATTGTAATCTCCACCTGAGCCTCCCAATGCAGGACATATCATGATCCGCTCACATGGTCGGCATCCCAGATTCCAAGGCGATCCCGCTGTCCGTGCTGTCGGAGGAGGACACGGTGATGGATCTGAAGCATTCCCTGAAGTGCCTCCATGGTTCCATCACAATCTCCTCCTGAAATTACCTCATTTCCGGTCAGCTTCTAGCACACCACTTCTGGTGGATCGTCACGTGTGAATTTTAAAGTGCTCCTCGGGCTCCGCCGTATACTCCTGTGTCTGCGGGAAAAGTAAGCTACCGGCCGGGACAGCGGGCAGACTCTCTCTCAAAATCGGGACTTTCCCGCTGGATCTGGGTCGGTTGGGAGGTATGAATGCTCCCCACCATACACCTTGTACACGCATGACTCCACACACCTCATACACACACGGTTCCGCTTTGTGTGCCTCGTACACAAATGACTCTGCTCCTTACACCTCGCACACACACGGCTCCACTCCGTAAACCTCGTACACATGCAGCCACGCTACTCTTGTACACTTGCGGCTTTGCTCCATACACCTCATACACATGCGGTTCCGCTCCGCATACCTCATACACACGCGACTACACTCCGTACACCTGTACACACACGGCTCTGCTCCGCTCCGTACACATGACTCAGCAACGTACACTTTTTACACACAGGGCTCCATTTTGTACGCCCCTTACATACACGACTCCACTCCGTACACCTCGCGCACACATGGCTCCACTCCGTAAACCTCGTACATATGTGGCTCTGCTCCGTAACCTTCTAAACACCCAGCCATGCTCTACACCTTGTACACACATGGCTCAACTCCGTAAACCTTGTACACATGCGGCTTTGCTCCATACACCTCATACACACGCAGTTCCGCTCCGTACACCTCATACACAAGTGGCTCCGCTCCATACACACGCGGCTCCACTCCGTACACACACGGCTCTGCTCCGCTCCGTAAACACACGGCTCAGCTGAGTACACTTTGTACACACAGGGCTCCGTTTCGTACGCCCCGTACACACATGGCTCCGCTCCGCACACCCCTCACACACACGGCTCCACTCCGTACACCTCGTACACACACAGCTCCGCTCCGTACACCTCGTACACATCTCCGCTCCGTACACTTCGTATACATCTCTGCTCCGTACACCTTGTAGACATGCGGCTCCACTCCGTACACCTCGTACACATGTGGCTCTGCTCTGTACACCTCATACGCACGACTCCGCTCCGTACACCCCATACACACGCGACTCCGCTCCGCACATCCCTTACACACATGGCTCCACTCCTTACACCTTGTACACACACGGCTCTGCTCCGTACACCTTGTACACACACGCTCTGTTCCATACACCTTGTACACACACAGCTCTGCTACATCCACCCTGTAAACCCCTCCTAACCCAACAAATAAACTTCCCCTCATCCAGCACCATAACAACCAGCACAGCGGAGTCCTGCATACACTGATGCCCCTGATCATGTGACCCCTGACTCCGTCCCTCCTGTGACCTCACAGGACCGCACAGAGCAGCCCAGCAACATCATTGCTGGCTGTGAGGGCTGCGGTAGGTCTCTCCAGGAGGGCGAGGAGGGGTGCATGGGGGCATGCGGCTTATCTTAGCGCAGTGCGGGAAAAATAGACTCCTGGGCGGGACAGTGGGTGGGGGTGGGGGGGTCAAAATTGGGCCTGTTCCACTAGAACCGGGATGGTTGGGAGGTATGACTCCACTATATAACAGCAGTATGCCTGCAGTGCAAATGTAACTTTACAGAGGTGAACTTTGACTTGCAGTTTACTGTGCAAGTTGAACCCTTGAACACAAACTTAATTCAGAAAGAGGAATTACTGTCTCAATCTTGGAGCTATCTTTCAAGAAACCACAGGGTTCGTCACTGCTGTTAATTGTCCCACAACCACCTTCAACTTCTACATACCTTTTGCATTAGGCACTTAGACATACAGTATATAGAATACAGTGGCACTTGGTAATAGAGCAGTTTCCCAAATTACTGATGGCAAAAAGAAGGTAGACAGGGGCAGAAACAGGCACAAGAGGGCTCCTGTGCAAGAACAGAATGTAGGCCCTTTGCAGTCCAATAATATGTCTGTTAAAAAACACTGCCTCCTTTCCTGACTGAGCACTCATCACATTACTCTAAAGTTCTTTTTTTTTTTTTGCTGTAGCTTCTTGTACTTTGAATGAACAGGGTTGTGGTTTCCCCTTTATGAGCTAGATATTTTGTCTTGTTTGTTCTAATGGGCAAGTGGCAGAACAGTCAGGCCTCAGTCCTGCTCTGCCCCATCTATATTTACCCCTTTACACCCAAGGGTGGTTTGCATGTTAATGACCAGGCCAATTTTTACAATTCTGACCACTGTCCCTTTATGGGATATTAACTCTGGAACGCTTTCATAGATCCTGGTGATTCTGACATTGCTTTCTCGTGACATTGTACTTCATGTTAGTGGTAACATTTCTTTGATATGACTTTCGTTTATTTGTGAAAAAAAAAGAAATTTGGTGAAAATTTTGAAAATTTTGCAATTTTCCAACTTTGACTTTTCATGCCTTTAAATCACAAAGATATGTCACATAAAATAGTTAATAATAATATATTAACTATGAATATATTATATTAATAATGATATATCCCACTTGTTTACTTTACATCAGCAAAATTTTGGTACCCAAATTTTTTTTGTTAGGAAGATATAAAAGTTAAACAGCGATTTCTCATTTTTGCAACATTTCTTTAGGGACCACATCACATTTGAAGTCACTTTGAGGGGTCTATATGATAGAAAATACCCAAAAGTGACAACATTCTAAAAACTGCACCCCTGAAGGTGCTCAAAACTACATTCAAGAAGTTTATTAACCCTTCTGGTGATTCACAGGAATTTTTGGAATGTTTAAAAAAAATGAACATTTAACTTGTTTTCACATAACATTTACTTCAGATCCAATTTTTGTTATTTTCCCAAGGGTAACAGGAGAAATTGGACCCCAAAACTTGTTTTATAATTTGTGCTGAGTACGCTGATACCCTATATATGCAGGTAAACCACTGGTTGTGCGCATGGCAGAGCTCGGAAGGGAAGGAGCGCCGTTTGAATTTTCAATGCAAAATTGGCTGGAATTGAGATCGGACGCCATGTTGCATTTGGAGAGCCCCTGATGTGCCTAAACAATGGAAACCCGCACACATGATCACATTTTGGAAACTAAACCCACTAAGATACTTAACTTGATGTGTGGTGAGCACTTTAAATCCCCAAGAGCCTCACAGAAGTTTATAACGTAGAGCCATAAAAATAAAAAGTCATATTTTTTTCACAAAAATGATTTTTCGCCCGTAATATTTTATTTTCACAAAGGTAACAGGAGAAATTGGATCCCAAAAGTTGTTGTTCAATTTGTCCTGAGTATGCCGATGCCACATATGTGGGGATAAATCACTGTT
Organism: Dendrobates tinctorius; assembly: GCF_039654945.1. NCBI lineage: Eukaryota > Metazoa > Chordata > Amphibia > Anura > Dendrobatidae > Dendrobates > Dendrobates tinctorius. The sequence goes on from NW_027362086.1 coordinate 532,319, forward strand.
TGTGTGCATAGCAGAGCTCGGAAAGGAAGGAGCACCGTTTGACTTTTTCAACGCAGAATTCCCTGGAATTGAGATTGGATGCCATGTCAAGTTTGGAGAGCCCCTGATGTGCCTAAACAGTGGAAATCCCTCAATTCTAACTCCAACCCTAACCCCAACACACCCCTAACCCTAATCCCAACCCTAACCATAACCCTAACCACAAACATAACCCTAACACAGCCCTAACCCTAATCCCAATCCTAAACCTAATCCCAACCGTAACGGTAATCCAAACCATAACCCTAACTCTAGCCCCAACCCTAAGCCTAACTTTAGCCCCAACACTAACCCTAACTTTAGCCCCAACCCTAATGCTAACTTTAGCCCTAACTTTAGCCCCAATCCTAACCTTAACTTTAGCCCCAACCCTAACCCTTACTTTAGCCCTAACCCTAACTTTAGCCCCAACCCTAACCCTAAATTTAGCCCAACTCTAACCCTAATAGGAAAATAAATACATTTTTTATTTTATTATTTTTCCCTAACCAGGGCTGCCACTAGGAATTTTGGGGCCCCATACTGGCAAAATATATGGGGCCCCTCTTGAGACTCCGCCCAGGCTCCACCCCAGTTCCACCTCCACCCTAGCTCCTCCTCCACCATGCAAACCTTCCAAAATCCCTCCGACCTTTCACTTCTAAGCTACTGGATTATCCTGAGCACTGCTGCCTTATGTTATCATTGGGCATTTGGTTTTCCAGCAGGTCAGGATCATCCAGTAGCTTATATATACATTGCTACTGGGGAGTTGAAGGGGGAGGGGGAAGGAATCATTATACAATGATTCCTTCCCCCCCCACCTTCGACTCCCCAATAGCAATGTATATGTACGGTAAGTACAATCACATACTGAAATGGTGGACAAACGAATACATGGACTTGTCACTTACTCACACAGCCGTTGTTGCCGCCGAGCCCATCACCCAGTCAAGAAGAATCTAATGGTCGTCTCAGCCTGCTCACCGCTGCCGCCTCAGCCTGCCCACCAAATGAATGGAAAGTGTATATTATTGTATATATAATCACTGATTATACACTACAAAAAAAAATCTTTATTGGTAATTATTAAAAACCGATAAATTATAGAACGTAAATACACCTCAAAACGTAACTGTAAGTGATTATGTAAAAAAATAAAAAATAAAATAGGAGTCAAGAGTAAAGGGCTGTTCACCCCTTTTAGTTTACTAACTTTTATACAGGACTAGAGTTGAGCGAAACGGGGCGAAAAATTTCAAAAGTCGACGACTTTTGGCAAAGTCGGGTTTCATGAAACGAAACCCGACCCTAGGATGAGGTCGGCCACGAGGTCGGCGACTTACGCGCCAAAGTCGCGTTTCAAAAGTTTGTTTTGCGCTCTTTTTCAGCCAATCAGGATCCACGGACACTGTGGGCAACATGATGACATAGGCAGGGGTCACCACCATCTTTCAGAAGGGCATGCAAGTGATTGGCTTGCTTTGGTGGGCGTCACAGGGGTTATAAAAGGGCGTGCACGCCGACCGCCATCTTACTTCTGACGATCTTAGCATAGGGAGAGGTTGCTGCTGCTGATTCTGTAGGGAGAGCGTTAGGCAGGGAAGAAGAAAAAAAAACTGCTTCTGCTGCTAGCGATTTTGCCTGTACAACACACCAGTCACTGTGTGTGCAGTGCAAGGGGAGGCTATATTGTGGTGGATCAGCGGTGTTGGTTGTTAGGCTGCCTTCTAAGGCTTCCTGACAGATGCATTGCTGTTTACCCACTGCTCTGCAAACTTCTTTTTTAAAAGCAATCCCAATTTTTTTTTTGTCCTGCTGAGGTACTGAGCGTGCATTTTTTCACACCATACAGTGGTGTACGCTCCTCACACAGTACCGTATAACAGCTGTTATCACAGCCACAGTGAAGCTATCTGTGTGTCACTCTGTGAGAATAAGTCGAGGACATGTTCCGTTCTTACAGACCTGCACCTACTAGTTTTGTCTAGCTTTCAAACAGTTAAATATATTTGCTGTTTGATCACATTCAAAACTATAGAGAGACAGCGTATGTCAGTCCGTATACTTAAAAAATACGGAGCTTGACAATTTTACGTACACCGGACAGCCGTGTACGTGCACGCTCCTCTCAGTACCGTGTAACGGCTGTTATCACGGCCACAGTGAAGCTATCTGTGTGTCACTGTGGAAGGATAAGTGGAGGACTTGTTCCGTTCTTACAGACCTACACTCTAGGGAGATTCCTATTCTGCCCAGTTCTACATACACCTTGTAGTTTGTGATACACTAGCCAATTTCTGCCTGTGACATAGCGCTCTGATATTCAGTGGGCCTCACACAATCCAAAAGTGTCCAGTGTCCACTAGTGTGTGCAGAAATTCAAAATCTCTGTGATCCTGTAGTCACTTTTTTCACACCTGTGCCATCGAGCCTGTGACATAGCGCTCTGATATTCAGTGGGCCTCAAACAATCCAAAAGTGTCCAGTGTCCACTAGTGTGTGCAGAAATTCAAAATCTCCCTTATCCTGTAGTCACTTTTTTCACACCTGTGCCATCGAGCCTGTGACATAGCGCTCTGATATTCAGTGGGCCTCACACAATCCAAAAGTGTCCAGTGTCCACTAGTGTGTGCAGAAATTCAAAATCTCTGTGATCCTGTAGTCACTTTTTTCACACCTGTGCCATCGAGCCTGTGACATAGCGCTCTGATATTCAGTGGGCCTCACACAATCCAAAAGTGTCCAGTGTCCACTAGTGTGTGCAGAAATTCAAAATCTCTGTGATCCTGTAGTCACTTTTTTCACACCTGTGCCATCGAGCCTGTGACATAGCGCTCTGATATTCAGTGGGCCTCACACAATCCAAAAGTGTCCAGTGTCCACTAGTGTGTGCAGAAATTCAAAATCTCCCTTATCCAGTAGTCACTTTTTTCACACCTGTGCCATCGAGCCTGTGACATAGCGCTCTGATATTCAGTGGGCCTCACACAATCCAAAAGTGTCCAGTGTCCACTAGTGTGTGCAGAAATTCAAAATCTCCCTTATCCTGTAGTCACTTTTTTCACACCTGTGGCATCGAGCCTGTGACATAGCGCTCTGATATTCAGTGGGCCTCACACAATCCAAAAGTGTCCAGTGTCCACTAGTGTGTGCAGAAATTCAAAATCTCCCTTATCCTGTAGTCACTTTTTTCACACCTGTGCCATCGAGCCTGTGACATAGCGCTCTGATATTCAGTGGGCCTCACACAATCCAAAAGTGTCCAGTGTCCACTAGTGTGTGCAGAAATTCAAAATCTCCCTTATCCTGTAGTCACTTTTTTCACACCTGTGCCATCAAGCCTGTGACATAGCGCTGTGATATTCAGTGGGCCTCACACAATCCATAAGTGTCCAGTGTCCACAAGTGTGTGCAGAAATTCAAAATCTCCCCTGTCCTATAGACACCTTGTACCTTGTTTTACATTACTATATAGTTTGTTGGATTTTGTCTACATTTCTACAAAAAATGAGGAAGGCTGGTGGAAGAGGCCGTGGAATTGGGCGGGGGTTGGCAGCTGGTAATGATGGTGTTAATGGTGGATCTGATGGTAGTGGCAAGAGCAAAATAGGACCGAATGCAGGAGGTGTTGAGCCTGCGTCATCGTCTGGCTCCATAAGGCTTCGAAGGCTTAGTTTTCTAGGAGTTGGCAAACCGCTTTTAAATCCAGAGCATCAGGAAAAAGTTTTGTCTTACATTGCTGACTCAGCCTCCAGCTCTATCGCCTCCTCTTCTGAAGTTGTAAAAAGTAAAAGCACTGAGTCGTCATTGGAGGCTCATGTTCATGAACCACACCTTTGCTTGTGTCCTTCACCCCAACCAAGATTGAAGGATGACGCAGGCCATACTACTGATTACTCCATGGAGCTGTTTTCACATACCATGCCTGGATTATCAAGTGAAATGGTGAATTACCCAGGCCAAGATGAATCTGACATGGAGTGCACTGATGCACAGCCGCTGATAGATGATTCTGCTGGTACATTCACTCAGAGCACTACATTGTCCTCGCAGTGTACAGAGCCAGATTCTGACCCTGATGAGACTCAGGTGCCCCTTCCCGCACACTATACCACCATACATGGTGACACAGAGGAAGGTGCACATGACATTGAAGAGGAGGTGATGGATGACCCAGTTGTTGACCCAGATTGGCATCCATTGGGGGAAGAGGGTGCTGCTTCCAATAGCTCAGATGAGGAGCATCCACAGCAGACATCGACATCGGAACAGCTGTTATCTGGCAGGCCCGGAGCACTCCAAAGACAGGTTCCAAAAATCAAAAGAGTTGCTGGACAGCTTGTCCTGAGAGTCAAAAGATCACAGCGTGCTAGACCGCAAAATGTCTGCCAAAGTAGGAAGAGTGCAGTGTGGCACTTTTTTGAACAAAATCCTCATGATCAGGCCAAGGTTATCTGTAAGAAGTGCGCAAAGACCTTTAGCCGAGGGAAAAATCTGAAAAATTTGAATACCAGTTGCATGCTTAGACATTTAACCACCATGCACTTGCAAGCGTGGACACAACACCAAACCTCAAGTGCCACATGTGCAACTGATCACAAAGAAGGTATTCAGCAACGCTACATTGTTTCCCCCACTGTAAGCCCACCGGTTAGCACATCAGCAAATGTTGAGGTGTCGTTGCAAGGCCACAGCAGTCAGGGAATCCCACTGTTATATCAACGAAATACTGAATCTAGGCCATCAGAAAGAACACCAACTCCAGTACAATCATCAACCCTCTCTCAGTCCGCCCTGTCCACCGCTGCTTCCACCATATGCAGCTCTCAAGTCCAGCTCACCCTCCCAGACACTATGAGTAGGTCAAGAAAGTACTCAGTCTCTCATCCGCGTACACTGGGTTTGAACGCCCACATTGCCAAACTAATCTCGTTTGAGATGATGCCCTATCGGTTGGTGGAAAGCGCAGCTTTCCGCGAACTCATGGCCTATGCAGTACCACGCTATGACCTACCCAGTCGCCACTTATTCTCTCGCAAAGCCATCCCAGCCCTCCACCATCATGTAAAAGACCGCATTGTCCATGCACTCAAGCAGTCAGTGAGTGGAAAGGTGCACCTCACAACTGATGCATGGTCCAGTCGGCATGGCCAGGGCCGTTACGTGTCCATCACTGCGCACTGGGTTAATGTGGTGGATGCAGGGTCCACAGGGGACAGCGGTGGTGGGACAGTGCTGCCTAGCCCACGGTATAGGAAACAGTTGGCTGTAGGCGTTCGACCCTCCTCCTCCTCCTCCTCCTCCAGAAGCGAAAGCTCGTCCACAGAGCGCAGTCGTACGAGCACTCCATCTGCAGCTGCCACTGTTGCACACGAGGTGTCCCCCTATCGAGCAGCTAGTGGAAAGCGTCAGCAGGCTGTGTTGCAGATGATGTGTTTGGGCGACAGACACACCGCCGAGGTGCTGGCTGAGTACTTGAAGCGACAAACTGAGTCATGGCTGGGCAGTGTACATCTTGAGGCAGGCAAGGTAGTTAGTGATAACGGCCGTAATTTTGTGGCAGCCATAGCCCTTTCAAAACTCAGCCACATACCTTGCTTGGCTCACACCTTGAACCTGGTGGTGCAGTGCATCCTCAAAAATTATCCGGAGTTAACAGCCCTGCTCCAGAAGGTGCGAAGACTGTGCGCGCACATCCGCCGGTCGCCTGTACACTCCGTTCGTATGCAGAAGCTGCAGCGATTGCTCCACCTTCCCAACCACCGCCTCATTATCGACATTGCAACAAGGTGGAACTCCACCCTGCACATGGTGGAGCGGCTGTGCGAGCAGAGGCAGGCCATAATGCATTTGTGGGAGGATACACGGCCAGGCACTTTGAGAGCAGACATGGAGTTGACAGGTGTGCAGTGGTCGAAGCTGAAAGACCTCTGTAAAGTCCTTCAGTGTTTTGAGGAATGCACACGGCTGGTAAGCGCAGACGACGCCATCCTAAGCATGAGCATCCCACTTATGCGTCTGCTCATGCAAACTTTGACGCACCTTAAGGAGCAGGCGTCTGCAGCCAATGTTGATGAGGAGGAAGAGGAGGAGGGAATCCTTGATGACATTCAGCCATTGTCTGCTCAGGGACCTCTCCTGGACGAGGTGGAGGAAGAAGAGGAGGAGGAGGATGATGATGGGGATGATTATGTAGGGGAGGATGCATCTCGTGGGGCAAGTGAAAATGTTGGCGTGGCAAGGTCTGGTACAGGGTTTGTGCGTGACTGGAGGGATGTGGATTTGCCTGAAAGTGCTCCTCCAACCAGCACTCGCAGTGCATCATTGACACCGGGAACATTGGCCCACATGTCAGATTATGCCATGCAGATCCTAAAAAGGGACCCCCGCATTGCCAAAATGATGAACGATGACGACTACTGGTTGGCCAGCATCCTGGATCCACGCTATAAAGGCAAATTACAAAACATCATGCCACAGGAGAACCTTGACCTAATATTGGCTAATAAACAAGCAACTCTGGTAAATCGGTTGCTTGAGGCATTCCCAGCACACAGCAGCGGTGATGGTTCTCACACGAGCCGTACGGGCCAGGGGCAGCTTGGCAGAGGTGTTCATGGTGCACACAGCAGAAGTGGCGTTGGAGACAGGGGTTTCATGACAATGTTGTGGACTGATTTTTCAAGTACCGCTCACACAACTGGTAATACTGCATCGATGGAAAGTGACAGGAGACAGCAGTTGTCAACTATGGTTACAAACTACTTTTCCTCCCATATCGATGTTCTCCCACACAGGTCATTCCCCTTTGACTATTGGGCCGCTAAACTGGACACCTGGCCTGAATTGGCACAATATGCCTTACAGGAGCTCGCTTGCCCAGCTGCAAGTGTGCTATCGGAAAGAGTCTTCAGTGCAGCTGGATCAATCCTGACAGAAAAAAGGACCCGTCTGTCAACCCAAAATGTGGGTGATCTAACCTTCATTAAAATGAACCATGCATGGGTTTCCAAGGATTTTGTCCCACCTTCCCCTGATGACACATAGGGTGACAGAAAAATGGCTTGCTTTGGTCCACCTCTTCCTGGGACTTGACCTATTTCGCCTTTTGCATCAGCCGAATGTCCAACATCAACATATGCCACTTTCTAAAACTCCCTAACTGTGCTGCCTCCCCCCCCATGGCCGGGGTCACCACCTAGCGCACGACACCGTGCGAGTGCCGTTGCCCTGGACAGGTGGGTAGGCCGACTCTTGGACGCGGGCACTGGCACAGGGTCCCTCATAGTGCAATCAAGTGTCTCTGACGGTGGTGGTGCACACCCGCCGTCAGACACACCGCCGTACTATGAGGGGCCCAGTGCCAGTACCGACGCCCACGAGTGGGCCCCCCTTGCTTGGGCAGGGCCCCAGCATTTGCAATCTTTACCACTCCCAGCTCCTCCGCTGTGTAGTCTGGGCCGTCAAATCCATACTGTGCCTGACACCATCTGAGCCTGCCTCCTGATGTATAGACATATATTTTGAATGTGTACGCTATCCATACATGTTATCCGGGGATACGGTACCCTTTCTCACCTTTGTGCAATCACGTGCAATCCATACTGGGCCTAACACCGTCTGAGCCTGCCTCCTGATGTATAGACATATATTTTGAATGTGTACGCTATCCATACATGTTATCCGGGGATACGGTACCCTTTCTCACCTTTGTGCAATCACGTGCAAGCCATAATGGGCCTAACACCGTCTGAGCCTGCCTCCTGATGTATAGACATATATTTTGAATGTGTACGCTATCCATACATGTTATCCGGGGATACGGTACCCTTTCTCACCTTTGTGCAATCACATGCAAGCCATACTGGGCCTAACACCGTCTGAGCCTGCCTCCTGATGTATTGACATATATTTTGAATGTGTACGCTATCCATACATGTTATCCGGGGATACGGTACCCTTTCTCACCTTTGTGCAATCACGTGTAATCCATACTGGGCGTGAGAACGGGTGGCGAGCTGTTAAGCAAGCTACAGCACCTGTGGTTTGCACACGTAAGTTTTTCATTTTTTCAGGAATGACGGTTAGGCCTAATTCCGGAACTGCGGTTGACCTGCACTTACTGGGAAATCATCGTTCGCGGGTAATAATTGTAATCAGTGATCCCCATCACTAACGTTGTTCAGCGGGTTATCTGCACCTGTAAGCGACAAACGCTGGCCTTTTCAGTGTAGCGCACATGCAGCCACGGACATGTAAGGGCATGACACACCAGTTATTGGCCAATCTCATGTGCCAGAGCCTCACGTGTCCCTCTAGTAAGCCGGACTCGGACCGCGGGGCATGACGGAGTCTCGTTCGTTAACGGAATTAAGCTTGCAATGTGTGCATCTTTTCTGTAGCTGGCATGGTTGAGGTTTCCCAGGTGGAGTCAAATTTAACCGTAGGCTCCACTCCTGGTGGTGCCCTTCTGGACATTCCTTTAAGGTTCAGCTTTGCAACCATACTGCTCACGTAAAACAAACACTTTGCCTTCATGAACGCTGTTTGGAGGGTCATGACTCGTGGGAATAACGCCGCCCAATCAGTTAACCTGCTAGAGAGATCCTTCGTTGCTCCCAAGCATGACATCACACTCCCTAGGAGGAAGGTAATGCCACTGTGGCGACCGTACTCCTGGGGGCGACACAAGTGCACTGATGCCCAGCCACTGCTCGATGAATCTGCTGGTACATTGACCCAGACCACTACATTCCCCTCGCACGCTACACGGCCTGAATCTGACCCTGATGAAACTCAGGTTACCCTTAGCATATACAGTTCCATCTTACACGGTGACAAAGAGGAAGCTGCAGATGAAAGTGCAGGTTCGGCCCACCCGCCATCAGACACACCAGCGTACTATCAGGGGCCCTGTGCCAGTGCCGTCGCCAACGAGTGGGCCCCCCCTGCTTGCTCAGAATCACAGCACTTGCAAGGTTGAAATACTGTGCAGTGAGATGGAAGATGGGGACGACGAGGAGTCCAGACTAGTACAGGGATTCCCTAGCGAGGAGACTTATTTGATTGTTTTCAATGTTGGGACAGCAATTTTTGGGGAGCACTATACTCTGGAGAATGATAGATGGGGCCCACCATACACTGGAACATTCCAAAGGTGGACATCAGACACTGGAGCAGCATTTACAGGGCCCATTATACACTAGAGCATTAGAAATGGGGCCCATTATGTTTGGAGCATTATTTGGGCCCATAAGACAGTGGAGCTTCATCCATGGGGACCAACATATACTGTAGCATTATGTGGAGCTCATCATATACTGTTTCAAACATTATATGGGACCAATGATTCTGTATGGAGAAATAGATGGGCCTCGTCATGAGATGTAAAAAGTGAAGTATTTTTCATTGTACTATACCGCTATTTCTCTGCCGTATCGGAGCATGATGAGTTGTGGTATGTGTTAAAGGGGCGCTCTTTCGCCCAGGGCACATGAAAACCTGGAGCCAGCCCTACCCCCCCACAACTTTAGCCAAATAACCCCCATTTTTCAGTGCGTAACTTGTATTATGAAGTTAATTAAGGTTGACAAGCTTAAGTAAGAAGAATTGATGCTTTTGGCATTCAAATGGGCACTGTAGGTGTGTTTCCTGTCCTCCTCTCACTGCCGACTTTTATTCCCCATTGACTTACATTGGGTTTCGTGTTTCGGGACGACCCCGACTTTTCCCTATAATCGGCCGATCTTGCTCGACCCGACTTTTGGAAAAGTCGGGTTTCACGAAACGAAACTCGACCCTAAAAAACCAAAAGTCACTCAACTCTAGTATTGACTCTAACGAGAAATCACACAAAACCATTGTTTTTGTGCAAAAATATACAATCAATTTTATTAGATAAAATACATGTAATCACAAATCCAATGAGTATTTATAAGGTGGAAACAACAAACCACTCGACACAATGTGCACAAGATGTAAACCATTAAATAACGTCTAGTGCAGGGTATAAGTATAATAGGTTATTAATAATGATGCCTGTGCCTGTGCATAAATTTGCTCTTATCTCATACAGAGATCAAAGTAAACATCCTCAAGTGTGGAGGCAAGTGGGACAATATTCCCTTACTATGCTAATAGCACCTCTCAGGTAACAAAACTAAATAAACACCTATACACCCTGCAATCTGCATCATGCCCGAAGGAATTTACAGAAAAAATGCACAGGAACAATGTCTCTTACCCATGTGGACAGGTCGAGCGGCACTGGCAAAACCCCGACGTGTTTCCCCAGAGGCTTCCTCGGGGGGCTGTGTGCCTGACTATATATATATATATATATATATATATATATATATATATATACATATATATGTTCTTTGTATCTAGTGTGATGATCATTATAGGTATGAAACTTGGTGTTAACTTTTATACAGTTATAATTCAAAAACTCTTTAGGGTATGTTCCCACGATCAGTAAACGATATGGTAAAGTAGACCCCTTAAGGAACTTATCTAGATGTGTGGTGAGCACTTTGAACCCATAAGTGCTTGACAGTTTATAATGTAGAGTCATAAAAATCAAAAATCTAATTTTATTTTCACAAAAATGATCTTTTCACACCCAAAGTTTGTTTTTTCCAAGTGTAACATAAGAAATTGGACCCTAACAGTAGTTGTGCAATTTGTCCTGAGCAGGCTGATACCCCATATAGGACTACGGGCTGAGCTGTAGGTGGAGACAGTCAACATGCTGGTACTGGTCAGCACAGTCTGTGATAACTAAAAGGATAGGACTATGGGCTGAGCTGCAGGTGGAGACAGTCAACATGCTGGTACTAGTCAGCACAGTCTATACTGACTGAAAGGATAGGACTACAGGCTGAGCTGCAGGTGGAGACAGTCAACATGATGTTGGTACTGGTCTCAGCACAGTGTGTGCTGACTAAAAGCATAGGACTACAGGCTGAGCTGCAGGTGTAGACAGTCAACATGCTGGTACTGTGCATGTGCCACACAGTCTGTGCTGCCGAAAAGGATAGGACTACGGGCTGAGCTGCAGGTGGAGACAGTCAACAATGTGCCTACTAATCATGGACACTGGAGATTTGTCCCCCTGGGCCCTGGCTCACCCCATCAGCCCCCTGGCTCACTCCATCATCAGTCGGGCCTCCTGGCTACCCCCCCATGAACAGCCGGGCCCCTGGGTCCCCACAGGACCCCCTGGCTCCCCAGGACCCCACAGGATCCCCATAGGACCCCCTGGCTCCCCAGGACCCCACAGGATCCCCACAGGACCCCCTGACTCCCCAGGACTCCACAGGATCCCCACAGGACCCCCTGGCTCCCCAGGACCCCACAGGATCCCCACAAACAGCCGGGCGGGCCTCCGGGTCCCCCACGAACAGCCGGGTGGGCCCCAGGGTCCCCCACGAACAGCCGGGCAGGCCCCCGGGTCCCCCATGAACAGCCAGGCGGGCCACCGGTCCCCCACCATCAGCCACCCGGGCCCCTGGGTCCCCCACCATCAGCCACATGGGCCCCTGGGTCCCCCACCATCAGCCACCTGGGCCCCTGGGTCCCCCACGCCCCACCATCAGCCGCCCGGGCCCCTGGGTCCCCCACCATCAGCCACCTGGGTCCCCCACAGGACCCCAATGTCCCTCATGATCAGACAGCAACTGTCCGGCCTTGCCGGGGCCCCCAGACTCCCCCCCATGATCACAACAACCGGCTCTGGGCCCCCAGACTCCTCATGATCAGCACAGCCAGGGCCCCCGACACAGACAGACATGAAAAGAATATTCACTTACCTGCTCGCTCACCGTCCACCGCACCATCAGACTGTCGCCCAGGGACCGTTGTCTTCTGCTCTGCTGCAGCTGCTCGCCTCCCAGTCCCACGCCGACGTCATGTGCACACTGCTCTTCTGCTTGCTCAGGAATGAGGAAGTGAAGAGCAGCATGTGACGTGAGCCGGGGGCGGTGCTGGAGTGGATCATGGAGCACTGGGGGTGGGGGAGAGAAGAGGAGGAGGAGGAGCCAAGCGCTGGCCGGACCTTCCCTGCTGTCTGTCACAGTGAGTGAATGAAACACCACAGGCAGAGCAGGCTGATGGTGAGGACGGGGGGCCCCAAACCGCTGAAAAAATTGTAGGGGGGCTCGGCCGAGACCCGAGCGGCGAGCGCGGACCAGGCTGTAGCGCCCAGCTTGCTCAGGCGCCGCCGCCGTGCCCGGGCGGGCCCCTCTAATCACCGGTCCCCATACAGGTGTAATGCCTGTCATCCCCTGATGGCGGCCCTGTCCCTAGCTGAGGGAGTGATAAAGGGGGGTTTGAGTTACTTTTTTTTATATTTTGATCACTGTGATCCAAACCAAACCAAACTTGATCTAGTTATTTCACACCGTTCAGGAGGAATCCTTCAGGTCCGCAGCTGTGGCAGGCAAAGGAAAGGAAGGGGGGTCAGACCCTCACAGCTGGACATAGCAGAATTCAGTGTGTGAATAGAAGAGTCTTGACTGTTCCAGAAATTGTGATCATCAGGGAAATCTTACATCATATTTTACATTATCGTTACAGGCCTTATAGTGGCTTTTTATGTTTGGCAGCTGTCACATGCTAAAAGACACTTTTTATTGCAAAAAATAGTTTTTGCATCACCATATTTTGAGAGCTATAACTTTTCCATATTTTGGCCCATAGAGTCATGAGCAAAAACCAGCAATTCATAAATTTCTTTGGGGGGGGGGCGTTTATATCATTCTGTGTGTGGTAAAATCGATAAGGCAGTTTTATTCTTCGGGTCAGTACAATCACAGTGATACCTCATTTATATCTTTTTTTATGTTTTGGTGCTTTTATACAATAAAAACTATTTTATAGAAAAAAATAATTGTTTTTGCATCACTTTATTCTGAGAGCTATAACGTTTTTATTTTTTTGCTGATTACACTCTATGGTGGCTCTTTTTTGCAGGGCAAGATGATGTTTTCAGCGGTACCATGTTTATTTATATCCGTCTTTTTGATCGCTTGTTATTTCACTTTTTGTTAGTCAGTATGTAGATAAAACATTGTTTTTTGGCTTGTTTTTATGGTTTTCACTAAAGGGGTTAACTAGTGGGACAGTTTTATAGGACAAGTCACTACGGACACGGCGATACCAAATATGTGTATTTTGTTGTTTAGATTTTTTTTATTCAAATATTTATTTAGTGATAGAATAAATATTTATTTATATTATTATTATTATTATTTATTTATTTTTAAATATTTTTACAATTATTTATTTTGTTGCTTTACTCTAAGTTTTACATTATAGGATAATCAATTTTTTGCAGGCTGATCGCTTCTATAGCATGCACATGACGCAGCATCTGCATGATATAGAAGCTGTCAGCACTGCACTTACTGTACACTGACCTGAGGAGACATCTTGACATGCACTGTGCATGACAGGAAGTTTCTCAGCTCTGGTAACCTGGATATCGCCATGACGACATCGTGTTACCATGGCAGCAATTTAGATCCAAAGGCAAAAGGGCTGTCAGCCTGCTCCCGGAACGCTGCATTTCGGGGGTTAAAGTGCCGGGAGCTCCTGGCACTTAGTGACGGGTGTCAGCTGTGGGCACGGCCTCTCGCTATGACGTACTATACCGTCCATGGTCAAATTGTGCCTGGTCACATGGACGATATAGTACGTCAGCTGTCATAAAGGGGTTAAGGTCAGCTGACACAAGGTGAGGTTTTAGAGGGAGGACCGTCCCGATTGAGTACACCTTGTTGCGGTGGGATGACTTTTACACCTTTTTGATCAAAATAGTGCTAACTAATTACCCTATGTACCTTATAGTACATGTACTGATATAATCTACCTTCTGCATGGTATATGTATAAGGAGGTGGCAGGGACCCCCATGTGCCTCCTCTCCCTTGAACACTGTTCACATGGTTATCTGCAGCACCTCATTGTTATTAATGTGTAGTGTAATGTTTATGTACTGTGATGTTTTGTATCTGCCATGTACTGTGTATATGTTTAGGATTAGGGATAGAAGTTAGCATAGAGTAATAGCAGGGTTAGAATAGAGGGGGGCACATTAGAGATAGAGAATAGGATAGATAATAGTGTTAGTTTAGGCACAGGCAGCAAGGGGTTATTTAGAGAGGAGGAGTTAGAGCAGAGCAGCACAGAGCAGGGAGGTATAAGACAGGTAGTTCCTGATTTGTGTCAGACTCCGGGGCAGCATGCCCAAGGGCAGGATGTATGCAGTTCAGAAAACAGTTACAGGCCATGGGACTAAAGCTGCACACGGCAGTAAGGGACCCCAGGCTGAAGAATAGTGCAGTCAGGCAGCAGCTCGACAGAATCATCCCCAGGAAGGACAAGGGGCTGACAGGGAGCTGGTGATGCTGTAGGTACAGATGGGACACGAACTGTCCAGTGGGACTGCCCGGATGGCAGAGGAAAGGAAAGTGCAGAAAGTATAGAGTCTGCACGTAAGGCAGGGAAAGTACAGGAAACGTTGCCCTGTGTGAACTGTGCTGCTGATGTGATGGAAGCCTTGCTGTTTAGAAAAGTTCAACTGTGGGAAAAGAACTGTGACTCCTGTGGTGCTTCATGGGACAAAAGTTCCAGCAGACACAGTGAGTACCCATCTCTCCATGTGTAAGGTGTCGGGGTGTTCACTGCTAAATAGACTCGCCCACAACTATCACCCCCACCCTGTGCCACCTTGTTACATATACTAATTTGTTTTTTTCTTGGGTTTTGTTGGTTAAATGGCCACAATGTAAACGTGCTCTTACACACTGCATGTGTACCAACGCCTGTCTCATTTTTGTTTGTTTTTTTTGTAGTTTCTTGTACTGTATACAAACAGGGGCATGACTCCCCCTTTTTGAGCTATACTTTTCAACTACTGTATATAGCTTCCCATGGGCAGGTGTCTGAACAGTGGGGCCTTTGTTATGCTCTGCCCCATCTATAATATTGAGGTCAGTTGACACAAGGTGAGATTTTAATATTATAGATAGGACTGTCTCGATTGGGTACACCTTGTTGCGGTGGGATGACTTTCACGCTTTTTTGGTCAAAATAGTGTTCACTAAGTACCCTATGTAACTTAGAGTACATATACTATTACAGTCTACTTACTACACGGTATATGCTCATTTTGATTTTTTCTTGAGTTTCATGTTCCAGCTCATTTCTTTGGTTTTGCTGTAGTTTCTTGTTATATATCCAAATAGGGGAATGACTCCCCCTTTTTGAGCTATGCATTTCATCTATATATCTTCCCATAGGAAGGTGTCTGAACAGTCGGGCTTGTATCCTGCTCTGCCTCCATCTATATTGATGTCGGCTGACACAAGGTGATATTTTAATATTAGAGTTAGGACTGTCTTGATTGGGTTCACCTTGTAGTGGTGGGATGGCTTTTGCGCTCTTTTGATCAAAATACTGTTAACTGAGTACTTTTATGTACATTATCTATTACTACTTGCCATATTTTTCGGATTATAAGACACTCCGGCAGTAGCGTAGCTACCAGGGGGGGCAGAGGGGGCGGTGGCCCCGGGCCCTGCGCTCTGAGGGGGCCCACCCGGATCTACGCTACTGTAAACTGTATCTGCGGCAGAGCAAGGAGAATCGATCATCTCCCTGCTTTCTGCCGCTATGTTCTCTTCTCGGCCACAGGACCTGTGATGAGGTCACAGGAGGGGAGGAATCGAGGTCACATGATCAGGGGCCTCACTGACTGTATGCACTATGCAGGACTGCTGTGCTAGTGTGCTGGTTGACATGGTGCGCTGGATGAGAAGAAGTTTATGTGTGGAGTAAGGAGGGGTTTACAGGATGCATGTAGCAGAGTCATGTGTGTACGAGGTGTACAAAGCGGAGTCGTGTGGGTACGAGGTGTACGGAGTGGAGCCGCGTGTGTACGAGGTGGATGGAGCTGAGCCGTGTGTGTACGGAGTGAAGCTGCGTGTGTACGAGATGTACGGAACGGAGCCGCGTGTGTACGAAGTGTATGGAGCGGAGCCGCGTGTGCACGAGCCGCGTGTGTACGAGGTGTACGGAGCCGTGTGTGTACGAGGTGTACGGAGTGGAGCCGTGTGTGTACGAGGTGTACGCAGCGGAGCTGCGTGTGTAGGAGGTGTACGAGCCGCGCGTGTACGAGGTGTACGGAGCAGAGCCGCATGTGTACGAGGTTTACAGAGCGGAGCCATGTGTGTACAAGGTGTACGGAGCGGAGCCGCGTGTGTACGAGGTGTACGGACCGGAGCTGAGTGTATACGAGGTGTATGAGGTGTACAGAGTGGAGTTGCAGGTGTACAGAGCGGAGCCGCGTGTGTACGAGGTGTAAAGAGCGGAACTGTGTGTGTACGAGTTATATGGAGCAAAGCCGTATGTGTAGAAGGTTTACGGAGTGGAGCCATGTGTGTACACGGTGTACAGAGCGTGGCTGCGTGTGTACAAGGTGTACGGAGCAGAGCCGCATGTGTACGAGGTCTACGGAGTGAAGCCATGTGTGTACTGAGTGGAGCCATGTGTGTTAGAGGTGTTCGGAGCAGAGTCATGTGTGTACGAGGCATAGAAAGCGGAACCGTGTGTATGAAGTGTGCGGAGCTATGCGTGTACAAGGTGCATGGTGGGGAGCATTCATACCTCCCAACCGGCTCGATTTTGAGAGAGTCTGCCCCGGTTGGGAGCTTACTTTTCCCGCGGACACAGAAGTACACGTCAAAGCCCCGAGGAGCACTTTAAAATTCACACGTGATGTTCCACCGGAAGTGACATGCTGGAAGCTCACCGGAAATGAGGTAATTTCGGGAGGAGATTGTGACGGAACCATGGAGGCACTTCAAGGAATGCTTCAGATCCATCACCGTCTCCTCCGACAGCGCAGACAGCGGGATCGCCTTGGACTCGGGGATGTCGGCCATGTGAGCGGATCATGATATGTCCTGCTCCGGGAGGCTCAGGTGGGCACTACAGTGGGAGCCGGGCTGCTATAGTATCTTTATAGAATCTTTCTTTCTCTCCCTGTTTCTCTCTGTTCTTTCCTTCTCTCTCTGTCCTTTCTTTCTTTTTTTCTTTCTCTCTCTATCTCTGTTCTTTCTTCCTCTCTCTAATCTTTTTTTCTTTCTCTCGCTCTGTTCTTTCTTCCTCTCTCTAATCTTTTTTTCTTTCTCTCGCTCTGTTCTTTCTTTCTCTCTCTCTTCTTTCTTTCTTTCTTTCTTTCTTTCACTCTGTTCTTTCTTTCTTTCCCCTCTTTCTTTCTCTCTAATCTTTCTTTCTATGACGGAGTCAGCTTATGCTGAGTCGTTTTCTTTAGAGTGGACCCTCTGGGTCGTGGCACCCACCCACCTAGGGTAGCTAACCTTGTGAGGAACCACCCCCCTATACAGGGAGTGTCAGAGGCAAGACCAAGGGGGTGAGCCACCACGACTGCTGGAACCAGATGGCCGGCTCAAGGAAGACACGAGTTTCTGACGACAAAGGACATGCAGGAAACAAGACAAGACGTGAATTCAAGGTATCTTCATTAAAGCAAACTCAGGGTTACATCAGGTGCAAGACGTGATAACAGGGAAAACACAGCAAGGTGCGTGCGAGGGCACGCTAAGATCCATGGCATGGTACGTGCCAGGTGGCACGCCTGGGTACAGGCAAGGGCTCAATGACATCGGACTCCAGACAGCTGGCAACGATCGTCATGATCAGGGCATCAGGCTGCGGACATCAGCTCCGAACATCTGGCCGCAGTCGTCAGGCTTACGATCTCTGGCAGCGATCGGCAGGTTCCAGGCATCCGGCAGGCAAATCAGGTTCAGGCAAGGAGGCACGACAGATCTCCAGACATGGTGCGTGTTAGGGAACACGCCAAGGTCCAAGGCAAAGTTCCAGGCAGTGTGCGTGCTAGGGGCACACCAGGGTCCAGGGCAAGGTGCAAGGCAAGGTGCGTGTGTAGGGGACACGCCAGGGTTCAAAGTACGAGACACGGTGCGTGTGTAGGGGACACGCCAGGGTTCAAAGTACGAGACATGGTGCGTGTGTAGGGACACGCCAGGGTTCAAGATCCAAGGCAAGGTTCTGCGTGTGTCGAGGGACACGCCAGGGTCAGGGTACAAGGCATAGTCCTGCACGTGCAAAGAGGCAGGCCAGGGTCAGGTTCAAGTCAGGGGCCTGCGCATGCGAGGAGACACGCCAGGGTTCAGGCTAGGGCACGACAGGGTACATGGCAAGACCTGCGCATACTTTTACAGAAGCACGGGGAGGTATGCCAAGGAGCAGGCTAGGGACTGCACGTGCAAAGCACAGGGCAGAGACAGCGTGGGTGCAAGGAAGCACAGAGAGCACGGCTGGGGCACTGGCTAGCTGGTTGGGCTGAGGCACAGACAGACGGGCAAGACTGAGGCGAACCCGGCTGAGGCATAACAGGCGACACAGCTGTCACTGGCCAACGAGCACAGCTGAGGCACAAGCAGGTGGGCACGGCTAGGGCGGGCATGGCTGAGGCATAGACAGGAGGCTAGGAAGGCCAGGCGCGTGCAAAGGGCATGCGAAGAAACAAGGCAAGGCGAGGCAAGGTACAGAGCAAGGAACGGAACATAGGCAGTAGCACAGAGCCGGGTACAAGAGAAGAGAAGCGGAGCGTATGCTAGAGCCCAGAACTGGGTACAGAGACATAGAGCTAGCAGCGGATCGTAGGCCGAAGCCCAGAGCCGGGTCAAGGCAGAGCCTTGAGACTAGCCTGGAAATGTGCAAGAGAGCACCATAGATCAGAGAGCAAAGATGGTGCGTGTGCCAGGAGGCACAACAGAGCACCAGGCAGAGAACAGGGCTAGCAGCGGAGCCTAGGCCGAAGCCCAGAGCCGTGTCAAGGAAGAACCTTGAGACTAGCCTGGAAATGTGCTTAAGAAGCACCATAGATCAGAGGAATGGTGCGTGTGCCAGGAAGCACAACAGAGCACCATAGGTAAGAGAGGAGGAATGGTGTGTGTGCCAGGAGGCACAACAGAGCACCCCAGGTCAGAGAGCAGAGGAATGGTGTGTGTGCCAGGAGGCACAACAGAGCACCATAGGTAAGAGAGGAGGAATGGTGCCTGTGCCAGGAGGCACAACAGAGCACCATAAGACAGAGTAAGGAAAACCAGACAGAGACAGAGAACGTGGAAGTACTACAAGGCTCAGAATAGCAAAAGGCCAGACACAGCGAAACAGGCAAGGCAGAGAACATAGGAAGTACTACAAGGCAAAGCATAGCAAGGACGAGACATGGCGAAAACAGGCAAAGGCAGAGAACAGAGGAAGTACTACAAGTCAAAGAATAGCACAGACAAAACATGGCACAAAAGACAACATAAGACATGGCACGAGACAAGAGGCAGAATACAAGCACAGAGCGTGTGCAGAGACGCACAACAGGGCAGAGTGCAGGGGCGCAGAATACAGAGAGCGACCGAGCAAACCAAGCAGCCATGCAGGGAAGCAACACAATACTCAGGCCCGACCATAGGAAGGGGCAGTCTGATATAGCACCATAGCACCTGCACTTCCGGGTTAGGACCAGGGAAGGACTTCTGGTTCAGATCCTCCAGGATCATAGAGAGCATTGCTAGATCAGACTGGGCTGGACCATAGAGAAGGTCACATGATCAGGGGCTCCAGAAACACTGAGAGGTTAGCTGGGTCAGACAGTGCTGGAACATAGGAAAGGTCACAGGATCAGGGGCAGGACCACAGAGACAACCACAGCAGGCACAGCAGAGACGGGCGAGCACACAGCAATGGCGTGCAGCCATGAGGTATGCGTGCGCCTACACACTGCTCCAAGAGTCAAGCAGCACAGCAGTCATGAGGCGCGTGTGCACACTGCTCCGGGGATCTTGCAGCATAGCAGACATGAGGTGCGCGTGCAAACTGCTTCAGTGATCTAGCAGACATAGCGGGCATGACACTTTCTCTCTCTAATCTTTCTTTCTTTCTCTCTGTTATTTCTTTCTCACGTTCTGTTCTTTCTTTCTCTGTGTTCTTTCTTTCCTCTCTTTCTCTCTCTGTTCTTTCTTTCTCTCTGTTTTTTCTCTCTCTCTGTTCTTTCTTTCTCTATAATGTAGCCCCCTTCATATGGTATAATACAGCCCCCCAAAGAATATAATGTAGCCCCTTCAGAATATAATGCAGCCCTCCTCATAGGGTATCATGCTGCCCCCTTCATGGGGTATCATGCTGCCCTCCCTTATATGGGGTATCATGCTCCCCCTTTCTCACTCTCTGTTCTTTCTTTCTCTCTCTCTCTGTTCTTTCTTTCCTCTATTTCTCTCTCTCTGTTCTTTCTTTCTCTCTGTTTTTTCTCTATCTCTATTCTTTCTTTCTCTATAATGTAGCCCCCTTCATATGGTATAATACAGCCCCCCAAAGAATATAATGTAGCCCCTTCAGAATATAATGCAGCCCTCCTCATAGGGTATCATGCTGCCCCCCTCATGGGGTATCATGCTGCCCTCCCTTATACGGGGTATCATGCTGCCCCCCCTCATGAGGGGTATCATACTACTCCCCATCATACGGGGTATCATGCTGCCCCCATCATACGGGGTATCATGCTGCCCCCCCTCATACAGGGTATAATGCTGCCCCCCCTCATACAGGGTATCATACTACCCCCCTCATATGGGGTATAATGCTGCCCCCATCATACGGGGTATCATGCTGCCCCCCCCATACAGGGTATAATGCTGCCCCCCCTCATACAGGGTATCATACTACCCCCCTCATACGGGGTATAATGCTGCCCCCATCATACGGGGTATCATGCTGCCCCCCCTCATACAGGGTATAATGCTGCCCCCCCTCATACAGGGTATCATACTACCCCCCTCATACGGGGTATAATGCTGCCCCCATCATACGGGGTATCATGCTGCCCCCCCCATACAGGGTATAATGCTGCCCCCCCTCATACAGGGTATCATACTACCCCCCTCATACGGGGTATAATGCTGCCCCCATCATACGGGGTATCATGCTGCCCCCCCTCATACAGGGTATAATGCTGCCCCCCCTCATACAGGGTATCATACTACCCCCCTCATACGGGGTATAATGCTGCCCCCATCATACGGGGTATCATGCTGCCCCCCCTCATACAGGGTATAATGCTGCCCCCCCTCATACAGGGTATCATACTACCCCCCTCATACGGGGTATAATGCTGCCCCCATCATACAGGGTATCATGCTGTCCCCTCCTCATGCGGGGTATATCATGATGCCCCCTCATACGGGTATCATGCTGCTGCCCCCCCATATGAGGTATCATAACCATGCAGCCAGGACTCACTATATAAATTAAAAAAAAACTATACTCGCCTCTTCTCGCTCCCACACTGATTTCAGCGGCGTCTCTGCTCTAATGTCAGGAGCTGTACTGCAGTCAGATCGGCACACAGCGGGGGATGCGATAAAGTGACGTCATCACGCATCCGCTGTGTGTCAGAGGAAGAGGGTAATGATGGGAGAGGGAGCGTCATGTGATGCTCTCTCTTGCATTATTCCGGCTCGCACTGGGGGGTCGCGCTGACGCCGCAATAATGGAATATATATATATATATAAAGATTATATATGGGCAGCACGGTGGCTCAGTGGATAGCATCTGCAAGGAGTTTGTATGTTCTCCCCGTGTTTGCGTGGGTTTCCTCCCTCATTCCAAAGACATACTAATAGGGAATTTAGATTGTGAGCCCCATCAGGGACAGTGATGATAATGTGTGCAAACTGTAAAGCGCTGCGGAATATGTTAGCGCTATATAAAAATAAAGATTAGTATTATTATTTTTGGCAACAGCACGGTCATCTGCTGAGGTTCTCTGTTTAGGGGCCCACTCAGAAGTTTCGCCCCCGCTGAACCAAAACCCTAGCTACGCCTCTGCGCTCCGGATTATAAGACGCACCTCAAATTTTGAAGAGAAAAATAGGATTTTTTTTTTAATAAAATGATGCTTCTTATAATCCATGCATCTTATTGTTTACCGGGGGTGGTGGTTGCGGTGAAGTAGGATCCCAGGGTTTCTGCTGGAGGAGAAAGGAGTGGGTGATGCTGCAGGCTGCGATGAGAGGGTGTTCCGATGTCCGGTGCGCTGCTGCGGGTGTCCAGAGCTGCGGGGGTGTCCGGTGCTGCGGGGGTGTCCGGCGGTGCTGCCCAGTGCTGCTGCGGGTGTCTCCAGTGCTGCTGCGGGTGTCCGGTGCTGTGTTCGCTGTCTGGCACTGCAGGGGAGTCCAACGGTGCTGCGCTGCGTGTCTCCACTGCTGCGGGGGCTCTGCCGACATTTTGTAAAAAGTCAGGCCAGAGCCTCCCGAGATCTTGGTGCCGAGATCTCCATCTGCATATGTGTCACCCCGGAGGCCATTTTTCCGGAGTCCACCGCACAGGAAACCATGGAACTGCTGGGGCTCTGGCCTTTCCCAAAATGTCGACAGAGCCCCCTGGAGCACCGGAGACACCTGTAATAGCACCGGACACCCGCGCAGCGTTGGACACCCCTGTAGCACTGCCAGGCACCCGCACCACCGCTGGACACCCCTTATCCCAGCCTGCAGCCTGCAGCAATGGAACCGGTACGGTATATCCGCATTATAAGACCCCCATTTTCCCCCCAAATTTTGGGGAAAAAAGTATGTCTTATAATCCGAAAAATACGGTACTTATTTATTTTCTACAGGGTATATGCTCATTTTGTTTTTTTCTTGGGTTTTGTCTGTTAAATGGCCACAGAGTGAACACTGGAGGCTGAAATGGGTGCCAAGAGACATGTGGACCGCCCATTTAGGGGTCCACACAAAAAATTGAAAGAGATATAGGAAATACTAATAGGTGCAGTAGCGAAAAATAAGATTGTGAAATTATAGAAATGAGAAAAAAATGTATGAGAACAACATATGATACAGTGATTGATCAAAAAACGAAGAAAAAAAAAAATGAAACATTGGTGTATGGGGTGCATAGGGATCAAATTGAATAGGGTGCTAAAAGAAAACAAGAAAATGTCAATTAGCAAGAGGTGCCACAGGATGATTAGAGGAAGATAAGAGAGAAGGTAGGATAAGGATTGGGAAAAGAACACATGGGCGGACACACCGCATTTGCAGATGATGCGGCTGCACAGGGGCCCAGAGGCTTCAGGGGGTCCCTGCAAGGTGGCTAATAATGAGGGCAATCTGGCCTGTTAATCCGGCCCGAGGCTCTGGGGGGCCCCTGGCCAGCTTGCCCTCATGTGCGGCGGGCAGGGAGAGATCCCTGCTGCTCCGCTGCCTACAAGA
The DNA here is from genome assembly GCF_039654945.1 of Dendrobates tinctorius. NCBI lineage: Eukaryota > Metazoa > Chordata > Amphibia > Anura > Dendrobatidae > Dendrobates > Dendrobates tinctorius. The sequence continues at coordinate 555,664 of NW_027362086.1, forward strand.
GAAAATCACAGCGGAGCTGCAGCGATCCGTCCTGCTCCCTGCCTGGCCGCGCTTCCTGTCTCTGGCACAGCAGTGAGCGGCGCGGTTGGATGATGTCATCCAGCACCGCGGCTGACGGCTGTGTCAGAGAGAGGAAGCTGCAGGCGAAGGTGATGCTGCGGGAGAGCGTGCGGTGAGGTGAGTGAGTGTGTGTGTGTGTGTGGAGGCAACAATGGGGTGGTGGGAAGGAGGAAATGATGGAAGTGGTGGAATGGGCAATGATGGGGTGGTGGGGGACACAGCAATGATGGAGGTGGTGGAATGGGCAATGATGGGGTGGTGGAAAGGTTGATGATGGTCATGGTGTAAAGGGTAATACACTGTGTTCCAAATTATTATGCAAATTGGATTTAAGTGTCATAAAGATGTAATTTTTTGTTTTTCAAATAAACTCATAGATGGTATTGTGTATCAGGGCTCTTTGGATCACTGAAATCAATCTCAAATGCCTGTTATAATTAGTTTACCAGGTGAGCCCAATTAAAGGAAAACTACTTAAGAATGATGTTCCACATTATGAAGCAGGGCACAGGTTTCAAGGAATTTAGGAAAGAAAAAGGATCTCTCTGCTGCTGAAAAGCATCAAATAGTGCAATGCCTTGGTCAAGAGATGAAAACATTAGATATTTCCCAAAACTTTAAACGTGATCATCGTACTGTTAAGAGATTTGTGGTTGATTCTGAGCACAGACATGTTTGTGCTGATAAAAGCAGAATGAGGAAGGTTTCTGCCAGGCAAGTTCATCGGATTAAGAGAGCGGCTGCTAAAACGCCATTTCAAACCAGCAAACAGATATTTAAAGCTGCTGGTGCCTCTGGAGTCCCTCGAACCTCAAGGTGTAGGATCTTTCAAAGGCTTGCTGTGGTGCATAAACCTACTATTCAGCCACCCCTAAACAGTGTTCACAAGCAGAAATGGTAGCAGTGGGCCCAGACATACATGAAGACTAATTTTCATACAGTCTTGTTTACTGATGAGGGTCGAGCAACCCTGGATGGTCCAGATGGATGGAGTAGTGGATGGTTGGTGGATGGCCACTATGTCCCAACAAGGCTGCGACATCAGCAAGGAGGTGGAAGAGTCATGTTTTGGGCCGGAATCATGGGGAAATAGCTGGTAGGGCTCTTTAAGGTTCCTGAAGGTGTGAAAATGACCTCTGCAAAGTATATCGAGTTTCTGACTGACAGCTGTCTTCCATGGTATAAGAAGCAGAAACATGCCTTCAGGAGCAAAATCATTTTAATGCATGACAATGCACCATCTCATGCTGCAAAGAATACCTCTGAGTCATTGACTGCTATAGGCATAAAAGGAGATAAACTCATGGTGTGGCCACCATCTTCCCCTGACCTCAACCCTATAGAGAACCTTTGGAGTATCATCAAGCAAAAGATCTATGAGGGTGGGAGGCAGTTCACATCAAAACAGCAGCTCTGGGAGGCTATTCTGACTTCATGCAAAGAAATACAAGCAGAAACTCTCCAAAAACTTCCAAGTTCAATGGATGCAAGAATTGTGAAGGTGATATCAAAGAAGGGTTCCTATGTTAACATATAACTTGGCCTGTTAGGATGTTTTGGAGTTAAGTAGCTTTTTTGTTCAGTGAATGTGACCTCCTAATGCTGCAAATTCCACAAATGAGCATTTTCAGTTCTTTAAAACATATCAAATGTTTAGAAATTCTACTGTGCCTAATAATTTGGAACAGTGCAATTTGAGTTTTTATTCATTTTGGAGATTATACTGTTATCATTGGGAGGTTTCTTCAATAAAATTTGAAGTATACTCTAACAGGTGATGACTTTTATTAGACTGACTGTCATTTGTACCGACTATTTAGGAAAATCATAGAAAAATATAATTTGCATAATAATTTGGAACACAGTGTAATGGGGTGATGGGGAGGAGGAAATGACGGAGGTTGTGGAATGGGCAATGATGGGGGTGGTGGGAAAAGGCAATGATGGTGGTAGTTGAAAGGACAATGATGGTGGAAAGGGCAATGATGGGGGTGATAGGGGAGGTGGAAATGATGGAGGTGATGGAATGGGCAATGAAGGGGTGGTGGGGGAGAAGGCAATGATAGATGTGGTGGAGAGGGCAATGATGGGGGTGCTGGGGGAGAAGGCAATGATGGGGTGGGGGAGAGGACAATAATGGGATGCGAGGGGAGGAGGACAATGAGGGGTGTGGGGAATTGGAAAGGGAGGAAGGGGGATTTATAAAGGATTTAGGAACAGGTGGAGGAAAACTTTATTATCGCTTATTATGTTTAAAGGGAACCTGTCACCACTTTTTTTACCTACCAGTTAAAAACATCAGTTAATTCGGTGTCAGCTATGCATTCCACAACTACTTCTGAAACCCCCTGACTTCCCATGTATCACCCATAAAAACCTTTAATATTGCTCCCGTGCTGTATGGTAATCTGTTTGGTTCAGTCCGATGGGCATTGCCTCTGTTCCCTCACTCCAGCCCTCTTCGGCTTGCTGTATGCATTCTTTGCCGTGAATATCAGAGATCGCGCACAGATTTTGCGCGTGCGCATTGAAATGGTATCTTGCGTGTGCGCAGTATGCTTTGCCCAACTGCCGGCAAAGCCAAAAAGCAGTAGTGCACATGCATGTCCTACGCCTTCTGTGTTGCCATGTCTAATCATTGGTGGCTGTGTGCTTTAAATACCATATGAAGCTATGCGCCGGATATGAGGGGGAGGGAGTGCGACCGTGCGTAGTAAAGCAGTCAAAACGAGGTTTGAGACGCTGGGGTTGCGGCACTTGCGCAGAAATGCCTATGTGACTGGGGTTCAGGCGTGTGCGCCATGCGAGCGTGAAGGGAAAGGCTCGGAACACAAAACTGAGGCTCATGCCTCATATATATATATACATACTATCTGAAGAGCCCAGCGCTGCCTGGGCATAGTAACCAACTGTGGTTAGTTATAACAAATTATAATGATTATATTGCACATGGAAACCGTGCATCTAATCCTATCCTGTGTGATACTGACTGCTGAGCCTTGTATCCAATCCTATTCTGTGTGATACTGTCTGCTGAGCCGTGTATCTAATACTATTCTGTGTGATAATGTGTACTGAGCTGCATATCTAATCCTATCCTGTGTGATACTGTCTGCTGAGCCGTGTATCTATTCCTATCCTATGTGATACTGACTGCGGAGCTGTGTATCTAATCCTATCCTGTGTGATACTGACTGCTGAGCTGTATATCTAATCCTATCCTGTGTGATACTGACTGCTGAGCCGTGTATCTAATCCTATCCTGTGTGATACTGGGCTCCCCCTGCAGTCTGTGTCAGAGGGTGGTCTGTGTTGGCACGGTAATAAATGGTGTTATTTCCAGCTTTACAGGACGATAACACCATAGAAATGATAAGAATAATAGGCCTCAGTTACCACAACTGTCTACAAAGAAAACTGTTGCTGATAGCAACCAATTACAGCTCATTTTTCATCTTTCAAACAGCTGTGGGACAGCGTGGCGAGTTTTGAGTGGCGACTTTTGTGTTTCGACTTTTATGTGGCGAGGTTGGTGTATGTGTGGTGAAATGTGTGCTGAGGGTGGTATATGTGGTGAAGCACGTGGTAGTGTGTGGCGCATTTTGTGTGTGTGTTCATATCCCTGTGTGTGGTGAGTATCCCATGTCAGGGCCCCACCTTAGCAACTGTACGGTATATACTCTTTGCGCCGGAGACACCTGACCTAGCTCTGACACAACACCTGAATCGACCACACACCATAGCAGTAGGTGTTTCTACGTCCCTGCTGGCTAGGAAAGGGTGTTAGAAGGTGGGCAGAGTTAGAGGGTTAGAGCGGGAGAATAGAAGGGAAGTCAAGTTCAGTCTTCCCATAGGGGAAAAAGGGGAAAGACGTGCATAGGCACCCTTCCCATAGGGGAAGGAGGGAAGAGATAGAATTGCATAGCAGACCCCTGGTCTGGGGGCTGCTAGTACAGACTGAAGGACTGAAGGAAGCTCCATGAAGTGGGAAAGGGATTCCTGGAGGCACGGTAAAGCGACCATACTGTCCATGGGGCTCGTTCCACGCTGACGCACATCAGGTGGGGGAAATTCAGGTCGCAATTTAGGGACTGGCCCTAAAACTAGTGGAGTGGACAATGGACTCAGCTAGATAAACCAGAGGCTCCGAGCATTGCAAGTACAGCAGCCAAATCCACAAATACATCGCTGAAAAGGCAGACACATAGAATCCAGGGACCTAGAGGTTATTCCCGCCATGATCCAAGTCTGCTGGCTTGGGACACTGTTTGTGAAGGTGCTGGGAAGGAAGAGGAGCAGAAATCAGCACAAGGAGACAGCCAGAGAAGGCATGTAGTGACGGGGAGTTCTGGAAAGGTGTTCTCTATCTGCCTGGAAGTTGGCTGGATTCCTCACCTGGAGGACATAGCATTAAGCGGGCATGTGTGTGGGTCGCCCTCACAGGGCTGTGGGGTACTCGGTACCGGGCCGGTGTCAGGGGAATGTGTTACAGCAGCGGTGACCTGGTCCGTGGCCCTGGGCGCCAAAGTAATGGGGGAATGTAGTTAGTGGAATGGAATAGTTCATGACGCCACCTGTGGTGCTCGGCAAGGGAGGTGTCTAGCCGACGCTGCATGCAGATCCGCTGGGACTGATGGTAGGGTGCAGCAAGGATGTAAAAGCTCCCCACAGGTGAAGCTATAGTCCCAGGGCAGTGTAGAGGTGGTTTGCACGGGGATGTAGCAGTGCCGTAAGGGTAGGAAGCAGACAAAACACAGCGGGGTGCAATTTCTGCACCTTTACTTGATAACTGCAGTCCAGGGTCGTGATTACAGATGGTAACGGAGCAGGCTAGACTGAAAGCAATTCAGGGATTCTCTCTCAGCAGATGGGCTGTGCAGTCTCCTTCCTAGCGCTTGGTTGGATGAAGTACTCCTAGTACTGAATTACACTGAAGTTCCTCCTGTCAGATGTTCTCGAGAACCTCACTTGCACGGCAAACAGCTGTAGCCTATCTCGGGGGCTCCTTTCTCCTGAGTCCCGGCTCTCTATCCAAGCTGCTATTGTGCCCTCAAGTCTTAGATGGGAATAGGGCATTTACAGCCTCCTACTCCTCTGGTATCTGTTGTAGGACCGTTAGTATCCGTACAACCGTGGAGACCAGGCTCCAGTTCATGTGCTCACTGTGAGGGAGCTCTCCTTTCCTAGCTCAATCTCCAGCTTCTCTCTCCACGTCTGCACACTTCACCCTCCGCAGACTAACTAACAACTCCTTCCTCTTGGCCCTCAGAGAGCACTCCTCCCCTTAATCCCGGTTCAGAGTTCCCCCTGCTGGCCTGGAGTGGAACTGTGTTGCATGTATAGATTGACTGCGAGAGAGACCCATCATTGCCTCCAAGCCTGGCATTACCCTCCCCTGGAGGAAGACAAAGCCACTGTGGCGACCATACTCCTGGGGGCGCCACATGTGCGCACCAGAACTGGGAGTAAAGCCTTGGAACTGCATTCAAATAAAAAAAGTGTCAGCATTTTTTATATATTTTTTCCTCTTTTTCTCTGGGGCCGTAGGAGGATTTTTTCCTTAATGGAGACTAAACAATTGTCCGATCGTGTTGAGCAGCTCGCTGCTGAAGTGCGGGGAATTTCTGCCTGTCTCGCTCAATCATCTGCTGTAGAACCAAAGATCCCTACTCCCAGGATTGGGCTTTTTCTCCGACACCTGGAGATTCTATTCTGGCTAATTTAGATGCGTTTTTTCAGGCCCTGGGGATGTTGTATGATGAACCTAATGCTATTGATCAAGCTGAGAAAACCTTATTGGCATCGAACCAGGGTCAGGATGCTACGGAGTTATATTGCCAGAAGTTCCGAAAATGTGCGGTCCTTACTAAATGGAATGATGATGCCCTAGCAACTCTCTTTCAGAAAGGTCTGGCCGAAACCGTAAAAGATGTTATGGTGGGATTTCCTGTCCCCTCTAGTCTTAATGACTCCATGTCATTAGCAATTCAAATTGATCGACGTTTACGTGAACGTAAAAGTACGCAAGAGGCGGTGCTGCCTTGTGAACAAACTTCTGAACCCATGCAATGTGATAGGGTTTTGTCTAGGGCGCAACGTCAAGAGTTTAGATGGCGTAATAAGTTATGCTTCTTTTGTGGGGATGCCTCTCATGTTATTTCTGTCTGCCATAAATGAGAAAAACGTTTTGCTCACTCATTTGCTGAGGGCAGTGTACAGCCTAAGTTCCTGTTGGCGGTTACCTTTATCTGCTCCTTGTCTACATTTTCTGCTAAGGCCTTTGTTGATTCAGGAGCATCTTTGAATCTGATGGATCTTGACTTTGCCAAACGTTATGGTTTCCCCATGGTGCCCCTGGGGACCCCTATTCCCTTGAGGGGGATTGATGCTACCCCTTTGGCGGAGAATAAACCCCAGTTTTGGACCCAGGTGATAATGTGGGTCACCTCGGACCATCAAGAGAATTGTAAATTTTTGGTGTTGCACAATTTACATGATATTATTGTACTGGGTTTTCCTTGGTTGCAAACCCATAATCCTGTTTTGGATTGGAAATCTGTGTCTGTGATGAGTTGGGGTTGTCAGCATGCTCTTAGTGACACTCCTGTTTTCTCCACCTCTCCCCAGTCTCATGATATTCCTGACTATTTGGCTGATTTTTCTGATGTATTTAGTGAGAGTAAGGCCGGAGTCACACTAACCTGCGCAAAATACGGTCCGTAGTTTACTTGCGTAATACGGATGAATGACCACTAAATAGTGCTCTGTAGGTCATCCGTAAGCAAGGTGAGGTCGCGTATTTTGCGCATGTCTGCATCCGTATGTAATCCGTGTGGCATCCGTATGCAATCCGTATGGCGAGATTTTCTCGCAGCCTTGCAAAATGGACATTTAACGGTTTTGAGGCCTGCAAACAATTTAAATCATTAGCCTGCACCCTATTTAGACACTCAGAAACAGGTGGATGCCTACATTCTGTACATTTGTCACTTTGCTTTCACGAGGTGTGTTGGTGTTCTTTGTGCAGCATGGCAGAGGGTCTGCGATTCAATACAACAGAGCAGGTTCTCTTTACCTGGCTTTTGTCACGGCGCTTTGGGCAACCATATCCTGTGACAGTGGATCCGTGGAGGAGGAGACGCATGTAGGTCCATCCACTTTTGAGGCAACGACTCACAAGAGGTCATTTTCACCGCCTCTATTCTTCTCTGCGGGAGCATCCGGATAAATTTTACCAGTACTGTCGCATGAGCAATTCCACATTTGATCGACTCTTGGAGACAGTGCGCCCTGGGATAACCTTTCAGGACACAAGGATGCGCAAAGCCATATCTGCGGAGGAGCGACTTCTACTCACAATACGGTATGTAGTACACAACCACATTCTCTATGTTCCTAATGTGTGTGCTAAATTATGTTTTTTGGCCTTCTTGGACAAAGTTTAATGTCCTCATCTTACTCCAAATATGTTTCACCTGACACAGCAGAATGTTACATCTAATATGTCCTGCATATCACTTAGTCATTGTGCCACCAAATATGTGTGTGTTCTTCTCTCTCATTTCCTACCAAGTTTGGTCGGCATGTAACTGATATTTTTTTACTTTAGCCATTCTAAACTTTACTATTTCTGTTGTTCTACAGCTTCCTGTCCACTAGCCTGTCTTATGCCGCCCTCCACCATGAGTTTCTCATTGGAAAGTCAACCATTTCAGGCATAGTGAGGTCTACATGTGCACAAATCTGGACAAGACTCCATCAAGTGGTCATGCCCGAGCCCAGGATGGAAGACTGGTTAAGGATATCAAGGGACTTTGAGGAGGACTGCCAGTTTCCTAATTGTATTGGGGCCCTGGATGGCAAACATATCAGGGTGCGTAAGCCGCCGAACTCAGGCTCCCAATTCTTCAATTATAAACAATACTTTTCTGTTGTATTGTTGGCTCTGGTAGACCGTCAATACAAGTTTATAATTGTTGACATTGGGGCCTATGGAAGGACGGGAGACTCTAGAGACTTCAATACTTCCATAATGTCTCGCCGGCTACGCACCAACCAGTTGGATCTACCACCACCACGCCAGCTACCAGGCTCCCCCGAACAATCAGTCCCTTATGTCCTTGTGGCAGATGAGGCCTTTCAGTTATCGCGCAATGTCATGAGGCCATATCCCCGGCGCAACCTTGACCACAGGCGCAGAATTTTTAACTTGCGCCTATCACGTGCTAGGCGACTGGTGGAGTGTTCCTTTGGGATTCTTTGTGCCAAATGGCGGGTACTCCAGTCTGCCATTCAGTTGAGTGAGAAAAATGTGAATGAAGTTGTGAAAGCCTGTGTTGTTCTGCATAACTTCACCAGGATACATGATTGTTCCTCCTCTGATGGTGTTGTGCGTAGGCCGGACAATGTGCGCAGGGTGAGACCACCTATGAACCCTCAACGTAGACCGCTGTCTGGCCTAAAAGTGCGTGATATTTTCACTAATTTATCTCACCTGAGGGGGCAACTTCTTGACAAGAGCATGCTGTGTCTATGTTATAATTTGTTTCTTTAAGTGTGTCTAAATATATATTACTCAAGCCTTTATGATTCTATGAGTGTTTCATTGCATTGGTTGGTGTCTGTTAGTATGTTGTGAGGGATTGTGAAAAATCACACAGACGTGTTAACTAGAGTAGACAAATTTTTAGTTTTGCCTTTTTTTTTTTTGTTTTGCTTAAAGGCAAACATAATATTGCCATTAGACAAATTTGGCAATGGCCAAAATGACCCTTTGTGCCTTCTTTAACTTGTTGTAAAATTAACATTACATAACAAAACAGCAACAAACATTAGGCAATAACAACATTGCTGCATGACTAGATTAAACTAGATTTGCCAACAAAAGGTGAGCTCCATCACCAAAATAAAGGCAACAAGATAACACTCACATTTCCTCATAATGTTATCCAATCATAGAAAGATTCCACCATGACAGGCAAGGCTACCTCACAGCTTTCACACAGATATTACCTGTCTGTAGAACAGACAATATTTAAGCATGCTATACTGGAAAGGATGAAAATACAAAACTCACTTGTTAAGACATAGAGAGAGCGTGATATTCTGAATGCTGGTCGCCGTTTTTTTTTTTTTCTAGAGATTGCTAACAAAAAAGGTGACTACTTAACTAAGGCGAGCACGCCTTTCCTAGGCGTTAGCAAGTGAGTAGTGTATTTTCATCCTTTCATTTTACAGTATAGCGCATTTAAATATTCTCTTTTCGACACACATGTAATATCTGCCTGAAAGGCGTGAGGTAGCGTTGCCTGTCATGATGGATTGTTTCATATGTTTGGAAAACATTGTTTAAAAATGTGAATGTTAAATTATGTTCTAAATGTTGGTGAAGGAGAACACCTGTTTTTTCATTTATATTAGGAGCACCAGTTACATCTCACTGGACATCTCCACCCATCAGAATCATAAATCCTCATAGGTTGGAGAAGGGGAACGTGGAAGAACAGCCTGTGGGTGCTGCTGGACATTGTGGCCAACATCGCCCTGTGTGGGGCCATACTGTTGCCCATGATGCTGGAATTGTCCAGCCTCCTGGGACTGTTGGGGATACTGGCCAGAGTAATGATGATGGTGAGGGGCTTCTTGTTGGCTCTGGTAGGCCCGTGGTTCATACCCACCAAGATAGCCAGATCGTCCCCAACCAAGTTGGGACCAGCCTCCAACACTGGGTGGGTACAAGTGGCCATATTGGTGGGGTTGGCTTGAGGAAGACATTTGGGGCTGCGGAATAGAAGGTTGGGTAGGGGGAGGAAGGGGTTGAGGTGTTGGCCCACGTATTAGGGGCTGTTCAGACCCTGCTTGAGCAAGCATCTGTGTGGATGGTCTCATGCGCATTAAATTTCGTGGTGAGAGCTGCCACCTCTCCAGAAATTCAAAAACCTCATATGGGGTATTGGGGGGGTGCTTGCATCAAGCAGGATCTGAATACATCCCCTAATACGGAGCCGGACCTCACGGGTAAGGGCACGGAGATAAAGGGTGAAGCTACGTGCATAGGCCTCGTCCCCATCATGTGTAGTTACTCTCGACAAATAAATGAGCACCCCTGTGTCCACATTGGTCCTGCTCTCTTGAATAGTGACCTGGCACCTTCTTCTTGTTCGCCGTGATGCTAGAGCAGCCTGTGGGGAGGACCTGATCTGGGCAGTTGGGCTGCTGCTCAAGTTGCCCGGCTCTTCCAGGATGGGTGAGGTGGCAGCAGCAGACCGTCCTGGTGGTGTTGTGTGTAGGCCAGCCATTGTGTGGTCTTGTGATGCCTTATCTTCAGCTATCCTTCTTGTAGGGGGAGAAGATGGGCCAGCCACCTCATCCCCTACAGGATCTATAATGGGCTCTGCCTCTGAGGCCGTTCCTCGATCCGTAAGGTTGGATTGAGTTCTGTTATGAAATAGAACAGAGGCAAAAATACATCAATATTTTTGTCCCTGTAAAGTATTTGTGTAATGTATTTGTGTAATGTGGTGTGAGGTATGTACTTACGGTCTCAGATCCAGAATTGGGGCCAGGAAGTTCAGCCGGTCATAGTATATATATTTTCTTTTCACATGTCCAGCATCCCCACTCCTGGACCGCTGCTGGCGTTCCCGGCGGAACTGGTCCCGGATGCTTCGCCAGCGTTTCATCACATCTTCCACTGCAATGTGACAGGAAAGATTGTCAAAATCACATATTTGAGAGGTCACATTTTCTAACAGTAGTCTAGGCATGGGGCCTTCTGGGGTGTGCGGTCTACCCATGGTGGCATATGTAATTGGGCCGATACACAGGGTCTCATTAGCTACACTTAAACTAATTTTATTGGCTAGGAGGATGAGGAGCTTGTGGCCTAACCCCTAATTATGGCTGTGTGAAGCCACGTGTCACATCCAAATGTAACGGCCTCATGAGGCTAATAAAAGTACATGCACAGGAAGGGGGGTGCTGATTGTAGATTCATTTTTTAGCGCGCGCTAAGGTTAATGATGTTTTTATGGTTGCACTTACGAATTTTATGCTGCTCATCACGTGGTCTGTCACCAAAGTCATGGTACATCTGGCGACAGATGCACCTCCATGACGCCTCCTTTCTTGTCCGGTTCGCATAATTTGCATCGCGTGGGTCCCATATTTCGGGACGCTCCTGCACCAGCACAATTAGCATCTCAACATTAATGTATGTGGACGCCATGCTGCTGCTGTACTCCGTGGAGGCGTACTTCCTGGATGTCTCTAGCGGTTTTTGAGCTCATTTGCATGTCTAGGCTTCCTGATGATGGATTGGCCCATTTCCTGTCACCAGCCAAAAGACCTGCGTATTGCTCGCAGGTTATACGTGTGTTCCGTGTGTAATCCGTATTTTTTGCGCACCCATTGACTTGCATTGGCGTACTACGGGCGTAGTACGCTGACAATCGCAGCATGCTGCGATTGGCACGGAGCGTAGGATACGGATGAGAAATATACGCCTGGTGCGAGTGACCCCATAGAAAATCATTTGTCCATGTCTAATGTGTGCTTTTAGCGCCTCTCACTCGCCCGTATTCCTCGCCAGTGTGACTCCGGCCTAAGTCCGCGTCTTTGCCTCCTCACAGGAGTTATGACTGCGCAATTGAGTTAATGCCTGGTTGTAAATTTCCCAAGGGTCGGCTTTTCATCTTATCAGTACCTGAACATGATGCTATGCGATCTTATATCAAGGAATCATTGGCGAAGAGCCATATCAGACCATCCTCTTCACTTTTGGGTGCTGTTTTTTTTTTGTGGCCAAAAAGATGGCTCATTAAGGCCATGTATTAACTATCGTTCCCTTAACAAAATCACTGTTAAATATCAGTACCTGTTACCCCTGATTTCTGATTTATTTTCCAGAGTTAAAAGTGCTTGTTGGTTTACCAAACTTGACCTCAGGGGGGCGTATAATCTTATTCACATCAAGCACGGGGATGAATGGAAGAAGGCGTTTAATACTCCGGAGGGACATTTTGAGTACCTGGTGATGCCTTTTGGGCTCACTAATGCCCCTTCCGTCTTCCAATCTTTTATGAACGATATTTTCCGGGACCTTGTGAATAAGTTTTTGATCATTTATCTGGATGATATTTTGATTTTTTCCAGTGATTGGGGATTCTCATGTGGAACATGTCCGGACTGTGCTCCGGATTTTGAGGGAAAATACTCTGCATGTTAAGGGATTGAAATGTCTTTTTTGGTATACAGAGGATTTCGTTTTTGGGATTTATTTTGTCCCCGTCTGCTATTGAAATGGACCCGGCCAAGGTACAGGCCATTTATGATTGGTTCAGCCCACTTCTCTGAAGGCTCTTCAGAAGTTTTTGGGTTTTACTAATTTCTACCGTAAATTTATAAGTAATTTTTCTAGTATTGTTAAACCTCTGACGGATTTGACCAAAAAGGGCACTGATGTGGTGAATTGGTCTCCAGAGGCAGTCTCGGCATTTCAGGAGCTTAAGCAGAGATTCACTTCTGCTCCGGTTCTACCATAACCTGATGTTTCACTCCCATTTCAGTTGGAGACAGATGCTTCTGAGATTGGTGCAGGAGCCATTTTGTCTCAAAGAGATCCAGTAACCTCTAAGATGAATCCCTGTGCCTTTTCTCGAAAATTTTCTCCATCTGACCGTAACTATGACGTGGGGAATCGGGAATTGTTGGCCATGAAGTGGGCATTTGAGGAGTGGAAACATTGGTTGGAGGGAGCTAGACATCAAGTTGTGGTCCTCACCGATCACAAGAATTTGATTTATCTTGAATCAGCCAAGCGCTTGATTCATAGACAGGCTAGGTGGGCCTTTTTTTCCCGCGTTTTAATTTTGTGGTCTCCTTTCTTCCGGGCAATAAGAATGTTAAGGCGGACGCCCTTTCTAGGAGTTTCTTTTCGGATTCTCTTGATGTGACCGAGCCTACTACCATTCTAAATGAGGGTGTAGTTCTTTCCGCCATCTCTCCCGATTTGAGATGTGCCCTGGAGAAATTTCAGGAGGATAAACCTGAACGATGCCCTATGGGGAAATTGTATATCCCTGACCAGTGGAGGAGAAGAGTAATGTCTGAAATTCATTGCTCCGCGTTGACTGGTCATCCAGGTATGTTTGGTTCCAGAGATTTTGTGACTCGGTCTTTTTGGTGGCCTGCCTTATCTCATGATGTCAGGAATTTTGTGCAGTCCTGTGGGACTTGTTCTCGGTTCAAGCCCTGTTCTCATGCTAGTGGTTTGTTGATGCCCCTGCCAGTACCCAGAAGGCCATGGACCCATATCTCAATGGATTTTATTTCTGATCTCCCTGTCTCTCAGAGAATGACTGTTATTTGGGTGATCTGTGATAGATTTTCTAAGATGGTCCATCTTGTACCACTCCCAACGTTGCCATCTTCTTCTGAGTTGGTACCCTTGTTTTTACAACAAGTGGTTCGTTTGCATGGGATTCCTGAGAACATTGTGTCGGACAGAGGAGTCCAGTTTGTTTCCAGATTTTGGAGAGCTTTCCGTTCCAAACTGGGAATTCAGTTGTCTTTCTCCTCTGCATTTCATCCTCAGACCAGTGGGCAGACTGAGAGAACAAACCAGACTTTGGAGTGCTATTTGAGATGTTTAACATCTGCTGATCAGGATGATTGGGTCTCATTCTTGCCCTTGGCCAAATTCGCGCTAAGCAATAGGGCTACTTCTGCCACTTTGATGTCTCCTTTCTTCTGTAACTTTGGGTTTCATCCTCGATTTTCTTCGGGGCAGGTGGAAGCTTCTGCCTGCCCAAGTGTGGATTCTGTAGTAGAGAGAATGCAGCAGATTTGGGACCAAGTAGTGGATACGTTGTTCCACTCTCAGGAAAAGGCCCAATGGTTTTCCAACCGGCATAGGACCATTGGTCCCCGGTTTAAAGTGGGTGATATGGTTTGGTTGTCCTCAAAAAATATTCCCATGAAGGTTGCATCTCCAAAATTCAAGCCAAGGTTTATTGGCCCTTATAAGATTTTGGAAGTCCTTAACCCCGTTTCTTTCCGTTTGACTCTTCCAGTTACGTTTTAGATCCATAACGTTTTTCATAAATCTTTGTTGAAAAGGTTTGTGGAGCCAGTAGTTCCCATGGCGGTGCCCCCTGACCCTTTACTGGTTAAGGGTAATTTGGAGTATGAGGTAGAGAAGATATTGGATTCTCGTCTGGCTAGACGGAGACTTCAGTACTTGGTCAAGTGGAAAGGTTTTGGTCAGGAGGATAATTCTTGGGTTTCTACTTCTGACGTTCATGCCAAGAGATTGATTTGTGCTTTTCACCGGGCCCATCCTGATCGGCCTGGTGGCGTGGATGAGGGTTCGTTGACCCCTCGTCAAGAGGAGGGTACTGTTGTGAATTCCCTTGCTCGGACTTCTGAGCTGGAGCTCCCTCTGGTGGTTACTGGGAGTAGTGGAGCTGGCCAGTCTGATGGAAGTTTGCCACCTGACAATGATGATTGGGAATCTGGAATTACTGGCGTGGAGCATATAAGTGAGCAGGCTTCCCTTAGTGGTTGCTGGTAATTTCCTCCTTGTGCATTTTGAGCTCTTCAGTCTCCTGCCTGATCTACATGGTTCAGTTAAGTGATTCTTTTGCTAATCCTTTGCATCTAATCTGGTGGTGCTTTTTTTTGCTTTCTGCTTGGTTGCGAGGGTTCAGCGTACTCCCTGCTGGGGGCAGCGCTGGGCCCCGATCCATATGTTACAGCTTGTGCCAGTTTGTTCAGTCCCCTGTTATATTAGTATCTCTTGCTTTGCTTCCAGTTCACACCAGAGTGCTGATCTAGCGGGGGTGAGGTCATGTGGCCTCAGGTTTTTTGTATATCAGATGTGTTGTTAGGGTTTTTGCTTGATTGCAGACAGTATCTTTTTTGTCCTGTCCTATCTAGACAGTTTGGGCCCCATCATTTGCTCAGTCTATTTTCTGTCTATGTTTGTGTCTCATCTTTTCTCACCGACAATATACGGTATGTTTGGGGGCTGTCTATTCCTTTGGGGATCTGCTCTGGGGCAGTTTAGATTTCACCTTTCTGGCTTTAGGCCTAGTTAGCCCTCCGGCTGTGCCGAGGCATCTAGGGCAACGTAGGAACTCTCCACGGCAACTGCTAGTTGTGTTGTTAGAATCAGGGGTCTGCAATCCGCTGAGTTACCAACCTCTCTGGTTTCCTGGTGGCTTAGCCTGTTCCTGCCCTCCTCCGCGGTGACCCATTCATAACAGTGCCCCCATATCTGTGCCAGCCATACAGTGTCCCATAACCATGCCATCCACACAGTGCCCTCATAACCATTCAAGTCACACAGTGACCCATAACCATGCAAACCAAACAGTTCCTCCATATCTGTGCCAGCCACACAGTGCCCCATAACCATGGCCAGCCATGCAGTGCCCCCATATCCATGCCAGCCATGCAGTGCCCCATATCTATGCCAGCCACACTTTCCCCCATAACGGTTGCAACCACACAGGGCCCCATAACCATGCCAACCACACAGTGTCCCATAACTGTTCCAACCACACAGTGCCCCATAATCATGACAGCCACACGGTGCCCCCATACCTGTTCTAGCCACATTGCTTCCATATCTATGCCACGCACACAGTGTCCCCATAACTGCGCCAGCCACACAATGCCCCATAACCGTCAGTCAGTGTCCCCATACTTGTGCCAGCCACACAGTGCCCCCACATCTGTCAGTCGCACAGTGCCCCCATAACCATGCCAGCCACATAATGCCCCATTACCGTCAGTCAGTGTCCCCATACTTGTGCCAACCACACAGTGCCCCCACATCTGTCAGTCGCACAGTGTCCCCATAGCTGTGCCAGCCGCACAGTGCCCCCATAACCATGCCAGCCACATAATGCCCCATTACCGTCAGTCAGTGTCTCCATACTTGTGCCAGCCACACAGTGCCCCCACATCTGTCAGTCGCACAGTGTCCACATATCTGTGCCAGCCACTCAGTGCCTCAATATTTGTGCCAGCCACTTAGTGCTCCCACATCTGAGCCAGTTACCGTGTTCCCATAACTGCGCCCTCATAACTGTGCCAGCCACACAGTGCCCCCACATCTGTCAGTCGCACAGTGTCCACATATCTGTGCCAGCCACTCAGTGCCTCAATATTTGTGCCAGCCACTTAGTGCTCCCACATCTGAGCCAGTTACCGTGTTCCCATAACTGCGCCCTCATAACTGTGCCAACCGCACAGTGGCCCCATAACCATGCCAGCCACACAGGGCCGGCGTTTGGACCAGGCAGACCAGGCAGATGCCTGGGGCCCCCACCTACAAAGGGGGCCCCCTGCATCTGCAGTCCATTTATGAAGTGCCCAGAGGGTGTACAGCAGTGAATAACGCTGTGCATTGCTCTGAAGTCTTGGAGTGTCTCTCGCAAAGCCCCTTGAGCCCCCCTGTCTCTCCCTGCAGTTAGGTTAAAAGTTGAGAGTGAGGGGGAGGGTCCGATTACAGCACAGCAGATGACTGCAGCTCTATAGGGGGTTTTACACTAAGCGATATCGCTAGCAATATCGCTAAAACGTCACTGGTTTTGTGACGTTATAGCGATATTGCTAGCGATATCGCTATGTGTGATACTTACCAGCGACAGGCTCCCCCGCTGTCCATCGCTGATCGCGCAAGATTGGGCGGCTCCATTTCTCGTCGTCTGCTTCCTGCTGGGCTTCCTGCTGTGACGACGAGCGACGCGTGGAGGCGGGCGGGAGGACGTCAGGATCTCTGTGTATGAATGGTAAGTATCGTGCGCTGCGTCGCTGCTGAATCGCTGTGAGGTCTTTCTGTATGAAAGCTCACTAGCGATCATTTATCGATGCACCAGCGATCCTGACCGGGTGGGATCGCTGGTCGGATCGCTGGTGCATCGCTAAATGTAAAAGGGCCGTATGTCTCCTCCTGTGTCATGGCTGCTCCTAGCACTGACCTGAGAATGGATATGCCTAAGTGAAGCCACAGAACCTGGTAAGAGCAGCAATATCAGGTCAAAGTGCAGTGATTTACTCACTGTGGTCCCAGAGCTCTGTGCTGATTGCTGTAGGATCAGGATTCACAGCCACATACAGCAGCGATCAGCATCAGCTCTGACCACAGTCACTTATCACTGCTTGTAATGTGACAGGGCGACCTCCTGTCACTACTGTCTGGATGACATGACAAGGATATTGTCTGCTGAATCAGGGGATTTATGATATAGAAATAAATGACTTCCCATGTGAAATAACAAGGGTAAACCATACATATATATAGTACTAGTACAGGTTTGCATAGGAATCAGCGTTTTTGGTGCCTTTTTTTTTTGCAGCCAAAAAATTATTAATGATCTAGTGGATGGCTTACACAGTAAAATATCAGTATTTGCAGATGATGCAAAACTATGTAAGGTAGTTAACACAAAGGAGGACAGTTTGCAACTACAGACAGATTTGAGTAAATTGGAGAATTGGGCTGAAAAATGGCAAATGAGGTTTAACACAGATAAGTGTAAGGTTATGCACATGGGAAGGAGAAACAGATGCTACAATTACTTACTAAATGGGAAACTGCAGGGGAAATCAGACATGGAAAACTTAGGCATCTTAGTCAATAAGAAGCTAAATTTGAGTGCCCAGTGTCAGGCAGCTGCCACCAAAGCAAATAGGGTCATGGGATGCATTAGAAGAGGTCTGGGGACACGAGATGAAAATATAATTCTCCCTCTGTACAAATCACTCGTCAGACCACACTTGGAGTATTGTGTGCAATTTTGGACGCTGGTGCTCAAGAAAGACATTACTGAACTTGAAAGGGTTCAAAGGCGGGCTACTAAAATGATAAATGGAGTTGGTTTACTACAATACCCAGAAAGGTTATCAAAATTAGGTCTAATTACTCTATAAAAGAGAAGACTTAGGGGAGACTTAATATATATGTACAAGTATATCAGAGGCAATACAGAGATCTCTCCAATGAACTGTTTGTACCAAGGACTGTGACAAGAACAAGGGGGCATTCTCTTCGTTTGGAGGAAAGACAATTTCTGCACCAGCATAGAAGAGGGTTCTTCATGGTAAGAGCAGTGAGGCTCTGGAATTCTCTTCCTGAGGAAGTGGAGATGGCCAACTCACTGAATGAATTTAAGAAAGGAATGAATGCTTTTCTTGTGAGTAACAGTATAGAAGGTTACGAATAACAGAATATTATAGGTAGGAATTTTTTTCCCTATGGAGAAAATTGGCTTCTACTCTGTGGGTTTTTTGCCTTCCCCAGGATCAATAATGCAGAACAGCTGCACTAAAAATAGGCTGAACTAGATGGACATAAGGTCTTCCTTCAGCCTTCAAAACTATGTTACTATGTTAAAGCTGGCTCTCTTGGCAGTAAAAACACTGCTTTCAAAATGCCCATTTTTTAGGGTATGTGCAGACGATCCGGAAATGGCAGCACTTTGAACGTAGCGGACTTATGCTCCATCTAAACTGCTGCCATCTTTTGAACGCAGGTGATTCCACATGTGGTCACTGAACCGTGCGAAATCACTGCGTCCAGTACATGGTAGGGGTGAGATTTTCTAAAACTTTTTCATTGCTTTCTACGGGTGCAAAAAATTGCTGAAAGAAGTGACGCTGCAGATTTAAAGAACGCTGCAGTTGTGAAATTCAGTCAGGAGAAAATAAAAGGGTGTGCAGGAGATCTCTGAAAATCTCAGTCTTTGCTTGTGCTGTAAAATGCTGTAAGCTTCTTATTTGCAGAAGAAAAAGCTGCAGAAATTCTCCCTATGA
The DNA here is from genome assembly GCF_039654945.1 of Dendrobates tinctorius. NCBI lineage: Eukaryota > Metazoa > Chordata > Amphibia > Anura > Dendrobatidae > Dendrobates > Dendrobates tinctorius. The sequence goes on from NW_027362086.1 coordinate 574,546, forward strand.
ACGTGGCCAAGAGCGGCTTTTTAAAGTGCCAGCAAAACATATGAGATTTCCGAAATCTCCTGCATGCGCTTGATTTTTTTCAGACTGAGTTTCAGAACTGTAGCACTTTTTAAATCTACAACGTGTCACTTCTTTCAGTGTGTTTTCACCTTTAGAAAGCAATGAAAGAATAAAAAAGAAAGCTGCAGATATTGCATCGGTATTTTTTGCTGCAATTTTTGAAATGGTTTTGGTGAATTAAACTATTAAGTCTCGTTCACATGTATAGTATTTGGTCAGTATTTCACATCAGGATTTGTAATGCAGAAACAGCAGTGGAACAATCAGAGGAAAAGTATAACAGAAACACGTCACCACTTATGGATTTCTCACCCTCCTGGTTTTGACTTGCACATACTGATGTGAAATACTGACCGAATACTCAACGTGTGAACGTGGCCTTAAACATACTGTAGACAAAGCAAACATCCGCACTTTAAAAAAAGCTGAAAAAAGTGTAAAGAACACCAGATAACAAGCTGAAAAACAGGTGTTTTGAACGCAACATTTTTACTGCCAATTGAACAGGTTTTGGCTACTGAAAAAAATGCATGTGAACATAGCCATAGCGTTTCAGAGTAAGACTATCTGTGGTGTTACATAGGACTGCAGGTGACATCTACTACATTATCTGTTCTCCAAGAGTTATTACTGCTATCTCTGGTGTTACATAAGATGAGGTCAGAGTCATGTGACTGGTCACATGAGCCGGGGAGGGCTTCTGTTCTGGAGTGTGCTGTGCATAGAGGGAATTGTATGGCGATCGGTACACAGCCCCTTCTGAAATGACAGGTGGGCGTGGTGGCTGATTCGCAGTGCGGGAAAACTGCAATCCCGGCCTGGATATCGGGTGGGAGTGTCAAAATCAGGACTGTTCCGCTGGATCCAGGACAGTTGGGAGCCCTGCTGTGTTATCTGCAGTGTTAAAAAAAAATTAAGAGGGGGTTGGGGGACAACTCTTTGTCTTGGGGCCTGGCCCTCCAATCTTTTCTGATCCTAGCCACGCTCCTGTGTAATGCTAATAGTGGCAGACCCATTGACCGATATAAGGCCCCTGAATATGGGGGCCACAGTGCCAGCACTGGCTCCAGGCCCCTCTGCCACCTGTATCCACTTCCTGCTCATGTAATGTAACCTAAATGTGTGGTTTTACAATGTTAACATTTGGGGCCCCACTTTAAACTTTTGCCTAGGGCCCCACTTTGTCTAAAACCCGCCCTGCAGCCACATAATGCCCCATTACCGTCAGTCAGTGTCCCCATAACTGTGCCAGCCACACAGTGCCCCCACATCTGTCAGTCGCACAGTGTCCACATATCTGTGCCAGCCACTCAGTGCCTCAATATTTGTGCCAGCCACTTAGTGCTCCCACATCTGAGCCAGTTACCGTGTTCCCATAACTGCGCCCTCATAACTGTGCCAGCCGCACAGTGCCCCCATAACCATGCCAGCCACATAATGCCCCATTACCGTCAGTCAGTGTCCCCATAACTGTGCCAGCCACACAGTGCCGCCACATCTGTCAGTCGCACAGTGTCCCCATAACTGTGCCAGCCGCACAGTGCCCCCATAACCATGCCAGCCACATAATGCCCCATTACCGTCAGTCAGTGTCCCCATAACTGTGCCAGCCACACAGTGCCCCCACATGTCAGTCGCACAGTGTCCCCATAGCTGTGCCAGCCGCACAGTGCCCCCATAACCATGCCAGCCACATAATGCCCCATTACCGTCAGTCAGTGTCCCCATAACTGTGCCAGCCACACAGTGCCCCCACATCTGTCAGTCGCAGTGTCCACATATCTGTGCCATCCACTCAGTGCCTCAATATTTGTGCCAGCCACTTAGTGCTCCCACATCTGAGCCAGTTACCGTGTCCCCATAACTGCGCCCTCATAACTGCCAGTCACACAGTGGCCCCAAGACTGTGCCTTGGAACTTTACTAATGCTGTGTCCTCGCTCTGCATTTTTTAAAGCTGAGGATGGGGGATGGAAATTAAAAGTAAAATGAGACATTTTAAATAAAACATAAGTTTATTATTCCAATCTTCCGAGGACTGAATGAATGATCTATGCCTTCCTTCTGCTCCCATATGTGCTGCCGCTGCGCAGGAATGCGGCAGGACCGTACTAGTCCCACAACAGAAAATAGTCCCGGCTCCAGGCAGAGCGAAGGGGCGTGGTCACCGCCTCCACCTCACCTGCGTGACGTCACCAGGGTGGTCCTCCAGGAAGTGCGGGAGGTAGTATGGAACTCATTTCTTCATGGTCCCCGGACACCGTCAGTGGCTACTTGGAGGGTGAGTGCATCAGGTGGCGGCGCCCTGCACGAGCTGTGCAAGGCGTCCTAGGTGGGGAGGGTATGGCTTGTATAGCCCTGGTGGGCGGGAGGTGACTGGTCACTGCACTATGTGTCTTCTCCGCAGGTCTGGAGCCCTCAGTCCAGCATTACCCCTTCCAGGGCTGGAGTATCTCTGGGCAGAACCTGCTGGACCTGTCCCCTCAGCACCTGGATGCCCTCGGAGTCCGGAGCATTGGACACCAGGAGATATTTCTGGAAGCTGTGGAGCAGCTGTGTGCTCTGGTAAGAATGCTGGAGGGTCCGCGGACATATCTGCTCCGCAGGGGTGCCCGGCTCACCCTGGTGTCCATCTGTGGGGTGCGACCTGTCTGCTACAGGAGACCCAGGATTGTGGGGCAGGGCGCGGTTCTGTATGGAGGGGGTGTAGGGCCTAATATGTAGCGCCATTAGTCTCCAGCTAAAACTCGAAGCCCACCATTCCCTAAGTCATTCAGCCCCCGGGACCCCCAGGATCACAGCACAGGGAGCTTCTGACATTCACAGGCAGCTCTTTTTCCTTGCCCTATGGAAATAAAGGGGATTGTCGCGCTCTGCCCTTAAATAACAAAGCGGGTGCTCCCCCATCCCCGGGTCCTGCGGATGCAGCTGGGAGATGCTGAGCTCAGTGATTGGCTGCAGCGGCGATGTGGGCTGTCGATGTGATGTCACTGCTGCAGCCAATCACAGCAGTGGGAGGTGGAAACTAGCTGAAGAGCCCGGCGCTGCCCGGGCATAGTAACTAACTACGGTTAGTTATAACAAATTATAATGAATATACAGTGGGGCAAAAAAGTATTTAGTCAGCAATAGTGCAAGTTCCACCACTTAAAAAGATGAGAGGCGTCTGTAATTTACATCATAGGTAGACCTCAACTATGGGAGACAAACTGAGGAAAAAAAAATCCAGAAAATCACATTGTCTGTTATTTTTTCATTTTATTTGCATATTATGGTGGAAAATAAGTATTTGGTCAGAAACAAGCAATCAAGATTTCTGGCTCTCACAGACCTGTAACTTCTTCTTTAAGAGTCTCCTCTTTCCTCCACTCATTACCTGTAGTAATGGCACCTGTTTAAACTTGTTATCAGTATAAAAAGACACCTGTGCACACCCTCAAACAGTCTGACTCCAAACTCCACTATGGTGAAGACCAAAGAGCTGTCAAAGGACACCAGAAACAAAATTGTAGCCCTGCACCAGGCTGGGAAGACTGAATCTGCAATAGCCAACCAGCTTGGAGTGAAGAAATCAACTGTGGGAGCAATAATTAGAAAATGGAAGACATACAAGACCACTGATAATCTCCCTCGATCTGGTGCTCCACGCAAAATCCCACCCCGTGGGGTCAGAATGATCACAAGAACGGTGAGCAAAAATCCCAGAACCACGCGGGGGGACCTAGTGAATGAACTGCAGAGAGCTGGGACCAATGTAACAAGGCCTACCATAAGTAACACACTACGCCACCATGGACTCAGATCCTGCAGTGCCAGACGTGTCCCACTGCTTAAGCCTGTACATGTCCGGGCCCGTCTGAAGTTTGCTAGAGAGCATTTGGATGATCCAGAGGAGTTTTGGGAGAATGTCCTATGGTCTGATGAAACCAAACTGGAACTGTTTGGTAGAAACACAACTTGTCGTGTTTGGAGGAAAAAGAATACTGAGTTGCATCCATCAAACACCATACCTACTGTAAAGCATGGTGGTGGAAACATCATGCTTTGGGGCTGTTTCTCTGCAAAGGGGCCAGGACGACTGATCCGGGTACATGAAAGAATGAATGGGGCCATGTATCGTGAGATTTTGAGTGCAAACCTCCTTCCATCAGCAAGGGCATTGAAGATGAAACGTGGCTGGGTCTTTCAACATGACAATGATCCAAAGCACACCGCCAGGGCAACGAAGGAGTGGCTTCGTAAGAAGCATTTCAAGGTGCTGGAGTGGCCTAGCCAGTCTCCAGATCTCAACCCTATAGAAAACCTTTGGAGGGAGTTGAAAGTCCGTGTTGCCAAGCGAAAAGCCAAAAACATCACTGCTCTAGAGGAGATCTGCATGGAGGAATGGGCCAACATACCAACAACAGTGTGTGGCAACCTTGTGAAGACTTACAGAAAACGTTTGACCTCTGTCATTGCCAACAAAGGATATATCACAAAGTATTGAGATGAAATTTTTGTTTCTGACCAAATACTTATTTTCCACCATAATATGCAAATAAAATGAAAAAAAACCAGACAATGTGATTTTCTGGATTTTTTTTTTTTCTCAGTTTGTCTCCCATAGTTGAGGTCTACCTATGATGTAAATTACAGACGCCTCTCATCTTTTTAAGTGGTGGAACTTGCACTATTGCTGACTGACTAAATACTTTTTTGCCCCACTGTGTGTGTATATGTATATATATGTATGTGTGTGTGTATATGTATGTGTATATATATATATATATATATATCTGAGTGTAGAGCCCGCCCACTCCGCATAGCCACATTCACTATAGTATCCCACATCATCCCATCAGCCAGAGCCACCGGACTACTACCCCTAATATCCCACATCATCCTATCAGCCAGAGCCACCGGACTACTACCCCTAATATCCCACATCATCCTGTCAGCCAGAGCTACCGGACTACTACCCCTAATATCCCACATCATCCCGTCAGCCAGAGCTACCGGACTACTACCCCTAATATCCCACATCATCCCATCAGCCAGAGCCTCCGGACTACTACCCCTAATATCCCACATCATCCCATCAGCCAGAGCCACCGGACTACTACCACTAATATCCCACATCATCCCATCAGCCAGAGCCACCGGACTACTACCCCTAATATCCCACATCATCCCGTCACAGCCGCCAGAGTACTACCCCTAATATCCCACATCGTCCCGTCAGCCAGAGCCACCGGACTACTACCCCTAATATCCCACATCGTCCCATCAGCCAGAGCCACCGGACTACTACCACTAATATCCCACATCATCCCATCAGCCAGAGCCACCGGACTACTACCCCTAATATCCCACATCATCCCGTCACAGCCGCCAGAGTACTACCCCTAATATCCCACATCGTCCCGTCAGCCAGAGCCACCGGACTACTACCCCTAATATCCCACATCGTCCCATCAGTCAGAGCCACCGGACTACTACCCCTAATATCCCACATCATCCCGTCAGAGCCAGTAAAAGTAGAATAGTGGAATTGCACAGAAACATGGTTCACTAAGATCCCAGGTTTTCTACTGATCAGGCTGATAATCTCACTTATCTGCCACCATAAATATCAGTCACGCTTTTCACCAATGGACAGGCACAAACCTTATACATTAGTACAGTAGCGAAACCTTCACACATTTTCATGCACCGTCAACTTGTAATTTGCCCAGCTGAGTTGCTCATGGATGTACAGAATCTGTATCCAGTATAGTATCATATTTAATGGGTTGTTATGGGAAAAACATTACGTGTTATATAGGTATATTCAGGTGAATTATGGGGAAAGTAGCACTTTAAAAAACCTCACAGCATCAGAGCACAGTAACACATCAATAATGCATAAAAGTGTCTGGGAGAAAATATTAAATCCACATGACATTTAATATGTGCACTTTCTTACATTCATGTGTGTCACTTAATGATACCACACGGGAGGGGGGGATTCATTTCCGTCATGTACTCACTGCTCCTTTCTGGGGGACAGACGATGGCTGGAGCTTATGTTCCCGGGGATGCTAGATTTCTCCCACCATGTCAGTGTCTGCTGAGGTGTTGTCAAGTAGGAAAACTTGCGCATAGCAACCAATCACAGCTCAGCTACTTTTAACCAGCCCTGGTGAATTGAGAGATTCTTACTGATTGGTTGCAAGGAAAACTGTTGATTGTAAAAAAATAAAATAAACCAAAGCAGATGCAGATATCAGCCTGGAGAACACTGTAACAAACCCACTGCTCTGGGACACATCTGTAGGTTTTCAGCCTCTTGATAAGAGAATATTCCTGTACATATGAGTCGGCTGTAGCATCACAATATTATCTCATTATTAGGGTGATCATCGTCCTGACATTAAATGCGGATTGTTTTCCTTTCAGCATATTCATAATGACCGACACTAGTGCAGCCTGGGATTGTTATTTTTTCTTTTGTTTCTTGCAATGGTTGAAACTTTCATATTGCGCTCGCTTAGACTTGCATTGGTTGTACACGTGGATCGAAGCTCTGTCCATTTGAACTCCTAAAACAGACGACTGCAGTCACATTTAAAGGGGTTTTTAACTTTCATAAATCCCCTTTTCAAAACCCGTTTTTCTGTTTAAAAAAAAAAAAAAAAAAGGTGCTTTACTCATTGTCCCCGGGTCCGACACTGAGTCTCCATTACTTCCAGTGTTGTCGACGGCATGAGACGCCCAAAGCTGCTGAACTGAGCAGAGCCAATCTGCAGTGCTGGTCAGTAACAGACCCTAGGAGCAGTGGCTTTGGAAAGGTGTGTGGTTTTTTATTTTTTGTTTTTTCTTTTAAAGCAAAAAGGCCACTTTAACGTTCTTGTGTAATATATGTATATATTCTATATATCACTAGTGTATTTTATTTCTTGCTGTTGCCTATGATTTTTATTTTTTTAGTCCTGCCTTTTTTTCTTTCTCCTGTAGCACTATGAGTTACACAGTGAAACCCTGAGGTCCCTCACAGATAAACTGTATCGCGTCTCCCAGTCGCTGTGCTCGCACATCCTGAGCCTCAGGAAGGCCTCCTCAGTCTCCCAGTCCCTGGTGCTGTCTCCCACCCAGAAGCAGCTGGCCTGCATCATAGACATTGTATCTGCAGCGCGAGGCCTCTTCTCCTGGCTTAACAGGTATTTGGGATCTAAGGAATCCTAGGAATGATCGGCGGCGGCTGCATCACTGCTTAGCCGGGAGTCTAGTCTGCCACCTGTTAAAAAGCGGTGTAACGTTCTGACATAGAAATATAGAATGTTTTGAGATTTACTTGCCATGTATCATAACTTTAGAGGTCACAATCATTGGTTCGGGCACATTCAGTAATATTTTGTAAAATAATTGTAAAGCGCTGCGGAATATGTTGGCGCTATAGAAATAAAATCATTAATAACATTCCTGTCCTAAAAACATAAATACTTGACACATTCAACAGCAGAAATGCTCCTAAAATCCTAACCTGCTTTCTCATACTGCAATGTTAGTTTCTTGTGAAACTGACCTTTTAGCTCTGGGAAGGATTTATTAGATCATCTATTCCTACGTTAATATTAAAGGGGTTGTCTTCTACTCCGACATCTCTTTCTGTCGTCTCCAGTGTAAAATAAAACCCCCATATACTTGCCTCGTCCATCGGTGCCTGGTGTCCCAGTGCTCGCGTGATATTGTCATATGACCGCTGCTACAAATCAGCGTCTGCTAATGGACTGTAGCACTCACACTTTCTTCATGTCTGAGTTTTTTCCTAGGCAAGTATTAGTAGCCGCGGATAGGTTGCAGCGCTCATGGGGCATAACAATAGCACATGACCCCTGGGAGACATGGCATTGGTGCGGGAGATGAGTATACAGTGTATACACTATTGCAGTTAAGAAGAGGTAATGGAATAAGACACCCAGTATTAAGTGTCCACTATTTAATAATTTGTCACTTTTAGCTGCCTTTGCACTACAAGCTAATATCTATACTAGCTCCAGTATAACTTCACCAGTTTCTGGTGTAACTTATATTAAGTCTGAGACTTTGGTTAACATCACTGCACTTTTCTAGGATTCATTTATTTTTGGATTAACAGTGAAAGTGGCATAAAATGGGGAAAAAAACGAGTGCAGGACTGACATACCAAAATCTGAAACTTTTTCTCACCATTGATAACCCCCTTTATTGTGTTAATGTTCTGTCATACTGAAAGGTATGTTACTGTTTTAGGGAGAGTGCACACAGTGCGGATTCACCTGCGGATTTTTCTGCGCGGATTTGCAGGTAAAACCGCAGGTAAAGCGGTTTTCCTCTGCGGTAGACAATGTTAACAGGTGTCAAACCGCTGCAGAATCCGCAGAAAGAATTGACATGGTGCGGATTTAAAACCACAGCAAATCCATGCGGAAAAATCCTCAGCATGTGCACTGTGGTTTTGAAATCCCATTGGCTAACATGGTACTGTACACTGCAGATCCGCAGGGCCAAATCCGCTGTGGATCCGCAGCAGAATCCGCAACGTGTGCACATACCCTTAGAGTAACGAGAAATGTTACTTTTATTGCAGAATTTTATTTACTGTAATTTCTTTAAATATATCTACAAATTGAAAATATTTTATTGTAACTCCAGCTAATTTGTCAAACCGATGGAGGCCGGCAGGTCTTGCATCCTGGAGGTCACTGAGATGACGTGCCAGGCTGTAATACTCCGGCTGCATTCTTTCCGGGATTTACTAGGCCTCTCCTCTAGATTTATAGCACAGCTTGATTTTGACAACCAGGGCAAATGTAAGGTAGTAAAACACTTCCCAGTGCCTACTGGGTCCTGAGCGATTCCAAATGGAGTTAAATGCCTAGTAAAGACCGCTTCTATTATACAGAAAACCTCAAAGAGAACAGAAGGAAGCTATGTCTAAAATGTTCACATTTTATTGGAATTCAATTAAAATCCATTATGTAAAACAATGATTTAAAGTGAGACAGAGGGGATACTATGTCCAAATAAAAAACCACAGCAGGACGGTAAAGTACCAACAGATTCACAAATTTACGCTAAAAAAAATACAAGATGTTTAAATATGATGTAAAGTCTATGTAAATAAATATAAATAAGTAGAGGGCATAAAGATATATCAGGGGTTAAAAAACCTCCTATAAAAGTTAAGATAGCCCAACAATTACTAAAGTGCAGAAGTCAAAAACATCGACTCTTAAAGTGCATTGCTTCAGTCATGTGTGCAAAATTATGTAAGGTAGTACACACGAAGTGCTTGCATCTTATAATGGGGTATAGAATAGAAAATGAAAGTGAAAGCTTAAGGTAAGCATAAGGGTGAAAAATCACAGGCACATTACCTGAGTGGTGCGGGCAGGGAGCCCTGACGCGCGTTTCGTGTGCGGCTTTCTCAAGGGGCACTGGTGATGGTGTGGTGGTTACCATGCTTGTGTATATATAGGGAAAATATATATAGGGAAAATTATGAGCAGCTGTGCGGTGCTTCCACTGGCACTTCCCGCCTAACGTCACTGGTCGCGCCTCTTCCCAGCCCGACGCATCTGAGCAGAGAGGCGGCGCCAGCCGCATAGAGTGGCGTCGCCTCGGCAACGCTTGTGCGAGACGCTAAGTGGAGCGCACACCGCTGCATAACAGTGAGGACTGTGTACAAGGCTTGGGAAATGAAGGCGAAGAGGGAGTTAAGAGGAGGGTGACAAAAGGAAATATTGGAGATGTGGAGAAAGGGGGACAATGAGTAATAAGTTGCAGCAAAGCTATAGGCACTATATTATAAAGTGCTAAGTGCAAAAGCATTGTATTATAATACAATAGAATAATTGTGTATGAAATGCATACAGTAATAATAATTACTCTATCATATGAATAAAACAAAATATATAATTATTCCATATCATATGAAAGGAAGGGATGATGAAAGGTGATGAAGATAATTAGTGAATTAAAATAATATAATAAACACCGAGTGGGAGTGAAATATTAGTGTTGAATAAAAATATATATAGCAAAGTCCAAAAAATGTCCATGTGATGGTCCATGAAAAGCTTGACAGTGGGCAACGGGTTAATGACAAACTTGTAAGGCGCCAGAGGTCCATAACAAAGGATAGTGAGACCACACCAATATGACCAGATTAATTCAGAAATATCTATAGAAATAAAATAAATGTTAAAAACCATTTAAAAACATAAAATAAAACAGAGCTAGAGAAATGAGGCGAAACTTAAGGCTTCATTGAGGCCAGCAGGATGTACTGAACCAATTTTAGAAATCCAATGTGCCTCTAACTGAGCAAGTGTCTCACTTTAAATCATTGTTTTACATAACGGATTTTAATTGAATTCCAATAAAATTTGAACATTTTAGACATAGCTTCTTTCTGTTCTCTTTTATTTTTTTTTTTTTTTTGGGTCCTGAGCAAGTTTGTTTCTATTGGTTGCACATGTAGACCAAAACTCCATTCATCTGAACTTATATATACTTGTGTGTGTATATATATATATATATATATATATATATATATACACACTTATTAATTGATACAGACTTTTTTTAATTTAATCTAAAACCCTAGTGCCTTGGTCATAGTTATTTTTTTTTGTGCACATAGAAGACAAGTATACAGTCTGTTGCTTTTTATTCTTTATTGTTGCTTGTGAAGCTTTTTTATTTTTGAAATAATTTTTCCTTTTGCGGTGGTAGTGTTCGAGTAAACCGCTCCATTCTAACTACACACTAATATTATGGGCACAGGAGCTATTAATTGTTATGGCTGTATTATACAGCCAATGGCTAGTTCAGGGCCTAGTCAATTGTCTGTTGGAGTTGGCTTGGGCAGGAGTGGGTTAAAAATAATCTCCTTCAACAGATTTAAGGGGGCATTCCTGCCCAGGCCAATTTTCACTTTTACAGTTTCTTTTACTCTCTTCCTTCTTCCAAGATCTTTAACCTTTATCTGTTGACATAGACAGGTGTGTGTTTTTTTTTTTTTTTTCTTTTTGTGGGCTGTTATAATTTTTAATTACACTATATTACCATTTAATATATTGAAAAACGGGATAAAAAATGAAGGTGATGTGACATGGTGGAAAAACAATGCAGTTCCACCATTGTTTGTGTTTGATTTTAGGGCTCGCTCTCATCTGCGTAAAAAAAAAAAAAAAAATATTTTGACGTTGACCCTGAAAAGTAGGGCGAGTGTCTGTCTATTTTTCACCACTAGCTTAAAGGGAATCTGTCACCGGAAGTTGCAGGCCTATGTAGGTAGCCTGGGTCCGGTCCGATCCGATGGGCGGTGTTTCTTCTTTTTTCTCCACCCCATCCGTGGCCCCCATTTGCGCTCTTCTCTGGTATTCTTCTCCATCGTTCGCACATGCGCAAAGCAATCTTGCATCGCGCACGCACAGTATGCTTTGCCCAACTGCGGGCAAAGTTGAAAATCATTACTGTGCATGCGCTGGTACACTATGTCCCGGAAGTATTTTGTTGTGTTCCGGGACACAGTTTACCGGCGCATGCGCAGTAATGATTCCCTTTTTTAACATCAGCTGTGACATACAGTAATCTGTGTCACACCGCTGCCTACCCCGCTGCTGCGCGCACCATCGCTGCCCGCGCCCCGTCATACTCACCGGCTCCGGTGCGTCTCCATCCTCTCTTCTCCTCCTGCAGCCGTGTCTGCTTCCTCTCAGGTGCGTGCGTGCGGCCGGTCCTTCTGCGTACGCGCACGTTGCACTCGATGAGACCGGCCGTCTGCCTCTAGTCTCCTCTATCCTCCTCGGGTACCGGCTGCCGCGGTAACAGTTTCCCCTGGGCCTGTCCCTAACGCTCCCTGTATAGGGGGTGGTCCACCTGGCCCGCTCGCCCAGGGGAGGTTCGTTGCCGCGGTCCAGTGGGTTCACCCTTGGGAATCATTACAGCACGATCAGGCCATGGACCTCGCCGGTACCTCTTCCGCCGCCCAAAAGGAACTAGCGTTTCTGCGGGAAAACCAGTCCCGGATCATGGTCTTTTTGAAGTCCATGGAGTCCTGTCTCTCGGCTTTACAGCCCTCCGATCCGGGGAGTGCGTCCCAGCTGTCCAGTCTCCAGCAGGAGCTTGCCCAGCAGCGAGACACCCAAGCCCACATTCTTAACTATATGGCTTCGGTGGATAACCTGCTACTCTCACTCCAAACTGCTGCCTCGGCCCCGGCTCCAGTCCCACATCCGTCACCCCCGTTTGGCCAAACCTCCGCGGTATAGCGGGGATCCCAAGTTGTGTCGCGGGTTCCTTAACCAATGCCAGTTGCATTTTGAATTATTGCCACAACAGTACCCCACCGACCGAGCCAAAGTGGCCTTTGTGGTATCCCACTTGGAGGGTGAAGCGGTAGCCTGGGTGAACCCCCTGTGGGAACGATACGATCCTCTGGTCTCTCAGCTCTCAACTTTTCTGGAGACTTTTCGTAAAGTCTTTGAGCCTGGTCGCCTGGCCTCTACCACCGAGTCCCTATTTAATCTCCGCCAGGGTACTCTCTCCGTAGGTCAGTACGCCATCCAGTTCCGTACGTTGTCCTCCGAGCTGGGATGGAACAACGAGGCACCGGTAGGAGCTTTTTGGCGAGGTCTGTCCGCTCGAATCAAGGACGAGCTGACAGGGCGAGACACGCCACCGTCTCTCGAGGATCTCATTTCCCTGGCTACGCGTATCGATCTACGCTTCCAGGAGCGTTCCCGCGAGGTTGCAAGGGAGAGAAGGCCTCCTCGGTCATTCCCAGCTACACGCAGCCCTCCCCGCTCGCGATTTTCCTCTGCAGCTTCAACACCAGAGCCCATGCCGGTGGACCGCCTCCAGCCAGCTGAGCTGTGTCATCAAGAGAGGCTTGATCAGGGTCGCTGTCTCTACTGTGGCAGTTCCTCTCACCTTCTGCGCTCTTGTCCAGTGAAGCCAGGAAACGCCTAGGCCAGGTGAGAGAGGCCTCCCTAGCTGTTTGCAATACCTCTCTACCCTTGACCCTCTCCTTCTTACTGAATTTGGGTTCCAGCCACTTCTGAGGTGGCCTATATTGATTCTGGAGCAGCCCGGAACTTCATCCAGCTCGAGGCGGTCAAAAGATTGCGGATACCAGTCAGATCCTTGGAGACTCCTCAGCAGTTAGCTTCGGTCGACGGTGCTCCCCTGCGGGAGACCGTTACTTTGGTCACCGAAGAAGTGGAGCTACAGATCGGAGCTCTGCATCGGGAGAAGATCGCCTTCCTCGTACTGCCGTCATTATCCCATACGCTCCTCTTAGGTCTTCCTTGGTTAAGGACTCGCGAACCCGTACTCGATTGGCGAGCTGGTGACATTTTACGATGGGGCCAATCCTGCCACTCTACATGCCTGCTTCCCATTCAGCCAGTCAAATCTCTGTCTCCTGCAGTGCCCGCTAGCTTGCCTTCGGCCTACTGGTCCTTCGCGGACGTTTTTAGCAAGAAAGAAGCTGAGAGCCTGCCTCTGCATCATCCCTACAATTAAAAGCAAATGTGACATGCACAAATGTGAACAAGTCGGTGGGACAATGTTCACACCACCCACTGACTGAAACACAAACAAAGCACAGAATGAAATATGTGTAAAAATACCTTGCAGTAAGACATAATAGTAGTCAGCAAGTGCTGATGAAAAGATGACAACAAATACAGGGTATTTAGTCGATACCTTTTTTGCAAAAAAAAAGTATGCCAAGCTGCTTCACCACGTCAAGGTAACCCCTATTGAAGCAGTCCCTATCTACTATATTTAAAACCTGAACATGTGAAAAGTGTCTAAATATAGGGACTGCTTCAATAGGGGTTACCTTGACGTGGTGGAGCAGCTTGGCATACATTGTTTTGCAAAAAAACTATCAACTAAATACCCTGTATTTGCTGTCATATTTTTATCAGCACTTGCTGACTACTATTATGTCTTACTGCAAGGTATTTTTGCACATATTTCATTCTGTGCTTTGTTTATCATACCTACGATTGCCGAGTCGACCTCCTTCCCAGCTCTACTCCACCCCGGGGTCGAATCTACCCTCTGAATCCGCTCGAATCGCAAGCCATGACTGAGTACGTCCAGGAAAATTTGGCCAAAGGTTTTATTCGGAAATCTTCTTCGCCCGCAGGTGCGGGCTTCTTCTTCGTCAAGAAGGACGGCTCGCTTCGTCCCTGCATCGACTACAGGGGTCTCAATGATATCAGTCAAGAATAAGTACCCACTCCCTCTCATTCCGGAGTTGTTTGATCGGCTGCGAGGAGCACGAATCTTTACCAAACTGGAACTCCGTGGGGCCTACAACCTCATCCGAATTCGCTCCGGAGATGAGTGGAAGACCGCTTTTAACACCAGGGACGGTCACTACGAATATCTGGTTATGCCATTCGGTCTGTGCAATGCTCCCGCAGTATTCCAGGAATTCGTGAACGACGTTTTCCGAGACCTTCTGTACTCCTGTGTGGTAGTATATCTGGACGATATCCTTGTCTTTTCCCCGGACTTGTCTACCCACAGAAGGAACGTCCGTCAAGTTTTGTTGCGCCTGCGAGAGAATCGCCTGTATGCTAAGCTCAAGAAGTGCGCCTTTGAGCAGACGTCTCTTCCGTTCCTGGGCTACATAATTTCTGATTCCAGCTTGAGTATGGACCCTGAGAAGGTGTCCGCCGTGCTTAACTGGCCACAACCTCATGGAGTCAAAGCAATTCAGAGATTTCTTGGTTTTGCAAATTATTACCGGCAGTTCATCCCGCACTTTTCTTCTTTGACTGCCCCAATCTCCTCTCTGATTCGTAAGGGGCCAACCCTCACGTCTGGTCCTCTGAGGCCGAGAAAGCTTTTCTTACCGTGAAACAAACCTTTGCCTCAGCTCCCGTCCTCTATTGTCCAGAGACTAACAAACCTTTTTATTTTGGAGTTGGATGCCTTTGCCATCGGGGCCGGAGCTGTGCTCTCGCAGAGGTCTCCCTCTGGGCGACTGGTCACCTGTGGCTTCTTCTCAGACGTTTTCCATCTCGGAGCGAAATTATGCCATTGGAGACAGGGAGCTGTTGGCCATCAAGCTGGCATTGGAGGAGTAGCGGTACCTATTGTAGGGAGCTGTGCATCCATTTAAGATATACACGGACCATAAAAACTTGGCATACATTCGAACGGCACAGAGGCTGAATCCCCGGCAAGCTAGATGGTCCTTATTTTTTGCCTGATTCGATTTTGAACTTTACTACCATCCGGGTAATAAGAACCTCAAGGCTGATGCGTTGTCCAGATCCTTTCTTGTTGGTGATACAGAGGAAGAGCCCACGCACATCATGGACCCTTCTAAGATCATCACAGTGGCACCCCTCAGTCTGTCTACTCTACCTCCTGGTAAGACCTTCGTCCCTGAGAACAACAGGAGGCGAGTCTTGCGCTGGGGCCATGCATCCAAAATTGCAGGTCATGTTGGGTTCAAAAAGACTCTCCTCCTCGTGTCTCGTCACTACTGGTGGCCCACTCTTGTTCAAGATGTGCAAAGTTTTTTAGCTTCCTGCCCCTCGTGTGCCCACAACAAAGTTCACAGGCAATTACCTTCTGGTCTCTTGCATCCACTTCCGGTCCCTTCGGCTCCCTGGCAGCACGTTGCTATGGACTTCATTACGGATCTGCCTCGCTCTTCGGGCTGCACCGTCATCCTCGTTGTAGTGGATAGATTTTCCAAGATGGCCCATTTCATCCCTCTTCCTGGCCTACCTTTGGCTCCCGAATTGGCGAAGATTTTCATCCAGCATATTTTCCGTCTTCATGGTCTCACCCCAACATATCGTCTCGGACAGGGGAGTTCAGTTCACGTCCTGGTTTTGGAGGGCACTCTGCAGGTCCATGAACGTCATGCTGGACTTTTCCTCCTCCTATCACCCACAGACCAACGGTCAAGCAGAGCGTACCAACCAAATTTTGGTAAGTTACCTCCGTCACTTCTCCAACGCTCATCAGAACAACTGGTCAGACTTACTCCCTTGGGCTGTATTCGTGTTTAACAATCACGCCAGCGAATCTTCTTCCAAGAATCCCTTCTTTATCGTATACGGACAACATCCAGGCATACCCCTACCGGTTCCTCCTGTCTCGGGTGTGCCGGCGGCCGATCTTCTCTCTGGGGAGTTCTTCAGGATCTGGCTGGAGACCAAGACTGCTCTTGACCAAGCACGTGTAAGGATGAAAAAGCACGCAGACAAAAGGCGCTTGGACACACCTCCCTATCAATCTGGCGATTAAAGTGTGGTTATCTTCCAAATTCATCCGCCTGAAGATTCCTTCGAACAAATTGGGTCCTCGGTACTTCGAACCCTTCGACGTCTTGTCTCGCATTAACGACGTCTCTTACAAGTTAAAGCTCCCAGCCTCGCTCCGTATTCCCAATTCATTCTATGTTTCTCTTCTGAAACCAGTGGTTCTCAATCAATTCCATGCCTCTACTACTCGTTCCCCACAGCCTATTTCTGCTGATGATGTCTTTTAGGTTAATGACATTCTCGCCACGAAAAGGCTCAGAGGGAGAACCTATTTCTTGGTGGATTGAAAGGGTTTTGGTCCGGAGGAGAGATCTTGGGAGCCTCGGGAGAACATCCAGGCTCCTCGGATTTTGGTACGATTTCTTTCCAGTCTGGGTAGGGGGGTGCGTAAGGAGGGGGGTACTGTCACGCCGCTGCCTACCCCGCTGCTGCGCGCACCATCGCTGCCCGCGCCCCGTCATACTCACTCCGGCGCATCTCCGTCCTCTCTCCTCCTCCTGCAGCCGTGTCTGCTTCCTCTCAGGTGCGTGTGCGGCCGGTCCTTCTGCGCACGTTGCACTCGGTGAGACCGGCCGCCCTCCCAGCTCAGTACAGGTTATGACCCGGAAGTACTCCCGCACTTGTCCTTATCAGGCCGCCTCTTCCCCTTAGGCGTTGCCTGATCGTCACTTGTGTTTTGCAAGTGATCTTGGCCTCGCCTGCCTGCCTTCTCCGTCCCCTCTGCCACGCTACCCTGCTACCTATCTCGTCCGTCCTGTCTAACCTGCCTCGCCTCCTCCTGTCCACGTCCAGCCTTGCCTGCCTGTGTCCTCCAGCCTGAGTCTCCTCGTGCCAGCCTGTGTCTCCGTCCCCTCCGTCTGCCGTGGTTCCTGCCCTGCACGTCCGGCCGTCTGCCTCTCTAGTCTCCTGCTGTGTCTCCTCTATCCTCCTCGGGTACCGGCTGCCGCGGTAATAGTTTCCCCTGGGCCTGTCCTTAACGCTCCCTGTATAGGGGGTGGTCCACCTGGCCCGCTCGCCCAGGGGAGGTTCGTTGCCGCGGTCCAGTGGGTTCACCCTTGGGAATCATTACAATCTGTATGTAATTTAAAGCTAGTTTTCGACATAATAAAGCGATCTCGATTAGAAGTATACAGTCATGGCCAAAAGTTTAGAGAATGACACAAATATTATATTTTCACATGATCTGCTGCCCTCTGGTTTTTATGTGTGTTTGTCAGATGTTTTTATCACATACAGAAATATAATTGCAATCATATTATGAGTAACAAAAGGTTATTTTGACAGGATGAGTTAATGCAGCAAGTCAATATTTGCAGTGTTGACCCTTCTTCTTCAGGACCTCAGCAGTTCTCCCTGGCATGCTCTCAATCAACTTCTGGATCAAATCCTGACTGATAGCAGTCCATCCTTGCAAAATCAATGCTTTTATTTTGTCTGAATTTGAAGGTTTTTGTTTGTCCACCCGTCTCTTGATGATTGACCACAAGTTCTCAATGGGATTAAAATCTGGGGAGTTTCCAGGCCATCGTCCCAAAATCTGTTTTGTTCCCTGAGCCATTTAGTTATCACCTTTGCTTTATGGCAAGGTGCTCCATCATGTTGAAAAAGGCATTGTTGATCGCCAAACTGCTCTTGGACGGTTGGGAGAAGTTGCTCTTGGAGGACATTCTGGTACCATTCTTTATTCATGGCTGTGTTTTTAGGCAAGACTGAGAGAGAGCCCATTCCCTTGGCTGAGAAGCAACCCCACACATGAATGGTTTCAGGATGCTTGACAGTTGGCATGAGACAAGACTGGTGGTAGCGCTCACCTGGTCTTCTCTGAATAAGCCGTTTTCCAGATGTCCCAAACAATCGAAAAGGGGATTCATCAGAGAAAATGACTTTACCCCAGTCCTCAGCAGTCCACTCCCTGTACCTCTTGCAGAATATCAGTCTGTCCATGATGTTTTTTCTGGAGAGAAGTGGCTTCTTTGCTGCCCTCCTTGAGACCAGGCCTTGCTCCAAGAGTCTCCGCCTCACAGTGCGTGCAGATGCACTCACACCTGACTGCTGCCATTCCTGAACAAGCTCTGCACTGCTGGTAGCCCGATCCCGCAGCTGAAACACTTTTAAGAGACGGTCCTGGCGCTTGCTGGTCTTTCTTGGGCGCCCTGGAGCCTTTTTGGCAACAAGGGAACCTCTCTCCTTGAAGTTCTTGATGATGAGATAGATTGTTGACTGAGGTGCAATCTTTCTAGCTGCGATACTCTTCCCTGTTAGGCCATTTTTGTGCAGTGCAATGATGACTGCACGTGTTTCTTTAGAGATAACCATGGTTAATAGAAGAGAAACAATGATGCCAAGCACCAGCCTCCTTTTAAAGTGTCCAGTGGTGTCATTCTTACTTAATCGTGACAGATTGATCTCCAGCCCTGTCCTCATCAACACCTGTGTTAATGGAGCAATCACTGAAACGATGTTAGCTGGTCCTTTTAAGGCAGGGCTGCAATGATGTTGAAATGTGTTTTGGGGGATAAAGTTCATTTTCTAGGCAAATATTGACTTTGCAAGTAATTGCTGTTAAGCTGATCACTCTTTATAACATTCTGGAGTATACGCAAATTGCCATTAGAAAAAATGAAGCAGTAGACTTTGTAAAAATTAATATTTGTGTCATTCTCAAAACTTTTGGACATGACTGTAGATAGATCGATAGATAACCGTCAGATATTTATTATACTTCTGAGAATTGCTGGGAGGTTGCTGTTCTGGAATATGACAGCACTGGAGGATAATGGGTTCCTGTTGCTTCAGATTTGATTCTTCTCTTATCTTTAGCAGTTAATGTGCGTCTTTTTTTTTTTTTTCCCCTCAACATGTATTTTGTGACCCTGTTGACTATTTGCAACAAAACTTTTGATGGTTCTGTAATCACACTCCAATATCTTAGCAGTTTAAGCAGTGCTGCTTCCCTCTATAAAACTTGTCCTTATTTTTGAGTTTTTTTTCAATTACATTTCTTATTTGAGCCATTTTGCCTGAGGAAAAGCTGCCTAATAGTTCTGTACACCTTGACAAAGGGTGGTAATATCCTTTGGCCTCATCTTCCTTCATTACACAAATACATATCAGCTGATCTACTTCATCCAATAAGTATTCTGGTTTATACAGCATGGCTTTGGAAAATATAAAAATGATGTTATGGTCAGTTGCCCAATAATTGTGCACACAGTGTATCATTGTATAATTGCATTGTATAAATTACATCTCCAGGTATCTCTTCACACGCCTGAATGATTACTCCGCTAGTCGGGATGTTATTGCGCTTTGTGTAGAGCTGGCAGAGCTGCTACATAAGGTAAGTTTCTGTATATTTTACCTTTCAGTCAATGTTTGATTGCCTATTAAGGAGACATGAATAGATCACTCTTACAGTCCAGTTAGAAGCCTGAAGATGTGACCTTTGCAGGAGCCAATTCTTTCACCAGGGTCTTTCCACATTAAGAACAGTAGTATATAATACTATTTAACAAGAAAAACATATTTTGCTTTGCATAATGGGAAAGAATATTAAACTAGATTTCATGTTCTAGTAATTGTTAATAGGAATTTTTGTACACCTTTATGTTGGTCAGCATGCATCTGAGGCAGACATTGATTTCTGCGGTGTCTGTTAGGCTGTATTCATACATAGCCAAATCCTGCAGTAAATGCTGCATTCAAAACTCCCGTTTTGTTGCTATTATTTGGGTTGCCCATTACGTATGTGCTTTGTCTACAGTAGATGTTTAAAAACAGTTGGGCTTTATTCACCGAAAACTCTTGTAAAATGTGTTGACTTACCCTTTGCAATTGTAAGGGTGAAATCAGAGACTATTATTCAATCGTCCATGACAGCACCACCTGAGAGAGGGGATCCACCCTTCAGGAACAGGAAATCCTACAGATACATAAGGGTGGCACCTCTCCCATGCATCAGTTGTTTTCCTGTTCCTAGAGGAGAGGATTCCCTACAGATCGTACCATCCTGGACAAGGAATCCCCAGGCCGGCTGACCGACTCAGGTAGCGGGTGGGTCTCCTACATCTGTCAGTGCGGGGTCCCTGGAAGAGCCACCGTGGGCCCGAGCAGGGCTCCACGACAATGTGCGGAGCAGGTGGGAGCGGGGTCCAGAGGATGCCAGACTCCAGGGCCAGCGCCGGCATGTGAGTATTTTTTCTCCCAAACCCGTGGGTCCGTCCTGGTGCAGTCGTCCTGTGGTCCGGGCCGTCATCTGGGGCCGGCTGGCGTGGCGGGCACGGAGCGGGTCGTGCCGGGTCGAACCATGGCACCGCTGTCATTCTGCATGTCCTCACGCGTTCACTGAAGCCCCGGAAGTGACGCGGTCGGGGGCGTGGCCAGCAGCGCCGGGCCGGAAGTCTGATGCCGGCCGGCTTTTCTCTGTTGTGCTCCACCGGGTCGCGGCGGCGCGGGTGCCAGCATAGCGGCGGGGGCACCGTGGGGAGGATGTGGGCATCCTGAAGGGGGGGGAGGGGGAAAGCAACCCCTGGCCACATCGCCTGCTGACCCGGATTTCCGGGGGAGGATCATAAAAGGCCACAGAAATGCTGCAGGGCTGCTTTTGGCCCATTGCAGCAATGGATGAGCCGGAAGCTCCCGTGGCCCAGCTGGAACAAGAGCAGGAGCATGCCTCAGAGAAACTCCATGCAAGCTCCCATCTGAAAAACCGAGGACGAAGTGGGCAATCCAGCCGCAGAAGTTCCCCCAGGATGAAGGATCCAGCTTACCCCTCCCGTGATCCGGTACCTGCTCCTACTGCTCGGGTAAGAGATCTTGGTGAATGTGCCCTGATGCAGTGTTCCCCTTATATTTTCTCTCCTATAGGGGATGAAGTGCTCTGGTAAAACGAAAAACAGGGAGTGCGCCCTTTGCAGTTGTCCCTTGCCAGACGCCTACCCTAAAAAGCTGTGTCAGTCATGTATACGGCAGACGGTAGGGGATTTGAGGGAAAAAAAAAGCTAAGGGGTGGTAGTCCCTAATTAACATGCATAGTTCCTTACACTTTCCCGGCTTCTGCAGGTGGCGGAAGAGACCCCTGACTTCATTACAAGTCTAAGGGAAATTATCAGGATGGAAATTAAGGATTCTCTAAAGTTTCTGTCCCAAAGGGAATCCTCTAAGAGGAGAAAGGCAGCAAGTTTCTCATGTTCGGATTCCTCAGCTGCCCCTAGGGGAAATGAGATTCCTCAGAGCCCTCAACCTCTTCTTCTAAATCCTCTTCAGAAGAAGACTCCAATTGTTTCTGCTTAAGTCTAGAACAGGTGGACAAGGTAGTCAAGACAGTAAGGGCCACAATGGGGGTAACAGATGCAAAACCTGAACGGTCAGCACAAGACCTGATCTGCAGCTTAGACCCCAGGAAACGTAAATCTTTCCCATTTAAACGACAAGGTCCAGAACCTGATCAATAGGGAATGGAAGAAACCAGAAAAAAAGGGCTCCCTGCCACCAGCCTTTAAGCGACGCTATCCCTTTGAGGACCCCTTGGTGAACAGGTGGGATAAAGCCCCAAAATTGGACGCAGTGGTGGCTAAAGCATCCAAAAAATCTGCTATTCTTTTTGACGACATGGCCTTCTTGAAAGATCCACTAGACAAAAAGGCATATTTCTTTCTGAAAGGGACATAGGAAATATCAGCTGGCACCCTAAGGCCGGTGGTAGTGGCTTCTTGCACAGCCAGATCTATGATGGTCAGGCTGGACCAGCTTGAGTCACAGTTAGAAGACAGAGCATCGAGAGAGTCCATCCTGAAGACCCTTCCTACAATCCAAAATGCTGCAGCCTTTTTAGCCGATGCTTCAGCAGATTCGGCAAGGATGGTGGCCAAAGCCGCAGGTCTATCAAATGCAGCCCAAAAGGCTATATGGCTGAAGTACTGGCCCGGAGATATCCAGGCCAGATCCCGTCTTTGCTCCATCCCATGTGAGGGGGAATATCTCTTCGGTCCAGTTCTAGATGAGCTTTTGGAGAAAGCCGGGGATGATAAAAAGAAATTCCCTAGCCTGCCAACCCCTTCCTATAGACGTCCCTTCACTAGGAAGAGATATTTCTGTAGAAGGTTGCCCAGAAATTGAGGCAGATGGGAAGATAAGAGAAAGAAAGGTATCAGGTTTATGATTGGAGGGCGTCGTCAGGAAGGATCATCCTGTGAGACCAAGAAGCCTCCCCAATGACTAGCGGCTCCGGTGGGAGGTAGACTATCTGCCTTCTACCTGGCCTGGTCACTGATTTCAAACAGTAACTGGATCCTGGGGTTGGTAGCCTCAGGTCTGCGGCTAGAATTTTCCTGTATCCCCGGAACAGTTTTAAGATCACCCCTCTCAGGTTTTCCCTATCGGAACAAGCTGCCCTTGAAAACGAAATCCGTGACCTATGCTATAAAAAGGTCCTGACGAAGGTACAGGAGGCAGAAAAAGGCAAAGGCTTCTACTACCCTCTATTCCTGGTCTGTAAGCCAGATGGCTCTTACAGGACCATAATCAATCTGAAGGCACTCGATAAATTCCTGGTCATTCACCCATTTAAAATGGAAACAATCAATTCTACAATAAAATTACTGTTTGAAAACTGCTTTATGGTGGTGTTTGATTTAAAGGACGCCTACTACCATATTTCCATCCATGCGTCTCATCAGCGTTTCTTTAGAGTGGCGGTTCATTTAGAGGGGTCGGTACACCATTTCCAATATGTTGCCCTTCTCTTTGGTATTGCGGTCGCCTCCCCGAGTGTTTACTAAGGTTATAGCGGAGGTTATGGCCCATCTGCGCTAATCAGATATCCTGGTAATCCCCTACCTGGATGACTTCCTTATTGTAGGCAAAACAGCAGACCATTGTCTGGATCAATTGCAAAAAGCAAAGTCGGCCCTGGAACAGTTAGGGTGGCTACTAAACATTAAAAAGTCCCGTCTACAGCCCATGAGAATTCAGCAGTTCTTGGGCCTAATCCTAGATTCGCAGGATCAGGAGTGTCGTCTGCCACTCGAAAAATTGATTCGCCTACGTTATCAGGTCTTGAACGCCTCCAATAACCCCACCATGTCCCTCAGGAAAGCCATGTTTCTCCTAGTTTCCCTCCTGTCCATCATCTCCGCGGTCTGGTGGACTGAGTTCCATACAAGGGTACTACAGGGCAAGGTTTTACTTCATCAAAAAATCCTGGGGGGTTACCTAGAAGGCCAGTTGACTTTGTCCCAAAATACTATAAAATCCTTTGGTTGGTGGCTAGAGGAAATCAATCTAGCCAGAGGGGTGCCCTGGGAATATAACATCACCACGGACGCAAGCCCTACCGGTTGGGGGGCCTTAGTCCAGGACCTATGGGAGCACCATCAGGTAGAAATGTCCTCCAACCTGAAAGAGCTAACAGCAGTAGAGCAGGCTGTTAAAAGCCTCCTTGTGTATCTACAGGGTCCCCATGTTTGAATATTTCCTGACAATCAGGTCACAGTGGCTTACATCAATCACCAAGGTGGGACTCGTTCCAGACACCTGATGAATGTAGCAGAGCTGCTGTTCCAACTGGCAGAGCAGCATCTTCTGTCTTTAACAGCTCTGCATATAAAAGGAAGAGAAAACACCATGGTGGACTTCATAAGCCGCAACCTTCTAAAACAAGGGGAATGGTCCTTAAATACCTCCATCTTCGACCTGATCGTACAAAAATTGGGGCAGCCAGAAGTGGACCTTTTCGCCACCAGGGAGAATAGGAAAGTGTCTCAGTTTTGCTCTCTAAATCCCAGAGAAGACCCTCTGGCATTAGATGCTCTTCTAATAAAGTGGGACTTCAGGCTAGCATGCGCCTTTCCTCCCCTATCTCTACAACCCCTGGTGATGAGAAGTCAGGAAGGACAAGGTGAAGATTATAGTGATTGCCCCATTTTGGTCCAGGAGGGCATGCCTCAGAACCATGTCTGTGTCTGACCCATGGGTCCTACCGGACATCCCGGATCTCCTATCCCAGGGCCTAGTTTACCATCCTCAGGTGACTGGCCTACTTGTGACGGCGTGGATTTTGAATAGTCACTGCTAAAAGAGAGAGGTTTCTCCCCAGCCTTGATTAACACCTTGCTTAAGAGCAGAAAGCCGATCACAACAAAAATCTACGTTAGGATCTGGAAAAGATTCCTTCAGAACTCAGGGGTAGTACCTGGACAGTCCACACAGCGCAGATCCTATAGTTCTTACAAAGAGGTCTGGACATGGGGCTTTCCACCAGTACCGTTAAAGTACAAGTGTCAGCCTTAGGGGCCCTTTTTAACCGCTAGATTGCCAGTAACTATTGGATCAGTAGATTTATTAAAGCAGGCAGGTCCAGATCGGTAGTAAAAGATAGGTTTATGCCATGGGATCTAAACCTAGTCCTCACGGCCATGACAGAGGCCCTGTTTGAACTTATTTCATCAGCCTCTACAAAAAAATCTGTCCCTTTTAAAGCGACCTTTCTGGTGCTCTGTAAACCAACTGATGCGTGGGAGAGATGCCGCCCTTATGTATCTGTATGATTTCCTGTTCCTGAAGGGCGGATCCTCTCTCAGGTGGTGCTGTCATGAAAAATACTGTTAACCGGTGAGTAACTAAGACTTTCTTAAGCAAAATCTGCATGTAACACGTATGGATCATGATGTGGAAAAATCTGCATTAAGTATAGGTGTTAACTTACCCTCAGTCTTCATATTTGCAAATTCCCCCGTATACCTCTTTTCTTCAAATATTGTACCCAGAGGCGTAGCTAGAGTTCTGGTTGGGGGGACTTCTGAATGGGTCCCTAGCCAGGTAACCTTGATTATAACTGGGTGACGCTTTCTCATAGTGGATGTAGTAGAATCTCATCAGATGACTGCGCTGTTGTTGAAAATAATCTCTATACAAAGACCAACATTGATATAACCGCCATATGGTCAATGGTAGATGCCAATCCTTTGGAACTTGTAAGAGATTACAGCACAGTTATAGATGGTGGCTTACTGCTGACCTTCTTTCTGATGGAATTGTTCACTTTTCCCATCTTTTCCATCCGGCCCAGACCAACATAACTTCTTCAGCCAGGACTCTGCTGCAGATATTACAACAGACACGTTTCACTTCTTATATTTGCAGCTCCATCACCATCTATTCCCAACCTGCACAAACTCCTTATCCTGCTGATACCCCAATGCTGAGCTGCTGCCGTATGTGTCGACATTACTGCACCTACTGTGTGGTACTGTATGCCCTTTAGATGGTAAAACAAACCTGTAGAATATAGTAATGTCATGTGCAAGTGCCTTAGAAAACAGTGCCCACATTTTGCCCCCGAGAAACCTACAAAGTAATAATGCCCTGTGTGCCCCTTTGATAGTCAAAGTAATCTGAGTTCCCCTATAACAATAAGTGCCCACTTTACATTAATAATGTCCTGAGTTTCCCCCCTTTACAGCTCCCTCCTACACAGCATAATGACCCCTTGCTGTATAGTACCACCCACACTGTATACTGACCGCTTAGTAGCCTCCATATAGTATAATGCACCAGATAGTTCTCATTATAGTATAATGCACTCCCCAAAGGCCTGTATAGTATAACAAACTCCTCATAGGCATCTGCAGTATAATGCATTCCCCATGGGCGCACACTATATAGAATAATGCACTCCCCAAAGGCAGACTTTATAGTATAATGCACTCGCCATAGGAAGACTATAGTATAATGCACCGCCCCCACACAGGCAGATTGTATAGTGCAATGCACCCCCCCATAGGCAGTTAATAGTACAATGCACTCCCCGTAGTCACTCTATATTGTATAATACAACCCCTCTCCCCCATAGGCAGACTCTATAGCAGAGGTCTCAAACACGTGGCCCCTGAGGCAGGCATCTGCGGCCTGCGGTGCACCACATGTCTGTTCTGTGTGCACAGGACCTGGGATGAGGTCACAGGAGGGGGAGGAGTCAGGAGTCACATGATCAGGGGCCTCAGTGTATGCAGGACGCTGTTTTCTGTACTGGTTGCATGGTGCTGGATGAAGTTAAGTTTATCTGTGGGATCAGGAGGGGTTTACAGGGTAGATGTAGCAGAGCCGCCTGTGTAGGGGGTGTATTAAGTTTGAAAGGAATGCAGCCTGCCAGCTCAAATTTTTTTGTGTGCGGCCCATTTACTCTGCCGAGTTTGAGACCCCCGCTCTATAGCATAATGCACCCTCCCATAGGCAGGCTCTATATTGTAAAATGCATTCCCCATAGGCAGATTCTATATTATTTAATGCACCCTCCCATAGGCAGACTCTATATTGTATAATGCACCCTCCCATAGGCAGACTCTATATTGTATAATGCACCCTCCCATAGGCAGACTCTATATTGTATAATGCACCCTCCCATAGGCAGACTCTATATTGTATAATGCACTCCCCATAGGCAGACTATAGTATAATTGACCCCCCATAAGCAGACTCTGCATTGTATAATGCACCCTCCATTGGCACACTTTAGTATAATGCACCCCCCACAGGCAGACTCTATATTGTATAATGTACCCCCCATAGGCAGACTCTATAGTATAATGCAGCCCCCCCCCATAGGCAGACTCTATAGCATAATGCACCCCCAATTGGCAGAGTCTGTAGTATAATGCACCCCCCATTGGCAGATTCTATAGTATAATTCACCCCCGTAGTCAGACTATAGCATATAGCACCCTCCCATAGGCAGACTCTATAGCATATTGCACCCTACCATAGGCAGACTTTATATTGAATAATGCACCCCCCATAGGCAGACTCTATTGTATAATGCACCCTCCCATAGGCAGACTCTATAGTATAATGCACTCCCCATAGGCAAAGTCAACATTGTATAATACACTCCCCATAGGCAGACTATAGTATAATGCACCCCCCACAGGCAGATTCTATAGTACAATGCACCCCCCATAGGCAGAGTCTGTAGTACAATGCACTCCCCATAGGCAGACTCTATATAGTATAATGCACTCCCCATAGGCAGACTATAGTATAATGCACCCCCCCATAGGCAGACTCTGTATTGTATAATGCACCCTCCATTGGCACACTTTAGTATAATGCACAAGCAGAATCTATAGTATAATGCACTCCCCATAAGTAGACTCTATATTGTATAATGCACTCCCCATTGGTACACTTTAGTATAATGCACCCCCCACAGGCAGATTCTATAGTACAATGCACCCCCCATAGGCAGAGTCTGTAGTACAATGCACTCCCCATAGGCAGACTCTATATAGTATAATGCACTCCCCATAGGCAGTCTATATTGTATAATGCAGAATCTGTAGTATAATGCACTCCCCATAGGCAGAATCTGTAGTATAATGCACTCCCCATAGGCAGAATCTATAGTATAATGCATCCCCCATAGGCAGACTCTATAGCATAATGCACCCCCCCATAGGCAGAGTCTATAGTATAGTGCACTCCCCATAGGCAGACTCTATATTGTATAATGCACCTCCCCACGCAGGCAGATTATATAGTATAATGCACCCTCCCGTAGGCAGACTCTATAGCATATTGCATCCTCCCATAGGCAGACTCTAATGCTTATTGCATCCTCCCATAGGCAGTGTCTGTAGTATAATGCACCCCCCCATAGGCAGAGTCTATAGCAGACCTGGGCAAGGGGCGGCCCCCGGGCCGCATCAGGCCCGCCCACTACCTGTGACCGGCCTGCGGAGGGGTCCGGGACTTCTCTGGTTCCTGCTTTCCTCATGAATCATTCATGAGGAAAGCAGGAAGCAGAGGAGTCCCGGCAGACGCGGCGGTGAGCGGAGCGGACCCCGACCTCCTGAGAGCGGCACTGAAACATTGCCTCCAGCACACACACACCAGACCTGCGGCGCTGACTGGTCGAGGCTGGAGGAGGGCGTGGTCTGAGAGAGGGCTGCGTAGATGCCGTTGGTGGTGTCTGCTTGCAGCAGTATACATCACACCGCGCCTCCAACTCTGTGCTAAAACGTGGAGGCGTGGTGTGATCTATACTGCTGCAAGCAGACCAGTGACACTGTGGTGCAAAGTAAAGCTAGCATCAATTACTTTCGACTGGGTCTGGACTGGGTGTTTGGGTCTGGACTGGGTGTTTACGTCAGGCCAGGGTCCATATTTTCATTGTATTGTAAATCTTTGCATTGTTTAACATACTGTTTTGTTTATGAAAAGATAGCATATGTATACTATATATTATATACATATATAGTATTGGGTACAACTGAGTTAATTATATTAGTCCGGCCCTCTGACACCATCCCAATTTCTAATGCGGCCCCATGGCAAAATAAATTGCTCACCCCTGGTCTATAGTATAGTGCACTCCCCATAGGCAGAATCTGTAGTATAATGCACTCCCCATAGGCAGACTCTATAGCATATTGCACCCTCCCGTAGGCAGACTCTATAGCATATTGCACCCTCCCGTAGGCAGACTCTATAGCATATTGCACCCTCCCGTAGGCAGACTCTATAGCATATTGCACCCTCCCGTAGGCAGACTCTATAGCATATTGCACCCTCCCGTAGGCAGACTCTATAGCATATTGCACCCTCCCGTAGGCAGACTCTATAGCATATTGCACCCTCCCGTAGGCAGACTCTATAGCATATTGCACCCTCCCGTAGGCAGACTCTATAGCATATTGCACCCTCCCGTAGGCAGACTCTATAGCATATTGCACCCTCCCGTAGGCAGACTCTATAGCATATTGCACCCTCCCGTAGGCAGACTCTATAGCATATTGCACCCTCCCGTAGGCAGACTCTATAGCATATTGCACCCTCCCGTAGGCAGACTCTATAGCATATTGCACCCTCCCGTAGGCAGACTCTATAGCATATTGCACCCTCCCGTAGGCAGACTCTATAGCATATTGCACCCTCCCGTAGGCAGACTCTATAGCATATTGCACCCTCCCGTAGGCAGACTCTATAGCATATTGCACCCTCCCGTAGGCAGACTCTATAGCATATTGCACCCTCCCGTAGGCAGACTCTATAGCATATTGCACCCTCCCGTAGGCAGACTCTATAGCATATTGCACCCTCCCGTAGGCAGACTCTATAGCATATTGCACCCTCCCGTAGGCAGACTCTATAGCATATTGCACCCTCCCGTAGGCAGACTCTATAGCATATTGCACCCTCCCGTAGGCAGACTCTATAGCATATTGCACCCTCCCGTAGGCAGACTCTATAGCATATTGCACCCTCCCGTAGGCAGACTCTATAGCATATTGCACCCTCCCGTAGGCAGACTCTATAGCATATTGCACCCTCCCGTAGGCAGACTCTATAGCATATTGCACCCTCCCGTAGGCAGACTCTATAGCATATTGCACCCTCCCGTAGGCAGACTCTATAGCATATTGCACCCTCCCGTAGGCAGACTCTATAGCATATTGCACCCTCCCGTAGGCAGACTCTATAGCATATTGCACCCTCCCGTAGGCAGACTCTATAGCATATTGCACCCTCCCGTAGGCAGACTCTATAGCATATTGCACCCTCCCGTAGGCAGACTCTATAGCATATTGCACCCTCCCGTAGGCAGACTCTATAGCATATTGCACCCTCCCGTAGGCAGACTCTATAGCATATTGCACCCTCCCGTAGGCAGACTCTATAGCATATTGCACCCTCCCGTAGGCAGACTCTAGCAGGGCTGTGGAGTCGGTAATCCACAGTTGCAGCTCCAACTCCTGGATTTTATCAGGCTCCGACTCCGGCTCCGACTCCTTCATAAGTGGCCAATTCATAACAAATTTACTGTTGTAAAATATTAAACATCGTGCTTATTCAGTTTCTCACCATCATATAAGTAATCAGACCACTTAGAGCAAAAACTACATTTATTAGAATACAATTAGAATATAGCAAATAACTTTTATAAACTTTTCTAAACTGTAAGTAAATATGCAATAAACACTTTTATGCAGTTAATAAGAAGAAATCTATAAATTTGTCCTCAGAAAAAGTATTGCCTCTGTCAGATCCTCCTTCATGGATGCCCTCAAATCTGATCTAATTATTTTGAGAGCAGAGAACAACCTCTCTACACTAACTTGTGTTGGTGGCAAAGCAGTAACCACTCGGGCAACATCTCTGACAATGTCAGGATACAGAGGAATCGCTTGTTGCACTGTTATTTTTGATGAACGGTCAAATTTCTCAATTTCTTTTAGTGCACATGAAAAATTCTGCTGAAATGTACTGGCTGTGTTCCTTGATGGGGATGACTCTTCTTCTATGCGGGAACGCTTTGCACGGTCCTTGTGATCCAAATATTTTTCGAAATTAAATTCTTCATCAGTTGATGATGAGGGTGAAGATGTGGCAGGACGACCAAATTCTTCTTGTTCCTCCTGACTGTTCTGCAACCCTTTCATCCTTACTGCTATTTCAAACAGAGCTTCTTTTCCTTTACTTAGCTGTTGATCATCTAGAAGAATCCGATGCATTGGGTCTACATAAACAGCTGCCAAAAGAATGTTATTTTGTAATAGTAGCTCCTCTCTCCGTTTCATTGATGTAGCAATGCCACTTGCAATTAACCCTCCTCTTTGGGACAGGCGAATCATCAGGTTCTTCCACTCCTTTAAGAAAATACCTGGAGTTAAGTCCTCTGCTTGTAATTTTTTAGTCACTGTAAATGGGTGCTCTAGCAATTTTTCCAGCTCAGTCACTTGATTCCACTGACTTTCATTTAGCGTCAGTTGAGGGTTAGCCATGTCTACAAGAAAGGTTTTCATTTCAACCAAGCGCTGAATCATTAAGTACTGCCCCATCGTGTGGCTTGATCAATAATTGCCCCTTTTCCAGCACGTCTCTTCAAAATTGAGTCAACTTTAGGGGTTCTGGCAACAGTAGCCAATTTTCTCACCTTGCCAATCAGTGCAGCAGCATATCCTTCTAGCAGACTGTCTCTTATAGCCAGCTGTAGCGTATGCACAACACAGCGCATGTGATGAATGAAAGAACATATTGACACAGTTTCAACAAGATCATCTAAACTATCATGTTGCTGTTCATCTGAAGCAACTTCAGTTTGCTCCTCAGTTACAATACTGTGTTCCTCTATTTCAAACATTTCTGTGTCTGTGGACCCAGAATGTTCTTCTAGCTGCTGGTCACCATCATTACTCTCATTCATTAGCTTAATAGTACTTATCATATTTGAAGCATTGTCAGTTACGACAGAAAGAACTTGCTCTTTTTTAAGTTCATAGTCTTGCAGAACCTTTTCCACCAAGACCTGGAGAAACTCACTGGTGTGATGAGCTTTGGTGTCTTTTACTGCCAATGTCTTGGTAACTATTTCATTTTTGTCACAAACAAATCGGACATTGATGGCAAAATAGTTCACTCTGTGACGTGTGCAGGCATCCATTTTAAGAAACAGAAAGTGTCCCTTGAGAGTTTTTTTTAAGTTCTAACTTTTGTTTAAAAGCTTCTTCGATTACTAATTTTCTAATACTCTCTCTCTCCAGAGAAACACCAAGCTTGCGGGCCATTTCCCCATTCAGACACACAAAAGCTGGTCGTGAAAATAATGAAATAGGCACAATATCCTTTACAACAAGCTCTATGATCTGTTTTTTAAATATATCTACTGTCATTGTCACAGTAACTTTGTCACTGACAAAATATCTTGCAACTGATGGCTGCAAAGTTCTCTGCTCCTTTGTTTGGCTGGAAGAGCTGGGCACTGGTTCATTGGTTTGGATGCAGTCTCTCATCCACTGCTTTCAGTACTTCTGGATGAAAGCGCTGTAAATGTCTCTTTAGATTAGAATCTCTGGTAGGAGCATTTTTATCTTTGCCTGAATATGCACTCATCTTGGCTTCACAGCATTTGTTTTCGTCTGGATCATTTGTCATACACTGACAGACATAATGTTTTCTATCTTGAGTGATGGTGAAATGTTCAAATACAGCTGATTTAATGTGATGCTTCTTTGACATTCTCAGGTTTTTAATTCTGCATTCACAATCCAAATGACAATTGTTTTTCCTAAAAACAATTGTACAAAATTGCCAGGTCGTACAACTGATATAGTGGTTAGTAATACTGTTATTATTCCTCATGTACTCACAGTTAACTGATGCAAAGTTTGTTGAAAGGATAATACTTCTTACAGTCTTCCTCTTCTGAGTAGCAGGCAGCTGTGAGATGCTTGGAAGACGCACACCTAGTATGATCTAGTCTAGAGGAGGAGCTTTACTACTAAGAATTTGCAACACATTTTCACTTTCAGTTTCATACATTGTAAGTAGGGGGGTTGGGGCAGCATGAGGTTAACCAAGTATAAGATTAGATAAGGGCAGTGGAGAACAGTGACACACAAGAAGTAAGAAATGTCTCTATCTCCAGCAGAACTGCTTATCACTGTTGTTCATAGTTTGATAGAACATATATATTTGAGTAACATTTATAAAATTCATATGAAAGTTCAATTATGAAATATTAATACATTTTTTTTAAAGCTGGAGTCGGTACATTTCTACCGACTCCGACTCCAACCAAAACTAACTCCGACTCCACGGCTCCGACTCCACAGCGCTGGTCTCTATAGCATATTGCACCCTCCCGTAGTCAGACTCTATAGCATATTGCACCCTCCCGTAGGCAGACTCTATAGCATATTGCACCCTCCCGTAGGCAGACTCTATAGCATATTGCACCCTCCCGTAGGCAGACTCTATAGCATATTGCACCCTCTCGTAGGCAGACTCTATAGCATATTGCACCCTCCCGTAGGCAGACTCTATAGCATATTGCACCCTCCCGTAGGCAGACTCTATAGCATATTGCACCCTCCCGTAGGCAGACTCTATAGCATATTGCACCCTCCCGTAGGCAGACTCTATAGCATATTGCACCCTCCCGTAGGCAGACTCTATAGCATATTGCACCCTCCCGTAGGCAGACTCTATAGCATATTGCACCCTCCCGTAGGCAGACTCTATAGCATATTGCACCCTCCCGTAGGCAGACTCTATAGCATATTGCACCCTCCCGTAGGCAGACTCTATAGCATATTGCACCCTCCCGTAGGCAGACTCGATAGCATATTGCACCCTCCCGTAGGCAGACTCGATAGCATATTGCACCCTCCCGTAGGCAGACTCGATAGCATATTGCACCCTCCCGTAGGCAGACTCGATAGCATATTGCACCCTCCCGTAGGCAGACTCGATAGCATATTGCACCCTCCCGTAGGCAGACTCGATAGCATATTGCACCCTCCCGTAGGCAGACTCGATAGCATATTGCACCCTCCCCTAGGCAGACTCGATAGCATATTGCACCCTCCCCTAGGCAGACTCGATAGCATATTGCACCCTCCCCTAGGCAGACTCGATAGCATATTGCACCCTCCCCTAGGCAGACTCGATAGCATATTGCACCCTCCCCTAGGCAGACTCGATAGCATATTGCACCCTCCCCTAGGCAGACTCGATAGCATATTGCACCCTCCCCTAGGCAGACTCGATAGCATATTGCACCCTCCCCTAGGCAGACTCGATAGCATATTGCACCCTCCCCTAGGCAGACTCGATAGCATATTGCACCCTCCCCTAGGCAGACTCGATAGCATATTGCACCCTCCCGTAGGCAGTCTCTATATTGTATAATGAACCCCCCATTGGGGCACTCTTTAGTACAATGCACCCACCACAGGCAGAATCAATAGTACAATGCACCCCCCCATAGGCAGACTCTATATAGTATAATGCACCGCCCCGCTCACACAAGCAGACTCTCCAGTATAATGCCCTCCCCATAGGTAGACTCTAGCCCCCAAACTGTTTAATGGCTCCAATACTTTGATGGCCCCCTAGATAGCCTCCATATAGTATAATGCACCAGATAGTTCTCATTATAGTATAATGCACTCCCCGTAGGCCTGTATAGTATATCGAACTCCTCATAGGCATCTACAGTATAATGCATTCCCCATGGGCATACTCTATATAGTATAATGCACTCCCTATAGGTACACTCTATATAGCATAATTCACCCCCCATAGGCACATTCTATATAGTATAATGCACCACCCATAGGCACACTCTATATAGAATAATGCACCACCCATAGGCACACTCTATATAGAATAATGCACTCCCCATAGGCAGACTTTATAGTATAATGCACTCGCCATAGAATGACTCTATAGTATAATGCACCGCCTCCACACAGGCAGACTGTATAGTTAGATGCACCCCCCCATAGGCAGACTCTATATTGTATAATGCACCTCCCTATAGGCAGACTCTATAGCATAATGCGCTTTCCTATAGGCAGACTCTATAGCATAATGCACCATCCTATAGGCAACTCTATAGCATAATGCACCCTCCCATAGGCAAACTCTTTATTATGCACCCTCCCATAGGCAGACTCTATTGTATAATGCGCGCACACACACACACACACACACACGTACTATAGCATAATGCACCGCCCCCACACAGGCAGAATCTCTAGTGTATAATGCCCTCTCCATGGGCAGAATCTCTAGTGTAATGCCATTCCCCATGGGCAGACTCTATAGTGTAATGCCATTCCCCATGGGCAGACTCTATAGTGTAATGCCCTCCCCATGGGCAGACTCTATAGTGTAATGCCCTCCCCATGGGCAGACTCTATAGTGTAATGCCCTCCCCATGGGCAGACTCTATAGTGTAATGCCCTCCCCATGGGCAGACTCTATAGTGTAATGCCCTCCCCATGGGCAGACTCTATAGTGGAATGCCCTCCCCATGGGCAGACTCTATAGTGGAATGCCCTCCCCATGGGCAGACTCTATAGTGGAATGCCCTCCCCATGGGCAGACTCTATAGTGGAATGCCCTCCCCATAGGCAGACTCTATAGTGGAATGCCCTCCCCATAGGCAGACTCTATAGTGGAATGCCCTCCCCATAGGCAGACTCTATAGTGGAATGCCCTCCCCATAGGCAGACTCTATAGTGGAATGCCCTCCCCATAGGCAGACTCTATAGTGGAATGCCCTCCCCACAGGCAAAGTCAATATTGTATAATGCACTCCCCATTGGGACACTCTTTAGTACAATGCACCCCCCCCCCATAGGCAAAGTCAACATTGTATATTGCACCCTCCATTGGCACACTTTAGTATAGTGCACAGGCAGAATCTATAGTCTAATCATGAACTCCCCATAAGTAGACTCTATATTGTATAATGCACTCCCCATTGGTACACTTTAGTATAATGCACCCCCCATAGGCAGACTCTATATAGTATAATGCACTCCCCATAGGCAGTCTATATTGTATAATGCAGCCCCTCCATAGGCAGAATCTGTAGTATAATGCACTCCCCATAGGCAGACTCTATAGTATAATGCAGCCCCCACATAGGCAGAATCTATAGTATAATGCACCCCCCCATAGGCAGACTATAGCATAATGCACCCCCCCCCCCATAGGCAGAGTCTGTAGTATAATGCAGAGTCTATAGTATAGTGCACTCCCTGTAGGCGGACTCTATATTGTATAATGCACCTCCCCATGCAGGCAGATTTTATAGTATAATGCACCCTCCCGTAGGCAGACTCTATAGCATATTGCAACCTTCGGTAGGCAGACTCTATAGCATATTGCGGACTCTATAGCATATTGCACCCTTCCATAAGCAGACTATATTGTTTAATGCACTCCCCATAGGCTAATTCTATAGTATAATGCACCCCCCATAGGCAGACTCTATAGTATAATGCACCCCCAGTCGGCAGTCTGTAGTATAATGCACCCCCCCATAGGCAGTGTCTAGTATAATGCACTCCCCATAGGCAGACTCTATATAGTATAATGCACCCCCATCACACACACACACACACACACACACACACACACACACACTCACTCACTCACTCACTCACTCACTCACTCACTCTATGGTATAATTCACTTCCCATAGGCAGACTGTATAGTATAATGCACCCCCCTCCTATAGGCAGAGTCTAGTATAATGCACCCCCCATAGGCACACCATAAGAACAATAAATACTTTGCTGCTCTTACCGCCCACACATCTACTGACCGCTGGTGCCGAGAATTGACGACATTGCGATCCCTGCCATTGTCTGCGTCAGGGACGTCAGATGCTGACAGGGGTAATGATGGGAGAAGGAGCATAATGTCCTCTCTCATCAATGTTGGTCAGCTGTATCGGCATCCATGACGGGGGAGGAATGGGGAGCACAGCTGGCACCCAGCCCCCCTCCTGCTTAGGTACTCCATAGCGGGCAGGCAGCAGTGCAGGGAGGTCGTATGTTCCTGCATTGTCACAGTGTAACTCTATGGGCGCGCTCTGCATGCCGATGCAGTTACAGTAGTGTAGCTCCAGGTAGGCCCCTCAGAGCATGGGGCCCGGGCCCACCGCCCCTTCTGCATCGCCCCCACGTTAGCTATGCTACTGTCTGTACCCCCAGAAGTTTCCACAGTATGGCATTTTTTCATGATCATGTGGGCATTTATCTGCCCGTGTGACGTTTTTGTATATACCGCGGTCATGTCTCACAGCAGCTATTGCCTCCATAGCCATTTCACTTGATGTGAGTAAAAGCGGCAAATGAGCAAAGCAAAATATTCCCATAAGTGTTATTGAAAGGTGTTTTTTACCCAGAGAACTTTTATTTTCCAGTTTAGATGTATCACATGTGCCTTCTGACACCAGATTTCCATACAAGACTATCACATTATGAAGGTGCAATTACACTGCAAGATTATCGTGAACGAATTCTCCTAGAAACGTTCGTTTCACGATAATCTTTCAGTGTCAACAGGCTGCCGCTCACTCGAATGCTCATTCATCGGGTGAAATGATTTTTATGCAATCTTTAAAATAATTGTTCTTGGCAGCACATTGTTTTTTGTAGTGCGAATCCTTCTTACACAAGACTGTCTATTGGAAATAGTTCAGTGCACATTGTTTAGAGCGGTCTCTCTGTGTAAACTGTTAAAGGGAATCTGTCACCCCGTTTTTCGACTATGAACTGCCGGCACTGACATCAGGGGCTTATCTACAGCATTCTGTAATGCTGTAGATAAGCCTCCGATGCAGCCTGAAAGATAAGAAAAAAAGAGTTGGATTATACTCACCCCGGTGTCCGGTCCGATGGGTGTCGCGGTCTTGTCTGGCGCCTCCCATCTTCTAACGGTGACGTCCTCTTCTTTGCTGCCTGTCGTGGTTCCGGTGCAGGCGCACTTGTCTGCCCTGTTGAGGGCAGAACAGAATACTGCAGTGCGCAGGTGCCGGACCTCTCCCGACGCCTGCACACTGCAGTATCCTGCTCTGCCCTCAACAGGGCAGAGCAGTGCGCCTGCGCTGGAGCCACGACAGGCAGCAAAGAAGAGGACGTCACCGTTAGAAGATGGGAGGCGCTGGACTGCAACACCCATCGGATCAAGACCGCCCCCGGTGAGTATAATATAACTCCTTTTTCTTCTCTCAGGTTAAATCGGGGGCTTATCTACAGCATTACAGAATGC
Organism: Dendrobates tinctorius; assembly: GCF_039654945.1. Taxonomy (NCBI): domain Eukaryota; kingdom Metazoa; phylum Chordata; class Amphibia; order Anura; family Dendrobatidae; genus Dendrobates; species Dendrobates tinctorius. The sequence goes on from NW_027362086.1 coordinate 612,482, forward strand.
TGTAGATAAGCCCCTGATGGCGGTGCCAGCAGCTCATAGTCGAGAAATTGGGTGACAGATTCCCTTTAAACGAATGCTGATCTTTACATCTTTACCCATCGGGGGACATTTACTACCACCCATCAGTCCATTTAAATGGACCCTTAGTGTAGGGTCATATTATTTGAATGGGTAATGGGAATACTGAGCTGTAGCATTCCTGGAAATCTGATGACCTCTGCAGTGGGGGAGGTTTATCGGAGCAAAAGTGCAATGAGATGTCGCTCAGTGACCAATCGGATCCCAGCTCTCGTCTTTTTGCAAGCAGCCTAATTGGTTGTTATGGTTCCTGCACTGGTCCTCTATGACAAAACAAAAGGTTAGCATAATGGTTAACCAGTGATCAATTACTGTACCTGAGACACTTTCGTTTTCACTATTGAATGTAACCATGTTTGCACAATGAAAAGACAAACCTATTTTACAGTCACCTTAATTTATAAACCTATAACAATCACTACATATGCCATATATCAAGTCAAAAAAAGTATAGCTTTATTAGCTACATTATCTATAATAATAAATGCCCTAACCAGCTTCCGGTTGTAACAACTTCCGTCCAGTTGTAACCGGTGACGTCACCACACACACACGCACGTTAACCCTCAACACACCACACCGCCTCAACACACACTCCTCTCACCTTTCACCTCCACTCATGTCCACTCACTCTTTCACTCCACATACGTTCCTTTCTCTCACTCCGTTTCTCATACTCACACCGTCATCGTCGCTGCCCCGACATCTTCCTCCGCCGCCGCGATCCAGGATCCAGACGTTCTCCAGGCCGCCGACATGTTCTTGCGGGACGCCATCTTGGATTTCGTGAAATCCCGCGATATTTAAGATGGCGTCGCCGCAACAACATGTCGCTGGCGTGGACGACATCGGGATCCAAAAAGATGGTGTCGGCGAAATCTTGCGAGATTACGCCGACGCCATTTTGGATCCCGATGTCGCCCATGCCAGCGACATGTTGTTGCGGCGACGCCATCTTGAATATCGCGGGCCTTCACGAAATCCAAGATGGCGTCCCGCAAGAACATGTCGGCGGCCTGGAGAACGTCTGGATCGCGGCGGCGGAGGAAGATGTCGGGGCAGCGACGATGACGGTGTGAGTATGAGAAACGGAGTGAGAGAAAGGAACGTATGTGGAGTGAAAGAGTGAGTGGAGGTGAGAGGAGTGTGTGTTGAGGCGGTGTGGTGTGTTGAGGGTTAACATGGCAAGAGGTGTGAGGCTGTGTGCACACGCTGCGGATTTTGCTGCGGTGTACAGTACCATGATTCCCTATGGGAATCAAAAACCGCAGTGCAGACGGTGCGGAATTTTCCGCGCGGATTATCTGCGGTTTTCAATCCGCAGAAAGAATTGACATGTCAATTCTTTCTGCGGATTCTCCTGCGGTTTGCCATCTCCTCTATTGAGGAGATGAAAAACCGCAGAGCAATCCGCAGGTAAAACCGCAGGTCTTTTGACCTGCGGTTTCACCTGCGGATTTTACAAAATCCGCGCGGATGAATCCGCACCTAATCCGCAGCGTGTGCACACAGCCTTAACGACGTCGGCTAAATCTCGCGAGATTTCGCCGACGCCATCTTGCATTCGTGAAATTGCGTCATTTACCTCACGCCGACTTGCTGTGCGGACGCTTGGCATTGCCTGTACAACCATAACTACTGCTGCCTTGGTCCTATGCCTGTTTACTGCCGGTGTCTAATTACAGGGCCAATTTGCCTATACTGCCATAACTATTGCTACCTTGCTACTCTGCCGGTGTCTAATTACAGGGCTAATTTGCCTCTACCGCCATAACTACTGCTGCCTTGCTCCTCTGCCGTTGTCTAATTACAGGGCTAATTTGCCTCTACCGCCATAACTACTGCTGCCTTGCTCCTCTGCCGGTGTCTAATTACAGGGCCAATTTGCCTATACCGCCATAACTACTGCTGCATTGCTCCTCTGCCGGTGTCTAATTGCAGGGCTAATTTGCCTATACCGCCATAACTACTGCTGCCTTGCTCCTCTGCCGGTGTCTAATTACAGGGCTAATTTGCCTCTACCGCCATAACTACTGCTGCATTGCTCCTCTGCTGGTGTCTAATTACAGGGCCAATTTGCCAATACCGCCATAACTACTGCTGCCTTGCTCCTCTGCCGGTGTCTAATTACAGGGCCAATTAGCCTCTACCGCCATAAGTACTGCTGCCTTGCTCCTCTGACTGTTCACTGCCTGTGTCTAATTACGGGTCCAATTTGCCTCTACCGCCATAACTACTGCTGCCTTGCTCCTCTGCCGGTGTCTAATTACAGGGCCAATTTGCCTCTACCGCCATAACTACTGCTGCCTTGCTCCTCTGCCGGTGTCTAACTACAGGGCCAATTTGCCACTACCACTTCATAACTACTGCTGGGCAATTACAGGGTCAATTAGTATCTGTTTACTCTACAATACTCCAGAACGCCTTCTTCACTGCCAGATAACTGCCAAATAGACTCCTTTACCTGTGCCAACATGAGTCATAACAAAAAGTATGCCAATGCCAGTGAAAGGAAAGCAGCTTTAGCACTACGACAAAAACAACGCCGTGCTAATGAGACTCCTGAGGAAAAACACCATCGCCTTGAGAAGATTAAGGCTTATAAACGCCGTCGCATCACACACGAATCCCCTAACTCTAAATCCATAAGATTGGCTGAAGAAGCCTCTGCACGCCGTCACCGCCGACAACAGACGGCCTCTTCCTCATCATTATTATTAGACTCACAACAGGATGCTTCCACATCAGCATGTGGAACAATTTACTGCTACACTTCATCCCATATGCCGTTCACTGACATAACTAATCAGCAATCTGTTTCTGCCCTATCAATACCACCATTCAATACCGATGCACAGTATGCCAATGCCAGTGAAAGGAAAGCAGCTTTAGCACTACGACAAAAACAACGCCGTGCTAATGAGACTCCTGAGGAAAAACAGCATCGACTTGACAAGATTAAGGCTTATAAACGCCGTCGTCTCACACACGAATCCCCTAACTCTAAATCTATTACATTGGCTGAAGAAGCCTCTACACGCCATCACCGCCAACAACAGACGGCTTCTTCCTCATCATCTATAATAATAAATGCCCTAAGCAGCTTCCGGTTGTAACAACTTCCGTCCAGTTGTAACCGGTGACGTCACCACACACACGCACATGTTAACCCTCAACACACCACACCGCCTCAACACACACTCCTCTCACCTTTCACCTCCACTCACGTCCACTCACTCTTTCACTCCACATACGTTCCTTTCTCTCACTCCGTTTCTCATACTCACACCGTCATCGTCGCTGCCCCGACATCTTCCTCCGCCGCCGCGATCCTGGATCCAGACGTTCTCCAGGCCGCCATGTTCTTGCGGCGACGCCATCTTGGATTTCGTGAAATCCCGCGAGATTCAAGATGGCGTCGCCGCAAGAACATGTCGCTGGCGTGGACGACTCGGGATCCAAAAAGATGGCGTTGGCGAAATCTCGCGAGATTACGCCGACGCCATTTTGGATCCCGATGTCGTCCACGCCGGCGACATGTTCTTGCGCGACGCCATTTTGGATCGGCGAAATCCCGCGATAGTCAAGATGGCGTCGCCGCAAGAACATGTTGCCGGTGTGGACGACGTCGGGATCCAAAATGGCGTCGGCGAAAACTCGCGAGATTTCGCCGACGCCATTTTGGATCCCGACGTCGTCCACGCGGCGACATGTTCTTCCGGCGACGCTATCTTGACTATCGCGGGATTTCACGATACCCAAGATGGCAAGATGGCGTCGCCGCAAGAACATGTCGCCGGCGTGGCAACGTCTATGATGGCGCCGGCGGAAGAAGATGTCGGGGATCGTGGAGCAGCGGCGATGACGGCGTGAGTATGAGAGACGGAGTGAGAGAAGGGGTCGTATGTGGAGTGAAAGAGTGAGTGGAGATGGTGAAAGGTGAGAGGAGTGTGTGTTGAGGAGTGTGTGTGTTGAGGGTTAACATGGCAAGAGGTGTGATGCTATCGCATCCTCCCGATGCGATAGCATCGGGCCATAATCTAGTGCACACTATAACATATAATTAAAAAGCAGAGCAGATCGTATAAATACCAGTAAATATGGAATGGCATCAGTCTAGACGTGATATCCGAAATCATGTGTATATACAGGATAATGTTCAAAAAATGCTAAAGTGTACTTGGGTCTCCAAAATGGCTAGCAACATCAAAAAAAGATGCAGGAGATGAATCAGTACCTAAAATGTGGGTGTAAAGTGCATAGGTTACCTCTCAAAATGGATTAGATGTTAAGATAAATATTAGAGACATGAATCTCTGCAGAAATATAATGCAGGTAAATGCGATCAGGTGTGCATCTCTCAAAAGTATAGAATGAAAGCTTATATAATCAAGACATAAAGGTGCTTAGTGTATGAATAATTAGTTTGAAAACCTTTATAATGCATGTCTATAAGCAGAAAAGGTAAAGGGTAAATGAGACCCCTTCACACTAGTCCTATGGCTAAGATTGTCTTAAGTATATGCATTAGGTGTACAAGTGAATAAACGTACGGTACGTAGGCAAGAACAGGTTGTTGGCCACGTGTTTCGCCGTCGCTTTGTCAAGTGCCTTGTACATTTGTATACTTTATAAATTTTGAATTTCACATCCAAACTATAATTCCACCCCCTCTTTAATGGTATTTAGCTTTATTAAATGGCGGAGCAAAATAATATAAACTTCCTGTGCTTGCTGTATGGAGATGTGATGTGTAATTTTTTGTAAGGTTAGTAGTTTTGAGTTATGACCACCTCCCTACAGTCAATCCACACAAGTCTCTTGGGCTTTGTCCAATATTGTAGGTGTTTAGTCACCATAATTTACTAAGTAGAACAGTATCCATAGGCGAGGTGTAAACAATGACAGTATGGTGGGTAGAGTAATCTCTAATGGATGGGATTACATATGCCTTACTGAACATTGTAACGTGTCATTTGGGAGCGCTATAAGAATTTCCTCCCACTCCTTCCTGCGTGATCCAGCAGTGCGTGTGTGTTCTCTCCTGAGTGCCATGAGAGGGCAGTTTATTTTTATAACTGTGTCCAATTTCACAAAACAACATGAGCAAAAATAATCTTAGAGCTGGAGCAGCCTGCTGGAACCAGAAGTACAGGCCGTACTCCCCGTGCTTTACATTCAGGTGCTTGCTCTCCACTGGGTATTGAGGGTCTTTTAGCTCTTCATATCACCACCAAGTCATTCAAGCTGTGCTGGTAATGTTTTGCTCATCATTCATTTCATGTAACATACAAATATTCACGGTTCATTTATACAATTGAATCTAAAAGTTTGGTTAGGGTTGGCCACCTTTATGGCTTGTGTTTTAAGAAATAGGTTTTTAAGATGCTGTACAGTTTGTCATTTTGTCCCTTTTCATTTGTGAGGCTGTTTCTTTGTTCTTCCAGCCTTTGGACTTTTCCTGAAGGCGCTCCTGTCCATGAGAAGGCTGCAGATGGGGGAACATGGGACTATACAAGACTGGTAGGATTCTGGTACCACCGCAGGTTAAAGGGCTTAATGATGAGTCTGGTCACATACCCACCCACCTGTGACCCTTATGGACAGGCGTGCCGGAAGGAAAGGATGACTGATTTCATAAAACCCACTTCTAAACACCACCTTTTAAAGTAAAGAAGCTACAAATAACGTAGTATCTAATATTTCAGTAATACCAGTGATTTTTTTAATGCTAGATGTCGCCTTATGTGTGATAATAGGTGGAAGACAGGGGAAGAGCTTTATTATAACCCAGCTTATTACTTTTATTTTAGGACTGGTCAGATCTGCCCGTGGAGAACAGAATTCTAGCAATTGTAAGTTACTACTATGAGCTCCTTGCTGTTGAATATTCGAGCGGACACCTGATGTCTGCTTATATTGGACATTGGGTATAGCTTACTTTCCTGGATGTCTAGATGAAAGCTTTGTTGCACGAGGTCACGCTTCTTTAGTATGTGATGTCTCTTACCATTGCATAATGTGCTGTCATCACAAGCTGTTCCTGTCCGTTTCAGAGTAATGTTTACCAGTGATCTCACTCTCCATTAATAGTCTGTTTTTTAAACTGTCAAGTATGTAAACTTTTGCTCTCTGGTACTTATACCTTACTCTTTGCCTACTTACCGGCTGTGTGTTATTCCTTATGACCTCTTTCTATCTGTCAACCTTTCACACTTTCTGCAAAACTCCTCATCCCATCTCCAAAGGGGAGAGCAAACCATTGGTGCAACCGCATCAGAACCCAAGAGGTAAGGGGCCCATCTTTACCTCCAAAGCAGCACCTAAAAGGGGGCAATAAGATGAATTATTTGCCCACATGCTGTTCTTGCCCAGCAAGGGTCCCTCTTCGGTCTGTCCTCCCCTGCATCTCCTGCTGCTATCCATCTCCCATCGCCTTTTTGTTTTGTTATTTCTAATAGAGCTATTATCTTTCAGTGTGACAATATCTGTGGAATATGTAGGAGTATTCTGCACTGCAGCCCAGAGAGCCTCCTTGGTCAGACCGCAACGCTAGAGCTGGTGCAGATTTATCCCGAGTCTTCTAGCAGTCTGGTGAGAGGCGTGATTTATAACGTGTTGAATCGAGATTCGTACTCTCCTTTTTCTCCACTGTATAACTAATGGTTACATGTATCTGTCCCTTTCGGCTCACTCTACACTCATGATAGAGACCTTAATGCCTGGAGATCTTAGGCTGAGTTCACATGTCCAATAATCATCCATTTGAAATGGATCCAGCGGCAATCCGTTAGCAGGACAAAAAAGTTGTGCATACATACATGTTAAACGGATTCTGTTGTAATAGGTAAAAAAAAGATGTAAAAGAAATATCATGAATTCCAAAAATTATTTTAATTTGAAAATGACAATGGTTTTGTCTTAGGAGGCAATAACTATAGAATTCAAATGGTTGCCATCTTGTTAGTACTATAATGTTGGTACAGGTGCCTGTGAGCATGTGCAGTGGTAGGCATGTCCACTGCTATAACCTGGAGATAACTATACCTTGTATCCAGAAGGCAGGGTGTACAATTGTATAGGTGCCACTTCTTACCAAAGCACCTCTCCTATCTTTAGTATTACATCAGGTGGACAGCAGTGAAAGGCTAGTTTCATATTTGCGAGGTTTTGCGCAGCGTTTCGAAAACGCATGCAAAAATCGCTTGTAAACGCTGCAATATTTTGTCGCATCAGCGTGCACATGACAAAAAAACACAGCGTTTGTATGCGATTTCAAGCGTTTTTCCATGCGTTTGCGTTTTTATGCACATGGGTTGTCTAGGTGTCACATTTCACAGGAGTAAAATCCTTGCAAAATTCTTGCAACAGACTCCACCAATGGGACATCAGTGGGCGTGTGTCATGGGAATTCTTTATATAGACCCTGTTTACAGCCGAATTCTTAACATTTGCTTGCTTTTTCTCTTGTCAACATGGATCTGCGCTGGAAGAGTTTTCACTTCAACTTGGATCTGGACATCGCGATGGCTGAGTCTTTTGCAGTTGCTTGCCATCAACAAAGGGAGAGAGAGAGACAGTGAAGACTGCAGCGGCGGCGTTTGTGGATACATCTGATTATTTAACTCCGGGAGAGCCGTGGAGCGTACCACACACTCTACGGCGAGCTCCAGGCAAGCCCGGAGAAATTTACTGACTTTCCCTGGATGTCCCAGCAAAGCTTCAGGGATTTGCTTGCTCGTGTTCAACAATCCATCCGGAGACAGGACACACAGCTCCGTCGTGCGATTCCAGCTCCTGGTCACATTATAGTACGTAATATTTAAAAACCAATGCCTGCATAATTGTTTTTGTTCTGCCATGTACTATTCCAAAGCCTGCAGAATTAGTTCTGCCATGTAGTAAACAAAAGCCTGCAGAATTATTTTTATGCCATGTACTAATTTTTTTTTTCTTTTATTGTTTTAAAAAAACCTTACACATAAATATTAATTTTTGTTCTTTCTCTGTTTCACAGATTCCTGGCTACTGGAGAGAGCCTCTCTTCACTCCACTTCCAGTACTGGATTGGAATATCCACCTTGTTGGGAATTGTTGCGGACACCTGCCGGGCTTTGTGGAACGTTCTCTGTCCAGAATTTATGCCCCTGCCTACCGCCGAAAAGTGGATTGAAATAGCAGAAAAATTCTGGACAGTCTGCAATTTCCCTAACTGTTTGGGAGCGGTTGATGGGAAACACATCCGGATAATCAAACCCAAAAGAACAGAGTACTATACCTACAAAAAGAACTTTTCTACAGTACTCTTGGCCATTGTGGATGCAGACTGTATGTTTGTTGCAGTGGACATTGGGGCATTTGGCCGTGGGAATGACTCCCAGGCTTTTAAGAACTCCGGTATGGGCCGGAGATTGTATGGCAATCATTTCAATTTCCCCCATTCCTTGGCCTCTTCCCCACACCGAAGGACCACCACAGCCATTTGTAATGGTTGGGGATGAGGCCTTTCAGATGTGCGCCAACCTGCTGAAACCCTACTCCAGCCGGGACTTGGACCACACAAAAAATCTTTAATTACAGACTGACCAGGGCCAGAAGAACTGTAGAATTTGCCTTTGGTACACTTGTCTCCAGATGGCGCATTCTCGGCACAGCCATTAATCTGAAACTGGAAACCGTGGATGAGGTGGTGAAGGCGTGTGTGGTTCTTCATAATTTTGTGATGGCTAAAGAGCACCTGACCTTTGAACTCGATGATGCAGCTCCTAACCCATTGCCTGAATTCAATCAGCACCCTCTCCGGTCATCCATTGAAGTTGGCCAAATGAGGGACCAATTTGCGGCCTACTTCATCTCATATGTAGGACGGGTGAAATGGCAAGATCAAATGTTGTAAAAATTTTTCCTTGTGTGTATGTTAATAAAAAAACCTGTTTTGATAACTGTACCGAGTGCACGCTGTCATTTTACACTCCAATACAATAATCAACTGGACAGGTGTACCAGTGAATTCATGATGCTGTGTTTTGTGCATCATGAATTTACTAGTATTCCTGACCAGGTGACACTATATATATATATATATATATATATATATATATATATATATATATATATATATATATATATATATATATATATATATATATATATATATATACACACTCACTGGCCACTTTATTAGGTACACCTGTCCAACTGTGTGTTAAGACTTAATTTCTAATCAGCCAATCACATGGCGGCAACTCAGTGCATTTAGGCATGTAGACATGGTCAAGACAATCTCTTGCAGTTCAAACCGAGCATCAGTATGGGGAAGAAAGGTGATTTGAGTGCCTTTGAATGTGGCATGATTGTTGGTGCCAGAAGGGCTGGTCTGAGAATTTCAGAAACTGCTGATCTACTGGGATTTTCACGCACAACCATCTCTAGGGTTTACAGAGAATGGTCCGAAAAAGAAAAAAAATCCAGTGAGCGGCAGTTCTGTGGCCGGAAATGCCATGTTGATGCCAGAGGTCAGAGGAGAATGGGCAGACTGGTTCGAGCTGATAGAAAGGCAACAGTGACTCAAATTGCCACCCGTTACAACCAAGGTAGGCAGAAGAGCATCTCTGAACGCACAGTGCGTCGAACTTTGAGGCAGATGGGCTACAGCAGCAGAAGACCACACTGGGTACCACTCCTCTCAGCTAAGAACAGGAAACTGAGGCTACAATTTGCACAAGCTCATCGAAATTGGACAGTAGAAGATTGGAAAAACGTTGCCTGGTCTGATGAGTCTCGATTTCTGCTGCGACATTCGGATGGTAGGGTCAGAATTTGGCGTAAACAACATGAAAGCATGGATCCATCCTGCCTTGTATCAACGGTTCAGGCTGGTGGTGGTGGTGTCATGGTGTGGGGAATTTTTTCTGGGCACTCTTTGGGCCCCTTGGTACCAATTGAGCATCGTTGCAACGCCACAGCCTACCTGAGTATTGTTGCTGACCATGTCCATCCCTTTATGACCACAATGTACCCAACATCTGATGGCTACTTTCAGCAGGATAATGCGCCATGTCATAAAGCTCGAATCATCTCAGATTGGTTTCTTGAACATGACAATGAGTTTACTGTACTCAAATGGCCTCCTCAGTCACCAGATCTCAATCCAATAGAGCATCTTTGGGATGTGGTGGAACGGGAGATTCGCATCAGGGATGTGCAGCCGACAAATCTGCGCCAACTGTGTGATGCCATCATGTCAATATGGTCCAAAATCTCTGAGGAATGCTTCCAGCACCTTGTTGAATCTCTGCCACGAAGAATTGAGGCAGTTCTGAAGGCAAAAGGGGGTCCAACCCCTTACTAGCATGGTGTACCTAATAAAGTGGCCAGTGAGTGTGTATATATATATATATATATATATATATATATATATATATATATACACACATTGTATGACCTTTATCATCTCTACAGTTTGTGTTCAATTTGCAGCGACCGTGGAGATAGTACAACTAATATTTGTGTCACCTGGCCTGATGATACAAATAGTGATTTGGGGATGCACTAGCATCCGTCACTATTTATGACACCTGACCATGTGACTATAAATATTATTTGTAGGATCACCACTGTGGCTTGATTTTGAACGCAGACTGGGGAGATAATAAAGGTTATACAACTTCTACAATCCCCAGGCCTGGTGTCATGCTGAAGTGAGGACGCCCAAAATAACGCATCCTGAATTCAGAATGTTATCACACAAGGGCAGGTGAATACACATATGAGTTAAACTGCAGCATCGCTACAGTCTGCGTGAAATAGATATGCAAACTGAAGCGACGCTGCAGGTTAAAACTCATGTGTATTCACCTGCCCAGGTGTGCTAAATAGTTATGATTTAAGGCCAGGGTATTGTACATATGACGTGTATTTTTCCCATCATCTCCTCAGTTTATTCACCACACACTGAATAGAGGATGTGGTTAATTACAAGGTATATCTAGAATCCCCTGCCCTTGTGTCACAATAAGTGAATTGATGATTTTAAAAACACCATCCTCAATTAACTTTTTATAATACCTGGCAAGGTAACAATAGATATGCCTTGCAATCAACACCACCCTCTATTCAGTCTGTGCAATATTGGCAGACTGAAGACAATAATGTTGGTGAAAATACAAGTAATATATTTGTGTTTTTGTCTACACATATCTCCAGGAATGACACAAGAAACATGTGTCAGTAATGGAGCTTTGTGTGGGCAAAAAAGCAAAGTGTACGGCGCAGTGTGTGTAGGCGGCGAAAGACACATTAAACCGTATTAGGGGAAACCAGAATTTCACATTTATTTAAAAAAAAAAAAAAACAAAAACAAAAAAAAAAACACTTTTATTGGGAAGGACGTTTGGGGGAAGATTGTGCTACTTTGGGGGTGTGGAGAGACGAGGAACGTCTGTAAGGCGAGGAAGGTGTTCTAGGGGAAGGGAGCTCAGGGATGGAACTGGAGGCAGTGTGAGACATTAGGAGGACAGGGGGGAGGGACAGACAAAGTCTTTTGCCTTTTTTTTTCTTTGGTCCTTGAGTCTCCTGCCTGGACCGTTTTGCACTGTGTGACCGCCTTACAGTGCTTGACCGCTTGGAGCTGGTGGACCTTGGCCTTGGATCAAAAAGAGGGAATGCGGGTCACCCCTCTGATGCTCCGTGGTGGTGCTTCTCGAATGAGGAGTGGTGGCGGTGCTACTAGGAGGAGCACTGGCGGTGCTCCTAGGAGGATGAGGGGTGGTGGCAATGCTCCTAGGCGGAGGAGTGGTGGCGGTGCTCCTACCATGATGAGGAGTGGTGGCGGTGCTCCTACCATGATGAGGAGTGGTGGCGGTGCTCCTACCATGATGAGGAGTGGTGGCGGTGCTCCTACCATGATGAGGAGTGGTGGCGGTGCTCCTACCATGATGAGGAGTGGTGGCGGTGCTCCTACCATGATGAGGAGTGGTGGCGGTGCTCCTACCATGATGAGGAGTGGTGGTGGCGGTGCTCCTACCATGATGAGTGGTGGTGGTGGTGGTGCTCCTACCATGATGAGTGGTGGCGGTGCACCTAGCATGATGAGGAGTTGTGGCGGTGCTCCTAGAAGTATGAGGAGTGATGGCGGTGCTCCTAGACGGAGAAGTGGTGTCGGTGCTCCTAACAGGAGAATAGGTGGCGGTGCACCTAATAGGAGAATAGGTGGCGGTGCTCCAAGAAGGTGGTGCAGTGGAGGTTGCAGCGGTGGTGCTCCAGACAGGAGCAGCGCTTGCCATGGTGGCGGCGGTGGATTGTCCAGCAGCACTCTGCATTGGTGTGGTGTCCGGCTTGGCTTGGAATTCAGGTAGCCGTGCAGTGGTATGCAGCAGAAGTTGGTAGTGAGGTGTAGCGAGTCAGTGGTGGCACAGTTGGAAATGACACCACTGACTGCCTGTACTGATTCTGCTGCATAGCCTGCAAGTAAGCAGTGTTGCAGGCCTGTATCACATTCAGCTGTTGCTCAGGAATAAGGTGTTCTGCCATGCCCCGTTCAATTTTACTGAAAAAATGGTGCGCTGGTCTGTTGAGGTCGGACTTCAGATGGTCAAGGTGACTGTTGACACAGTGGAATCGGTGGTCCATGTGGGTAAAACCGCGTTTCTATGAGGACAAAACCGCTTTCCACTCTGTCTCACATCGCCTTGAGGCTGGCATGAAAGGCCTCGCTCAACTGCATGAACTTGGGCATGACATTCCTGTCCGAGGCCCTCTGCCGCTGGCGGGAAGTACCCAAATAACCAGTGGCAGAGACCTGGGACAGGGGAACACCGATTGACCAGCTTCCTGGTCACCAGCTGTCTGTGTTGCTGACCTGCAAGCTGCTTCCTGGCTGTCAGATGGCTGGGACGGGTCCGAGGTCGTTCGATGAAGGACCGCTCCAGGGACAGGTTGCAGGGTGCTGCTCTAGGTGCTGTGGAAAGAAAAGAAAAACATTAGTATCATGCATTTACAAGAGCCAACTGCTGAGGAAGAGAAAAGCACAGATAAAAAAAACAAAAACAAAATACTTACGCTCTGGTGGCAAGGACCGGTCTTAGGAACATCAACTCACGATAATGGTATTTTCTTCTTGTCCTTGCCGCTGGACCACTGCGAAGCTGTCCCTCAGCACGGATATCACTGTTGAAGCGGTCCTTCATTGAGCGCCAGCGTGTTCGGACTTTGTTCACTGTTAGGAAAAAAAAAACATTATACAATGTATTGTTGGAAAAATCTGTATCATCACACACACCTGAGTGAACATGGCAAACATTCAATGCGGCATCACAAAACAATTCAATGGACAATGCACTGATTGTTAGCCATGATAACACAATTGTGTTTCATGCTAGATATATTCTAGCAGGAAACACAACAGATTCATCAAGGACAATAGTCAATACGGCACAATACAGCAATACAATACACAATGCAGTCACTGTTGACCGTGATAACACTGTTGTTTCATGCTAGAATATATCTAGCAGGAAACACAAGTGTCATCAAGAACAATAGTCACTATGGCATCACAGAACACGGAAATACTTACTAAATGCCTTTTTGACACTTGGAGAGGCGCGGTCCCAGCCATCCATCATCGCTGCGGCCGCCTCATTCCAGAGCTGCTGGGTCATCACATTGTCCGTGTGCTGCTGGTCACGGCTGTCCCACAACGGGACACGTTCCTGGACCAGGTGGATCAGGGCCTCGTTGTCCAGATAGATGTCTTCATCCCCTTGTGGAACCTAGAAAAAAAAATACATTATAATCTTGGAAATATTTGTGAATGAAAAAGATAGAAAAAGCTACAGAAAAGTGGAAAGATAGAAGATGAAAAAAGGAAGAGAAAAAATAAGTTTAAAAAAAAACAAAAAAAGCGACATTCAAAGTAGAGTCTGTACTTACATTACGTCTCCGCGCCGGGACTTGGCTTGGCTGCTCCCGCTGTTCGGCCTCTGACACCGTGTCCGATGATGTCTGAAAAAGAACAAAAATTATTACACATTTGTAGATGCAGCAGCTATGCTTACCCAAAGGCAGGAAGATACTCACATCACACTCTGCTTGGGCCAGTTCTTGCCAGGATGGTGTGTATTCCGATCCAGAAGACATGCTGCAATTAAAAAAAGCAAAAAGTATTAGTACATAATACATTTGAAAGGACAGGCAGACATTAGAATACTCACATTCTTGCTGATGCAGCTTTTATCCAAATGGCTCTGTTCTTTTGCAGGCTGTCTGGTCTCTTCCAGGATGGCTGTAGAGTAGTGAGTGGTCTGACAGTGCAGACACCTTCTTTTATCTACACTCCTCCCAAACAATGTTTCTTGTGTAGGGGGTGGTTTAAACAAGTGTCTAGACATTGTTTACTGAAAAATCACATGCACTCAAAAGCGCAGACGTGCGCACGTCCATCCGCACACCAGCGACCCCATAGACTGTAATGTGATTTTTTTTTTTTTTTTTTTTTTTTTTTTTTGCAAATTCCGTGCGCATGCGTTTTTTTGACGAGGTTGGGTGGAACAAAAAATGCAACATGTAGCGTCTAGCGCATCTGGGCGCACACCTGGAAAAAAGCGCAGTGCAAGAAAACGTTGATGAACGCATGCAAGCGCTAGACCATGCGCCCGCCATGTTAAAGATAGGGGAGCATTGCGCATGCGTACGATGCGCTGCGCGATAAAACGCTAATGTGAAACCAGCTTGAGCGGCCTCTTTTGTGTTGGTTTGTTTTGTTTTTTATTGTTATGGTATGTTGCATGTTTTACACCTTTTCTACTGCACCAAGTTCTCCTTTTTCAGTTGAATTATTAAATTGTGACATGTAATGTTTATTTTTTTAGGGTATTGAATTTAAGTCTACTTCTTCTGGACAGCATTTTGTCTGCCGGATTGCACCTGAGGTCAGTATGTTGTACTCTGTTGTATCCTCTGCCTCAATTTATGCATGCTTATTATTTACACTGCGTATTAATAGATTCTTAAGTTTTTAAAATCTTTTTACTAATACAGGATGAGAATGGAAGTGACAGTCTGCTGCCAACTTGTTTCAGTATTTGCTTTTTCTTTCTATTTTCTCGCCATATATTTTTCAGTATTTTTTAGCATACAGTAATGTAATGGTTTATAACAAAATATCTTTAACGACAGAAACTTCCCGAGCTGAGTACTAGCTTTTATTCTTTTACTTCTAAAAAGTTACATGTAATACCCCATACAAGATACGTTTTTAATCGCAACAGGATGTGTAAAAAAATAAGGGGGATCAAAAATATTTCCACAGCAGTTAGATTGCATTGCACTCCGACCACTATACATTATGTGCGTGTTTGTGTGTACAGTGTAAGTATAATGTATGTGTGTGTATAATATGTACACTACTCACAAAAAGTTAGGAATTTTTTGCTTTCGGGTGTAATTTATGGTAAAGATAAAAAGCTCACGCTATAGTGAGCTACAGTGATATTTTCCAATGAAATTGGGGCATTTAAGTAGAGGTATACAATGGTAGATTTCCTTATCTCAAACAATTTATTGAAACAAAAGTCAACAGTGGTGCAAATACCCTAAGAAAAAATGTCAATGTCTTAATAACTTGTCATGCGACCTAGAACATCACTTACAGCTTGACAATGACACCCCATGCTGATCATAAGTGTAGTTATTGTCGCTGAGGCATCCCACTCTTCTTGAAGGGCAGCCCTTGGGTCATTGAGGTTCTGGGGTACAGTTATGAACCTCTACACAGGGACTCAGCTGATCCCACAGGTTTTCATTCAGGTTTGGAGAAAGTGCAGGCCACTCCGTTTGAGGTACCCCAGTCCTCAAGCAGCCGTTCCCTAATTATGCGACCTTGATGAGCTTGAGCATTGTTGACTATGAAGATGAAATTAGGCCACTTTTGTTCGTGAAGAGACACAATAACTGGAATAATGATGTTTGTAAGTAGTAGAGGTTTGTCTTTAGCTGCTATTGTTTCTCTGCTCAGCGTAAATCGACTTTCATCAGAGAACGGCACTGAGGCCCACGGGTCCCTTGCCCGGGGTACATGCTCCCTTTGATGACGCCTTTGCCTGGTGGTGTGGTCAGGCACCCTTGCTGGTCGTCTAGCACGCAGACCACGCTGATGGTAAACTGTTTTGAATGGTCTGACGTGACACTTGCGCGCTTCTCCCCTCCCTTAAATGTGCCTGAATTTTTGTGGCATTAATCATCCGGTTCCGAAGGGCATTGTTCACAATGAAGTGGTAATCAGTGTGGGATGTGGCGAAAGTACATTCACTTCTCTGACTTTTTGGAACTCTTCCAGTCTCCGTGTCTCTGTTGCAACCTGTTGATGACACACTATGTCATTTTAAGCTCTGTGGCCACTTTCATCTGATTACATCCTGCTTGAATCCTCTCAATGGCACAATGGAACAATCTGTACTCCAAAACGAAATTGTGCTCCTTCTCAGCCTTGACTTGTGTCCTAACAGTAGTTTCCAACGACGTATGTGGCATCACCACGTTCTGGAGACATTGCCCAGTAAATTGTGGGGTCCAGTTTCGCTTATTGACCCTTGTGAAATTAACAAATTTGCAGAAAATAAAAATAATTACATTTCTATCACTAAAGTGTTATATTCATTCCCACATCCAATGTTATAAAATTCTGTGAGGCACTTGTGGATTCAAGATACTTTCTTACTGCACCCCCTAGATGAATTCATTAAAGGTAATCTGTCACCCATTTTTAGTGGTATCATGTAAAGATATCACCCAGTTGTGCGTCCCATAAGGATTCTATTAGGACTTTTGATTCCCCCCAACCCCACACCTTTGATGCATAAATACCTTTTTTATCTTGGTGGAGATGTATGGAAATCGCTGTGGTCCGTTCTGATGGGCGGGGCATATTTGCCTTCTCCCCCCCCCCCCGCCCCCGCCCTCGGCTTGCTGAACGTAATCTTCATCTGTGAATATCACAGATGCCGTAGCTTGCGCAATATGCTTTGCCCAACTGTGGGCAAAGCATATAATCGGTACTGCGCATGCGCCAGTATTTTTAAGCGCGGTCTATGCCCCGGAAGTGTCCTGCATGTTGGGCAAAGCATATTGTGCAAGCGCCGGAGGCCTTTTCAGTGCCCAAGCGTGGAAAACTATGGCATCTGTGATATTCACAGATGAAGATTACGTTCAGCAAGCCGAGGAGGGGGGGAGAAGGCGAATAAGCCCTGCCCATCGGACCGGACCGTGGCAATTTCCATACATCTCCACCAAGATAAAAAAAAAGCTATTTATGTATTAGGTGCAGGGTCAGGGGGAATCAAAAGTCCTAATTGAATCCTTATGGGACGCACAATTGGGTGATATCTTTACATGATCTCACTAAAAATGGGTGACAGATTCCCTAAGTTGAGAAGTTTCCAGTATGAAGTCACCTGGAGAGATTTTGTAACAAATTACAGGGCTGTTTTCTCCTATTATCCATTGTAAAAATGGCAAGTTTTGGGCTAAACCATCATTTTAGTGGAAAATGATCGTAATTTTTGTTTTCATATCCACATTTTAGAAAGTTCTGTAAACTCCTACGGGTTCAACAAGCTTAACACACCCCTACATGAATTCCTTGATGGGTCTAGTTTCCAAAATGGGGACACTTGTGTGGGGTTTCTGCTCTTTTGATTAGAGATGGGTGGACACCTGGATGTTTGGGTCCGGCGGGTTCGGCGAAACAGTTACAAAAAGTTTGGGTACCAGAACAATACCCGAACTCGGACACACCATTCACTTGAATGGAGGCCCGAGCACCCAGTGTTTGCCACGCTGTCATGTGTATGACTTCGGCAAACACCGCAAAATCATCTACGCCGGTCAGACAGCTGCAGTCCC
This sequence comes from Dendrobates tinctorius, assembly GCF_039654945.1. NCBI lineage: Eukaryota > Metazoa > Chordata > Amphibia > Anura > Dendrobatidae > Dendrobates > Dendrobates tinctorius. The sequence goes on from NW_027362086.1 coordinate 630,461, forward strand.
CAAAAGACAGCGTGAGTGCTCGTCTGTGATCGGAGGTATAAAATTTACCTCCGGTCACTGGTGTCAGCTGATGGGATTACTACTTCCATCAGACAATGCCTGCTGCTGCTGCTGCTAATAACAGTGAGAGCAGGAGCATTCATGAGTATTAATCAGCTGGCTCCTGTGCTGTAAATAAGTAATGATAAAAAAAAGCATGGATTCTCCTGTATTTTTGATAACCATCCAGGCAAAATTCACAGCTGAATGCTTCAACAAGGCTGGCTATCAAGAATAGAGGCCCCCATGCCGCATTTCTTAAATATATGTATGTATGTGTGTGCGTGCGTGCGTGTGTGTGTGTGTGTATGTATGTATATATATAGATATAGATATATAGATATAGATCTTAAAGCCACTGCTACAGAGGAAGTGGAAAGAGCCGGGCAAAGCGCCAGAATTGGCGCATTAAATATATGACAGTGCGACAAACCCAAACTGTAGCATGGACTTCCTGGTCAAGTCCATGTTCGGTGTCCGTGCCTGAACAAACAGTAGGTGTTCGGTACTGCCAATGAACTTGATAATGAGACATGGTGTCTGCAACCTATTCCAGACAAATTTACATTTAGAATGACAAATATCACTACTTTAGTCCTGAGCCCTGCTGTGTGTTCAAACAGAATTTGACTACATGTGGGGTATCGCCATGCTCAGAAGAAAGTGGATAAAAAACTGGATGATCCGTTTTTTTCTTGTTGCCTCTTAAAAAAGTGAAAAATCTGTTGCTTAACCTACATTTTCATGAAAAAATATTTTTTTTCTCAATATGATGACCTAATGTTTTCAAATTCTGTGTAATACCTGCAAGTTCAAAATGCTTGCTCTACCCCTGGATAAAATCCTTGCGGTGTGTAGATTCCAACATGGGGTCACGTGGGTGGGGGAGTGTTCTGCTGTTTAGGCACTTATGGGACCCTGCACATACGACATGGTACGTACCATCTACTTCAGCCAAATTTGTATTCCAAAATTTAAATGGTACTCCTTCCCTTTCTGAACCCTGCCGTTTATCCAAACAAAGGTTTCTGACCACATGGGGGGTATCTGAGTGCTCTGAAGAAGTTGGGTAACAAATTGTGGGGTCCATTTTTTTGTGTTGTTCCTTGTAAAAGGGAAAAAAATGTGGCTAAAGCAACATTTTAGAGGAATAATTAGTTTTTCTTTTTCATTCTACTTTGTATTGTTTCCTGTGTAGCACCTGTAGTGTTAAAAAGAAAATGTTCCTGACAGCAGTTTTGAAGTATTTGACCAGTGCGGTTTTTAAAATAGTATCACTTCTGGGGAGTTTCCAGTATATAGGCACCTCAAAGTCAGTTTAAATTTGTTTAGTTCCCTAAAGAAACAGGTTTTGTATAGGTCTTGAAAAAATGAGAAATTGGTGCTCAACTTTTATCTTTTCTAACATCCTAACAAAATTAAATGAAGTTTGAAAAATGATGCAAATGCAAAGTAGACCTATGGGAATGTTATTTATTAATGACTAGAAATAGGCCCGATGCTATTGCATCGGGAGTACCGTGAAATGAACATCTGTGTATCCTTAGTGGCGGGGGATTCAAATCCCGCGCGGCACCGCTCATTGGCTCAGCCGGCGGGGCGGAGGATTTGAATCCCACGCCGCTCATTGGCTCAGCCGGTGGCAGCTCAGCCGATGAGCTGTGCCACGTGTCTCTGAGCGGCGCGGAATTCAAATCCCCCGCCAAAGCCGTGCGGCACAGCTCATTGGCTGAGCGCCCCGGGATTCAAATCCCCCGGCATGCCCCTGGCATGGCCCCGTCATCCCTATAATGGTATGCATGGCCCTCTCATCCCTATTCTGGTATGTATGGTCCCCTCACCCCCTGCCCAATCCTGGTATGCATGGCACCCCATTCCTCATACTGGAAAAAATGGTACTCCTCACCTCCCAATCCTGGTGTGCTTGGTCCCCTCACCTCCCAATCCTGGTATGCATGGTCCCCTCACCTCCCAATCCTGGTATGCATGGCCCCCTCACCTCCCAATCCTGGTATGCATGGCCTCCTCACCTCCCAATCCTGGTATGCATGGCCCCCTCACCCCCCAATCCTGGTATGCATGGCCCCCTCACCCCCCAATCCTGATATGCATGGTCCTCTCACCCCCCAATCCTGGTATACATGGTCCCCTTCACCTCCCTTTCCTGGTATGCATGCCACCTCTCACCCCCCTATCCTGGTATGCATGGTCCCCCTCACCCATATTAAACTGCACACATACAAAAAAAATATTTATACTCACCCTTCTTTCCTGTGTTCCAGCGCTGTCCCATTCTGTCGGAGGCCGCGGGAGGAGTGTGGCGCTGGAGTACACGCATGCCCATACCGCGCTGTCCAGTGCCATATTGCTGAAGACAAACTGCAAATGTGTCTTCAGTAATATGGCACTATGCGCATGCGTGATTCTCACGCGCACTCTTGCTCTGGTCTCCGGAAGAAGAGAAACGCCGCGGCAACGCTCCTCCCGGTGAGGTAAGTATGTAAGGGACGCTCAGCCAATGAGAATCCCGCGCTGCTCATTGGCTGAGCGCCCCTGGTGCCGCGCGGCTTGGCGGGGGATATGAATCCCGGCCGCCATATCGGAATACCCATAACTTGGGTGTTCCAATATGTCGGTCGGCGTCGCCGCTGACCTCCCTGCGGTGGAAGATTAGCCGCGGCTACTGTCGGGACATCAGCGGCTAGCTGATTGTGGGATAGCGACACATTCGCCGGAAGCTGTGACAGCCGATTGTCAATTATATATTAGATTTTGCACAGCATGACTGGTTTAAGGGTATAAAAAACTGAAAGTTTGAAAATTGGGAATTTTTCCAAATTTTTGCCCAAATGTTGATATTTTCGCAAAATATATTGACCTAAATTTACCGCTAACATATAAAGTACAATGCGTCAAGAAAGAAACAGTCTCAGAATTGCTGAGATACGTTGAAGCATTCTTGAGTTAACACACAAAGTGATGCTGGTCAGATTAAAAAAAAAAAAAGGTCAAGTTTGACTTGGTCACTAATGGTGTGTGCACACGTTGCAGATTCTGCTGCGGAATTTTCCGGGCGGATTTGTCTAAATCAGCAGGAAATCCGCAGGTCAAAAGACCTGCGGATTTTCCTGCGGTTTGACACCTGTCATGGAGCAGGGCCAAACCGCTGCTAAATCCGCACAATGAAGTGACATGCTGCGGATTTAAAACCATAGCAAATCCACGTGGAAAATTCCGCACCGTGGGCACTGCAGTTTTCATTTTACATTGCTTTTAATGGTACTGTACACCGCAGCAGAAACCGCAGCGTGTGCACACACCCTTAGGGATTAAACTTTTCCTGGTCAGTAGAAACTGGGTAATATAATGTATTTACCAATATGAGGTGATCCTTTTCTTTGTTTCTGCACTGCTTTAGTTTTTCTTTCCCTCTGTTCACTTTAGTTAATACTAGCTGAAGAGCTCGGTGCTGCCCGGGCATAGTAACTAACTACAGTTAGTTATAACAAATTTATAATGTGTGTGTGTATATATATATATATATATATATATATATATATAATATGTATATATAATATGTATATGTGTGTGTACGTAGCGCCCTGCCCCTTCCGCATAGCCACATTCACTATAATATCCCACATTATCCCGTCAGCTAGAGCTACCGAACTACTACCCATAATATCCCACATCGTCCCATCAGCCAGAGCCACCGGACTACTACCACTAATATCCCACATCATCTCGTCAGCCTGGAGTCAGAACCAGAGCGCTGAGTGGAACGGTCCTAACTTCCATACTGGGGATCCCTTTAAGAGAGGCTTGGCGTCAGAACCAGAGCGCTGAGTGGATTTGCCCTGACTTCCAAACCCATGATCCCTTTAATAGACGCCCGGGGTGAGAATCAGCGCTGAGGGATTTACCCTAACTTTCTTATCGGAGATCCCTTTAAGAGAGGCCTGGGGTCAGTACCAAAGTGTAGAGTGGATTTTCCCTCACTTCCGTACCGAGGATCCCTTTAAGAGGGGACTTGGGTCAGAACCAGAGCGCTGAGTGGATTTGTCCTATCTTCCATACCGGGGATCCCTTTAAGAGAGCCTGGGATCAGAACCAGAGCGCTGAGTGGATTTGCATACCAATGATCCCTTTAATAGAAACATGGGGTCAGAATCAGAGCGCCGAGGGATTTGCCCTAACTTTCATACAGGAGATCCCTTTAAGAGAGCCTGGGGTCAGTACCAAAGCATTTCAAGGCAATTGCCCTGACTTCCATACCGGGGATCCCTTTAAGAAGGGCCTGGGGTCAGTACCAAAGCGCAGAGTGGATTTGCCCTAAATTCTATACCAATGATCCCTTTAAGAGACCCTGGGGTCAGAACCACAGAGCTGAGTGGAACTGACCTAACTTCCATACCGGGGATCCCTTTAACAGAGGCCTGGGGTCAAAACCAAAGCCCTGGATGGATTTGATCTGACTTCTATACCAATGATCCCTTTAAGAGGGAAGATGTGCCTACGGGATGGAGGATGTGATGGGTATATGGGCACGGGAGGGGGGATTCATTTCTGTCATGCGCTCTCTGCTCCTTTCAGGGGGCAGACAATGGCTGGGAGCTTATGTTCCCAGGGATGCTATATTTCTCCCACCATGTCAGTGTCTGCTGAGGTGTTGTCAAGTGGGAAAACTGTTGGTCATAGCAACCTATCACAGCTCAGCTTCTTTTAACCAGCTCTGGTGAAATGAAAGATGCTTCATAATTGGTTGGTGACACACACACACACACACACACACACACACACACACACACACACATTCATTTTTACATATAGAGATTTTATTCCTTTTTTGCAAGTTGACCATTTTGAAATGAAATCTTTAAATATGTTTTAATATAAAATTATAAACAGCTTGCTATTATACCTTTTTAGAAAGGGGAAATCTGGGGAGCCTTTCTTGACACCTTCATTTCTGATTTGAGATTGATGTAGAGAGCTTTTTGTTATGTGTATTAAGAGGCCTGGGTAACTGGCTCATTTCAAAAGGAAGGTTAGCGCTCCAGTCAAGTCAGTGCATAAACTGGGCTAATGTACGTATTGAAATGAGACATTTGTCCAGCCCCCTTCATATACTTAACTGGTAACTTGCTAACACAGTAAGTTCTTTCAAATGTCGAACCCAAACTATAATTGTCTGTGTTCTGGAGCTGGAGATCGTCAAAACCGTTCTTCATTCACATATTTTGTATACACGTGTTTTTTTTTTTTTTTCTTTTTAATTTTTTTTTTTTTATTAAACAATTTGTAGATGTTTTTAAAGTTAGACAACCCATTTTAATTTGATCTTTTGAAATAATGAAGTCTGTTTGGTATTCAGACTCCAGCACAGCGTTGTGGCCAGATCTTTCCAGGAGATGAGATTATTAAAGTGAATGACCAGGTGGTGGTAAGTAGGAACCTTTCCAAATTTCTTTTGAAAATGCAGACAGGACTACTGATAAAATTTAACTTGTAGTTCTTGCCTAGGTTGGATGGACGCAGAAGAACATCGTGCTGAAACTACAGGAAAGACCAAACTATGTGGCGATTGTCTTAAAGAAAGTCACAATCTTCCAGTCTGAATCTCTCATATCACCAAGCAAAAAGAAAGTACATAAAACGCTCACTTCATCAACACGTTCTACTTCACTTTTGACTGATACACCTACCTCTCCAACTCAACGACATGCAGCCTCATTGATAGCACACAAAAGCCTTCTGCCAGCATACAGTGTGCCCACTATACATTCAAGGAATCCATTACCTTTTTTACAATCTGAGGTTAAACTTTCTTCGTCTCTGGAACACTTTGAAACGACCTCCCCCTCCACTATACACTTTTCTGAAGCAAACCAACAACTGTCTACTAGTGAGTCTTTCTCACCGACCCATAATACCTGGCCAAGTTCTGGGACTTCATCACATGGCAAACTTCCAGTGAACATTATTTTCCATTCAGTGCCTTCTCAACCTTCTTCTGAAGAACTAAGCCTCCAGAATACAATGGCTTCAACTATATATGCCAAGACTCTGACTCCAATTTCACAAATTTCTCAAGAGCTCAATCCTCAAGATTTAAAGGTTGGTATATTCAGAACTTTAATAGGCTATATTTTGTCCTAACCCGATGTTCTCAAAACCCCTCACTATTGTGATGACTTAATTGTTCGCAGTAGCTAGAGTTTCTCAGTTTCTATGGTTTTCATCATGTTACATGTTAATTACTTGTATCCGAGAAAATGGTTATTGGAATTATAACCATTTTAACTTCTGAAACTCACCGTATGATGCAGTTTTTTTGAATTTGATAAATCTGTTTCTTACTACCACTATAGAGATGGTCATAGATACGATGACTTGTTTTAGCAGCCATGTTCTCCGGGTCTCTCGTTATTATTCCTGTTTGTGTCAACTAAACAGAAAAATATTCACATACACTTTTTTCCATTTATTGCCTGGTTCTAGGCACACAAATTGCATTTATGTTTAAACATTTTTAAGGTTGGATCACTTGTTTCACCATCAGCAGACCTATTTTGGACCAAAGCTGTGCAGTAGGATTGTAAAGGTTATATATTACTAAGCGCCACAAGTCATGTCCCCACCATGACATGACTTGCCATGATAAAATAATCATAAATGTCCTGTTTCAATAAGACTGGTATTTTGAATTCCAGTCTTAATAAAGGCACTGCTGTACTAAATTATTTAAAGTGCTGACCTAAATTTCTGCTGTAATTTCTGCCACTTGTGTTGCATTTAATTACTCTCCTCAACATTTTGGCAAGGTTCACTAAAGGGTCCAAATTGACTTTAGGGATTGTTAGGGGGCGCAAGAGTTCTAGTCCTCTTCTCTCTGAAGAGACGATTTACATACGCATCAACATTGATATCGCAATACCGAGAAGCAAATATGTAATTATGGAACTCGCACGACTGTTAGATATGTTAATGATGTGTAAATGGAGAAAAAATGGAAACCTTTTCAAACCATTTCGATTTAATGAGAATTGAGTATGACCCACCAATGCACAGAAATGTATGCACTTGCATGCCACGGTTTGAAAGGAGGTTATTAATGGCTTACTAATGTTCTGCCACACTGAATGTACTTCGGCACCTAACTCATCAAGATCCATGGTGGCAGCTCTCTTTGCAATTACCGACCTATGACATCCAAGATGTGCTCTGTGATAGACAAGTCCAGATACACTACAGGCCATTGTAGCACATCTAGGCCTTTATTAAGCTGCTCACACTAGCATGAGCAATATGCAGCCTGACAGTGTTGAAAAACTTCGTTGAAATGGCCTTACCACTGATTCCCCACCAAATCCATGTAACACTAAGCTGTTGGTGCATTTGGAATGAAGACTAGAGGGGACCTTCTGCCACACATTATGGCATCCTGCACCATAATCTTAGGAAGCTGCCCAATGTGGCATTCTCTCGTGAATGCCTTTTCTGGTGTTGCCAATGTGATCTCCGGCCAAATTTATGCCTATCATTGCATCCAAGTCAAAGGCAGGACTCCTCACTGAATAGGATAGACCTCCATTGCAGTCTTATTTCAACATGATGGTCTCTTCAGAGTGGTGCCGAGAGGTCAATGAGGCACCTTTACGTGAACATATGGCTTGTAGCCCATTGTCATGTCAATGCCTTCTCGTGGTTTGTGTAGACACTGACCCCTTAGGTTTCATATGTGATGTTTGGTTTCACTTGCAGTACAAAATGAATCAATTGTGGAACCAGTGGTATTACCATTTCTCCAAAATATCCGAGGACCCGTTTTTCAATTCAGCACCAGGCTGCAACTTGCTGTTACTGTGAGCAGTCTGCATGGACAAAACATAGGCTAGTTTCACACTAGCGTTTTGAGGTGCAGCGCACGCTAGCCATGAACCTCCGCCCCCTGCCGCGCCTCCTCCGGTCAGCTTCGCCTATGGGTGCATGACTCTGCACGCGACCTGCGTACCCTATCTTTAGCATTGGGTACGCAGGCTGTGCGCAGGTATGCTTTTCCCGGCGCATACGTCCTTTTGACGGTGCGCCGACCTGCGCCAAACACATCGTGCTGCATTTTGGTGTGGCCGGCGCACCCTCAAAAGGATGCATGCGCAGGCAAAAGCATACCTGCGCACGGCCTGCGTACCCAATGCTAAAGATAGAGTATGCAGGTTGCATGCAGCGTCATTCGCCCATCAGCGGAACTGACCGGAGGAGGCGTGGCAGGGGGCAGAGCTTCACGGCGAGCATGCGCTGCGCCTTAAAACGCTAGTGTGAAACTAGCCTTACTACAGTGGCATGTAGCGTCTGCGGACTTGTCTCCGGTCAAGCACATCTGGAACGGCATTAGTCAGTAATAACTTCATTGTTATCATACCAAGCATGAATGTGAGTATTTCTGCGCTCCGATACTGAATAAGTTGAGGTGATAGAAAATTTAGTTCCCACTTTTCCATTATTTGCATATTAACATGTCAGAATTCCAGCGAAAACTCCCTTGAGGAACCCGACCTATAAGTGAATAACGCATTTAACACTGGGAGTTTTGTTGGTATGAGAACATACAGCAGAACGGCAAAATAAATCCCCATAACAAGGCGTTCTGAGATCACCAATACCAGTTGCATGTTTTTGGCATGGGGAAGATTATTAGATATTTCTATTGCTGTTTGAACACATGCAAGTTTTGTTTAGGCTCTGAGGAAGCTAAAAATGTGCAGAAGAGAGAGTCCTCAGTGGCTGATACCTTTTAATGGCTAACTGAAAAGATGGTAACAAACTGCAAGCTTTCAAAACTACTCTGGTCTCCATCAGGCACTGACTAATACAAAATCTGAAGAATCAAATATTTATGTACAACACAGCACAGAAATAATGCAGTAGATAAAACAAGTGACATGAAACAGAACTATCATTATGGGAGAGTGATGGACAGTTATGGCCATAATTATTGGAACAGTTCATAGATGAGGAGTATGAAAGTTTTATAGTCCTCTGATTGGGGTCTGGTTCTGTGTTGTGATGCCCCCACAAGATCTTAAGAGCAAATTCCTTAAAGGGAACCTGTCACCCCCCCCAGGCGGTTTTAAGTAAGAGCCACCTTGTGCAGCACTAATGCTGCATTCTGTCAAGGTGGCTCTGTTACTTAGGTTCCCTTCCACCGCCGAAATAATCGTTTTTAAAATTGTTCAAAAATACCTGAAATTTGACAGGGGGGCAGGTCTTTCCCCCTCTGACAGACTCGCATCCATCACTCATTTCGTAATTGGCGCCGCCTCCTCAGTTATCTTTTGAAATGCGCCGCCTGCGCTGTACTATATCTTCTTGGGCATGCGGAGTCAGCGCTGCCTGTGCTTTCAGATCACATCCCGGCCTTCATATCGCGCGGCCACAGATCCCGCCCCGCAGTCTCTTATGATTTATTCACACTACGGGGCTGGGAATCTCTGGCATGCGCAGTAGTTATCTGCGGCTGCACAAGGTGGCTCTTTTACTTAAAAACACCTGAGGAGGGGGTGACCGGTTCCCTTTAATTGATGTAAAAAGACAAATCCATGCAACACATTGATTCCTGCTCTGAGTGTGTCAAAGGTTGTCATGAGTTTATACTCCCAGACACTTCTGTCTCTGAGATTTCAAATTAGTTTTCAATACAAGTAATTTCATGTCTATGGTGCTGTGATCGCCTGTTTTGCCACAGGTAGATCAATTTGGTTAGTTGACTACTCCAGCACTGAAATTAACTTTTTGGACACAATCATTAAGCTAAAGAACAATGAAATGGAGACATCCCTGTATCAGAAGCCAATTGACCATCCAACATACCTTAAATGGGACAGTTTCCATTCAAAACACATAAAAAAAATACAATCGTATATGTTCCAACCCCATGGATAGAGATGAACACCTTAGTACCTGAGAAAGACCTTTTTGAATCATATACTGTAAAGTTTTTAACCCCTTACCTTGTAATGCTTTTGCAAAGGATGAAATGGAGGCTTACCTCATATCCATTTATTTTAAGTTTGGGTTGTTGACTATAATGGTACTAACCAGGAACATGGGTCCGCTGGATTTCTTGGGAGGTCCCACTCTGATTTTTACAAATTAGAAGTTTCTTTTATGATTTGTGCTTTTAAAATTTTCACAGTGGAGTTTTTTTTCTTCTTCCAGAATGTTTCCCGTCCAAGAAGTGGGTCAGACTCTAGTTCAAAATCCGCAGTCAGGTAACGTGAATGAACATAAAGAAGAAAACTTACCAGATGTTAATTTCCTTCTGATTCTCTTTACTGTGTGCAACACCTAAAGAGGCACTCTCACTAAATATTATTCTCTAAACCTGTGTTATTGTGTATGTAATGTAAGTGTGATTGTATGTTTATCAATCAGTCTTCCCTGGTTTCCAGTGCCGCTCAGTTCATCTTCTCACTCTGTGACATTATTACCATACACATAATAATTACAGTTACATAGGTTTAGGGAATAAAACTTTTTGTGCGGCTTTAACTCCTTCATGAACCATAGCTTTATTTTCCCGTCAGCATATCCGTCTGAGGGTTTCTTTTCAGTGGAACAAGTTGTGCATTTGAATGACACTATTCATTTTTCCAGAGTGTACTGTAAAATGGGTAAAAAATGCACGTGCATTGAAATTGCAAAAAAGTGTAATTTCACAATATTTTTTCATTTATCATGTTCACTATATGATAAAACTGGTGTGGCAATATGATTCTCCAGGTCAGTACGAGCATGCAGATTCCAAATATGTATAGTTGTTTTTTTCACCACTTAAAAGAAAAAAAAAAAACTTTTTTTTTTTGTCACCATTTTCCAAGATTCCTAACGTTGGGGCAGGTAATATGTCTGGATTGCCTCCTATTGCATTTTATAGCAATGTTGCGGTTGCCCAAAAAATGTAACTGGCATTTTTGATTTTTTTTTTTTTCGTTACGCAGTTTGCCGATCTGTTAATTTCTTGCTATAATGTACATGTTTGTAGGATTTTATATTTTTGTATCAACTCACACTTCAGTATGTTTAATGACATTTTAAAGAAATTTTACATATAATTTTATGATATTTATAGTGTTTTCAGAAAAGAAAAAATCTTTTAGTGTGAAAAATTTGTTTGAAATATTTTTATATATATTTTTTCATTCTTTTTTTTTTTTTTTTTTTTTTTTTTTTTTTTAGTAAAAAACTTTTTGTATAAGGCCTCTTTCACACATCAGTATTTTTGATCAGTATTTCATCAGTATTTGTATGCCAAAACCAGGAATGTCTCCAAAATAAGGAACAGGAGTCAGTCTTTCAATTATATTTTTTTCTCGGTAAGTTCCATTCCTGGCTTTGGCATACAAACACTGATGCAAAATACTGACGTGTGAATGAGCCTTAACATTCATTTGGTATATTGGTTTTGTTGGATTCCTCAGAGTGCAAAATCCTGCATATGAGTATCAGGGTGTGTCTGAAAAACAGACCTTTCAGCCCCCCACCCAAAACCACACACTGGGGAGATCTGCTATAAAATGTGTTCAGACAGATCCGTTTATATGCTTGACATTATACCTGAGGAAGACTCTTAGACTGCGTTCACACGTCGCGTTTTTTTCGCGGCAGTATTTAACGCACGTTTTTAACGCAAAAAAACAGCATCCCATGCAATCCTATGGGATTCCGCAATGCTGTGCTAATGCTGCTGATTTTCCCGCGGCGGAATCGCATTGCGGAAAAATACACAGCATGCTCATTAATTTTGCTGAATCGCGGGGATTCCGCCCACATAGGAATGCATTGTTCTGCTTATTTTCCGCATGTGGCTGTGCCCACCATGCTAAAAGTAAGCAGAACATTTGCAGATGGTACCCACGGTCCGGTGGAGAGGAGACTGTCCTCCGGGCGCTGGGTACCATATCCCTGTAAAAAAAAAAAAAAAAAAAATTGGGTTATTTTCACCTTCCGGCGTCCCACGCAGCCTTCCCAGGCCTCAGTGATGCTCCCGTTCGCAGTAATACCCAGTATCGCGAGACCGCGGAGTTAAGTAATGTGATAGACAGGCCTCTATTCCTTATATTTAAAGACTCTATAGAAACCGGGTCTGTTCCTCTTGATTGGCGGCAAGCAAATGTGGTACCAATATTCAAAAAGGGGTGTAAAAGGGAACCTGGAAACTATAGGCCGGTAAGCTTAACATCTGTTGTGGGTAAAATTTTTGAAGGGTTTCTAAGGGATACCATTATGGAATATCTCAATGTTAATAAATGTTTAACTCCATATCAACATGGATTTATGAAGGATCGCTCCTGTCAAACTAACCTGATCAGCTTCTATGAGGATGTAAGCTCTCAAATGGACCAAGGAGAATCATTGGATGTCATTTATCTCGACTTCTCTAAAGCATTTGACACTGTCCCACATAAAAGATTGGTAAGTAAGATGAGAAAGCTTGGGCTATGGGAAAATGTCTGTAGATGGGTAGGTAGCTTGCTTAGTGATAGAAAACAAAGAGTGGTTATTAATGGTGCATACTCAGATTGGGCCAGGGTTACTAGTGGGGTAACACAGGGTTCTGTATTGGGCCCTCTACTATTTAATATATTTATTAATGATCTAGTGGATGGCTTACACAGTAAAATATCAGTATTTGCAGATGATACAAAACTATGTAAGGTAGTTAACACACAGGAGGACAGTTTGCAACTACAGACAGATTTGAGTAAATTGGAAAATTGGGCTGAAAAATGGCAAATGAGGTTTAACACAGATAAGTGTAGGGTTTTGCACATGGGAAGGAGAAACAGCTGCTACAATTACTTACTAAATGGGAAACTGCTGGGGAAATCAGACATGGAAAAAGACTTAGGCATCTTAGTCAATAAGAAGCTAAATTGGAGTGCCCAGTGTCAGGCAGCTGCCACCAAAGCAAATCAGGGTGGATTGATTTAAATCACGCCGATTTAAATCACGATTTAAATCAAAAGATTTTTTTCTATTTAAATCGGATCGATTTAAATCATGATTTTAATCATGATTTAAATCACTGATTTAAATCAAAAGGTTTTTTTTTTATATAAATCACGATTAAAATGAGAAGTGAGAGCAGTGTGCATGTGCGCCCATAGTTACACGGACGAAACTAGGGGCAAAGATCTAACGCCAGGGTGAGGGGGGGACCCCAAAGTAAGTAAAAATCTTTTTTGTTTTACTATATGGCAATAGGTAGGTGTTTAAAAGCAGCATGTCTTAATTGTATAAACTATTAATAGCCTCCACATTTTGTTCATACTGCCCCTTTAATTCCACACTTCTAGCTTGGTTTCAGTTTTGGTTTAGTTTCTTTTTCCCTGCATTCAGTTGACATGCCCAAACTTGTTGGATAGTCAGCAGTACTTGGCTCAGGCTGTAGTAACATCAGCAGTGCTTGGCTCAGGCTGTAGTAACAATCAAACTTCATAAGTGATCTGTGTGAGCCATGGCAGCAGGTCGTAAGAGAGACCCTATTTGGGTTCATTTTGTTGAAATGCCAGCAGCAGATCTTGGAAAGAAAGGTGCAAGAGCAAAGTGCAAATACTGTCAAAAGGATATCCAAGGACTTGTTTGCCGTTTGAAATCACATTATGAAAACTGCAACCAGAAGGGAAATGAAGATGTTGATAGTGATACAACTAATGTCAATGAACCCCCACAGCTTCTTATGCACCAGGAGCCTAGTACTAGTGGTAAGTCTGGCAATTAATTTACAACCTATTTTTTTAACAGACATTTTACTGGGATGGTTAAAGTCTATGAAAAGAAAAATTTCTAGCACTGGTAGTTCTGGAGTATAGAATTTAAATTTATGTTAAGGCAATATTTCACAGAAAATTAACGCTAAAGGACATGTGCACCTTTATTTTTTTAAGGTGCACATGTCCTCCCCCCCGCAGCGCTCTTACCTCCGATCCCCGCAGCGCTGAGATCCGTGGCTTCGTTTTGACCGTCCGCCTCCCGTCCTCCGGTTGCGGCCTACTCGCAGTGATCCAGCGGCGTGACGTCAGCGGGCCGCACGCTCCATTGAAATGAATGGAGGCGCGCTCGCGGACGGGCAGAACGAAGCCACGGATCCCCGCAGCGCTGACATCGGAGGTAAGAGAGCTGCGGGGGGAGGACATGTGCACACTGTGACTGGCTGCACCTTAAAAAATAAAGGTGCACATGTCCTTTAAGTAAAAATAAAGTGTGTATACGCTTATTTTTTTTTTTATTGTAGGCTGCAATTCACTTTTGAAGTCTGCCAAATTGACCATTTTAAAAAAAAAACATTTTTAAAACTTTTGTGACATAATTTTTTTCAGTTGCTGAGGCTCTGATATTAGTTACCAGTATTACAGCAACCTCACCGGAAAACTTGAGTAGCATAACTTTTGAGACAGCCCTTATAGGACGAGGACCATTACATTGTTCAAAAAGTTTGTTTCAATATTTTCGTTATATTTCTTCAAATACGCAGTCGATTTATATTTTTAATTTCTGTGCTTTCAGGGTCAAATATGGCTTGTGCTGCACGTGACAATCAATATCTGGGTACAACTTCAACAAAGCAGCCCAAAAAAAAACTTTGCGTGCAAAGTGTAGAAAAATTCATCTTAAAGACTACGACGAGCCAGAAAGAACGTTTTGATGAATTAATTGCTAAATTCATATTTGCAACCAATTCTTCTTTCCGACTAGTTGAGCACCCATTGTTTGTACAAATGATCGAAGGAATTAGACCAGGCTACAAACCACCAAGTAGATTTGATATCTCAGGAAAACATCTTCAGGCTGTATACGACATAGAAAGAGCGGCTTGTACAAAATATTTGAAAGACAAGGTTGTTAACATGAGCTTGGATGGTTGGAGCAACATCCACAACGACCCCATAATTTGCACTTGTGTCACAACAGAAGATGGTGAAACTTGCCTTACAGACACAATCGACACATCTGGAAATTCACATACTGCTGAATATTTACTTGAAATTGCTAAGAACTCAATTCACCAATGCCAAGAACAGTTTGGATGTAAAGTAAGGAGCTTAGTTACTGATAACGCAAGCAATGTGGCAAAAATGCGAGCGGAACTGGCACAGGATGACACAAATGTCATTACATACGGTTGTTCTGCCCATTTGTTGCATCTTTTGGCAAAAGACCTGCATATTTTGGGTGTCAAGGAACATGTTGTAGAAATTGTTAAATATTTCCGCAATAATCATTTTGCACATGCAACCTACAAGGAAATGGGAGGACTGAAGTTGGTTCTAACACAAGATGTTAGATGGAATACCTTGGCTGACTGCTTGGAACTGTTTATTAACAACTGGTCAAAATTACTGTCCATTTGCGAAACACATCGGGATAAAATTGATGCTAATATACGAAGCAAAGTATTAAATCTTGGTGTGAAGAGAAATGCCGAGGACCTTTTGGAAAGGTTAAAGCCAATATCGATTGCGTTGGATAAAATGCAGAAAGATACTGCAACCATAGCTGATGCCACAGAAGTTTGGAAAGATTTAGAAGGTTCTCTAGATCTCTTGAACCTCTCAAACAATGTAAAGGTTGCAATACAGCACCGCAAGGACCAAGCATTAAAAGAAGAACACTATTTAGCCAATATCTTGCATCCCATCTACAGAGGGAAAAAATTATCTGAGGCGGAAATCAACTCTGCAATGGAGTGGCTCGCCAATACTAACCATGACATTGTGGCAACTGTGCTGAAATTGAAGTGTGAATCTGCACCATTTCAAAAATACATGTTTGCAGATAACGTCGTTAATGAACTAAAACCACTGGACTGGTGGAAGTCGCAATCACTTGTTCTTCCAGCAAAGATAATAAATCTAGCTACTCAGCTACTGACTGCATCGGCTTCATCTGCAGGAGTAGAGAGATTGTTTTCTTCATTTGGTTTTGTGCACACAACAGACACAGTCCGAAACCGCTTAGGAACTGCTAAAGCAGGACAACTGGTTTTCCTATTAAAAGTCCTAAATAAACAGTAGGCTTAAAGGACTGATGTATTCACTGAAGATGTTTGCTTACTTCAAACGTTAGAGATAGGCTATTGTTAAAAAGTACTTACTCTCTGTAGTTCAATTCTGAGTGTTTAATAGTGCAAATAAAAATTATTAGGTTTCATAATCAACTGTTTTAATATTTTTATTTGTGTAAAACAATTAGATTTGCAAAAAGACAAAGTTTTGCTTGTGTACAACTTGATTAAAAAATCTGATTTAAATCAAATGATTTAAATCAAAAAAATCTGATTTAAATCAAAAAAATCTGATTTTTTTTGATTTTTTTTAAAAAAATCAAGATTTTTATCCGCCCTGAAGCAAATAGGGTCATGGGATGCATTAGAAGAGGTCTGGGGACACGAGATGAAAACATAATTCTCCCTCTGTACAAATCACTCGTCAGACCACACTTGGAGTATTGTGTGCAATTTTGGACGCCGGTGCTCAAGAAAGACATTACTGAACTTGAAAGGCGGGCTACTAAAATGATAAATGGAGTTGGATCACTACAATACCCAGAAAGGTTATCAAAATTAGGTCTATTTACTCTAGAAAAGAGAAGACTTAGGGGAGACTTAATAATATATATGTACAAGTATATCAGAGGGCAATACAGAGATCTCTCCAATGAACTGTTTGTACCAAGGACTGTGACGAGAACAAGGGGGCATTCTCTTCGTTTGGAGGAAAGACAATTTCTGCACCAGCATAGAAGAGGGTTCTTCACGGTAAGAGCAGTGAGGCTCTGGAATTCTCTTCCTGAGGAAGTGGTGATGGCCAACTCACTGAATGAATTTAAGAAAGGAATGGATGCTTTTCTTGTGAGTAACAGTATAGAAGGTTACGAATAGCATAATATTATAGGTAGATGGTTGACCCAGCTTAGGGGAAGGAATTTTTTTCCCTATTTAGAAAATTGGCTTCTACTCTGTGGGTTTTCTGCCTTCCCCAGGATCAACAATGCAGAACAGCTGCACTAAAAATAGGCTGAACTAGATGGACATAAGGTCTTCCTTCAGCCTTCAAAACTATGTTACTATGTTACCGCAACGTCAACAAAGGTCTCGCAAAGTATTACTGGGAACGGGAGCATCGCTGAGTCCCGGGAAGGCTGTGTGGGACGCCAGAAGGTGAATATAACCCGATTTTTTTATTTTTGTTCATTATTTTTAACATTAGATCTTTTTACTACTGATGATGCATAGGCAGCCTCAATAGTAAAGAGTTGGTCACACTAGTCAAACACTATTTTTGACGAGTGTGACCAACCTGTCAATCAGTTCTCCAAGCGATGCTACAGATCGCTTGGAAAACGCTAGCATTCTGCAAGCTAATTACGCTTGCAAATCGCTTGTTTTTCCGCGGGAATATCGTGGGAATTTAAAATGCGATTTTCCTGCGGAATGGAATTCCCACGGAAGTTATCGCGGGAATTCCGCAACGTGTGCACATAGCCTTAGAAGTAGAAACCGGTTGTGTTCCAGTTTGAATTAAAAATAAGTCATCCTTGAATCTAAAGATCAAGTTCCATCATCATCCTTCAGGGGCGCATATTGCTGGGAAAAACATTCACCAAGAACTATTCATTTGTCCACAGAGTGTACTGTAAAATGGGTAAAAAAATACATGTGCATTGAAATTGCAAAAAAAAGTGTAATTTCACACTTTTTTTATTTACCATTTTCACTATATGATAAAACTGGTGTGGTAATATGATTCTCCAGGTCAGTACGAGCATGCAGATTCCAAATACCGTATATACTCGTGTATAAGCCGAGATTTTCAGCCCATTTTTTGGGGCTGAAAGTCCCCCTCACGGCTTATACACGAGTCATATACCGGGGGGATCGGCGGGGGAGCGGGGGTGTCAGATCATACTCACCCTTCTCTGCAGCTCCCCTGCTTGTTCCATGTTTTCGTAAAAATGAAAGACAGCAAAATGTGCTGGAGTGGGTTATCAAAATCATAGTGATTTAGATGTGTTGGTAATCACAACCAAGATTCCAGCACATGAATGGATAGTGCAGAACACACTGCATATAACCATAGCAACTGACGAAAAGCAGTGAAAAAGTCCTCATATCACAAGGTAAAGTGCAAAGTAGGTTTTTATTGAAAGGTGAAACAAACAGAACATGGCTAAAAAGTGACATTGGTGGGAAAAGAAAGGCCGGGTAGCAATGGCAGCTCCAAATAAATAGTCATGAGAAATGCATGAACATTGTGAAGTGTCTAAATGTCTAAACATAAAAAGTGTTTGCCCATGAACGTGACCATAGCTACAGGGAGAGAAATCCCTAAATGAATGATGACAGGCAAAAACATACAATATGGTAATCAAGGGGACACTTACACAAGAAGGAGCAGCAAGGGAGACCACAGCCGTACCCCAACGCGTGTTTCGGCGATAATGCCTTCCTCAGGGGGCATGTGTTACTGCTGACAAAGGCCCATTATATAGGGGAAGTGAAAGTGAAAGTACAAATCGTGCCCAGGATCAAGACACACCCACCCATCGATCACAGCTAATGCAGACAAATCACAAGGGATGGTTGAAAGTGGAAGCACCAATCACGTCCAAGCACTGGACACACCCACCATCCCAGCAAATGACCACCGCTGACGTAGACAAACCACGGGGCCCCGTGCAGTCAAACGTCAGACGGTGGGCAGGAGGGAGGAGGGTAATGTCACGTGGTCCGTGACGCAATCGGCACATGCGCAGTACAGACAGAGTCGACAGCGGCCATTTTGGAAAGGGGAAAAATGTAAGGGCAAAGCTGGAATCAGCGCCAGCATATAATTAAAGTAGTATATAGCGGCCAATATAGAGATAGACATAGGGGAGGCCAAAGCAGGATAGATATCATACAGAGTAAAGGCAACCAATGGATAGATGAATATGTATATATCTGTATCTCTCTCTCTTATGGTACTATAATGTATACATGAGACAAGTAAATGTGAGAGAGTGATACCAATAATAATACAAAAAAGTTAAATTAAAAGGAGTCCATACAAGAACATAACTACACATGAACCAAATCTGACTAGAAGAGGACATATATACACAACATATGGTTGGCCCAAATGCAGAACCAAAAAAGGAATGTCCAGTGCAAAGATCAGGAAACCAAAGGATGGGTGTGTAGTGAGGATCCGTTAGGCATCACATCCCCATGGAACAGGACTGAAATGTTCATCCACATGAGGGGCCGAGGGGCAGCAGAAACACGAAGTCACTATAATAAGAATAAAATAAATTAAAAACATGCTAAAAAACATACAAACCAATATCACGTAATTGGATTATAGGAAAGGAGCAAAAGAGAGGCTCTCATTAAGGCCATGTGGGTGAACAGTCTTGAGTCGCCAGATCCACCGGGCTTCGAGCTGGCTGAGTCTTTTGGATAAACCCCCGCCTCGGACATCAATTTTGAGCGCATCAATACCTTTAACCTTCAATAGGGCAGCGTCACAGTCATGAAAATCAAAAAAATGACGTGGTATGGTTCTGAGGGTAGCGGGGTCATCATGTGTGCGTGCCGCTAGGATGCCCAGCACATGTTCCCTCACTCTTACTTTAAGTTGGCGTGTTGTGAGGCCGATGTAGATCAGGCCACAAGGGCAGGTGGCATAATATATGACATATCTAGTGGTACAAGTTATTCTCTGACGAATGTCATATATAGTAGTACCACTAGAGTCACAAAAAGAGTTATCACGTATTATATTGGGACATGCCACACAACCACCACACGGGACACAGCCACCCCCAGGACTAAGTTTATCCAAGAAAGTCTGTGGTTTACGAGCAATGTAATGACTGGAGACCAAATGGTCTCTAAGATTCTTAGAGCGCCTAAAGGACATAGATGGTCTATGGGATAGAAATTGATTGATAATCGGGTCAACCCGAAGGATCGGCCAGGCTCTCTGTAAGGCCATACGTACCTGGTTGGACCTAGAGCTAAATGTAGTAACGAACCTAATGGTCCCATCTTTATTTGGGTGTTGGACAGATTCAGAGCGATATAAAAGATCATGGCGGGAAGCATACTTGGCCCTATTGAGGGCCCGCTTAATGGACCTGTGGCTATAGCCAAGTACCAGAAAACGTTGGCGCAGAATTTCAGCCTGCCTAAAAAAATCATCGTCCGTGGAGCAGATCCTACGGAGACGTAGGAACTGCCCCACGGGAACGGCACGAATAATGTGCTTCGGATGGCTAGAACTAGCATGTAACAAGGAGTTAGTGGCGGTTGCCTTCCTGAAGATGTCCGTCTGCAGGACCCCAGCGCGGTCCCTCTTAATAGTAACATCTAAAAAATCAAGGGACTCCCCACTATATGAAAACGTTAAATGGATATTCAGATCGTTGCCATTTAAGAGAGTAATAAGTTGTTCAAGGTCGGCGGGTGTGCCATGCCAGACGAAGAAAATATCATCAATGTACCGCGTCCACAAAGGGACACGGCACATTGAGAGACCTTTGTCTGACATGAAGAGGTCCCTCTCCCACAGCCCCAGGAAAAGACCCGCATAGGAGGGCGCATAGGCCGCACCCATCGCGGTCCCCTGGAGCTGTAGGTAGAAGGACCCCTTAAAGACAAAGAAATTGTGAGTGAGGGTGAACTCAAGTAGTCTCAGCAGGAGGTCCCTTAAACCTGGACTAAGGTTGGAAGTACTTAAAAAGTATTTGACCGCCTTAAGGCCATCAGTGTGTTTGATATTGGTATATAGGGATTCTACATCCGCCGAGACTAAAAGAGTATCACCCCCAAGGCACAACCCGTCGACCCTGCGCAATAGATCACCTGTATCACGAAGAAAGGAGGGATTCGTGCCGTTCCCGTGGGGCAGTTCCTACGTCTCCGTAGGATCTGCTCCACGGACGATGATTTTTTTAGGCAGGCTGAAATTCTGCGCCAACGTTTTCTGGTACGTGGCTATAGCCACAGGTCCATTAAGCGGGCCCTCAATAGGGCCAAGTATGCTTCCCGCCATGATCTTTTATATCGCTCTGAATCTGTCCAACACCCAAATAAAGATGGGACCATTAGGTTCGTTACTACATTTAGCTCTAGGTCCAACCAGGTACGTATGGCCTTACAGAGAGCCTGGCCGATCCTTCGGGTTGACCCGATTATCAATCAATTTCTATCCCATAGACCATCTATGTCCTTTAGGCACTCTAAGAATCTTAGAGACCATTTGGTCTCCAGTCATTACATTGCTCGTAAACCACAGACTTTCTTGGATAAACTTAGTCCTGGGGGTGGCTGTGTCCCGTGTGGTGGTTGTGTGGCATGTCCCAATATAATACGTGATAACTCTTTTTGTGACTCTAGTGGTACTACTATATATGACATTCGTCAGAGAATAACTTGTACCACTAGATATGTCATATATTATGCCACCTGCCCTTGTGGCCTGATCTACATCGGCCTCACAACACGCCAACTTAAAGTAAGAGTGAGGGAACATGTGCTGGGCATCCTAGCGGCACGCACACATGATGACCCCGCTACCCTCAGAACCATACCACGTCATTTTTTTGATTTTCATGACTGTGACGCTGCCCTATTGAAGGTTAAAGGTATTGATGCGCTCAAAATTGATGTCCGAGGCGGGGGTTTATCCAAAAGACTCAGCCAGCTCGAAGCCCGGTGGATCTGGC
Organism: Dendrobates tinctorius; assembly: GCF_039654945.1. Lineage (NCBI taxonomy): Eukaryota > Metazoa > Chordata > Amphibia > Anura > Dendrobatidae > Dendrobates > Dendrobates tinctorius. Next base: position 652,271 of record NW_027362086.1, read on the forward strand.
GACTCAAGACTGTTCACCCACATGGCCTTAATGAGAGCCTCTCTTTTGCTCCTTTCCTATAATCCAATTACGTGATATTGGTTTGTATGTTTTTTAGCATGTTTTTAATTTATTTTATTCTTATTATAGTGACTTCGTGTTTCTGCTGCCCCTCGGCCCCTCATGTGGATGAACATTTCAGTCCTGTTCCATGGGGATGTGATGCCTAACGGATCCTCACTACACACCCATCCTTTGGTTTCCTGATCTTTGCACTGGACATTCCTTTTTTGGTTCTGCATTTGGGCCAACCATATGTTGTGTATATATGTCCTCTTCTAGTCAGATTTGGTTCATGTGTAGTTATGTTCTTGTATGGACTCCTTTTAATTTAACTTTTTTGTATTATTATTGGTATCACTCTCTCACATTTACTTGTCTCATGTATACATTATAGTACCATAAGAGAGAGAGAGATACAGATATATACATATTCATCTATCCATTGGTTGCCTTTACTCTGTATGATATCTATCCTGCTTTGGCCTCCCCTATGTCTATCTCTATATTGGCCGCTATATACTACTTTAATTATATGCTGGTGCTGATTCCAGCTTTGCCCTTACATTTTTCCCCTTTCCAAAATGGCCGCTGTCGACTCTGTCTGTACTGCGCATGCGCCGATTGCGTCACGGACCACGTGACATTACCCTCCTCCCTCCTGCCCACCGTCTGACGTTTGACTGCACGGGGCCCCGTGGTTTGTCTACGTCAGCGGTGGTCATTTGCTGGGATGGTGGGTGTGTCCAGTGCTTGGACGTGATTGGTGCTTCCACTTTCAACCATCCCTTGTGATTTGTCTGCATTAGCTGTGATCGATGGGTGGGTGTGTCTTGATCCTGGGCACGATTTGTACTTTCACTTTCACTTCCCCTATATAATGGGCCTTTGTCAGCAGTAACACATGCCCCCTGAGGAAGGCATTATCGCCGAAACGCGCGTTGGGGTACGGCTGTGGTCTCACTTGCTGCTCCTTCTTGTGTAAGTGTCCCCTTGATTACCATATTGTATGTTTTTGCCTGTCATCATTCATTTAGGGATTTCTCTCCCTGTAGCTATGGTCACGTTCATGGGCAAACACTTTTTATGTTTAGACATTTAGACACTTCACAATGTTCATGCATTTCTCATGACTATTTATTTGGAGCTGCCATTGCTACCCGGCCTTTCTTTTCCCACCAATGTCACTTTTTAGCCATGTTCTGTTTGTTTCACCTTTCAATAAAAACCTACTTTGCACTTTACCTTGTGATATGAGGACTTTTTCACTGCTTTTCGTCAGTTGCTATTGTTCCATGTTTGTCGGCGCTGCTCTCTTCCTGCTTCAGCTGTCAAATGGCACCCGCTCATGAAATATGCGCATATTTAATGAGCGGGTACCACGTGACCGCTGAACCAGGAAGAGAGCAGCGCCGACAACATGGAACAAGCTGGGGAGCTGCAGAGACAAGCGCCAGGACCCGGTGAGTATGAACGGGGGGTGGGGAGGCATATTCACCTGTCCCTGCGCTCTGCTGTCTTGCGTCCTCTGCAGTGACATTCAGGTCAGAGAGCGCTGTCGCTCTCTGCCTGCACAGTCACTGCAGAGCGCAACGCTGATGAGCAGGGGGCAGTGATGGAGGTGAGTATGCAGTTTTTTTGTTTTTTTTTTGTAAGGGAGTCAGGGGCAGCAGCAGCATAACAGGGGCCACTCACTGTGCAGCATAACAGGGGCCACTCACTGTGCAGCATAACAGGGGCCACTCACTGTGCACCCTCGGCTTATACACAAGTCAATAAGTTTTCCCAGTTTTTTGTGGCAAAATTAGGGGAGTCGGCTTATACTCGAGTATATACGGTATGTATAGTTTTTTTTATTTTTCTTTTTTTAAATGGTGAAAAAAACAATTTTTATTTTTGTCACTATTTTCCAAGATTCATAACGTTGGGGTAGGTAATATGTCTGGATTGCCTCCTATTGCATTTTAGAGCAATGTTGCGGTTGCCCAAAAAATGTAACTCTGGCGTTTTTGATTTTTTTTTTTTTACGCAGTTTGCCGATCTGATTAATTTCTTTTATATTTTGATAGATTGGACTTTTATGAATGCAATGCCAATTGTTTTTTTTTTTTTTTTGTTTTTTTATGTGGCAAAAGGGATAGGGTGACTTCAAAACCATATTTAAAAGATAAACTGTTTCACTCTTTTTATTGTATTTAATAGTCCCCTATGGCACTTGAAGCTGAAATCATCTGATTTCTTGTGCTATGCATAGCAGTGCATCAGCACTGCTATGTATAGAGAAAAATTACAATCTCCATGGGAGGATCTTGATAACCGGTTCAGGGGTCATCAACAGACTCCTGGCTGTCTGGCAACTCATCAGCGCTTCGCTATCATGTGGAGAGTGGAATGATGAAACCTTGCTCCATTCGTGGCTGTTAAAGGCACATGTTGGCTGATAAAATGAGCCATCATTTGCTGGTTAATACTCTGACTTGGCGTGTGAGCCTTCATCAATAGGCAAGGACCTAACGTTACATCGTATGTTGTGAAGGGAATCTTTCAGCATAAAATAACTGTTCAAACCAGGTACAGGTGCTCGGTTCACCCTTGGCATGGCCAAACATTTAAGTGCACCTACCAACTTGTGCAAAAATTATATCTGCTTATATTCCCAGTTGACCATCAAACCACATAGGCCAACTTCAGTCAGAGCAGTATAAATCTGAAGTTAGTTCTCTTTAGTGTCGATTTCACGCAACTAAAATTTTACTGCATTAAATTGAAGTAGAGGATTTGGATCTGTAAGAGAAATTATAACCCTGGACTAATTTTTAAAAGGTTTAGCCCACCAATAACTATCACATAGTCACAAGGTCCACTTTACTCCAGAGCACTGTTCTGGGCATAGATGTGGGTCCCAGCAGTCGGACCATACAAATCAGACACTTATCACATATCCCATAGTTGTTATGGTGTGCCACCCATATCCATATATATTTAATAAATAATTTATTTTATCATATATTATAGCCATTCTGTTAGGACAGAAAGCTCCTGCTTACCACTCACATTGCGCATAGTGTGATTGAAATAGACAACAAGTACATTTCTGCGTTCAATTGTTTCCATTGTTAAGACAAGTGAGGGATTGAGGCATCTCTATTTGTGGTTATATTGGGTGTACAGGACCCCATACATGTTCAATGAACGTCCGCTAAAGCTACTGATATTTACTGGCTCGGTAGACAGTCTAATTTATCCAGGGGACCTCTGAACTCCCCAGACAGGTGAGGTTAGCGGAGATAAGGCCCTGCTTGTCCTTTTCTGACTACTGATGCTTTTTTTCCTCAATCAGATAAACCGCCACCAGAGGAGTCTGATAGTGAGTTTCTGATATAGAGAACACTAGTTCGGGTTTCAGAGCATGCGCTTCTGTATATGAGACTGTCAGGCGAGATACCTGGCAGCCCATTGATTGGCCAAACCATCATTTGGCCGCCAACTATCGAAATATATGGGAGGTTTAATGTGTGCCCAAATTGTGCTATACTAGAGCCGGATAAAATAATCCACCTAGGCCTCTATGCTTTTATGTTGACAGGTTCCCATATTTTTTTCAAGTAAATGTCTGTTATTTGTTTGCTTCTCTCAGATCATGTTTTATAGAACATATTTGTTGTGTGGGTGTTGATTGTATATTGTGTGTGGAAATGATCTGCTTTACCATTTGTTTATTTTAGTCTTTTGTCCATTCCTTTATCTACTGGAGTCCTGAGGTCTTCTGTGTCTGAAAGTAATCTCTCCAATACAGCAAATGTAGCGGTTTCTAATAAAGACAAAATCCAAGGACAAGATGGTGAGAGATCTGACATTTGTAACGGAGCATTGTCCTGCATAAAATGATGGTTTCTTGAAAGATGCAGACTTTTTCCTGTACCGCTGCTTGATGAAAGTGTCTTCTAAAAACTGTCAGTAAGAAAATTACAAAACTACGATTTCTCGTTCGTCTTATTGGGGGACACAGAGACCATGGGTGTATGCTGCTGCCACTAGGAGGCTGACACTATGCACAAAAAAAGGTTAGCTCCTCCTCCGCAGTGTACACCCCACCGACCTGCAGGAAGTTCCTCAGTTTAGCTTAGTGTCAGTAGGAGGTGGACACGGGTCTTTTATTAGACCCATATCTACCTCGTCGTGCGTCGTTCCTTTACAGGTTTCGGAGGGATACGGAGTGAACAGTCACATCCGTACTCCCACAAAGAGACTATGAGTACGGCGTGTACTGCCACCCCGTATCCTCATAGGTCTCCGCGGCAGGACCAGGAGCCTCGCACAGGTGCGTGCCAGCTATACGGACGGTCCTTGCCCCCCGCCTCCCACCATCTCGCCTACCAGAGCCTGACGGTTGGACGAGGCGTGGATTCCATAAAGACAACAGACAGCGTGGGATTCTCAGGTACCTTTATTGTGGCCCCCGGCCTGGGTGAGTATGCGGTCTAGCGGTCCCCCGGCGTTTTCATCCTAAGGCGGTCGCCAGGGGACCACGGTAGGGCCTGCGCGCCCGCTTCTCCCCACGGTCGCCGCATCCATGAAGGCCCTTGTTCTTTCGGGCCTTGTTCTGCGCCCCCCCCCCCCCCCGTTTTTTCTTCATCCCGGCAGGGGTATACAGGGGTCGGGCTGTGGGAAGCAGGGACACGGCCCGGGGTTGCGGCCCGGTGTTGCGGCGCGTCTTTCGCGCCGACCCCCTGCTGACAGGCGGCCGGCGCTATTAATTTAGGCCCCGGCTTCATCTCGGGCCTACCGCTGCGTCGCGGCCACGCCCCCTGCCCCTTTCTTCTAAGCGGGCTTCTCTCCCGCCCGTCCTAGGCCTTCCCAGCCCCCTTGCCTCACACCAGCCTGCTATTGGACAGCGGGCGGTGCTAAGGGGATCTCTGCGGCGAGCTCCGCCCTTCTTCTCCCTCTGGCAGTGCGCCCTTTTCCTGGTGGTCGCCATCTTCTCAGCCTGCCAGCCGGACCTCATTCCCTGCCGGATTTCGGTCGCTGGGCCATTTTTTCAGCCGGATTGGCCTGGCCTCATCCTGCAGCCAGATCAGAGAGCGTCGCCCTTGGGGACACCGGACCGTGAGTAGCTCTGCACCTGCAGACTGACGCCCTTCTCTGCCTTCTGTCCCCCAACCGTCCCGCACTGCCTCTCTTTTCACTATGTCCAACGCTAAGTCTGATCGTACCCGCTCTGCGTCCAGCCCGACGCCGCTCAGGAGCCATCCATAGCCCCAGGGGCGAGTGAGCCCCCCCCATGCCGGGTTGGGCCTCCTCTCAATCACAGTCAGTGGCAGACCTCATCAAGGTGTCTCAGTCCCTAGTAGCCGCTCTGGACAAGTTGCCCTTGGGAGCTTCGGCGGGACCCAGCACGTCTCAGGACGTCTCATCTGAGCCAGCCAGCGGCAGTCGCAAGAGGCCCAGGCAGGACCTCCAGGCGGAGTCCTCCCCTCGTCCTACTTCACCCCATAGTCCCCAGCAGTCTCCCTCTCGGGCCTCCTCCCCCGAGTCAGGCGAAGCGCTTTCGGAATCGGAAGGGGTCTTAGAGCTGGATTCGGACCAGGATGCGAACATGAAGGTTACGGTGCAAAACCTCATTGCCGCGATTCACCATACCTTTGACATCGCTGACGCCCCTGCGAAATCCTCAGATCAGGAGGTTTCGTCCAGACGGGCGGAAACACCATCCAGGGTGTTTCCCTTCCATTCTGAGTTTGGAAAGATTTTTACAAAGGAGAGAGAAGATCTGACCAGACGCTTTCAAAGAGGAAAGCGTCTCGGCGTGCTGTACCTGTTTGCTAAAGAGCTCACGGACAACTGGGCCGCTTCTCCCTCGGTGGACCCTCCCGTGTCCAGACTTTCTAATAATACGGTCCTTCCGCTGTCAGGTGTGGCGTCGCTAAAAGATTCTAATGATAGGATCATAGAATCTCTAGCAAAATCTGCCTTCGAAGCGGCATCAGCAGCGGTATGTCCAGTCTTTGTTTCTTCTTGGGCAGCAAAGGCCATATCCACTTGGGCAGATGACCTTCGGCAGGGCATTCTGGATAAGGCACGACCAGAGCATTTGGCCGATCTCGCCAATCAGATTTCCCATGCGGGGGATTATCTGCTTTCTGCCTCCTTGGATGCCGCATCTTGCGCAGTTCAGGCGTCAAGTAACATCGTGGCAATCCGACGTACAATTTGGCTCAAGGCCTGGCAGGCGGACTTGTCCTCTAAAAAGTCTCTGACCAATCTGCCTTTTCAGGGAGTGCGTCTCTTCGGATCACAATTGGATCAGATTATTAAGGACGCTACCGGAGGTACGAGTTCTCTTCTCCCCTCCAAGCCTCGCAGACCTCCTCCAAGGCGTCAGTTTCGTCCCTTTCGGACTTTCCGCCGTTTCAATACGGCGGAAAACCCTTCCAACCAGCAAAGGCCACAGGCACGTCAGGAAAGAAAGAAGGTTTCCTTCAGGCCCACTCTGTCCTGGCGGTCCCACTCTTCCCAGGGAAGACCGTCCAGATCTAGATCTGGACGGTCTACGTCCGCATGACTACCATCGGTCTCCCGTGGGTCCCTTCCAATTGGGAGGTCGACTTCTCTTCTTCAGCGACGTCTGGCTCGCATCAGTAGAGGACGCTTGGGTCAGAGAGGTTGTATCAACAGGATACAAAAGAGAGTTCATTTCTCTTCCACGGGATCGTTTCTTACAATCCCGTCCGCCGAGGGATCCGGCCTTGGTCCCGGGGTTCGGTTCGGCCATCGCCTCTCTTCTCAGTTCCGGAGTGATTGTGCCCGTTCCCGAATCGGAACGCTTCACAGGGTTTTATTCAAACCTGTTTGTGGTGCCGAAAAAGGACGGGACAGTTCGACCCATCTTGGATCTCAAGTTACTCAACAAGAGAGTTCGCCTTCGCCACTTCCGGATGGAGTCAGTTCGCTCGGTAATTGCTTCCATGGAGGAGCAGGAATTCGTGGGTTCCATAGACATCCAAGATGCCTATCTACATGTGCCCATATTTCCCGGACATCAGAAGTTCCTGCGGTTTGCGATTCTTCACGAACATTACCAGTTCGTTGCGCTTCCTTTCGGGCTCGCCACCGCTCCCAGAGTCTTCACGAAGATTATGGCGGCGTTGATGGCCTTGTTGAGGATCAGAGGTCTCGTTCTTTTTCCGTACCTCGACGATATCCTGATCAAGGCCCCCTCCTTTCAACAGGCCCGCCTAAGTGTGGCGATCGTTCTAGACTCCCTGTCCAGTTTTGGGTGGATCGTCAACCGGGAAAAGTCCTGTCTGGTCCCTACTCAATGCCTTGTGTTTCTGGGCCTTCTGTTCGACACTCGTCGGTCAAGGGTATTTCTCCCACAAGACAAGATTCTTTCCCTGCAGCAGGGCGTGCGATCATTACAGATCACACGATTTCCATCCCTCAGGACAGCCATGAGGGTCCTAGGGAAGATGGTGGCGGCGATAGAGGCAGTTCCCTTTGCCCAATTTCACGCCAGGCCACTCCTGCAGGCCATTTTGTCCAGGTGGAACAGGTCGGCTCTGTCTCTGGATCGTCCGGTTCGCCTTTCCTGCCGGATCAGGCGGTCTCTCAACTGGTGGTTGACGTCTCCCCTCATTCTCTTGGGGCGGTCTTTTCTTCACGTTCTCTGGCAGATTGTCACTACGGACGCCAGCCTCATCGGCTGGGATGCAGTGTTCCGCAATCACACTGTTCAGGGTCGATGGTCGACTCAGGAATCAGCTCTGCAGATCAATGTCCTAGAGATCCATCTAGCTCTCGTCCACTGGGAAAAGCGCCTCAAGGGCCTGCCTGTCAGGATTCAGACAGACAATGCCACAGCGGTGGCGTATATCAACCGCCAAGGGGGGACACGGAGTGTCTCAGCCCTGGCGGAAGTGTCCAGAATTCTTCAATGGGCAGAGACCTTTGTTCCAACGATTTCCGCGGTTCACATTCCCGGCGTGGACAACTCGGCCGCCGATTTCCTCAGCCGCGAGGGTCTCCCGGCAGGGGAATGGTCCCTACATCCGGAGGTGTTTCATCTGCTCTGCCGTCGGTGGGGAACCCCGGATGTACACCTCATGGCATCTCGCCTCAACAGGAAAGTCCCACAATTCGTGTCCAGGTCTCGGGACCCTCTGGCAGTGGGCGCCGACGCTCTGGCCGTCCCTTGGTCACAGTTCGTGCTCCCCTACCTGTTCCCTCCTCTGCCTCTTCTTCCCAAGTTGTTGAAGAAAATCAAAGCAGAGGGGATTCCAGTCATCCTCATCGCCCCGAATTGGTCCAGAAGGTCTTGATTCGCAGACATTGTCAACCTTCTCGAGGACGCCCCTGGAAGCTTCCCGACGGGCAGATCTGCTGTCTCAAGGCCCAATTTGCCACCCCAATTCTCGGTCGCTCAATTTAACGGCGTGGCTGTTGAGACCGAGGTTTTGAGACGGGCAGGATTCTCTGATCGGGTAATTCATACCATGATCCGCGCCAGAAAGCCGCCTTCTTCGAAGATCTATTACCGTACTTGGAAAGCCTATTTCTCCTGGTGTGAGGCCAATGACATCGCGCCCTTGGTTTTTTCGCTCCCTTCTATTCTGGCGTTTCTTCAGGCAGGGCTGGATGCGGGGCTTGCTCTCAGTTCCTTGAAGGGTCAAGTTTCGGCACTGTCCATTTTATTTCAGAAAACGCTGGCCTCCCGGCCCCAGGTCAAAACCTTCCTCCAGGGTGTGGCTCACACGGTTCCTCCGTACCGAGCTCCTGTGGATCCTTGGGATCTTAATTTGGTTCTTCAGGTTCCGCAGGGTCCTCCTTTTGAACCTCTCAGGGACGTTTCTCTTTCCCTCCTTTCTTGGAAAGTGGCCTTTCTGGTGGCCATTACCTCCATCCGGCGCGTGTCGGAATTAGCGGTACTTTCTTGCCGCTCTCCTTTTTTGGTCCTTCATCAGGACAAGGTAGTTCTGCGGCCTCTGCCCTCTTTTGTTCCGAAGGTGGAATCTTCGTTTCACCTCAATGAGGACATTGTTCTGCCATTCTTCTGCCCGAGCCCAGCTCACCCTCGGGAGCGGTCTTTGAACAAGCTGGACCTAGTCAGGGCATTGAGAGTCTATCTAGCCCGGACGACTTCCTTGCGGAAGTCAGACTCTCTGTTCATCTCCCAGCCTCAAAGGCCACTATTGCGCGCTGGATCAGATCGGCAATTTTGGAGGCATACCGGGTCAAGCATCGAGTGGCCCCTCCAGGGATCAGAGCGCACTCTACCCGGGCGGTGGGTGCCTCCTGGGCGGTGCGCCACAGAGCTTCCGCGCTGCAGCTTTGCAAGGCTGCAACGTGGTCATCGGTTCACACCTTTGTGAAATTCTACAGGGTCCACACCTACGCTTCGGCGGACGCCAGCCTAGGTAGAAGGATTCTGCAGGCTGCGGTGGCGAGTCCACTGGCCTGATGGAAGTTTGTTTCCCACCCCAGGGACTGCTTTGGGACGTCCCATGGTCTCTGTGTCCCCCAATAAGGCGAACGAGAAAACAGGATTTTTTGGGTTGCTTACCGTAAAATCTGTTTCTCGGAGCCTTGATTGGGGGACACAGCACCCTCCCATGTTCTACAACTCCTGTTCTTATGTTTGTCGGTTTGTTACAGTTGAGTTGTTTGTTCTGTTTTCAATCTATTCTGTTACTTCTCCTACTGCTTTCTCACTAACTGAGGAACTTCCTGCAGGTCGGTGGGGTGTACACTGCGGAGGAGGAGCTAACCTTTTTTTGTGCATAGTGTCAGCCTCCTAGTGGCAGCAGCATACACCCATGGTCTCTGTGTCCCCCAATGAAGGCTCCGAGAAACAGATTTTACGGTAAGCAACCCAAAAAATCCTGTTTTCTCTTTTTAATAGATATTGTTATAAGGAAAAAGTGGCCAAAATGAAAGGTGCTGTCCTACTAGGACAACCCTTTCTTGATCTGAAAGTTTTCTCCCATGCCGGCGCTGTTCCTGTGGTGTCGACACTCGCAGTTCTGAGGTTATCATGTGGTTATGACACGTGAGTCCTGCACCCAATCAGCGCTGGCGTTGTTGTCCCCTGCTTCTGACGTATACGTAATAAAGAGGAAGTGAGCGCCAGCTCTGATTGGGTGCAGAGGACAATGACGCCAGCACTGATTGGGCTCAAGACTCGTGTCATAAAAACCACACATGAGCCAAAGGAACGCCAGCACCAGAGGGGAGTATAAGAGGTTTTTATTTTTACGAAGGCAAACATTCAGGTCGAGAAGGGGTGGTTCAAGTAGTGGACAACCCCTTTGAAAAAAAAATTTAAAATTAAAAAAAATTGTAACACAAAATCTGATTTAAACATTGTCATTTTCTGGAGGCACATTTCCTTTAAGTGACTGCCAATAATTAGTCTTTTAACGGCCACGGTAGCAAACTTTAAATCATTTTTTTTTTCTTTTTTTAAGGCCCTAAAAGTCAACAAGAAGATAAGAAGCAGCAGAAATCGCCAAACATTGCTAAAAGGGTAACAAGCCATGCAAAACGTTTGATGTATTAGGGTTTGCTCACACAGCCGTATACTCTTTCATGCAAGAGAATCGGACCTATTATGCTAGTGACACTTGGATCATGCTGACAGAGTTTGAACCGGGTGTCATATTGGTGTGATCCAGTTGTCTCACATGAGAAAATCACCGCACAGGTGCGAAGGCAAAGAACTTAATTTGTCCAAGATGTCTGTGCACATACATCGGACTGCACTTGATATCTTGTGTGCAGTCTGATGTTTCACACGCATCCATAGACTTGTATGGCTTCGTGTGATCCGCTCATCCAAGGTACGCACAGTATGCTTAGATTGTTTGTTTGGTTTTCTCATGCCGAATCTGCATGAGAAAATAATCGCAGATCTGCACTGCCTCATTGTATAACAATGGGCCAAGTGCTATTAAAACATTGGATAGCACTCGGCCGTGTTAAAAGCCAGTGTGAACGTACCTTTAAATTGCATGTCATTTGCATTTTTTTTCTCAATTTCTTAAAGTTCAGGGAATTCTTAAATTTTTTTTCTTCACCTTTTTCAAAAAGCCAGCATTTCTTTTAATTTTTCTGTCTACAGAGACTTATGAGGACTTGCTTTGTACAGGCCGTTTTTGAATGACCTCATCACAGAGGGAAGGAGCTCCCCCTGTTCTCCCATCGGTACGATGCGATCGCATTGTCGATGGTCTCCATGGTGACCCCAGGCCCAAAGATGACTGTGGGGTCACCCAGGGACAGTGACCTGTCAGCTCTCGCTCAGAGGAGTAGCTGACACGCCTCCTCCCTGCATGTCAGATGCTGCTCTAATGTTCTGCAGTGCAAAAGCATTGCAGAGTATCAGATCAGCGATCTGTCAAGATACAGTTGATGTGCCATCCTGGGACAATGGAAATAAAAATTGTAAAAATATTTAAAAAGAACCCATAAAATAAAGAACAAAAAATAAAAAAGTATTAATCCACTAAATAAATAAAATGTATGTATAAATAAAAAAAAAATAGTACACATTTAGTGTCGAAAGGTCCGGAATGACCCAGCCTATAGAACTGTCTCACTAGTTAACACCTTCAGTGAACACTGTTAAAAAAATAAACAAGGCAAAAATCTTTGCTTAATAATCATACCGCCAAACAAAAAGTGGAATAAAACGCAATAAAAAAGACCAATGTAAGCAAAAATTTTTCTCCCACAAAAATCAAGCTGCCAAGTGGAAAAGTAAGAAAAATAATTGCAAAGAGAGGCGCAATGAGTGTACCTGTGTTAAAATTACATTCCTAACTGAATCGACAGGGTGCTCACCTTTCAGGGTTGGGCCACCCTTGCACAGCCACGGTGTGAACATGAATGGTAGTTGGGGAGCGTGTCCTCGCAGCCCAGAAGGACACTGCACGTAGCTGTCAGCAACCTCCGCTCTCCTGGTCAGTCCATCTCTCATTGGCTTCCGGACGTGGTGTTGAAACCGATTCGAGCCGTAACTGGACACCAAGGGTCCCAGAGCTTCCCAGCACCGCCCAGCAAACGCAGTTTCTCCCACAAACAGCTGCCCTCCAAGCTGCTACTGCCGCTGATCCTCAGAGGAAAATTCAGTATGAAGCAACAAAAAAAGCGGTCTATAGGAGCGCTAAAGGAGAGGCAGAAACCAGAAAAAAGGGTATAAAACTCAGCTTTTATTCTTCCTCCAATACCCACTAGTGGTTATTGGAGGAAGAATAAAAGCTGAGTTTTATACCCTTTTTTTCTGGTTTCTGCCTCTCCTTTAGCGCTCCTATAGACCACTTTTTTTGTTGCTTCAAGTGGAAAAGTAAGTTATAGCTCTCAGAATAAAGCAAAGCAAAACTAATTATTTTTTCTATAAAAGTTTTTGTGCAAAAAGCGCCAAAACATAAAAAAATATAAATGTGGTATCGCTATAATCGTACTGACATGAAGAATAAAGTTGCCTTATTGATTTTACCACACGCGGAATGGCATAAAAAACACCCCAAAAATAATTCCTGAATTGCTGGTTTTTGTTCATTCTGCCTTCCAAAAATCGGAATAGAAAGCGATTAAGAAATATCATGAGCCCAAAAATGGTACCAATAAAAACTTGTCCCATAAGAAAACAAACCATCCTATGACTGTCAGCTATAATTTTTCCATATTTTGTCCATCAAAATATGGCAATGCAAAAACTAGTTTTTGCATTAAAAAGCATCCTTTAGTCGAACAGCAGCCAAACATGAAAAATGCTATAAATCTGGTATCGCTGTAATCGCATCGGCCTGAAGAATAAAGCTTATAATCGCTTATACTGTGTGAGGAACAGCTTAGAAAATACATAAAACCAGTTCTTCGTTGGCTGTTGATTTGCTCATTCTGCCTCCCAGATTGCAGTGAGGCTCGGCGCATATTTATCCTGCGCTCTACAAAGCAGGACATCGCTGAACAGAGGCCAGACGGAGTTCAGAGTAACTCTGCTGCCGTATTAGTGAACGGATCCCTGGGGGAGGGGGGTGGGTCTCATCTGAATCACTTCATTCGGAGATTTAGGTGTAAACCCTGATGCAAGTCCTTGCTCGGGTACATAATCTGTTAATGGAAATATAGGGGGCTTCCTTGTTACTGGTAGTACAAAGCCTCTGGAAAAGCGCTATAGCTCCTTTCCCCCAAAACAAATTCAGGAAGTTCTGTGCTCCCAAATTCAAATGCCCCTCTCCCTTCTGAGCCCCACAGTCTGCCTAAACCACAGTTAGCGTCTACATGATTGGTATTTCTGTAGCGATGACAGCCCACCTAATGCCGTCAACCACGTACTGGACACCGCAGTGGCAGTTCTCAATTTTCACTCAGCAACATCAACTGCTGCTTGCTTCTGGAAAACACCCATGGAGTCAAAATAGTCACTACAAATGTAGTTAAATTACAAAATTTCCAAAATGTCACTTAGGGGGAATTCTGCTCTCCTAGCTCTGTATATGGAGTCCGCACCTATTCTAGCAAAACACTCTACTAGGAAAATAGCTCTCCATACCTCCTGAGTCTCACCGTATCGATAAGCAATACTATGCAGCCACATATGGGGTGCACATTCAACAGAAACTGTGGGACAAATTTTGGTGTCATTTTCACCCATTTTTCAGTGTGAAAATGTAAAATCTGGGGCTAAAAAAAATTTTGCTGCTAAAAATCTAATTATTTTTTCTTAACTGCGCAATAGTCTAAAATTCTGTGATACACATGTGGTGCCAATGTGATCAATGCTCCCAGAGATTAATTCTTTGAGTGATACAGTTTGTAAAATTAGGTCTCTTTTTGGGGGGGGTTCTCCTATTTTGGCACCTCACGGGCTCTACTAGAGTGACATGGCACCCTCGAACCAGTTAAGGTTACGCAAAGTCTGAACTCCAGTATAGTTGTTCTTCATTTGTGAGCTTTGCACTGTGCCTCAAAAGTAGTTTTTGGCCACATATGAGGTATTGCTGTACACAGGAGAAATTGCACAACACATTTTAGGGGCCATTTTGCCCTGTTAACCTTGTGAAATTAAAAAGTTTGAGGCTAAAAACTTTGAGGAATTTTTTTTTTTACTTTATATTAATGGCTCAAACTTCTGTGAAGCACCTGGGGGATTAATGGTGCTCACTACACATATAGATAAGTTCCCTGAGGGGTCTACTTTCCAAAGTGGTCACTTGTGAGTGATTTCCACTGTTTAGGCACATCAGGGGCTCTCCAAATGCGACATGGCATCCACTAGTTATTCCAGCAAATTTTACATTCAAAAAGTCAAATGGCGCTCCTTCCCTTCCGAGCCCTGCCTTGCACCCAAGCAGTGGTTTTCTTCTTTCCCCACACATTGGTTATAAGCGTACTGAGGAGAAATTGGACAACAAATTTTGGGGTTCATTTTTTCACGTTACCCTTGTGAAAATAAAAAAAAAATGGGTCTAAAGTAAAAATTTTATTGAAATAAAAGAAAGTTCACTTTTTTTTCCTTAACACTAGGACTACTGGACTCGTGACCCCGCCTAGAACTACTGAAAGGAGTCATTTTGACTCCTTGCTTGTTTTCGTTTATTTTTAGAGTTTCATTTGTGGTTATTTATTAATAATTATATTTTTTGTAATGTATTATTATTGTGAGATCCAACAGTAATGCTTTTGTTTGTTTTTTTTCTGCTTTTCTTATTTTTCTACAGAAAATAACAATAATTATAATAGACGTTTTTCAAACATTTTTTTTTATTCAAGTGCACACATATAAACAACAACTGAAGAACAAAAAGCAGAGAAAATGTAGGTGGAGGAGCATAAAAATGAAAATATGGCGCAGAATTCACCTTCTAAACATTTGGTGTTTCGCATTTTAGGCATTGCCTTTGATTTATGGCAGTACATTGCCCACACAAAGACTTACCACAAGTCTTACAATTGCCGACAGATCTATTTTTCTTGCACTTTTCTTTGATCTGGCAAAATTTTGTTTGAACCATCACTTCTGAGCATGTAGAAACTTGGGACGTGGAACCCTTTTCCCTATCTGTGACATAAGGACCACTCAACTCTCTCACAAGCATTTGCAAAAATGCCTTGCGTGACATTTTTTGGTACAGGTACAGAGCGGAGTTTCATACCTGAAGCTCCGCTCCGAACCCCGGGCTGGAGCCGCTGTCTGGGACGGAGCCGTGCTCGCGCGTAAGCAAGCGCTGCTCTGTCCCTGACAGCGGCTCCAGCCCGGGGTTCGGAGCGGAGCTTCAGGCATGAGCGGGCAGGTACGGCCTGTATTGCGGCAAGAATATCCAGATGGCTATTCAGCCAGAATTCTGCTAGTGTGCACAGGCCCTAACTCAGTGTGTGGAAGAACAAGTAAATACACATAACTACTTACCTTCTGGATTTGTTCCTTCTGAGTCTTCAGATTCACTTGATATGTTCTGAGGAATGAAATCTTCATCACTGTCAGAATCAAATACATGTTCCTGCAATTTGGATTCGGATTCATCCTCCGGTATGGATTGCAAAGTAGCCAGAATATCCTGAGGCTTTATCAAACGTCTTCTCTCCATATTCCTCACAAATTCCATAATTCTATATAGTTCCCTGCTGAAAAATAGAAATGAAATGAAAACTAAAAGAAATAATAACTGTTCTGCCACCTTCAAAAGTAGGTGGGCTGAATCAGTTGACAGACAGCTAAACTATTTCATAACAATTCATACCTGTATGAGTCTTCAGTGCTCCTATGTCTGCGTCTGTTCTCTTTGTCTCTTCAGCTGAACTGAAAGTAAAGTTACTATCCAGAATACTGTCTCCTGCTAGGACCTTAGAAAAACACCACCCTTCATTAGCATAAGATAAGAGCCTAGAGTAAACAAGCTATTTTGTTCAGCATTACACAGTAATACAAGCAGGTAAAACACAAGGAAATGTGAAAAGTTGACATGTAAATTGAACTACATCTATATGAACATCAGGGTAAATAAGACAGAGTGAAAAAATTATGCACAAAACTTTATAGCAACATTTAGTGACAAAAGGACCTCAAAATATAGTAGGGAGTCAAAATGACTCCCTTCAGTAGTTCTTGGTAAATTTTGAAAAAAACGCGCAAATTTTTCACCAAAATTATTTATTCTCACAAAATCTTTTTTCACATCATATTTGAGGAAAAGTCACCGAGTTTCAAGCCGGAATTCTGAAAAATGTAGTCACAGAAGAGAAATAAAAAACGAAAGGAGTCAAAATGACTCCATCAGTAGTTCTAGTGTTTTCCATTAATTCCTGTGAAGCACCTGAAGGGTTAATACATTTCTTGAATGTGGTTTTGAACATCTTGAGGGGTGGAGTTTTTAGAATAGGGTCATGTTTGGGTATTTTCTGTCATCTAGGCCCCTCAAAATCACTTAAAATGTGATGTGGTCCCTAAAAAAAAAAAAAAAAAAAAGAAAATGGTTTTGTAAATTTTGTTGTAAAAATGAGAAATCGCTGGTCAACTTTTAACCCTTCTAACTTCCTAATAAAAATTGTTTTAAAAATTGTGCTGATGTAAAGTAGACATGAGGGAAATGTTGTTAACTATTTTGTGTGACATCACTCTCTGATTTAAGGGCATAAAACGAAAAGTTTAAAATTGCAAAATTTTCCAACTTTTGCTAAATTTTCGATATTTTTACAATCAAATGCAAGTCCTATCAAACAAATTTCACCACTATCATGAAGTACAATATGTCAGGGGAAAGTAATCCCAGAATCAGTGGGATACATTCAAGCGTTTCAGAGTTATTATCTTACCACATTAAGTGACAGTTGTCAGAATTGTAAAAATTGGCCAGGTCAGGAAGGTGAAAACAGGCTTCAGGGTTAAAGGGGTGGACCCAAGGCAATGATTTTTCTCCTAAGTTCCTATCTATTTAGTCCCATAATTCTGAATTATTTTCTAATATGCTTGCTTACCGTTCCCCACATAAATTATCTCACAGCTATTGAGGCCTTATAAAAGAGTAGATATTTGATAATGACAAAATGAGGGCTACTCTGCTAAGATATGAGAAATGGCGTAGTGTTGGGGTAAGTGTGGCATCTTAGTTGCTAGTGTCTGCAACTTCTGGGACTGAGTGTTGATTAGGGATGATCGAATAGCTTCGGATAACTCCTTATCCGAATAGCTATAGTGAATACTGAATAGCTGCCTCGGTAATACTAATACCTGGAGCGTCCCCGATAATCAGCTGTTCAGCGCCGCAGCTGCATGTGTCATGCATGGTGAGCGCAACAAACAGGCTCTCCATGAATGTATTGTGACTGTCACACAGCTGCGGTGTCGAACAGCTGATTATCGGGAGCTGCAGGTATCCGGGTTTCCGATGCAGCTATTCGGTAAGCTCTAGATATTCGGATAAGGAGTTATCCAAAGCTATTAGCTATTATCCCTAGTGTTGATGAAAAGACGTTACAGGCCATACCTTGATCAGTATACATAGCTGCTTATATGAATTCATCTAGAATGATTGGTTTACCTTCAATTTCCATTGCAATTAATTTGTTGTGTTCATTCATAGGCTCCAGGAGGACTACCACAAAGTCAGAAAGGTGACTGTTACGATCACTGGCACTCACTACATAATGGAAATTCATAATTTAATATTTATTAATAGCTGTGAATATCAATCAGAACATCATTTATAAATATTTGTTTGCTATGTATTTAACATGCACTAAAATTTGTGGATAAATGTAAAAACCAATTGTTTAACAGAAGAATCCATGTCTTGCAAAGTACTAAGTAATAGAATTAGTAATACTGCTTTGTCGCATGCTTACTTTGTCTATAAATGCTATTTGAATTTGTGGCTCTTAAAACCTAGGTACTATAACCAAGCTTAGTCGCAGACGGGTGTCCTGCAAGGACTTGGGTAGCCCTGATTGTGATGGATGGCTGTGGCAGAGAAAAGAAAATGTTAGCTTCATGTCCCAAAAGTGGAAACGTTGCTGGTGTGTTCTTAAGAAAGATCGATTATACTGGTACAGCTCGCCACAGGTATACACTGCACTGAGTAGATGAATACTTTGTAGTTATGTAGCTTTAGTCACTATTAAAACTCATTGACCATTCGAAGAACCGTTATTTTGATGTTTGAAAGCCATTTATGTGCATGTATGTTTTGTGTCTGTTTTTCTCCCTTTGTGCTGATCACATACAGTAACAACCGGCCAACTATCTATATATATAAAATTGAGTGTGTATCACCAACCAATCACGAAGCATCTTTCATTTCACCAGAGCCGTTTAACCCCTTTCCTACATTAGACGTACTCTTCCGTCCTTGTGACCTGGGACCTAAGGGCCCCGTCACACATAGCGATCTCGCTAGCGAGATCGCTGCTGAGTCACAAGTTTTGTGACGTAACAGCGATCTCACCAGCGAGATCGCTGTGTGTGACAGCGATCAGCGACCGGCCCCCCTGCCTGTATAGCTGATTGCTGTTGGAAAGCCCTGAACATTTTTTTGGTCGCTGGTCTCCCGCTGGCCAGCACGCATCGCTGCATGTGACAGGCGGGTCACCAGCGATCAGCTGGTAACTAAGGTCAACGCAGGGTTTCTAAGCATGGTGCTGTACTTAGAAACCCTCTGTGTACCTTAGTTACCAACGTGCTGATGCAGGTAGCTGGTAACTAAGGTACACATCAGGTTTCTAAGAGACGCACGTCCCTTAGAAACCCGATGTGTACCTTAGTTACCAGCTCCCTGCATCAGCGCGCTGGTAACTAAAGTACACAGCGACGCCGCGCGTCTGACAGCTCACCAGCGATCATGTAGCGACTCACCAGCGATCCTGACACGTTGATATCGTTGTCGGGATCGCTGGTGAGTCACTATGTGTGACGGGGCCCTAAGTCCCAAGGACAGAATAGTACATTGTAGCGATCAGAGGCGCCCCACGTGGGGAGCGCCGCTGATCGCGGCTGGGTGTCAGCTTCATATCACAGCTGACACCTGATACTATGTGTCAGGGGCGGTCACGGACCGCCCCCGGCACATTAACCCCTGGCACACTGCAGAGCGCAGGCATGAGGAAGCCTGTGCAGCGCCTGTGTCAGATCAGCGATCTGTCACATGACAGTGATGTTCCCCCTGGGTGTAATAAAGTTTAAAAAAAAAAAAAAAAGTGTAAAAATAATTTAGAAAAAAAATCGCCAAATAAATAAAAAAAAAAAATATTCCCTAATAAATTCATTTTTTCAAAATAAAAAGAAAACAATAAAAGTACACATATTTGGTATCGCCGCGTCCGTAACGACCCGCCCTATAAAACTGTCCCATTAGTTAACCCCTTTAGCGAATCCCTTAAAAAATAAAAAACAAAGCAAAAAATAATGCTTTTTTTCCATTCTACATGACGGCACCACGAGAGAGGGGATCCGCCCTTCTTAGGAACAGGAAAACCTACAGATACAAAAGGGCGGCACCACTCCCACGCATCAGTTGGATTACAGAGTATAAAAGAGGACCTCCAAGGTTAATGCATAATTATATGTACAACAATATCAACACTTAAATCTTTATCACCCGTGGATATGTACAAAGGGAAGACGTGCACACCCAAATTAACTAAGGGAAGGGAATCTATGGGTGCTGTCATGGACTCCGAAAAATACAGTTAACCGGTGAGTAACTAAGACTTTTCCATTCTACATGACGGCACCACGAGAGAGGGGATCCGCCCTATGAGGACAGGAAACCTTCAAGATAAAAGGGGGCGGCTCCTCTCTCCGCATCAGTTGGTTTCCTGTCCTCGACGGGGAACCCTCAAGATGAAAGCCTCTTTGAAGATTCCGAAGAAGAGGATGCCTGGACCGGGGTCGGGTGATTAATGGCAGGCATGGGTTTGCTACACCCGACGTCGGGTACCGGTAGTCGCCTCGGGGGCCATATATACCTATGTCCCCCCTGAGCGAAGACATGGCCACAGCCGGTGGGGCAGATGCCCAGGCGAAGCGGGGTACCTTGGCGGTGGACCCTCCAAGATGTCAGCACACAAAGAAGGTCCAGGAAGGCCACTCCTCTGTTCCCTCCCTGTTGACATACAGTGGCCATGCAGCCCAGGAGACACATCGGTGCCCGGGCAGAGAGCTCCTCGGAGGCCACAGACTGTGTACCCTCCCTGTTGGAGACCAGACACCGGACCCCGCAGCGGAAAATCCCGAGATCTGTAATTCTACAAGCAGAGAGCAGGAAGAACAGCGAGGAGTGAGAGTATACCTGCAGTCAGGTCAGAGGGATCCATCGCGCAGGTAAGGGGTGTCTGGGGGCCCGAAACAAGCAGGGCCCAAGCGCTCACCCGGCCCGGGTTTGTATGGCCGCACCGGGAGAGGCGCGCGTTGGGAGCGCGCATGATGGCCGATGAACCGGAAGTGGTTGCAGCGACCCGGAAGTAGAGCGGCGCGCACAGCACCGCGGGGCCTGGGAGAGGCAGAAGGTGTGCACGGTCCCGGGGGGGGCACGCAGAGGCATGACGCGCGCGCGCGTCCACACAGCAAGCGGGGCAGGTGCGAGACCAGGTGGTCTAAAAAAAAAAAAAAAAAAAAAAAAAATGCTATTTAAGATCGCCAGAAAAGGCGAGCAGGCGTCACAGCACCAATTTGGAGTGGAAGTGACTGCTTGCAGCCATAAGCAGCATAATAGAGAGCCCTTAGCCAGAGTAATTATGATAGCTCCCTTTTGGCCAAAAAGGCCGTGGTTCTATTGGCTAAAGGTACTGTCACACTTAGCGATGTACCAGCGATCCCGACCAGCGATATGACGCGGTCAGGATCGCTGGTACATCGCTAAGTGGTCGCTAGTGAGCTGCCACACAGGCAGATCTCACTAGCGACATCGCTGGGGACGGGGGTCGCTACTTACCTGTCACACCAGGCGATCCTGTGTCCTCCCGCCCGGCTCCACGCGTCGCTCGTCCTCACAGCAGGAAGCGCCACAGGAAGCTGACGACGAGAAACAGTCCTGAACGTTCTCGCGCAATCAGCGATAACCAGCGGGGGAGCCGGTCGTAGGTAAGTATCAGACATAGCGATATCGCTAGCGATATCGCTATAACGTCACTAGTTATAGCGATATTGCTAGCGATATCTCTTAGTGTGACATGCCCTTAAGAGTGATGTCAGTGACAGACCCATGGGTGCTCCCAGAGGACCACGACCTCCTAACACAGGGTCCCTTCAATCACCCTCCGAATTCCAGGCTGCATTTGACAGCCTGGAATTTGAAAGGTCACTGTTAGACAAGAAAGGCTTTTCAGCAAGGTTGATTGCCACCCTAATCAGTAGCAGAAAGCCAGTGACTACAAAAATATACGGGAGAATATGGAGAAAATTTTTGTCCACCTCAGGCCCAATACAGGAGGGGGAAGTACCTGTGAGGGCAGTGCTAGAGTTTCTACAAAGGGGTTTAGACTTGGGCTTAGCGGTCAGCACCCTGAAAGTACACGTTTCAGCCCTGGCAGCATTATTCAACTATGACCTGGCAAGCGATAGATGGGTTGCCAGATTTATCCGGGCCTGTACTAGAGCTGACTCTGTCCCATCTCCTAAACCTCCTCCCTGGGATGTAAATTTAGTCCTATCATCCCTAACGGAAAGTCCATTTGAACCGATAAACGCAACATCAGATAAAGTGTTAACTTTAAAAACAGCCTTGTTAGTGGCACTCACATCGGCACGTAGGGTTGGGGACTTACAAGCACTATCAGCAGACCCGCCATTCACTCAGGTTATGGACGATAGAGTCGTGTTAAGATTAGATCCAGCATACCTCCCTAAGGTAGTGTCGAAATTCCACAGAGCTCAGGAAATAATCTTGCCATCCTTTTGTCCTAACCCCGGTAACAAAAAGGAAGAGAGATTACATTGCTTAGACGTTAGGAAATGTATCCTGCAGTATTTAGAGGTGACAAAACCATGGAGGAAACAGAGGGCCTTATTTGTCTCATATCAGGGGGCAAGGAAAGGCCTTAAAGCCTCTAAGCAAACTATAGCCAGATGGGTGAGAGAAGCCATCATACTAGCATATAGTAGTGCAGGCAGGGCTGTTCCAGAGGGCCTAAAAGCCCACTCCACGAGGGCCATGGCAACGTCCTGGGCGGAGAGAGCGGACGCCTCCATCGACCAAATCTGTAAGGCGGCCACTTGGTCCTCTCCATCTACCTTTTTCAGACATTACAGATTAGACCTATCTGCTGCCTCTGATCTCACATTTGGGAGAAGAGTGTTACAGGCAGTAATCCCCCCCCTAAAAGAGAATACAAATCTCTGTAACTCTCTCGTGGTGCCGTCATGTAGAATGGAAAAACACGGGTATTACGTACCTGGTAATGTGTTTTTTCATGAGACATGACGGCACCCTTATATTCCCGCCCTATTTTGATCACGTCATTAGTTGGGTGTTTCGTTAGTATTATACACTCCCTTGGTGTTGGAAATTTAGCAGTGTAAAATATGTATTAATTATGTGTGCACTAACCTGCGGAGTTCCTCTCGTGCTCTGTAAAACAACTGATGCGGAGAGAGGAGCCGCCCCCTTTTATCTTGAAGGTTTCCTGTCCTCGTAGGGCGGATCCCCTCTCTCGTGGTGCCGTCATGTCTCATGAAAAAACACATTACCAGGTACGTAATACCCGTGTATCATACCGCCGAACAAAGTGCAATAACGCGCGATCAAAAAGATGGATATAAATAACCATGGTACCGCTGAAAACGTCATCTTGTCCCGCAAGAAACGAGCCGCCACACAGCGTCATCAGTGAAAAAATAAAGCTATAGCTCGCAGAATAAAGCGATGCAAAAATGATTATTTTTATATAAAATTGTTTCTTTATCGCCTTATTGAGGGAAACCGATGACCATGGGTGTATGCTGCTGCTGCTGCTAGGAGGCTGACACTATGCAAAACAAGAAACTTAGCTCCTCCCCGGCAGTATACACCCACCGACAGGCACCAAGCACCTCAGTTTGTGCTTAGTGTCTGTAGGAGGCGGACCGGGATCTCCCCAGATCCGCATTTAATCCTTTTCTTTTCAGGTTTTTGTTGTTTTTTTTTAATGATTTCCCCTTTCTTTTTCAGATACAGCTCAGGAAACGGGATGTGAGTTCATCCTGCTTTTCCTATTAATGCGGCTGAGCGAGCAATGTGGTATCGCCCACATCGCAACTCTCAGGCCCGCAGGCAGGACCTTCCCCTATCACCCTTGGGTACTAGGGGCCATGGATGGACGGTCCTAGCCGATTCCCCTCCTCACCCCTCTCCCAGGACAGGGCTGAGAGGAAAATGGCGGTCGCCAGCGGTGACGTTTCCCCTGACACGGGGATTGGAGCCGTCTTCTGCACCATACGGCGGTGCGGGTACTGAGGATCACCTCTCCCAGCGACCTGCGTTCTATCGCGGGCCCCTGTGGTCAGCCTCTTCAGGGACATCAGGTATGTTTTTCTGAATGTTCCCTGCAGCCCTGCGCTCACATGCCAGTCTAGGACAGCAGAGTACCTCTCCTCCTTTTGAATTTCCCGCCCCTTGAACCAGCGCTCTGACAGGCGCGCGTCCCTCTTGTCGCGGGGGGTCCGGGGGGGGGCGCGCTCCCCGTCCTCATCAGCTACAGGGAGGGAGCGCTTTCAAGCCCGGGCGCGCCGTCGCTAGTGAAAGTGAGGGAGCACTTTCACTTTCATTTTCAAAAGTTCTTCCCTCTCCCTGCGCGCGCTTTCCCCGTGCGCTTTTTCAGCCTATCTCAGGGCTGCTTTCACTTCAGCCCTGTCACTGTCTTTGGCCGTCCCCCTCCCCTCTGGGGTCTCAGCCAATCGCGCCGTGCAGTGGCTTAGCCCCACCCACCGCCAGCGTTTCTTCCTGGATTGCCGATCTTCTTCCTCCTTCTCTCCGGACCTCGCCTGGGGGACACATCGCTTCTGATCCTCGGTAGGCTAGACGCTGACTATCCCTGGCACCTAACTTAGCTCCCCCCCCCCCCGCAGTTTCCTCAGGCTGTGTTTTTTCTGCCACTGAGACTTATGCACAACCCCGGCTCCAGACCCACCGCTACTCACTACGCCTGCGCGCGCTGTAAAAAGAAGTGGGCTTCGGGTCAGTCGTCTCCCCTCTGCCTCTCCTGCAGCCCTTCCACCATGTCGGCCCCTCAGGAGCACTCCGAACCCCGGGCGGAGACCACCCCACCCCCGGAGTGGGCCGTGGCGATGTCTCAGTCAGTTTCTGAGCTGACAAAGGTGTCTCAATCGCTGGTCCAGGTCTTAGAGCGGTTACCTCAGTTATCTGCTGTCACCTGTGCACCGACCGCCTCGCATGGTGAGTCGCCAGCACCGGACCGTGGCCCTCAGACGGACAGACCAAGTCGGGGCTCTAGGAAGCGGGTCCTGTCTGGCTCTTCCTCCGGTTTGCAGGGTCCCTCTGCTTCTCTCAGGCTACGCTCCTTGTCCCCCTCATCGGCAGACGATCCGGGGTCAGACGAGGATTCACTATCTGGATCAGACTCAAGAGGCGGACGACATAGCTAGAACTCGGGAGATGGTAGATAGTCTCATATTGGCTATATACCAAACACTCAAGATTAAGGAGGATAAGGCCCCCCCTCAGGAATGCTCTGTTTCCCTTAAGAAGGCAAGGCCTCCATCTCGAACCTTCCCTAATAAGGATTTCGACACTTCCTTAGCCAACCACTGGCAACATCCTGAGAAACGTTTCTCAGGCCGCAAGTACTTAGATGTACTTTATCCCTTTGATGCGGAGCTAGTCACGAAATGGACCAAAGCTCCCGAGGTAGATCCACCAGTTTCTCGTATTTCCTCTAAGACGGTCCTTTCCCTTCTGGACGGAGCTTCTCTCAAGGACTCATCAGACAGGCAAATAGAGTCGTTGGCTAAGTCTATCTTTGAGGCATCCGGTGCATCCCTATGCCCTATCTTCGCTTCCGCTTGGGTGGCGAAAGCCATTTCGGCTTGGGCAAAAATTCTGCGCAGGGGCGTTTCAGCGGCAGCTCCTCAAGACGAGCTGGCAGATTTAGCAGACCAAATTAATCACGCAGGCAAGTACCTTCTGGCCGCCTCCTTGGACGCGGCAGGGTGCGTTGCTAGAGCTAACAGCAACATTATGGCAATACGCCGCATTCTTTGGTTGAAGTCTTGGAATGCGGATACACCTCAAAGAGGTCACTCACCAACCTGGCATTTCACGGCACTAGGCTCTTTGGCGCCAAGCTGGATCAGTTAATCTCGGATGCCACGGGTGGAAAGAGCACTTCCCTTCCTCAGTCCCGTCCTAAGAGGTTCTTTAACAAGAGGGCTTCTCTGCCTTTTAGGTCCTTTCGCCCCTTCTCTCCCACAGACGGTTCATCCCAGCAGGACCGTAACACTGCTTCCAATGACCGGAGAAAGCCATCGTATAAGCCAGCCCCTCGCTGGAGATCCAGGGGTCAGCCTTCCAGGTCCTCAGGCGCTCGATCCGGAAGGTTTTCATCTAAGTGACGGGTCACCCCCACCTGGAAAGCTTTCCAGGGTGGGAGGCAGACTTTCCTTTTTCAAGGACGCGTGGCTATCCGTTGTCGACGCTTGGGTCAGGGAAATCATCACGTCCGGATACAAAATTGAGTTTTCTTCCCTCCCAAACAGTCGTTTCTGTCTGTCCCGATCCCCAAAACAGCGATCACAGGTTCCAGGGTTCCTTCAGGCCGTCTCCTCTCTCCTTTCCGCCGGGGTCATCGTTCCCGTTCCTACAAACGAGCGGTTTTTAGGGTTCTACTCGAATCTTTGTAGTCCCATAAAAGGACGGCTCACTTCGCCCAATTTTGGACCTCAAACGGCTCAATCGCCACGTGAAGATCCACCATTTCAAGATGGAGTCTCTGCGTTCGGTAATAGCCTCAATGGAGCCCGGAGAGTTTCTCTGCTCGGTGGATATACAGGATGCCTACCTCCACATCCCCATTTCTCGCCAGCATCATAGATACCTCCGCTTTGCGATTCAGAACAACCATTATCAGTTCGCGGCCCTTCCCTTCGGCCTAGCCTCCGCCCCTCGTGTCTTCACGAAGGTGATGGCAACAGTCATGGCCATCCTTCGATCCAGAGGGATCCTTATCATCCCTTACCTGGACGATCTTCTGATCAAGGGCTCGTCCCGACAAGACTGTCTTCACAGCCTTCACATAACCTTGGATGCCCTCGGACGCCTGGGATGGATAGTCAACAAGGACAAGTCCACTCTGTGCCCTACCCAGCGACTGACCTTTTTGGGCATGGAGTTCGATACGAATCTGGCCCGAGTGTTCTTACCGAGGGACAAGTTTTCAACCCTTCGCAAGGGGATCCAGTCCCTTCGGCGCTCGAGGGTCATGTCCCTTCGGTCCTGCATGAGAGTCCTGGGGAGGATGGTGGCCTCTATGGAAGCAGTGCCATTTGCACAATTCCACTCTCGCCCTCTCCAGCTGTTCCTCCTGTCAGTCTGGGACAAGACCTCGTTTTCTCTGGATCGCCCCATTCTTCTTCCGCTCAGTCAAACAATCGCTAACTTGGTGGACGTTGTCGACGTAATTTCTCCGCAGAAGATCCTTTCTCCCGCCTCGGTGGCAGGTCAGCACCACCGATGCCAGTCTCCTAGGATGGGGGGCGGTCTACTGTCAGAGAACGGCCCAAGGGCGTTGGAACGCCCAGGAGACTCTTCTGCCCATCAACCTTCTGGAGATCAGGGCAATCTTCCTCGCTCTCCTTCGTTGGCAACATCTTCTAGTAGGCAAGCCGGTCCGCATTCAGTCAGACAACGCCACGGCCGTGGCGTACATAAACCACCAGGGCGGTACTCGCAGCAGGCAGGTGATGTCGGAAGTGGCAAGGATACTTCGTTGGGCAGAGCGTCACGTGCCGGCGATTTCCGCCGTTCACATTCCAGGGGTGGAAAACTGGGCAGCCGACTTCTTGAGTCGCCAAGGGCTAGCGTCAGGCGAATGGTCCCTTCATCCCACAGTCTTCAGTCAGATATGCCAGCGCTGGGGCACCCCGGACGTCGATCTCATGGCCTCTCGGATGAACAACAAGGTTCCTCACTTTGTAGCCAGGTCCAGGGATCCATTAGCCGTCGGTTACGACGCCCTAGTACTCCCGTGGTCCCAGTTCCACCTACCTTACCTGTTCCCTCCGCTTGCCCTAATCCCAAGAGTGGTCAAAAAGATAAAGTCAGAGGGCATCCCGGTCATCTTAGTGGCTCCAGACTGGCCGAGACGACCTTGGTACGCGGAGCTGGTGAACATGCTCACGGACGTCCCCTGGAGGCTTCCAGACCGTCCAGATCTTCTCTCGCAAGGCCCCCTTTACCACCAGAGTTCTCATTCTCTCAGTTTAACGGCATGGCCGTTGAGGCCGCGATTCTGAAGGAATCAGGGTTTTCCAACCGGGTCATTCAGACCTTGATTAAGGCTCGGAAGCCTGCTTCTTCCCGCATTTACCATAGGTACTGGAAGGCCTTTTTTCTTTTTTCGCTGGTGTGACGAAAACGATGTTTTTCCACTATCGTTCTCAATTCCTTCCATTCTTGGTTTCCTCCAATCCGGCTTGGATGCGGGCCTATCCCTCAGTACTCTCAAAGGCCAGGTATCTGCCCTAGCAATCCTCTTCCAGACGGATCTGGCTTCCTTACCGCAAGTGAAGACCTTTCTCCAAGGAGTCGCCCATGTGGCTGCTCCTCATCGTTCTCCGATAGATCCATGGGATCTCAATCTTGTTCTTGGCGCTCTCCAGAAGGCGCCGTTCGAGTCGATTCAGGACATCCCTCTGTCTTTTCTTTCATGGAAGGTGGCTTTTCTGATCGCCATTACTTCCATCAGGAGAGTTTCTGAGCTGGCGGCCTTATCCTGTCGTTCTCCTTACCTTATCCTCCACCAAGATAAGGTTGTTCTCAGGCCAGTTCCTTCTTTCCTTCCGAAAGTGGTATCCCCCTTTCACATTAACGAAGATATCGTCCTTCCATCATTTTGTCCTGCGCCTGCTCATCCTCTGGAAAAGTCGCTCCACAAACTGGATGTAGTGAGAGCCTTGCGTGTTTACCTTGCCAGGACCGCTTCCTTTCGCCAATCTGATTCCTTGTTGGTCATTTCTGAGGGTCGCCGGAAAGGTCTTCCGGCCTCCAAGTCCACAATTGCTCGTTGGATTCGGTCTACCATCCTGGAAGCCTATCGTCTTCAGGAGAAACGGCCTCCTCCGGGGGTGAAAGCCCACTCCACCCGAGCTGTAGGGGCTTCTTGGGCTGTGCGACACCAGGCTTCGGCCTTAAAACTTTGCAGAGCCGCGACCTGGTCATCTTTGCACACCTTCGCGAGGTTCTACAGGGTTAATACCCAGGCCTCGTCTGATGCAGCTCTTGGTAGGAAGGTGCTGCAGGCGGCGGTGGCGCATCGACTGACCTAAGCCCTTCCTTATTTCGTTCCTTTATTGCTGTTCCCACCCTCGGGACTGCTTTGGAACGTCCCATGGTCATCTGTGCCCCCCAATAAGGCGATAAAGAGGGATTTTGGGTTCTTACCGTAAAATCTCTTTCTTGGAGCCTTCATTGGGGGACACAGCACCCGCCCTGTTTAATTAGTACCGTGTTGGGTCTGAGAGTCCCTTGTTGAGTTGGTACATATGTTTATGGTTTTGTTTGCTTCTCCTACTGCTTTTTTCACCAACTGAGGTGCTTGGTGCCTGTCGGTGGGTGTATACTGCCGGGGAGGAGCTAAGTTTCTTGTTTTGCATAGTGTCAGCCTCCTAGCAGCAGCAGCATACACCCATGGTCATCTGTGTCCCCAATGAAGGCTGCAAGAAAGAGATTTTACGGTAAGAACCCAAAATCCCTCTTTTCATTGCATAAAAGCACCAAAACATAAAAAAACTATATAAATGAGGTATCGCTGTAACCGTACTGACCCGAAGAATAAAACCGCCTTATCAATTTTACCACACGTGGAACGGTGTAAACGCACCCCCCAAAAGAAATTCATGAATTGCTGTTTTTTGTTCATTTTGCGATCAAAAAATGTCACGTGCCCGAAAATGGTACCAATAAAAACGTCAACTCGTGCCGGAAAAATGAAGACCTCACATGACTCGGGTCAAAATATGGAAAAATTATAGCTCTCAAAATGTGGTGATGCAAAAACTATTTTTACAATAAAAAGCGTCTTTTAGTGTATGACAGCTGGGAAATATAAAAACCCACCATAAATAGTAAATCAAACCCCCTTTATCACCCCCTAGTTAGGGAAAAATAAAATAAAAAAAATTTGTATTTATTTCCATTTTCCCATTAGGGTTAGGGGTGTGTTGGAGTTAGAATTGATGGGTTTCCACTGTTTTGGCACATCAGGGGCTTTCCAAACGCGACATGGCATCCGATCTCAATTCCAGCCAAAAAAGTCAAATGGCGCTGCTTCCCTTCCGAGCTCTGCCATGCGCCCAAATAGTGGATAACCCCCACATGTGGGGTATCAGCGTACTCAGGAGAAATTGAACAATATCTTTTGGGGTCCTGTTACCCTTGGGAAAACAAAAATTGGGGGTGAAAAGATCATTTTTGTGGAAAATATATGATTTTTTTTAATTGTACGGCTGTACGTTATAAACTTCTATGAAGCCCTTAGGGGTTCAAAGTGCTCACCACATATCTAGATAAGTTCCTTGGGGGGTCTAGTTCTCAAAATGGGGTCACTTGTGGGGGGTTTCCACTGTTTAGGCACATCAAGAGCTCTCCAAACGTGACATGGCATCCGATCTGAATTCCAGCCAATTTTGCAGTGAAAAAGTCAAACTGCGCTCCTTCCCTTCTGAGCTCTGCTATGCGCCCAAACAGTGGTTCCCCCCACATATCGGGTATAAGCGTACTCAGGACAAATTGCACAATAACTTTTGCAGTCCAATTTCTCCTGTTACCCTTGGTAAAATAAAAAAAATTGAACCTGAAGTAATTTTTTTTTGTGAAAAAAAGTTAAATGTTCATTTTCTCCCTCACCCATGACAGCACCACGGAGAGAGGGGGTCCGCCCATCAAGGACAGGAACTTACAGACAAAAGAGCGGCACCTCTCCTCCGCCCCCAGTTGGGTTCCTGTCCTTGACGGGTGAACCACGGCAGCAGGAGCGCAGTGCTTACCGGAAGGCGAAGATCCGGGACCGTCCCGTCCGCGGTCAGACAGCGGGGAGGCCCCTGTCGCGGCGGGGTCGGTTGCCGAAGCTGCCACCGCTGCAGCTGAGGGGCTGTCCAGGGTGAGCGGGCGGGGAGGACCGGGCCACCGCTCCGGGAGGAGTAGGGGCCGGGGGACGCCGGTATAGGGGCAGCGCCGGGTACAGAGGTGTACCAAGATGGCGCTGCCCCGGAAGTAGAAGGAGGAACTTCCGGGTCCCCGCGGTCGGCACATGCGCAGTGCGCACTCCCCGGGGGAGGCAGCGGTGCAGGCCGGGAAGACAGGTGACGCCATGGCGGCTTATTCAAATTTGGAACGCTGAAGCAGCCTCAGGGCTGGAAGCGTTCAGGCGCGATGGATAGCGACCAGCATGAGGAGCTACAGCAGCCTAAGCAGCAGCAGCAGCAACATAGGCAGCATCACCAGCACCGCCAAAAGGATAAAGACGGACGGGGGAGCCGGTCCAGTAGCCACTCCACGCAGCATTCAACTGCAAGGAGCAAGTCACCTGCCGTGGATCGCCCAGTGAGGGATTTGGATCCACTTCCAGAACCGGTACCTGCAACCGCGCATGGGGGGTAAGTGGATCTTCGTGAATGTTCCCCATTGTAATAGACTTCTTTCCCTTATCAGGGAAAGAAGAAAGAAAAAACCAAGAACAGGGAATGCCCCACCTGTAGGAAACCATTACCAACGCCCTGGGAGAAAAAATTGTGTGACTCCTGTATACAGGAGGTCCTCGGCGGTGAAACACCGGATCATGCCGCAGACCTAAGGGCGGTAATCCGCGCAGAAATTCAGAGTGCCCTTTCATCCAAAAAACGGGAAAGGAAAGGAAGGAAGGGGGACGTGGTAATAGAGTCCCAATCAGAGAGCTTATCGTTAGGGGAAGTCACCTCCCATACTGTAAATACCGACTCGTCATCCTCCGAAGAGGAGACGGAAGGTCGTCATTGTTTCCCCCTGGACAAAGTGGATGCCTTAGTAAAGGCGGTAAGAGCCACTATGGGGGTGGAAGACCCCCGGACGGATAGATCAGTCCAGGACATTATGTTCGGAGGACTGGGTCAAAAGAAACGGAGGGTATTTCCGTTAAATAAGAACGTCCAAGGCCTCATAGATAAAGAATGGGAAAAACCGGATAGGAAAAACTCTACGGTTCCTTCCATCAAAAGAAAGTACCCATTTGATGAGGAGGCATCCACATCGTGGGATAAGGCCCCCAAACTAGACGTGGCGGTAGCCAAAGCTTCAAGAAGGTTTGCACTCCCCTTTGAAGATATGGGTACCCTGAAAGACCCGTTAGATAAAAAAGCGGATACCTTACTTAAGGGCACCTGGGAATCAGCAGGGACAGAAGGGACAGGAGGTTCATCTTCGGTAACTCGTCCCGGGATAAAAAACCCGCCAAGTGACTGTGGGCCCAGGGTGGGAGGGAGACTAAGTTTTTTCCTCCCAGCCTGGGAGAAAATATCCAACAATCCCTGGCTGATAAATCTTGTAAGATCAGGATTAAGGATAAACTTTTATTCTCTCCCGCCGCAAAAATATATAATTACCCCGATAAGGTCGTCAAAAAACGAACAGGACGCCCTCGAAAAGGAGGTCCTGAGTATGTTGGACAAAAAAGTCCTACAGGAGGTTCCCCCACAGGAGAGAGGCAGGGGGTTCTACTCGCCTCTCTTCCTGGTAACCAAACCAGACGGCACCTTCCTCACCATCATAAATTTAAAAAGACTGAATTGCTATATCAAGAACGAAAAATTCAAGATGGAATCGATCAAATCGACCATCAAAATTCTCTTTCCGCAATGCTTTATGGTGGTCTTAAACCTCAGCGATGCCTACTACCATGTCCCCATTCACAAAGAATCCAGGCAATACCTCAGGCTAGCAGTCTCGATAGCAGGAGAAATAAGAGAATTCCAATACAAGGCCCTGCCATTTGGGATCTCAGTGGCTCCACGGGTCTTTACGAAATTGGTGGCAGAGATGATGGCTCACATAAGAGAACAGGATGTTCTGATAGTGCCTTATTTGGACGACTTTTTAATAGCGAGCAACTCAGGCCAGAAATGCACAGAACAGAGGGACAGAGTGATGAGCACTCTAAAAAACCTTGGGTGGCTTCTGAACCTGAAAAAGACAAGGCTGGAACCAAGGAGAGTCCAGGAGTTCCTAGGCCTGACACTGGATTCAAACATCCAAGTGTGTTACTTGCCAGATCACAAAAGGGACAGAATTATTCATATGGTACAAAAAGCGAGGCAAAACCCTTCTATGACACTAAGACGAGCAATGTCCCTGTTAGGGTCCCTCTCTGCATGCTTGCCGGCAGTCCAGTGGGCACAAATACACATGAGGGATCTGCAGTGGGATATCCTGACCAACCAGCGGGCCTTAGGAGACCACTTGGAACATCATATTACGCTAGTTTCAAAAACTATTCATTCCCTAGCCTGGTGGGAGGACAAAAACAACTTGTCCAAAGGGATCCCCTGGGAGGCCAAGATCACACATGTAATTACCACCGACGCCAGTCCTGTGGGATGGGGAGCACACATGGGCATCAGTGTGGCTCAAGGGGGATGGAGAAGTCAAGAACTAAAAGCCTCCTCGAATCAAAAAGAACTGCTAGCAGTAAATTATGCCTTGAGTCACTTTTTGCCAGCATTAAAGGGCCATCATGTCCGGATCATAGAATCATAGAATCATAGAATCGTAGAGTTGGAAGGGACCTCCTGGGCCATCTGGTCCAACCCCCTGCTCAAAGCAGGATTCGCTAAATCATCCCAGTCAGATGTCTGTCCAGCCTCTGTTTGAAGACTTCCATTGAAGGAGAACTCACCACTTCTCGTGGCAGCCTGTTCCACTCATTGATCACTCTAACTGTCAAAAAGTTTTTTCTAATATCTAATCTGTGTCTCTTCCCATTCAGTTTCATCCCATTGCTTCTAGTCTTTCCTTGTGCAAATGAGAATAAAGTTGATCCTTCTACAATGTGACAGCCCTTTAGATATTTGTAGACAGCTATTAAGTCTCCTCTCAGTCTTCTCTTTTGCAAACTAAACATTCCCAAATCCTGCAACCTTTCCTCATAAGACAGGGTTTGCAGACCGGTCACCATTCTGGTCGCTCTTTTCTGAACTTGCTCCAGTTTGTTGATGTCTTTTTTAAAATGTGGTGCCCAAAACTGGACACAATATTCCAGATGAGGTCTGACCAAAGAGGAGTAGAGGGAAATAATGACTTCACGTGATCTAGACTGTATGCTTCTGTTAATACATCCTAGAATTGCATTTGCCTTTTTTGCTGCTGCATCACACTGTTGACTCATATTCAGTCTGTGATCTATTAGTATACCCAAGTCTTTTTCACATGTGCTGTCACTTAGCCCTATTCCTCCCATTCTATATATGCTTTTTTCATTTTTATTGCCCAGATGTAGTACTTTGCATTTCTCCCTGTTAAAAACCATTCTGTTAGTTGCTGCCCACTTCTCCAGTTTATTTAAATCTTTTTGAATCCTCTCTCTCTCTTCTCTAGTATTAGCTATCCCTCCTAGCTTTGTGTCATCAGCAAATTTAATCAGTTTACCCTCAATTCCTTCATCTAAATCGTTGATAAAGATGTTGAACAATACAGGGCCCAGGACAGAGCCCTGTGGTACCCCACTTGAGACATTCTTCCAACTGGATGTACAGCCATTTACGACCACTCTTTGGGTCCGATCACTAAGCCAGTTATGAATCCACCTAACAGTTGCCTTGTCCATTCCATACTTAGTCATTTTTTCAATAAGGATTGTATGAGAGACTTTGTCAAATGCTTTGCTGAAGTCAAGATATACTATATCTACAGCATTTCCTTGATCCACCCAATCAGTGATACCGTCATAGAAGGAAATTAAGTTAGTCTGACATGACTTATTAGTTACAAACCCATGCTGACTCTGTTTAATCACTTCATTCTTATCCAGGTATTGACATACATGTTGTTTAATAATTTGTTCAAAGATCTTTCCTGGTATAGAAGTCAGACTCACCGGCCTATAGTTGCCTGGGTCCACCTTCTTCCCCTTTTTGAAGATAGGAACAACATTTGCTCTTCTCCAGTCTTCTGGCACTTCTCCTGTTCTCCAAGAATTTTCAAATATTATGGAGAGGGGTTCAAAAATTTCTTCTGCTATCTCCTTCAGTACTCTGGGGTGTAATTCATCTGGACCTGGAGACTTGAATTCATTTAGGTTAGCTAAGTGTTTCCTCACTATCTTTCTGTTTATAGATATCCTGGATTCTTCTATTCCCTTAATAGGACAGTGAATAACAGTTGATGTTGCATTTCCTTTCTGAGAGAAAACAGATGCAAAATAGGAATTTAAAAGTTCAGCCTTCTCAACATCCTGTCTTACCATTTCATCATTTTCATCCTGTAAAAATCCTATAGCATCTTTGACTTTTCTTTTACTTTTGACATATCCCCAAAATCCTTTATTATTGCTTTTGACATCTCTTGCAAGCCTCAGTTCATTTTCAGCTTTAGCTAATCTGATTTGTGCCCTGCAGGTTCTGCAGACAGCATTATATTCTTCTTTAGATATGCCTCCCTCTTTCCATTTTATAAACATTTTTTTCTTCCTTTTTAGCATGTGCTTAAGTTCTGTGTTCATCCATCCTGGTTTCCTTAAATGCTTCCTATTCTTCCCTCTTTTCGGAATTGTTAACAACTGTGCTTTGAGAATTTCATTTTTCAAGATTTCCCATCCTTCCTGGACATTTTTGTCTTTAAGGATATCCAGCCATTGGATCCCTCCAATTCTCTTTCTGAATCCCTTAAAATCTGCCTTTCTGAAATCTAACCTTGACGTCTGAGTCTTCACAGGTCTTCCACCTCTAGTAATCCAAAATTCTAAAATAGCATGGTCGCTACCTCCTAGGGTCCCAGCCACTTTTACCTCCTCAACCATTTCCTCCCTGTTTATAAGGATTAGATCCAAGGTAGCAGTTCCCCTTGTTTTCTCCCTTACCTTTTGGAAGATAAAGTTGTCAGCAAGAGAGGATAAGAATTTCCTTGACCTGTTAGTTTTGCCTGAGAGAGATTCCCAACAAATGTCTGGATAGTTGAAATCTCCCATGACAACTATGTCATATTTTTTGGAGAACTTGGCCATCTGATGCATAAAGAGTTCATCTATATCTTCGGCTTGCACAGGCGGCCTGTAGTAAATGCCTACAATGGTGTCCTTTCCATTGTTCTGTCCTTGTATTCTTACCCAAACAGTTTCCACAGAACTCCCAGTCTCTGAAGCTTCAATCTCTGTGCAGATATACGCGTTTCGAACATACAATGCGACACCCCCTCCTCGTTTATCAAGTCTATTTCTTGCAAATAAGTTGTATCCTTCTAGTCTTGTATTCCAATCATGTGTATTGTCCCACCAAGTTTCAGTGATTCCAATTACATCATATTTCTGTTCCTGTGTTAGTAGTTCCAATTCTCCTTGTTTGTTGCCCATGCTTTGTGCATTAGTATAGAAACATTTTAGTTTGTGATTGGTTTCTCTTTCTCCATTATTTTTATTAATTAGATTCTTTCGTCTTTGTTCTTCCTTTCCACTTCTAATAGCAGAGTTCTCAATAGCATTTGTCAGGTGTATGGCTTTTTCTGGTCTTTTGCTTCCCTTCCCATGTTGTTCTAGTTTAAAGCTCTCCTTACAAGTGTAGCAAGGCGACTTCCAAATACATGCTTTCCAGTCTTCGTAAGGTGCACCCCATCTCTAGCAAGTAGTCCATCGTATAAGTAGTTCACTCCGTGATCCAGAAATCCAAATCGTTGCTGACGGCACCATCGACGTAGCCAGTTGTTCACCTGCAGAATCTTATTCCACCTCCTTGTTCCATGGCCATCCACTGGGAGGATGGAAGAGAAGACCACCTGCGCTCCCAGTTCTTTCACTTTCTTGCCTAAGTCTTCAAAGTCTCTGCAGATGGTTTCCAGGTCGTTTCTTGCGGTGTCATTTGTCCCCACATGTAGTAGCAGGAATGGGTAGTCATCTGTAGGTCTGAAGAGTCCTGATATCCTGTCAGACACATCTTTAATTTTTGCACCTGGAAGACAGCACATTTCTCTTGTAGTTATATCCGGTCTGCAGATAGCGGCCTCTGTTCCTCTCAGCAGGGAATCCCCCATGACCACCACTCTCCGTTTCTTCTTCACAACATTTTTCTTTCTCCATCCAGGAGGACTCTGAGGGCGTACAAGGTTGCTGTTTGTTGGCAAAGTCTTATCCTGATGTATTTCTTCATCGTTTTCCTGCGTGAGAGCCTGGTACTGGTTCCTGAGCAGTATGGGTGCTGACTGCCTCCTGATCCTCCTGCTTCTCTGGGTCACATGTCTCCATTCCTCTGTTTCTTCAGGTGCACTTCGAATTTCTTCTCTTTCTGTAACATGAAGAGATAATTCTGCTCTGTCCAAGAACTCTTCACCTTCCTTAATGATCTTCAACGTAGCTAACCTCTCTTCGAGATTTTGCAACTTTTCCTCCAACAGGGACACAAGCTTGCATTTGTGGCATGTGAAGTTTGGCTTTTCCACTGGTAAATCTGTGAACATGTAGCAAGAAATGCAGCTCACCAAATGGCTCCTGGCCTCTTCCATCTTGAGATTTCTTAAAAACGATGAAAGATGAGCCAAATTTCGCTGCAACGGCCAAAACCCAGTGATCGTTGAGCTCGCGGAGACTCTTCACTTATCCCAGAAGGCACTGGGAATATGCAAATGATCTCCTCAAGACTCTTCCCCTGGTTTTCCGATTTTCCTCTTTTCAGCTGCAACGGCCAAAACCCAGTGATCGTTGAGCTCGCGGAGACTCTTCACTTATCCCAGAAGGCACTGGGAATATGCAAATGATCTCCTCAAGACTCTTCCCCTGGTTTTCCGATTTCCTCTTTTCAGCTGCAACGGCCAAAACCCAGTGATCGTTGAGCTCGCGGAGACTCTTCACTTATCCCAGAAGGCACTGGGAATATGCAAATGATCTCCTCAAGACTCTTCCCCTGGTTTTCCGATTTCCTCTTTTCAGCTGCAACGGCCAAAACCCAGTGATCGTTGAGCTCGCGGAGACTCTTCACTTATCCCAGAAGGCACTGGGAATATGCAAATGATCTCCTCAAGACTCTTCCCCTGGTTTTCCGATTTCCTCTTTTCAGCTGCAATGGCCAAAACCCAGTGATCGTTGAGCTCGCGGAGACTCTTCACTTATCCCAGAAGGCACTGGGAATATGCAAATGATCTCCTCAAGACTCTTCCCCTGGTTTTCCGATTTCCTCTTTTCAGCTGCAACGGCCAAAACCCAGTGATCGTTGAGCTCGCTGAGACTCTTTACTTATCCCAGAAGGCACTGGGAATATGCAAATAATCTCCTCAAGACTCTTCCCCTGGTTTTCCGATTTCCTCTTTTCAGCTGCAACGGCCAAAACCCAGTGATCGTTGAGCTCGCGGAGACTCTTCACTTATCCCAGAAGGCACTGGGAATATGCAAATGATCTCCTCAAGACTCTTCCCCTGTCCGGATATTCTCGGACAATCGAGTAACAGTGGCCTATATAAACCACCAGGGGGGAACCAGGTCCAGAACGCTAATGGAGGCATCCTCCGAGATATTCAGGTTAGCCGAGGAAAATTTACTGTCCCTATCGGCGCTACACATACGGGGAGTAGAGAACCAGACAGCAGACTTTCTGAGCCGTACCCAACTACATCAAGGGGAGTGGGCTCTAAATCAGTCCGTTTTTCAGAAGATTATGGAAATGTGGGGAACCCCAGACATAGACTTATTTGCAGACCACAAAAACAAAAAAGTGGAAGCATTCGGTTCTCTAAATCCCAAGGGGAATCCTCAGACCCTGGACGCATTTATGCTCCCATGGACACGGGGACTACTGTATGCCTTCCCACCGACCATTCTCCTCCCGGCGGTGATAAGGAAAGTCAGGGAAGAGGGGGCTCGGGTAATACTTATAGCCCCTTTCTGGCCAAAAAGAACATGGTTTTCATGGCTCAGAATAATGTCAGTAACCGACCCCTGGGTTCTACCAGATCTCCCCGACCTTCTATCGCAGGGTCCTGTGCTACACCCCCAAGCAGTGAACCTCCATTTAACAGCATGGAATTTGAAAGGTCACTGCTGAGGGGGAAAGGATTTTCAGAAAATCTAATTTCCACGTTACAAAAAAGTAGAAAACCAATTACAATCAAAGCCTATGGTAGAACCTGGAGGAAATTCCTATCCAGTTCGGGGGCAAAGGTTCAGGATGGAATACAAATGGATAAAATCCTGGAATTCCTCCAAAGGGGGTTAGAACAGGGACTAGCGACTAACACACTGAGGGTACAGGTAGCGGCCCTAGGCGCCCTCTATAATCAGGAGGTGGCGAGCGACCCTTGGGTATCACGGTTTATGAGGGCCGCAACCAGGTCTAGACCAATAGCTACCCAGAAAGTACCA
Source organism: Dendrobates tinctorius (assembly GCF_039654945.1). Taxonomy (NCBI): domain Eukaryota; kingdom Metazoa; phylum Chordata; class Amphibia; order Anura; family Dendrobatidae; genus Dendrobates; species Dendrobates tinctorius. Next base: position 691,034 of record NW_027362086.1, read on the forward strand.
TCATGGGATCTGAACTTAGTGTTGTCAGCCCTAACAGGACCCCCATTCGAGCCTATCCAGTCAGCTCCACTAAAGACCCTATCATTAAAAACGATACTGCTAGTGGCCCTAACATCGGCTCGCAGAGTGAGTGACATTCAAGCCTTATCGGCATTACCCCCATTCATTAAAATTATGGAGGATAGAATTATATTGAAACCTGACCCTGCATATTTGCCCAAGGTAGCAACACACTTCCATAGATCACAGGAGGTAGTCCTTCCTTCCTTCTGCCCAAACCCTACGAATAGAGGAGAGGAGAAATTTCACACATTAGATGTGAAGAGGTGCTTAGTGCACTACCTAGAGGCCACCAAGGGATGAAGGAAGGATCTCTCTTTGTGTGTTTCCAGGGACCTCGTAAGGGGCTCGGGGCGTCCAAAAGTACCCTGGCAAGATGGATAAGGGATGCGATTGCCCTGGCATACTCATGCAGCGGGAATACCATCCCGGAGGGTCTAAAAGCCCACTCTACGAGAGCAATGGCGACCTCATGGGCAGAAAGATCAGAGGTATCAATAGAACAGATCTGTAAGGCGGCCACCTGGTCAACACCTTCTACCTTTTTCAAACACTATCGCCTAGATCTAGCCTCTGCGTCTGACCTGACCTTCGGGAGAAGGGTCCTTCAGGCGGTGGTCCCTCCCTAAGCTACCAATCTCTGAAATTCTCTCCGTGGTGCTGTCATGGGTGAGGGAGAATAGCTTAGTTACTCACCGATAACGGTGTTTCTCGGAACCCATGACAGCACCCGCTTAATTCCCCCCCTTTTTTCACGTGTGCGGTGAGCACGATTTAATGTGTGTAGCGTGTGTTCTTAGACACGAGGCTTCTCTATAAGTATACAAATTATAATGTTATGTATATACTTTTGTTGTTAACTAACCGGGAGACCCTCTGATGCTCTGTAACCAACTGGGGGCGGAGGAGAGGTGCCGCTCTTTTGTCTGTAGGTTCCTGTCCTTGATGGGCGGACTCCCTCTCTCCGTGGTGCTGTCATGGGTTCCGAGAAACACCTTTATCGGTGAGTAACTAAGCTATTTTTTTTTTTTTAAAACATTCAAAAAATTCCTGTGAAGCACCTGAAGGGTTAATAAACTTCTTGAATCTGGTTTTGAGTACATTGAAGGGTGCAGTTTTTAGAATGGTGTCACTTTTGGGGATTTTCTATCATATAGACCCCTCAAAGTGACTTCAAATGTGATGTGGTCCCTAAAAATAAAATGGTGTTGTAAAAATGAGAAATCGCTGGTCAACTTTTAACCCTTATAACTTCCTAACAAAAAAAAATTTTGGTTCTCAAATTGTGCTGATATAAAGTAAACGTGGGAATTGTTACTTATGTTTTTTGAGTGCCATATCTCTGTGATTTAAGAGCAGAAAAATTCAAAGTTGGAAAATTGCGAAATTTTCAAAATTTTTGCCAAATTTCTGTTTTTTTTTTCACAAATAAACGCAAGTTATATCAATGAAATTTTACTACTAACATGACGTACAATATGTCACGAGAAAACAATGTCAGAATCACCGGGATCCATGGAAGCGTTCCAGAATTATTACCTCATAAAGGACAGTGGTCAGAATTGTAAAAATTGGCCCAGGCATTAACATGCAAACCACCCTTGGGAGTAAAGGGGTTAAAAGAAGCTGAGCTGTGATTGGTTGCTATGAGCAACAGTTTTCCCACTCAACACCTCAGTAGACACTGACATGGTGGGAGAAATCTAGCATCCCCGGAAACATAAGCTCCCAGCCATTGTCTGCCCCCAGAAAGGAGCAGAGAGCACATGACAGAAATGAATCACCCTCTCCTGTGCCCATATACCCATCACACATCCTCCATCCCATAGGCACATCTACCCTCTTAAAGGGATCTCTGGTATGGAAGTGAGGGCAAAACCACTCTGCGCTTTGGTACTGACCCCAGGCTTCTCTTAAAGGGATCTCAAGTATGGAAGATAGGGCAAATCCCTCAGCGCTCTGATTCTGACCCCAGGCTTCTATTAAAGGGATCATTGGTATGGAAGTCAGGGCAAATCCATCCAGCGCTTTGGTTCTGACCCCAGGCCTCTCTTAAAGGGATCCCCGGTATGGAAGTTAGGGCAATTCCACTCAGCATACTGGTTCTGACCCCAGACTCTCACAGGGATCCCCAGTATGGAAGTCAGGGCAATTGCAATCAAATGCACTGGTACTGACCCCAGGCTCTCTCACAAGGGATCATCGGTATGGAAGTTAGGACCGTTCCACTCAGCGCTGTGGTTCTGACCCCAGGATTCTATTAAAGGGATCATTGGTATGGAAGTTAGGGCAATTCCACTCAGCACTCTCGTTCTGACCCCAGGCCCATCTTAAAGGGATCCCCGGTATGGAAGTGAGGGCAAATCCACTCTGCGCTTTGGTACTGACTCCAGGCCTCTCATAAAGGGATCTCCGGTATGGAAGTTAGGGTAAATCCCTCAGCGCTCTGATTCTCATCCCAGGCTTCTATTAAAGGGATATTTGGTATGGAAATCAAGGCAAATCCACTCAACGCTCTGGTTCTGACCCCAGGCTGATGGGATCATATGGGATATTAGGGAAAGTAGTCCGGTGGCTATGGCTGATGTGGGATAATAGGTGTAGTAGTCTGATGGCTCTTGCTGACGGGATGATGTGGGATATTAGGGGTAGTAGTCCAGTGGCTCTGGCTGACGGGATAATGTGGGATATTAGGGGTAGTAGTCTGGCCGCTGTGATGAGATGATGTGGGATATTAGGGGTAGTAGTCCGGTGGCTCTGACGGAATGATGTGGAATATTAGGGGTAGTAGTCTGGTGGCTCTGACGGGATGATGTGGGATATTAAGGGTAGTAGTCTGGGGGCCCTGGCTGATGGGATGATGTGGGATATTAGGGGTAGTAGTCCGGTGGCTCTGGCTGACGGGAAGATGTGGGATACTAGGGGTAGTAGTCCGGTAGCTCTGTCTGACGATGTGGGATATTATAATGAATGTGGCCATGCAGAGTGGGCGGGGCTATACACTGATAGATAGAAAGAAAAAAAAAATTATATATATATAAGTAAGGTATCACTTGTTGTTCAGATAAGGGATACTCGCTAGGCAGCCGATAAATCAGGTCCGGCACGGGTTTCTCAACATAACTCAGTCCATTCGGTTTATTATGCAGCATAAACCCTCAAACAGCAACAAAGTTCATATGTCCAGCAATCAGGCTCTCTAGCCTCACAGTTATATCCCCCTGTTCGAGTTACGTCATGGCTGCTTCTCCGGGCAGACGTTCATTCCCTCTCCCTGGGAACTCTACATATGCAACCATTATACACAGCCTCGCCACGTACTGTCAGGAAGGCAGCCACGTCAGCCAGACGAGACTTTCCATACGGACCAACCGGGTCCATGCATTCACTCATGTGACCTATCTTGGCCACCTTATATGGTCCGTAGCCACGCCCACCGGATCACATGGCTATGACCTCATCACAGGTCCTTCAAGCATTCATACACACATACTTTACTATGGCGTTCTAGACACCCGCCCCTAGGTGGGTTTGTAGGTGTTTGATCCCACCCGTCTCATCAATCACCTGAAGGCTTGTCCCTAACACATTGAAACAAAAGATCAGCTCTGCTGATCAGCACATAATCAAGCCTTCATCCCAAGGCCACCCACCTTGGGATACATAACGATCCTTTTGCACCCTGCCCCTGTTACCACTCTGGACATGGCTATCCGTCCGTCCTGGGACACCCACACAACGCCCCCTAGCGGACACAGTGGTCACTACACCACAATATATATTATAATATATTTTGTTATAACTAACCGTAGTTAGTTACTATGCCCGGGCAGCGCCGGGCTCTTCAGCTAGTATATTATAATTCTACTAAAAACAGTTAAGTGTTAACATATTAAAATAAACACTAAAAAATTAATTAAGCTATGGTGAAGAGGTTTGTTCCCACAAATTGATGTAATAGTGAATCATGGTGATTGTGGATTCACAGAAGCAGAGACTGGTAAGTATTAGTGATGAGGGAACGTGCTCAGATAAGGTGTTATCCGAGGATGCACGTGTGTACGTTTGAGTCCCTGCGGCTGCATGTCTCATGACTGTTCGACATCCGCAACACATGCAAGGATTGCCTAATACAATAATAAAATAAATGTGGTCTTCTATATGGGTAAAGTCCGCCCAGAAAATGCACCCAAGGCCTCTTCACTGCAACAGATGCCATCTCAACCTATTTCTGATTCCTTTACGCCATTGCCTGACAACACCCTGGCTGCTGAGAGTGAAGCACAACCTGCACAGAGGAGTTATCAAACCTGACACCATCCTCCAACTCCTCTCATTTGCCAAGATCATACCGAAGCCATGACCGATCAAAACTCCATGCAAAGACTGAGCCTGAAATTCAGAAAACGCTGCTCAACACGGTGTAACCTGACTGTCCTAGAAATTCATGACTGACTGACACTTTGTAAGAATTCAAAAAGTCATAATTTTTGCTTATCTAAGATGCGCAAAAATGTTGATGTTTCAAGTTTTATGCCAGAGTTTTGCCAAAAACAGCTTGATGAATCTGGCAATTTATTCCCATGTTAGGTGATCTCATAGAAAATAGTCTGACTCCCAGCCATGCAAGACCAGTCCAATAACTGAGGTGGGATAGTGCCCTAGTTCCTGTTCTAAGAAATCCTTTCTCACCTCCAACTCGGGGACTGCTTATGCTTAATGTCTGGTCACACCATATTGATGACCTATCTATGGAATAGGTCATCGATAGAAGATCAGTGGGGGGTCTGCCTCCGCAACTTATCACCTATTATTTGCAATGACAAATTGATATATATTTTTTTTAATAAATGTAAAATATATGGAAATTATAGTGATACAGTTTTACCACAGACACAAAGTACAATGTGTCATGAAAAAGTCTCACTCACTGAGAAATGCAGGGGCGTTCCAGACCACCGTATTGCCATGTATAGTGATACCCAAGTATCGAAAAATCTAACCTTGTCAGGAAGGTGGAAGGGGTTAAAGAAATCTGTTTGTATAAACATAAACGGTTTTTATTTGGTGTCTTTATCTTCTAGGAGGAAAAGGCTGTGGGATTACTAAATATTTCTGTATATAGTTTGGAAAAACCTCCAGAGTCAAAATCCAAAAAAAAGTAGTAAGTATTAAAGTAATTTAAGAAAGCCATCATTAAAATATAGCTAAAAGCCAATTTAGTGGGGTTTCTTTTCATTTTTTTTTTTTTTTTTTTTTTTTTCTTCCAGTGAATTTCAGCTCTCCCACCCAACTTACAAGCAATTTGTATTTGCTGCAGACAAGCTGACTGACATGGAAATGTGAGTGCATCAACCAATATCTTGTAAATTCCTGGTTTTTAAAGCTATTTTCTGTGAGCTTGGTATTAACTATGAAAATCATACCTTTAAAAGGGGGTTCTTTGACATTATAAAAAGGAAAGGCATTATAAGTAAAAATAATTTCCTAAATACTTCAATTTAGCAAATAATTGTTTTGTCTTGGGAGGTAATGTTCACCTCCCTGTGTGTAAGGGAATTTACGGTTGTTGCCCTTTTTATGTCAAGCTGTGATCACACCACCTACCATATTTTTCAGACTATAAGACAGAATGGACAATAAGATGCTCCAAGATTTTAGAGGAGGAAATTAGAAAAAAAAAATAAAGCAAAAAATTTCAGTTCTGTACCCCACATCGCCATCCTGGTGGGCGTGACCCCCCACATCACCATCCTTGTAAGCGTGGCCCCCCACATCGCCATCCTGGTGGGCATAGCCCCCCACATCGCCATCCTGGTGGGCGTGGCCCCCCACATCGCCATCCTGGTAGAATTTCAGTTCTGTACCCCACATTGCCATCCTGGTGGGCGTGACCCCCCCACATTGCCATCCTGGTGGGCGTGACCCCCCCACATTGCCATCCTGGTGGGCGTGACCCCCCCCACATCGCCATCCTGGTGGGCGTGACCCCCCCCCACATCGCCATCCTGGTGGGCGTGACCCCCCCCACATCGCCATCCTGGTGGGCGTGACCCCCCCCACATCGCCATCCTGGTGGGCGTGACCCCCCCCACATCGCCATCCTGGTGGGCGTGACCCCCCCCACATCGCCATCCTGGTGGGCGTGACCCCCCCCACATCGCCATCCTGGTGGGCGTGACCCCCCCCCACATCGCCATCCTGGTGGGCGTGACCCCCCCCCACATCGCCATCCTGGTGGGCGTGACCCCCCCACATCGCCATCCTGGTGGGCGTGACCCCCCCACATCGCCATCCTGGTGGGCGTGGCCCCCCACATCGCCATCCTGGTGGGCGTGGCCCCCCCACATCGCCTTCCTGGTGGGCGTGGCCCCCCACATCGCCTTCCTGGTGGGCGTGGCCCCCCCACATCGCCTTCCTGGTGGAATTTCAGAATTTCAGTTCTGTACCCCACATCGCCATCCTGGTGGGCGTGACCCCCCCACATCGCCATCCTGGTGGGCGTGACCCCCCCACATCGCCATCCTGGTGGGCGTGACCCCCCCCACATCGCCATCCTGGTGGGCGTGACCCCCCCACATCGCCATCCTGGTGGGCGTGACCCCCCCACATCGCCATCCTGGTGGGCGTGACCCCCCCACATCGCCATCCTGGTGGGCGTGACCCCCCCACATCGCCATCCTGGTGGGCGTGACCCCCCCACATCGCCATCCTGGTGGGCGTGACCCCCCCACATCGCCATCCTGGTGGGCGTGACCCCCCCACATCGCCATCCTGGTGGGCGTGACCCCCCCACATCGCCATCCTGGTGGGCGTGACCCCCCCACATCGCCATCCTGATGGGCGTGACCCCCCCACATCGCCATCCTGGTGGGCGTGACCCCCCCACATCGCCATCCTGGTGGGCGTGGCCCCCCCACATCGCCATCCTGGTGGGCGTGGCCCCCCCACATCGCCATCCTGGTGGGCGTGACCCCCCACATCGCCATCCTGGTGGGCGTGACCCCCCACATCGCCACCCACATCGCCATCCCGGTGGGCGTGGGCCCCCCCACATCGCCACCCTGGTGGGCGTGCCGAGCAGTGAATATTAATTGCCTTGAGTAACGGCACACACTAACGCCCGGTAGCTGCAGGAGCGGGCTGCTGCAGGTAACAGTGTGTCCGCTATTAAAGAGAAACGAATATTTAATACTCTCCGTTGCCATGGACGTGGAATGCAGTGAAAATTCATTGCTTTTTAGCAGCGGGCACAGAGTAAGCCGCAGCCTTCAGCTCCTGTGACTTGCTGCTCCGCCGCTGCTGCTCCCCCCGCCTCCCCATCTTCAGCCAGAGCAGGTACATCCGGACTATTATTATTATTATTTATTGTTATAGCGCCATTTATTCCATGGCGCTTTACAGGTAAGGAGGGGTATACATAAAAACAAGTACAATAATCTTAAACAATACAAATCATAACTGGTACAGGAGGAGAGGGGACCCTGCCCGCGAGGGCTCACAATCTACAAGGGATGGGTGATAATACAGTAGGCGAGGGTAGAGTTGGTCGATCGGTGGTTACTGCAGGTTGTAGGCTTGTCGGAAGAGGTGGGTCTTCAGGCTCTTTTTGAAGGTTTCGATGGTAGGTGAGAGTCTGATATATTGTGGTAGAGTTGCAGAGTAGGGGTGATGCGCACAACCCCCATTTTCGTCCACATTTTTGGAAGAAAATGTGCGTCTAATAGTCCGAAAAATACAGTAAGTAGTTTACCAGTTAAAAAAAAGTTTCACTGCAGACAATGCAATGTTAATTATTTAAAAGAAAAAACAAATAAGAAAAATTGTATCTTCATTGGTTACACAAGAAGCTCCATCAGTGATACTGTCCAAATGCAGGCAGTGACTTCACTGGCGTTTTGAGACAGTGGACTGTGATGTATGCCACATATTATGCTATGGCATTTGTTTCCTACCGGATATCATGGCAACTGCTAAACACACAGGCTTTTAAAGGATACATTGGAATTAAATAACAGTCTACTTTGCTATTCCATATGTTTTAGGGGAGCTTTACTACTACAACAATGAACAAGACGATGGTTAAAAGGATTTTTTTTTTTTTTTTTTTTTAAACCTCTGATTATAGAATGATAACACATTAAGCATTATATGTTGGCTTTTTCGACATACATGTTAGACGTGGAGGAAAAACGTGAGCAGGGCTGAATACTGTTCTACAGATCATAACTTGCCACCATGACACAAGTGCAGCATAAATGCTTCTCATAAACCCACTATGGAGAAGTGAAAACTTTCAAGTCTGGAAATCCCCTTTTAATTCAATTTGTAAACTGTGTAAGGGCTTTTAAAAGTGCGTTAATCACAAGTTAATTTCCTAGTATCTTTCTTCATGGTTTTCCTTTTATCTCATTTTCAGGTGGTTAACTTCTCTCTTAAAAACACTGCAGAAGTATAAAGCTCCACAAAGTTCAAACCATTCGCGAGAGGAAGGTATTTATTTCTGACATTAAAATACGTAGTTGTGTACAATTGATGGGGGAAGTGCAATATTACAAAAACTTGGATAACCCCTTAACGACCGCTAATGCTCTTTATTTCTTCATTGCTGTTTTAAAACGACGATTGGGAATAAGGATATAGCGCCCCCCCAGAGTCCAAAAATCTCTGGGGTTTCAGCTACCGGGGGTGTGGGAGATCCAGGAGAACACGATCAGGAACAGATTTTCCAGTCCCCGATCACGTTTGCCTGCTATTCATCAATTCACTCTCTTCTGTCATGATATACATTTCCCCCATGTTTTTTTTTTTTTTTTTTTTTTTTTTTAAACTTGTATTTACTTCATTCTTTGTGGTTACAGTTAGGGCTGGGGTCTGTAGGGTTGGGGCCTTATTGTTGGGGTTGGGGCTTGGATTTGGGCTTGTTGCTGAGGCTGGGAGTACGTTTTTTTTTCTTCTCAGTTTAAAGAAAAAGAAAAACAAAAAAAACTATGACAACTAGTGTTGATTGCAAGTGCTTGCTAGTAGAGTTTGCATCGGAGTGCTCGGTTATGCATAGAGTATCACGGGTGTTTGTCTCCACTTTGCATGTATCGCAGCTGTTACGCTAGTTTCACACTAGCGTTTTTTTGCGCTGCGTTTGGAGCACACATTAAACGCATGTCAAAAGCGCATGCAAACGCTTGTATACGCTGCTTTTTTTGTAGAATTATTGTGCGCATAACTACAAAAAATCGCAGCGTTTTTATGTGTTTGTAAGCGTTTTTCATGCGTTTGCAATTTTTTATGCGCAATAAACTGGAGAAAAAATCCTTGAAAAATTTTTGCAACACTCCACCAATGGGACAGCAGTGGGCGTGTCTTATTGAAGTTCTTTAAATAGCCCCTGTTTACAGCTGAATTCTTCACATTTGCTTGCATTTGACTTGAGAACATGGATCTGTGCTGGAAGAGCTTTGACTTTGACTTGGATCTGGACATGAGGATGGCTCAGGCTCATGCCGTTGCTTGCCATGAACAGAGGGAGAGAGAGAGGCAGCGAAGACGGCAGCAGCGGCGTTTGTGGATACATCCCATTATTGAACTCCGGGAGAGCCGTGGAGTGTACCACACCCTCTACAGCGAGCTCCAGGCAAACCCGGAGAAATTTACGGATTATACCCAGATGACCCAAGAAACCTTTAACTATTTGCTTGGTCGGGTAAAAGAAGTCATCCGGAGACAGGACACGAAGCTCCGGCGTGCGATTACTCCTGAGGAACGACTCCTGGTCACATTTCGGTATGTAGTTTTGCAAAACCAATGCCTGCCTAATTTTCTTTGTTGTGACATGTACTGTAAATCTGGCAGAATTATAGTTCTGCCATGTAGTTAACAAAAGGCTGCGGTAATTTTTTTTATGGCATGTATTGAACAAAAGGCTGTAGATATTTTTTGTAATTTAACGTGTGATACACAAATATTAATTTTTTTTTTAATTTAATTTTTTCTTTGTGTCACAGATTCCTGGCTACTGGAGAGAGCCTCTCGTCACTGCACTTCCAGTACCGGATTGGAATCTCCACGTTGTCTGGAATTGTTGCGGACACCTGCCGGGCTTTGTGGAATGTTCTGTCCCGAATTCATGCCCATGTCAACCGCAGAAAAGTGGTTGGAAATCGCCGAAAGATTCTGGACTGTCTGCAATTTCCCTAACTGGTTGGGAGCGGTGGATGGGAAACACATCCGGATGGCCATTGCGGATGCAGACTGTATGTTTATTGCAGTGGACATTGGGGCATTTGGCCGTGGGAATGACTCCCAGGCTTTTAAGAACTCTGACATGGGCAGGAGGTTGTATGGCAACAACTTCAATTTCCCCATGCCACGGCCTCTTCCCAACACCGAAGGTCCGCCACAGCCATTTGTAATGGTAGGTGATGAAGCGTTCCAGATGTGCCAAAACCTGCTCAAACCCTACTCCAGCCGGGACTTGGACCTCCACAAAAGAATTTATAATTACAGACTCATCAGGGCCAGGAGAACAGTAGAGTGTGCATTTGGTATACTTGTATCTAGATGGCGCATTCTTGGCACAGCTATTAATCTGAAACTGGAAACAGTGGATGAGGTGGCACGGCCTGTGTTCTACATAATTTTGTAATTTCTCGAGCGCACCCGAACTTAGATCTTGATGATGTTGCCCCTAATCCATTGCCTGAATTTACACAGCACCCTCTCAGGTTATCCGTCGAAGTTGGCCAAATGAGGGACCAATTTGCGGCCTACTTCAACTCCGATGTAGGACGGGTGGAATGGCAAGAGCAAATGGTGTAAAATTATTTTATTGCATGTTGTTGGTATGTTAATAAAAAAAACTGTTTTGATACCTGTACTGAGTGCATTCTCTGTTTTTACACTCCCAATACCATTAGCAAGTAGCCAGGTGTATCAGTGAATTTATGATGCTGTGTTTTGTGCATCATGAATTCACTAATACTCCTGAGTAGGTGACATACACACACAATTTGTATTATTACCTTTATAATGTCTACAGTGTGTTCAATTAACAGCGATGGTGGAGATAATACAACTGTCAGGTAAAATACCCAGGCCTTGTGTCATGCTGAATACTTATCACAAATGGCCATTACAATACAGATTAAACTGCAGCATCACTACACTCTTCTGCAAAATATATGGAGAGTTATAGCAAAGCTGCAGGTTCAAAATCAATTCACCTGCCCCGGTGTGATAGTGATGCAAGGTCAGGGTATTTGGGAAGTATATTTATTTTCACCATCAGTAATGTGTTTCTTCCACAAACACGTAATGGAGTATGTGGTTATTTACAAGGTATTTCTATAGTTCCTTGCCTTTTCTCTAATAGTTAAATGCGAACGGAAAAAAAAAGCAAGGTAACAATAGATATGCCTTGCACTCAACACCATCCTCTATGCCAGGGTTTCCAAAATGTAGTCCTAAATGTCAACCAACAGATCATAATTATGCAAATTGTCTCTTCAGAGAGGAAGAGGACTAGAACTCTAGTGCCACCTATTGGAGGTAACAATCCTAAAAGTCAATGTTGACCCTTTAACGAGCCTAGTTACATGACTTAGGATAAAAGCTAAGCCAGAATCTCCATTTGCAGACACTGTGTTTCGGGGTACTGCCCCTCATCAGTGCAAAGTGGGAGATCTGGTTTGGCTGTGAGAGAGGCGTCTGACCTATATCCAAGAAGTATCATTTCTCCTTGCGGAGAATGACATGCTAAGCATGTCGAGGTGAGGAGACTTAAAGCCGCAATGCTCCTCTGGGAAATATGCTAATTATGCAAATTGTCTCTTCAGGGAGGAAGAGGACTAGAACTCTAGTGCCACCTATTGGAGGTAGCAATCCTGAAAGTCAATGTTGACCCTTTAACGAGCCTTGTTACATGACTTAGGATAAAAGCCAAGCCAGAATCTCCATTTGCAGACACTGTGTTTCGGGGTACTGCCCCTCATCAGTGCAAAGTGGGAGATCTGGTTTGGCTGTGAGATGTGGATGTTTCCTTTTTTTATTTATTTTTTTTTTTGTAACTCCAATGGAATTACTAAAAACATGTTTCTAGTTCGCCTTATTGGGGGACACAGAGACCATGGGTGTATGCTGCTGCCACTAGGAGGCTGACACTATGCACCAAAAAAGGTTAGCTCCTCCTCCGCAGTGTACACCCCACCGACCTGCAGGAAGTTCCTCAGTTTAGCTTAGTGTCAGTAGGAGGTGGACACGGGTCTTTTATTAGACCCATATCTACCTCGTCGTGCGTCGTTCCTTTACAGGTTTCGGAGGGATACGGAGTGAACAGTCACATCCGTACTCCCACAAAGAGACTATGAGTACGGCGTGTACTGCCACCCCGTATCCTCATAGGTCTCCGCGGCAGGACCAGGAGCCTCGCACATGTGCGTGCCAGCTATACGGACGGTCCTTGCCCCCCGCCTCCCACCATCTCGCCTACCAGAGCCTGACGGTTGGACGAAGCGTGGATTCCATAAAGACGACAGACAGCGTGGGATTCTCAGGTACCTTTATTGTGGCCCCCGGCCTGGGTGAGTATGCGGTCTAGCGGTCCCCCGGCGTTTTCATCCTAAGGCGGTCGCCAGGGGACCACGGTAGGGCCTGCGCGCCCGCTTCTCCCCACGGTCGCCGCATCCATGAAGGCCTTTCGGGCCTTGTTCTGCGCCCCCCCCCCCCCCTGTTTTTTCTTCATCCCGGCAGGGGTATACAGGGGTCGGGCTGTGGGAAGCAGGGACGCGGCCCGGTGTTGCGGCGCGTCTTCCGCGCCGACCCCCTGCTGACAGGCGGCCGGCGCTATTAATTTAGGCCCCGGCTTCATCTCGGGCCTACCGCTGCGTCGCGGCCACGCCCCCTGCCCCTTTCTTCTAAGCGGGCTTCTCTCCCGCCCGTCCTAGGCCTTCCCAGCCCCCTTGCCTCACACCAGCCTGCTATTGGACAGCGGGCGGTGCTAAGGGGATCTCTGCGGCGAGCTCCGCCCTTCTTCTCCCTCTGGCAGCGCGCCCTTTTCCTGGTGGTCGCCATCTTCTCAGCCTGCCAGCCGGACCTCATTCCCTGCCGGATTTCGGTCGCTGGGCCATTTTTTTTTTTTTTTCAGCCGGATTGGCCTGGCCTCATCCTGCAGCCAGATCAGAGAGCGTCGCCTTTGGGGACACCGGACCGTGAGTAGCTCTGCACCTGCAGACTGACACCCTTCTCTGCCTTCTGTCCCCCAACCGGCCCGCACTGCCTCTCTTTTCACTATGTCCAACGCTAAGTCTGATCGTACCCGCTCTGCGTCCAGCCCGACGCCGCTCAGGAGCCATCCATAGCCCCAGGGGCGAGTGAGCCCCCCCATGCCGGGTTGGGCCTCCTCTCAATCACAGTCAGTGGCAGACCTCATCAAGGTGTCTCAGTCCCTAGTAGCCGCTCTGGACAAGTTGCCCTTGGGAGCTTCGGCGGGACCCAGCACGTCTCAGGACGTCCCATCTGAGCCAGTCAGCGGCAGTCGCAAGAGGCCCAGGCAGGACCTCCAGGCGGAGTCCTCCCCTCATCCTACCTCACCCCATAGTCCCCAGCAGTCTCCCTCTCGGGCCTCCTCCCCCGAGTCAGGCGAAGCGCTTTCGGAATCGGAAGCTGGATTCGGACCAGGATGCGAACATGAAGGTTACGGTGCAAAACCTCATTGCCGCGATTCACCATACCTTTGACATCGCTGACGCCCCTGCGAAATCCTCAGATCAGGAGGTTTCGTCCAGACGGGCGGAAACACCATCCAGGGTGTTTCCCTTCCATTCTGAGTTTGGAAAGATTTTTACAAAGGAGAGAGAAGATCCGACCAGACGCTTTCAAAGAGGAAAGCGTCTTGGCGTGCTGTACCCGTTTGCTAAAGAGCTCACGGACAACTGGGCCGCTTCTCCCTCGGTGGACCCTCCCGTGTCCAGACTTTCTAATAATACGGTCCTTCCGCTGTCAGGTGTGGCGTCGCTAAAAGATTCTAATGATAGGATCATAGAATCTCTAGCAAAATCTGCCTTCGAAGCGGCATCAGCAGCGGTATGTCCAGTCTTTGTTTCTTCTTGGGCAGCAAAGGCCATATCCACTTGGGCAGATGACCTTCGGCAGGGCATTCTGGATAAGGCACGACCAGAGCATTTGGCCGATCTCGCCAATCAGATTTCCCATGCGGGGGATTATCTGCTTTCTGCCTCCTTGGATGCCGCATCTTGCGCAGTTCAGGCGTCAAGTAACATCGTGGCAATCCGACGTACAATTTGGCTCAAGGCCTGGCAGGCGGACTTGTCCTCTAAAAAGTCTCTGACCAATCTGCCTTTTCAGGGAGTGCGTCTCTTCGGATCACAATTGGATCAGATTATTAAGGACGCTACCGGAGGTACGAGTTCTCTTCTCCCCTCCAAGCCTCGCAGACCTCCTCCAAGGCGTCAGTTTCGTCCCTTTCGGACTTTCCGCCGTTTCAATACGGCGGAAAACCCTTCCAACCAGCAAAGGTCACAGGCACGTCAGGAAAGAAAGAAGGTTTCCTTCAGGCCCACTCCGTCCTGGCGGTCCCACTCTTCCCAGGGAAGACCGTCCAGATCTAGATCTGGACTGTCTACGTCCGCATGACTACCATCGGTCTCCCGTGGGTCCCTTCCAATTGGGAGGTCGACTTCTCTTCTTCAGCGACGTCTGGCTCGCATCAGTAGAGGACGCTTGGGTCAGAGAGGTTGTATCAACAGGATACAAAATAGAGTTCATTTCTCTTCCACGGGATCGTTTCTTACAATCCCGTCCGCCGAGGGATCCGGCCTTGGTCCCGGGGTTCGGTTCGGCCATCGCCTCTCTTCTCAGTTCCGGAGTGATTGTGCCCGTTCCCGAATCGTAACGCTTCACAGGGTTTTATTCAAACCTGTTTGTGGTGCCGAAAAAGGACGGGACAGTTCGACCCATCTTGGATCTCAAGTTACTCAACAAGAGAGTTCGCCTTCGCCACTTCCGGATGGAGTCAGTTCGCTCGGTAATTGCTTCCATGGAGGAGCAGGAATTCATGGGTTCCATAGACATCTTGGATGTCTAATCTACATGTGCCCATATTTCCCGGACATCAGAAGTTCCTGCGGTTTGCGATTCTTCACGAACATTACCAGTTCGTCGCGCTTCCTTTCGGGCTCGCCACCGCTCCCAGAGTCTTCACGAAGATTATGGCGGCGTTGATGGCCTTGTTGAGGATCAGAGGTCTCGTTCTTTTTCCGTACCTCGACGATATCCTGATCAAGGCCCCCTCCTTTCAACAGGCCCGCCTAAGTGTGGCGATCGTTCTAGACTCCCTGTCCAGTTTTGGGTGGATCGTCAACCGGGAAAAGTCCTGTCTGGTCCCTACTCAACGCCTTGTGTTTCTGGGCCTTCTGTTCGACACTCGTCGGTCAAGGGTATTTCTCCCACAAGACAAGATTCTTTCCCTGCAGCAGGGCGTGCGATCATTACAGATCACACGATTTCCATCCCTCAGGACAGCCATGAGGGTCCTGGGGAAGATTGTGGCGGCGATAGAGGCAGTTCCCTTTGCCCAATTTCACGCCAGGCCACTCCAGCAGGCCATTTTGTCCAGGTGGAACAGGTCGGCTCTGTCTCTGGATCGTCCAGTTCGCCTTTCCTGCTGGATCAGGCGGTCTCTCAACTGGTGGTTGACGTCTCCCCTCATTCTCTTGGGGCGGTCTTTTCTTCACGTTCTCTGGCAGATTGTCACTACGGACGCCAGCCTCATCGGCTGGGGTGCAGTGTTCCGCAATCACACTGTTCAGGGTCGATGGTCGACTCAGGAATCAGCTCTGTAGATCAATGTCCTAGAGATCCATCTAGCTCTCGTCCACTGGGAAAAGCGCCTCAAGGGCCTGCCTGTCAGGATTCAGACAGACAATGCCACAGCGGTGGCGTATATCAACCGCCAAGGGGGGACACGGAGTGTCTCAGCCCTGGCGGAAGTGTCCAGAATTCTTCAATGGGCAGAGACCTTTGTTCCAACGATTTCCGCGGTTCACATTCCCGGCGTGGACAACTGGGCCGCCGATTTCCTCAGCCGCGAGGGTCTCCCGGCAGGGGAATGGTCCCTACATCCGGAGGTGTTTCATCTGCTCTGCCGTCGGTGGGGAACCCCGGATGTACACCTCATGGCATCTCGCCTCAACAGGCCTTGGTCACAGTTCGTGCTCCCCTACCTGTTCCCTCCTCTGCCTCTTCTTCCCAAGTTGTTGAAGAAAATCAAAGCAGAGAGGATTCCAGTCATCCTCATCGCCCCGAATTGGCCCAGAAGGTCTTGATTCGCAGACATTGTCAACCTTCTCGCGGACGCCCCTGGAAGCTTCCCGACGGGCAGATCTGCTGTCTCAAGGCCCAATTTGCCACCCCAATTCTCGGTCGCTCAATTTAACGGCGTGGCTGTTGAGACCGAGGTTTTGAGACGGGCAGGATTCTCTGATCGGGTAATTCATACCATGATCCGCGCCAGAAAGCCTTCTTCTTCGAAGATCTATTACCGTACTTGGAAAGCCTATTTCTCCTGGTGTGAGGCCAATGACATCGCGCCCTTGGTTTTTTCGCTCCCTTCTATTCTGGCGTTTCTTCAGGCAGGGCTGGATGCGGGGCTTGCTCTCAGTTCCTTGAAGGGTCAAGTTTCGGCACTGTCCATTTTATTTCAGAAAACGCTGGCCTCCCGGCCCCAGGTCAAAACCTTCCTCCAGGGTGTGGCTCACACGGTTCCTCCGTACCGAGCTCCCGTGGATCCTTGGGATCTTAATTTGGTTCTTCAGGTTCCGCAGGGTCCTCCTTTTGAACCTCTCAGGGACGTTTCTCTTTCTCTCCTTTCTTGGAAAGTGGCCTTTCTGGTGGCCATTACCTCCATCCGGCGCGTGTCGGAATTAGCGGTACTTTCTTGCCGCTCTCCTTTTTGGTCCTTCATCAGGACAAGGTAGTTCTGCGGCCTCTGCCCTCTTTTCTTCCGAAGGTGGTATCTTCGTTTCACCTCAATGAGGACATTGTTCTGCCATCCTTCTGCCCGAGCCCAGCTCACCCTCTGGAGCGGTCTTTGAACAAGCTGGACCTAGTCAGGGCATTGAGAGTCTATCTAGCCCGGACGACTTCCTTGCGGAAGTCAGACTCTCTGTTCATCTCCCAGCCTCAAAGGCCACTATTGCACGCTGGATCAGATCGGCAATTTTGGAGGCATACCGGGTCAAGCATCGAGTGGCCCCTCCAGGGATCAGAGCGCACTCTACCCGGGCGGTGGGTGCCTCCTGGGCGGTGCGCCACAGAGCTTCCGCGCTGCAGCTTTGCAAGGCTGCAACGTGGTCATCGGTTCACACCTTTGTGAAATTCTACAGGGTCCACACCTACGCTTCGGCGGACGCCAGCCTAGGTAGAAGGATTCTGCAGGCTGCGGTGGCGAGTCCACTGGCCTGATGGAAGTTTGTTTCCCACCCCAGGGACTGCTTTGGGACGTCCCATGGTCTCTGTGTCCCCCAATAAGGCGAACGAGAAAACAGGATTTTTTGGGTTGCTTACCGTAAAATCTGTTTCTCGGAGCCTTGATTGGGGGACACAGCACCCTCCCATGTTCTACAACTCCTGTTCTTATGTTTGTCGGTTTGTTACAGTTGAGTTGTTTGTTCTGTTTTCAATCTATTCTGTTACTTCTCCTACTGCTTTCTCACTAACTGAGGAACTTCCTGCAGGTCGGTGGGGTGTACACTGCGGAGGAGGAGCTATCCTTTTTTTGTGCATAGTGTCAGCCTCCTAGTGGCAGCAGCATACACCCATGGTCTCTGTGTCCCCCAATGAAGGCTCCGAGAAACAGATTTTACGGTAAGCAACCCAAAAAATCCTGTTTTTGTTTGTTGGCTTTTAACACTGTAGTTGGGAAACATTCCATAATTTAGTGTGTGCAATACAACAGATATCTCCATTACTGATGTTTCTTGTCAGTCAAGGAGATATGTGTTGTCAACGAAACCAATCTACACGACTTGTCTTTTTCACAGCAGTCTCTACATTTTTTTAATAGAGTTGTGGAACTCTGCTGGATCCAGTCTGTGCAATATTACAAGAATGTAGAGACTGTTGTTGAAAAGACAAGTCAAGTAGATTTGTTTAGTTGACAACACATATCTCCAAGGCTAACACAAGAAACATGTCTCGTAATGGAGATATCTGCTGGCAAAAATGCTAAGTGTACGGCGCAGTGTGTGTAGTCGGCGATTGACACAGTAACCAATCCAAATATTTTTAAAGCACAATTACACATTTATTTTGTAACAAAAAATCAAATAAACTTTTTTATTAGGAATGACGTTTGGGGGAAGATTGGAATTCTTTGGGTGTGTGGAGAGACGAGGAACGACTGGAGGTTGAGGAAGGGGTTCTAGGAGAAGGGGCGACAAAAGTACTGGGGGAAGGGAGCTCTGGAATGGACATGGAGGCAGGTTGAGACACATTAGGAGGAGAGGGTGGATGGACGAACAAAGTTGTTTTTTTTTTTTTTTTGTTTTTTTTTTTCTTTGGCGCCGGAATATCCTGCCCGGACCGACTTGCAGCCTGTGACCGCCTTACTTTGGTGGACCGCCTGGTGATGGTGGACTGTGTTGTTGCCCTGTAAAATAGGGGATGCGGATCACCCCTTTGCTGCTCTGTGGTGGTGGCGGTAGAATTGGCAGTGGCTGTGCTCCTAGAAGGGGAGAAAGTTGGGTTGGTGCTCCGAGCAGGAGGCTGCCTGTCTGTGATCTCTGCCAAAGTTCTTGGGGGACTCCGAGGAGGAATATTGGTGGCGGTGCTCCTTTGCTGAGGAGTGCTGGCGGTGCTCCTTTGCTGAGGAGTGCTGGCGGTGCTCCTTTGCTGAGGAGTGCTGGCGGTGCTCCTTTGCTGAGGAGTGCTGGCGGTGCTCCTTTGCTGAGGAGTGCTGGCGGTGCTCCTTTGCTGAGGAGTGCTGGCGGTGCTCCTTTGTTGTTGACTGGTGGTTTGGCTCCAAGATGGTGGTGCTGTGGTGGTGCTCCATACAGGAGCAGCGCTTGCCATAGTGGTGGTGGCGGAGGAGTGTCCAGCAGCACTCAGACTTGGGGTGGTGTAGTGGTGTCCGGCTTCGCTGGGAATGCAGGTGGCCGTGCAGTGGTATGCAGCAGAAGTCGGTAGGGAGGTGTAGCGAGACAGCGGTGGCACTGTTGGAAATGACACCACTGACTGCTGCACATACAGATTCTGCTGCATAGCCTGCAAGTAAGCAGTGTTGCAGGCCTGTAACACAATCAGCTGTTGCTCAGGACTAAGGTGTTCCGCCATGCCCTGTTCAAATTTACTGAAAAAATGGTACGCTGGTCTGTTGAGGTCGGCCTCCAGACGGTCAAGGCGCCGGTCAACAGAGTGGAAGCGGTGTTCCATGTGGTTAAAACCACGTTCCCTCAGGGAAAATCCGCTTTCCATTCTGGCGGACAGTGCCTTGAGGCTGCCCTTAAACGCCTCGCTCAAGAGCATGAACTCGGGCATGACAGGCCTGTCCGAGACCCTCTGCCGCTGGTGGGTAGTGCCCGCATAACCAGTGAGAGAGACCTGGGACAGGGGAACACCTGATGGACCAGCTTCCTGGTCACCAGCTGTCTGTGTTGCTGATCTGCAAGATGCTTCCTGGCTGTCTGATGGCTGGGACGGGTCCGAGGTCGATCGAAGAACCGCTCCCGGGACAGGTTGCAGGGTGCTGCTCCAAGTGCTGTGGAAAGAAAGGGAAAACATTAGTATCATGTTTCTAATGATTTAATAACAGCTAAATCGAAAGGTCATTGCTCCCTGCTGATTCTCCTGGATCTCTCTGCCGCATTTGACACTGTGGATCACCAGCTCCTCCTCACTATGCTCCGCTCTATAGGCCTCAAGGACACAGCCCTCTCCTGGTTCTACTCCTACCTCTCTGACCGCTCCTTCACTGTATCTTTTTCCGGCTCCTCTTCCTCTTCTCGTCCCCTTACTATCGGGGTCCCGCAGGGCTCAGTCCTAGGCCCCCTCCTCTTCTCTTTATACACTGCCCCTATTGGACAAACAATCAGCAGATTTGGGTTCCAGTATCATCTCTATGCTGATGACACCCAATTATACACTTCTTCCCCTGACATCACCCCTACCCTAATTCAAAATACCAAGGATTGTCTGTCTGCTGTCTCTAGCATCATGTCCTCCCTCTATCTGAAACTAAATCTCTCTAAAACTGAACTTCTTGTGTTTCTCCCCTCTACTAACCTCACTCTACCTAACATCGAAATAACCCTGGAGGGTTCAACCATAACTCCCAAGCAGCATGCCCGCTGTCTTGGGGTCATATTCGACACTGAACTTTCCTTTACTCCGTACATCCGATCACTCAGTCGCTCTTGTCACCTGCATCTTAAAAACATCTCCAGAATCCGACCTTTTCTCACCTTTGAAACTGCTAAGACTCTTACTGTCGCTCTTATTCATTCTCGTCTGGACTACTGCAACTCTCTTCTGATCGGTCTCCCTCTTACCAAACTTTCTCCTCTCCAATCCATCTTGAATGCGGCAGCCAGGGTCATATTTCTGTCCAGCCGCTTCACCGATGCCTCCATATTGTGCCAGTCATTACACTGGCTACCTATTCGCTACAGGGTCCAGTATAAACTCATCTCTCTCACCCACAAAGCTCTCCACTGTTCTGCACCGCCTTATATCTCCTCTCTCATCTCTGTCTATCGCCCTACACGTGCCCTCCGTTCTACAAATGACCTAAGACTAACATCCCCCGTAATCCGAACCTCGCACCTCCGTCTCCAAGACTTCTCTCGTGCTGCTCCAGCTCTCTGGAATGCACTTCCCCAGACGATCAGACTGATACCTAGCCCTGACCTATTCAAGCGCGCTTTGAAAACCCATCTCTTCAAAGAAGCCTATCACATCAACTACTCAGCAAGCTAACTTTGCCCTGTTCCCTCCTTCCAAATATTATTCTGAATCTGCACCCTACTATTCATCTGTCTCCACACCCTTCATGCACATGATAACTGCACTTGATACTTGTCTATTGCGCTTAAACACACGGGCTGATGACCGGATCATGCAGCTTTATATGAAAATCCCTATTATAATTGCCAGACCTGAATTAACAAGCATTTCTCACCTACTGTGTCCCCCCATTTCCTTGTAGATTGTAAGCTTGCGAGCAGGGACCTCACTCCTAATGTCATTGTTTGAATTGTCTTAACTTGTATTGAATTTATTGTCTGTACATGTCCCCGCTTAATTGTAAAGTGCTGCGGAATATGTTGGCGCTATATAAATAAAAATTATTATTATTATTATTATTATTATTATTATCATGCATTTACAAGAAGCATCACCTGTGGATTTGAAAAGCACATAGTAATAACAAACCAAAAAAAAAACAAAAAACTTGCGCTCTGCTGGCGAGGACCGGTCTCAGGAAAGCCAACTCTCGATAATAGCGGTACTTCGGCGCCCTGCCGCTGAACCACTCCGAACCTGTCCCTCAGCACGAACATCAGTGTTGAAGCGGTCCTTCATCGAGCGCCAACGTGTGCGGATTTTGTTCACTGTTGGGGAAAAAAAAGAAAAAAAAATTTAGAAAATGCACTTAAGGAAACTTAATTATCAGCACATACAACGGATAGAACTTTGAAAACAGTCAATGGTGCAGCACAAATAAAATTCTAGATACAATGCAGTCACTGTTGATACTGAGGACACTGTTATGTTTCCTGCTAGAATATACGTATCAGCGAAAACAACAGTATCATCAGGAGCAAGACTGAAAACCGGATCATGACAGCAGAAGACAAAAAAAGTTTTCCACATGGCATTGGTGTTTTTAATGCAAGAGTATATCTTGCCAAAAAAACACCAGCACCATCTGGACCATAATTCAATGCAGCAGTTGAAGACAAAAAAAATCACTGTTTTCCACATGGCATTGGTGTTTTTAATGCAAGAGTATATCTTGCCAAAAAAACACCAACACCAGCAGGACCATGAAGCAATGCAGCAGTTGAAGACAAAAATCAATATATTCCACAAGGCATTGATGTGTTTAATGCAAGAATATATCTTGCAAAAAACACATCAGCACCATCAGGACCATAAAGCAATGCAGCAGCAGAAGACAAAAAAAATCACTGTTTTCCACATGGCATTGGTGTTTTTAATGCAAGAATATATCTTGCCAAAAAAACACCAGCACCATCAAGACCATAAAGCAATGCAGTATCACAGAGCTTCTTTATACTTACTGAACGCCCTTTTTGAACTTGGAGAGGCGCTGTCCCAGCCATCCATCATCGCTGCGGCCACCTCATTCCAGAGCTGCCGGGTCACCCACTGTCTTTGTGCTGCTGGTCACGGCTGTCCCACAACGGGATACTCTCCTCAACGAGGCGGATCAGGTGCTCGTTGTCGATGTACACTACTTCTTCGTCATCCCGTTGTGGAACCTAGAAAAAATTATTATAATGCTTTGAATTTTGACAGATACAAAAAGAAACAGAGAAAAGGCAAGATAACTAAAGACAGAAAAAAAAAAAAAATTATATATATATATATATATATATATATATATATATATATATAAATTTTTTTTTTTTTTTATATATATATAAAATATATAAAATATATATATATATATATATATATATATATATATATATATATATATATATATATATATATATTTATTAACATTGCGTCTCCTCGCAACGACTTGACTACGCTCCTCCCGCTCGGATCGCTCCCGCGCTTCATCTTCAGTGCTCGTGTCCGATGTCTGTAAAGAAAGAGAAAATTAACACACATTTCTAGAGGCAGCTATACTTACCCAAAGGCAGCAACATCCTCACCTCACGATCAGCTTGGGCAAGTTCTTGCAGAGATGGCGAATAGACCGATCCAGAAGAAGACATGCTGAAATGAAAACAAAAAATACATTAGTACATTATAAAACTGTACAGGACACACAGACATTATGTTGAAGAATACTCACATTTTGGCTCCTGAAGCTTGAATCCACACTTGGAAGGCTCTTCTAGGCTCTTCTAGGCTCTTGTCTGCTCTCTGCAAGGCTGTCTGTAGAGTAATTATCCCTGAAGACACCTTCTTTTATCTACACTCCTCCGAAACAATGTTGCTTTATTTAGGGGGAGTTTTAGACAAGTGTCTAGACATTGTTTACTCAAATCTTGTGCGTGCACGAGGCGCTTACGTGCGCGCTGCAAAGCGCTCGTCAGCAACCACATAGACTGTAATGCTATTTTTGGGCGCACACCGAGCGCACACGTGCGCGTGCGATTTTTCTAACGATGTAGGCGGAACAAAAAATGCAACATGTAGTGTACGGCGCGTCTGGGCGCACACCTGTAAAATGCGCAGCGCACGCTAAACGCTGATGAGCGCGTACATTCGCAAGAGCCTGCGACCACCATGTTAAGGATAGGGGAACATTGCGCGTACGCACGATGCGCTGCGCGATCAAACGCTAGTGTGAAACCAGCCTTAGACAGCCAAAAAAAAGTATTTGTTTTTTTGTGTCCAACAGCTGCGACACATTTGGAGAGGGGACTGTAACATGTCACTTGAACACCTGCGATACTTGGTGCATACCAGATGCAAACTCGAGTAGTGAGCACTTGCGCTCAACACTAATGATGACATATTCAATATGAGGTCCTAAAGTTCAAAATTCTCACTTTACCGTTGGATAAAATCCTTGAGGTGTAGTTTCAAAAATTGGGTCAGTTGCAGGGGGATTTCTTCTGTTTGGGGGTCCTGCAAATGCGACATATCGCCTGCAATCTGTTCCGAGCCCTGTCGTTTGTTCAAACAGAACTTTTTGACTGAGTGTGGCGATACCCCACATATTAAGTGGGTAACAAACTGTGGGGTCCATGTTTTGGTATTTTATCTCGCAAAAGTGAGAAAATTTGGGCTAAAGCAAGATTTTAGAAGTGTGTGTTTTTTTGTTTTTTTTTAAATTCCACTTTGCATTAATTCCTTTGTAGCAACTGAAGGTTTAATTTTTTCCAGCAACAGTTTCAAAGTATGTGAAGGGTGCGGTTTTTAAAATGGCATAACTTTTTGGGAGTTTCCCATGCATAGACCCCTCAAAGTCCTCTCTCCCAGTGGGTCATGGCACCTGCAATCCATAACCGTAAAATCTGCACTATAATATGGTTCTCCTTCCCTTCTGAGTTTTGCAATGTGCCTCCAACTTAGTTCCCGATTTACATGTAGAGTATTGGCGTACTCAGGAGAAATTGTACAACAAACTGAGATGTCAATTTTTTCCTATTGGCCCTTAGAAAAATTAAAAATGTGGTGCTAAAACTGCATTTTAACTGTAAAGATGGAATTATGCTTTCTTCACTGACCAATGATATAAATTTGTGAGGCATGTGGTGTCAACATGCTTACTGCACTCCTAGATGAATTCATTGGGAGGTGTAGTTTGTAAATTGAAGTCATTTATGGGGAGTTCTGCTACTGACGCCTCCCCGTGATTCTGCCAATGTGACATGGCACCCTCAAACAACTTCAGCAAAATTTGATCTCCAATATGGTGCTTCTTCCCTTCTGAGTTTTGCTGTGTGCCTCAAAAGTACACTGCTCAAAAAAAATAAAGGGAACACTTAAACAACAGAATATAACTCCAAGTAAATCAAACTTCTGTGAAATCAAACTGTCCATTTAGAAAGCAACACTGATTGACAATCAATTTCACATGCTGTTGTGCAAATGGAATAGACAGCAGATTGAAATTATTCGCAATTATCAAAACACCCTCAATAAAGGAGTGGTTCTGCAGGTAGGGACCACAGACCACATCTCAGTACCAATGCTTTCTGGCTGATGTTTTGGTCACTTTTGAATGTTGGTTGTGCCTTCACACTCATGGTAGCAAGAACTCTACAACCCACAAGTGGCTCAGGTAGTGCAGCTCATCCAGGATGGCACATCAATGTGAGCTGTGGCAAGAAGATTTGCTGTGTCTGTCAGCGTAGTGTCCAGAGGCTGGAGGTGCTACCAGGAGACAGTCCAGTACACTTCATGAAGCACCCAGAAGTGGATGGAAACAAAGCGCTGGAGAGTTCTGAAGTGGCCAGCAATAAGTCTGGATCTAAATCTCATTGACAACTTGGGGAGAGATCTTAAAATTGCCATTGGGTAATGCACCCTTCAAATATGAGACCTGGAGCAGTTTGCAAAAGAAAAGTGGTCTGAAATTCTAGTTGAGAGGTGTAAGAAGCTTGATGGGTATAGAAAGCGATTGATTGTAGTTATTTCAAAGTGTGTGCAACCAAATATTAAATTGAAGGTGCCCTCCATTTTGTCAAGCCCATTTTTGAGCTTTTGTATGACATTATGTTCAATTTGTCGTTTCTGCTTTTTTTTTTTTGCGTTACAATATACATAAAGGTAATAAACATGTATAACAAAACATGTGTAATTGCAATAATTTTCATGGATAAATACTTCATTTTCTGGAACCATTTCAGTGGTGCCAACACTTTCAGCCATGACTCTATAGCTGTTGGCAAAAGGATGTTTAAGCTAATCCCTACAGTGCTTGGCATAAATGAGTGGGCCCCTGTAAAAAGTAAGATCTTATTAAATATCTGACTGAATAAAAGATCAATTTTCAAAATTGTGACGAGATGGATTTTCATAAAACATATTTTTTTAACCCATAACCTGAAAGGAAGGTTAATATACGAGTAAATGTCATTACGAATTCTTCTTCAGTTTTAGTTGATGCAAAAATGAATACACCCTACATCAAGCATTTCTAGGCATAGAATGAACAACATATGGCGACATATTGCAATATCTTCTACCATTGTTCAAGATTGACCTCATCTAGAGCCTGGATGCTGGATGGAGATTGATGCTCAGCTTGTCTCTTCAGAATTCCCCATGGGTGTTTTGGCTGGGTTTTGATCAAAGACCTACTTGGCCACTGAGTTACTTTCACTATGCAGCCTCATATATGGACATTGCCACTTCTTCTGTTTCACCATAGGCAAAGAGGCTCTCCATGCATGTGTTGTGACTGTCACACAGCTGCGACACATGCAGCTGCGGCTCCGAACAGCTGATTTTCTGGACCACTCCAGGTTTTCAGGTTCCGGATGCATCTATTCGGTAAGCGCTATAGCTATTCAGATAAGGAGTTATCCGAAGCTATTCGCTCATCCCTATTCCTGATGTTGGGGAGCTACATTTCATTGATGGTATTATGAGTTCAAAGATGTTCTGCTCTATAAGATACTACCATCACTCTGGGCCCTTGACAGACGAGCACTTTTTTTAAATGCATGATGTCTACAGTGAAACATGGTGGCAGTGTCTTTGAGGAGCTGTATGAGTGTTGCTGGTGTCAAGGAGCTACATTTCATTGATAATGTCATGAATTATCAGATGTACTGCTCTATAATGAAAGAGAACATGCTACCATCACTCGGTGTCTTTTGCAAATGTGACCTATTTATAACATGCACTTATGGCCACTGTTTGCATTTCTGAAGAGTGATTCAGTGAAAGTGATTTTATTTTTTGCTTGCATACAGTATATATTCCAGGAACAAGCAAATAGGAAATGGTTAAAAGCTAATCTCTTTAAATAAATCTCTGTATATAAAAATGAATGTATGTATCACCAACCAATCAAGCATCTTTCATTTCACCAGAGCTGTTCAAAAGAAGCTCAGCTGTGATTGGTTGCTATGATCAACAGTTTTCCTTGCAACCAATCACTAAGCATCTCTCATTTCACCAGAACTGGTTAAAAGTAGCTGAGCTGTGATGGTTGCTATGAGCAAGTTTTCCCACTTGACAACACCTCAGCAGACACTGACATGGTGGGAGAAATCTAGCATCCCCAGGAACATAAGCTCCCAGCCGTTGTCTGCCCCCTGGAAAGGAGCACAGAGCACATGACTGAAATGAATCCCCCCTCCCGTGGGTCAATGGTATGCAAGTTAAGGCAAATCCAATCAGTGTTTTGGTACTGACCCCAGGCCTTTCTTAAAGGGATCTCCGGTATGGAAGGCAGGGCAAATCCATCCAGTGCTTTGGTTCTGACCCCATACCTCTCTTAAAGGGATCCTCGGTATGGAAGTCAGGGCAATTGCCTTCAAATGCTTTGGTACTAACCCCAGGCTCTCTTAAATGGATCTCCTGTACGAAAGTTAGGGCAAATCCCTCAGCGCTCTGATTCTGACCCCAGGGTTCTATTAAAGGGATCATTGGTATGCAAGTCAGAGCAAATCCATCCAGCGCTCTGGTTCTGATCCCAGGCCCCTCTTAAAGGAATCCCCGGTATGGAAGTGAGGGCAAATCCAATCTGCACTTTGGTACTGACTCCAGTCCTCTCTTAACCCCTTTCCTACATTAGATGTACTTTTCCGTCCATGTGACCAGGGACCTAAGTCCGAAGGACGGAATAGTACGTCTAGCGCGATCAGCTGTGCTCACGGGGGGAGCGCAGCTGATCGCGGCCGGGTGTCAGCTGATTATCACAGCTGACACCCGGCACTATGTGTCAGAGGCGGTCAAGGACCGCCCCCGACACATTAACCCCCGACACTGGGCTCAAACACGATCGTGGTGTACCGGGGGTTTAGGGAAGCATCGGCAGGGAGGGGGCTCCCTCAGTGTTTCCCTGAGACCCCCGCAGCAGCGCAATGTGCATTGCGGCTGCGGGGGCCTCCTTCCCTTCAGGTCCCCGAATCCAATATGGCGTCGGGGACCTTCGGGGGCCTGGAGGGAGCCGGCTTCGTTATGCCTGCCAAGCGCCGGCATGAGGAAGCCTCCAGCACTGCCTGTGACAGATTGCTGTTCTTTCACAGCGATCTGTGATGTGACAGATCAGCGATCTGTCACATGACAGTGATGTCCCCCCTGGGACAATGTAATAAAGTTTTTTAAAAAAAAAGAAAAATTTATTTAAAAAAAAAAAAAAAAAAAGCTAAATAAATTTAAAAAAATTCCCTAATTAGTTTTTTGAAAATCAAAAAACAAAAGTGCACAATTGGTATCGCCGCGTCCGTAACGACCCGCCCTATAAAACTGTCCCACTCGTTAACCCCTTTATTCAACCCCTTAAAAAATAAAAAACAAAGCAAAAAATAGTGCTTTATCATACCGCCGAACAAAAAGTGCAATAACGTGCAATCAAAAAGACTGATATAAATAACCAAGGTACCGCTGGAATTGTCATCTTGTCCCGCAAAAAACGAGCCGCCACACAGCGTCATCAGAGAAAAAATAAAGTTATAGCTCGCAGAATAAAGCGATGCAAAAATAATTATTTTTTATATAAAATTGTTTTCATTGCATAAAAGCGCCAAAACATAAAAAATGACATAAATGAGGTATCGCTGTCACCGTACTGACCCGAAGAATAAAACGGCTATATCAATTTTACCGCACACGGAACAGAGTAAATGCACCCCCAAAAGAAATTCATGAAGCGCTGGTTTTTGTTCATTCTGCGTCCCAAAAATCGGAATAAAAAGTGATCAAAAAATGTCACGTGCCCGAAAATGGTTCCAATAAAAACGTCAACTTGTCCCGCCAAAAAATAAGACCTCACATGACTTGGTTGGTCAAAATATGGAAAAATTATGGCTCAAAATAAAAAAGCGTCTTTTAGCGTGCGACAGCTGCCAAAAATAAAAACCCGCTATAAATAGTAAATCAAACCAACCGTTATCACCCCCTTAGTTAGGGAAAAATAATAAAATAAAAAAAAATGTATTTATTTCCATTTTCCCATTAGGGCTAGGGTTGGTTTAGAGTTGGGGTTAGGGTTGGAGTTAGAATTGGGGCAGTTTCCACTGTTTTGGCACATCAGGGGCTTTCCAAACGCGACATGGTGTCTGATCTCAATTCCAGCCAAAAAAGTCAAATGGCGCTGCTTCCCTTCCGAGCTCGGCCATTCGCACAAATAGTGGTTTACCCCCATATATGGGGTATCGGCGTACTCAGGACAAATTGCACAATAACTTTTGGGGTCCTGTTACTCTTGGGAAAATAAAAATTGGGGGTGAAAAGATCATTTTTGTGGAAAAAATTGTACGGCTGTACGTTATAAACATCTGTGAAGCCCTTGGGGGGTTCATAGTGCTCACCATATATCTAGATAAGTTCCTTGGGGGGGTCTAGTTTCCAAAATGGGGTCACTTGTGGGGGGTTTCCACTGTTTAGGCACATCAGGGGCTCTCCAAACGTGACATGGCGTCCGATCTGAATTCCAGCCAATTTTGCAGTGAAAAAGTCAAACAGCGCTCCTTCCCTTCCGAGCTCTGCCATGCGCCCAAACAGTGGTTTCCCCGACATATCAGGTATCGGCGTACTCGGGACAAATTGCACAATAACTTTTGCAGTCCAATTTCTCCTGTTACCCTTGGTAAAATAAAAAAATTGAACCTGAAGTTTTTTTTTTTGTTTTTTTTTAAAAAGTTAAATGTTCATTTTTTTGTTTTTTTTTAAACATTCAAAAAATTCCTGTAAAGCACCTGAAGGGTTAATAAACTTCTTGAATCTGGTTTTGAGCACCTTGAGGGGTGCAGTTTTTAGAATGGTGTCACTTTAGGGTATTTTTCTATCATATAGACCCCTCAAAGTGACTTCAAATGTGATGTGATGTCCCTAAAAATAAAATGGTGTTGTAAAAATGAGAAATCGCTGGTCAATTTTAACCCTTATAACTTCCTAACAAAAAAAAATTTGGGTCCCAAATTGTGCTGATGTAAAGAAAACATGTGGGAAATGTTACTTATTAAGTTTTATGAGTGCCATATCTCTGTAATTTAAGAGCATAAAAATTTTCGCCAAATTTCCGTTTTTCACAAATAAACGAAAGTTATATGAATGAAATTTTACCACTGACATGAAGTACAATATGTCACAAGAAAACAATGTCAGAATAACCAGAATCCATGGAAGCATTCCAGAGTTATTACCTCATAAAGGGGACAGTGGTCAGAATTGTAAAAATTGACCCGGTCATTAACATGCAAACCACCCTTGGGAGTAAAGGGGTTAAAGGGATACCCGATATGGAAGTCAGGGCAATTGCCTTCAAATGCTCTGGTACTGACCCCAGGCTCTCTTAAAGGGATATCTTGTACAGAAGTTAGGGCAAATCCCTCAGCGCTCTGATTCTGACCCCAGAGTTTTATTAAAGGGATCATTGGTATGCAAGTCAGGGCAAATCCACTCAGCGCTCTGGTTCTGACGTCAGGCCTCTCTTAAAGGGATCCCCGGTGTGGAAGTTAGGACCGTTCCACTCAGCACTCTGGTTCTGACCCCAGGCTGACGGGATGATGTGGGATATTAGGTGGAGTAGTCCGGTAACTCTGGCTGATGGGATGATGTGGGATATTATAGTGAATGTGGCTATGCGGAGTGGGTGGGGCTGTACACTCAGCGCATATATATGTGTGTGTGTGTGTATGTGTATATATATATATATATATCTATCATTACAATTTGTTATAACTAACTGTAGTTATTTACTATGCCCAGGCAGCGCCGGGTTCTTCAGCCAGTATATATATAATAATGAACTAGCTGAAGAGCCCGGCGCTGCCCGGGCATAGTAACTAACTGTGGTTAGTTATAGCAAATTATAATTATCCTCCATCCCATAGTCCCGTGCCCACATACCCATCATACACAGCCACGATCCCATAGGCCCTTGCCCATATACCCATCATACATATCCTCCATCCCATAGTTGAGTGCCCATATACCCATCACACATCCTCCATCCCATAGTCCCATGACCATATACCCATCACACATCCTCCATCCCATAGTCCCATGCCCATATGCCCATCATACATATTCGCCATCCCATAGTCAAGTGCCCATATACCCATCACACATCCTTCATCTCAGTCCCGTGCCCATATACCCATCATACATATCCTTCATCCCATAGTCCCGTGCCCATATACCCGTCATACATATCCTCCATCCCATAGTCCCGTGCCCATATACTCATCACACATCCTTCATCTCAGTCCCGTGCCCATATACCCATCATACATATCCTTCATCCCATAGTCCCGTGCCCATATACCCGTCATACATATCCTCCATCCCATAGTCCCGTGCCCATATACTCATCACACATCCTCCATCCCATAGTCCCGTGCCCATATACCCATTATGACATCATCATCACCATGGTAACCGTTATGACATAACCGTCACTATTGCAAACTATGATGAATCATTGTCGCCATGGCAACCATTGTGACATCATAATGAAGGGATGGGCTTGATGCACACACACTTTTTCCCCATTATGTAGATAGGGGCAAAATGTTTGGTGAATTGGAACGCGCGGGGTTAAAATTTCACCTCACAACATAGCCTAGGACACTCTCGGGGTCCAGACGTGTGACTGTGCCAAATTTTGTGGCTGTAGCTGCGACGGTGTGGATGCCAATCCCGAACATACATACATACATACATACATACATACATACATACATACATACATACATACATATATATATATATATACACACACACACACACACACACACTTGAGTTTTATATAATAGATATACTAAAAGTATAATGCCTTGTTTTCAATTCTGTAATTGTATGTAGTGACCTATTATCCTTCTCTTAGACTGTTACAGTGAGACAGAAGCTGAAGATGATGAGCATCAAGTCCGATCACCCGATTTGGTGAGACTTTATGCAGTTTTTAATTCTATTCAACTATTTTTGTAGATAAATTCCTCTAATCTTTCTCTGACTGCATTCTGAGTAAATTCTCGTTTTCTGTTCATGTGCAGGTAAAGAAGCCCTTAATACAGTCACCATCAAAGAATATTCCACCATCAATGCTAACATCTGCTCGTGAAGAGGGAGGTGCTGAAGAGGGACAATCTCCAAAATCCAGTATTATCCAACCATTGAAACGGTCACCTGTCCAAAATATACCTGAAGCAATGCCAGTAATTCCTTGTGAAAGAGGGGCAGAAGGTGGACAAGCGGCAAAATCCAGTAAAGTCAAGTGTTGTTACATCTGTCATTTTATGGGTTTTGCAGAATTATTTCAGTTGATTGGCATATATATGTAGCTTTTCATGGGTCAGTGCTAAGGTTAACTTCTATTGTAGTCATTCTATAGTATTGATCGGTTTGATTGCGCGACTCCTATAAAACCTTAAATACACCACGCATGGGTGATCACTTCACAAATACAGCTAGTATCGGGAGATTTGCCTGCTTGCAGACATCTTTGCCACCATTGTATATTAGACTGGCTTCTCCTATTTCTAAAAGAATAAAAGATGAACAAGTTACATAGGATTTAAATCCTATCTGTAAAAGGTTTTGGGCAAAACCATAGATATTGTCGTGCATACTCAATATATAACTTCCCTTAGATTAAAAAAGAATATGAAATAATACTGATTTTACCATGGGAGTGGGGTACTGGTTTGGTCCACATGGGCATGTGACCACCACAGCCAATCATTAAATGGGTCGTCCACTATTATATCGATGACCTATCTTTAGGACTCCATCGTAGTGAACAATACCTTTTAAACTAAATGCCCTTAGAATATAAAAATGTCAGGTCTAACTTTTAGAACCTTTATAGAACATTAGATGATAAGGACCTCTGTTTTATATCATTTTGTTAATCCACATTTTGCAAAAAAAGCCAATGTAAAAAGGTTTAAAAAAAAAAAAAAAAGTCACCAGACCTCTATCAAATTCCTGTAGCTGAAGATGATCTTCATATGATGATGACGTGCCTAAAACAAGGAGGTGTATCTCTTATTGGTAAGAAGACTGCAATGACACGGGATGAGTACAGGAAATCCTTCATACGCCGCAACAACAATCCAGCTATAAACAATAAAGCACACGATTTACGTGTTCTCCAAAGCACACTGAAGGTGAGTTAGGAATACTATGATCCACTATATTCACTAGAAGAGTTTCATGTATGCATATCTGGGAACAGGTTTGTTTCTCGAGTGCCCCAATATACAAAGTAGACCACGTTAAAATGTTAATAATGCTATTTTATTATTGCCTAAAAGGGAGTAGAGAACGATTTGCACTAACATTTTGTGCCTGAAAGTTTCAAGAAGTCGGATAAGAATGATTACAGCAACTGATCCACATAAGTGGAAGGGATAACCTGAACGTTCGGTCTCTGTCTAAACCAGCCACCAACATCATCAACTCATAATCTAATCCTTGTGTAACGTACCAGTTAGAGGGGCTGTAATAAAAATATGACATGGTAATATAAAAAAAAAAAAAAAAACCTGTAAAATCTACTATGTCCGCTTTTCTTCATGTGAAGAACTATACTAAATTGCCACCACGTAATAGTACACATCCCCTGCGGTCTGCCTCTGGCTTATTCTGGTAAGGTCAGCTGTTTGCTGGGGGTGGCAGGAGCTGCTTCATGAACGATCATCTGGTGGATCCACTTTAAAAAGGGCTCTCTCTGGTTAGCCAGCCTCCTAAAACTATACATTTGTTAATGAACTCTACATTTTTAATTATTTTCTGTCTTACAGGCAAAGCTTTTGGAGTTGCAATCACTTAACCAAGTCCTGGAGAATTCAGACCTAAACTCTGCTGCATTTCAGAAATGGAAGTCTGAACATGAACATCTCTATGGCAGACTTGGACAGAGTCCGCAGGCACAGAGAGCGGTTCCTGGTAATAAGAGTGATCAAAGCAATCAGGACAGCAGAGAAAGTGAAGAAAGTGACTGAGCATGATGTACGACAGCGACCAATACTAAACATTCTCTATGACTGACTGTTAGGTTTTTGTGATTTTAATATTCATTTTCTGTTAATCAGGATTAGCCAGAATAATTTTCAGTTGGACTATTGTGTTTATCCTGCTCTGGCCACCAGGATCTTGGTTTGCAGACACTGGCCACCAGTAAGGACTTTATTTACTCTCCATGAATCAGTACATCAGACCATATTGTCACTGCGTCTCATCTTTCAGATCTGAAGATCTTATGATTGACTTGTACTAGAGTTGACACTTTACCAAAGAAGATGGATGGGTATAACTGGAATACACCGGACTACAGGAGTTTTATTTCTAATGACATGCCATAGGCATAATGCATTTACCATAAATTTATTTATAACAGTATGAAATGATATCAAGCTGCTGTAACTACGGTGTTGTAAAGTAAATGTAAAGACAGTGTTTTCATTTTGAACCTTTTTTTTTTAACATTTCTAGCTGTAGCCAAAAGTATAGCTAACCAGTCATTGGACTGGGCTGCACCTACCTATGTAAGGGCAATATAGTATGGGGGGACATTTTTAGTTTCCCAATTGCCAAAGCATAATATTTTTTTGTGCTTTCATTTGGCTAATGGGCATGATCAAAGAATACACTTGCATGTAGGTATGAGTCCGGTATATTGATGACTGAAGCACAGCCTCCGTCTCTCCTTGCCAGTCTCGGCGGTGATTACTGTGTAACTGCACACACAATGGACTCATAACTGTGTCCACTGTTTTTTTTTTTTACCACTTTTGTTAGCCAAATAGCACAATAATTTGCCGTTTTAGCTTTCAGAGAGTCCAGAGCTGACCTATTTTTTGCTTCACCCTACATAAAGCAGTGTTGTCTGATGCTGTACAGGGAAATGGAAAGTTTCAAAGAAAGTTTGAACATGTAGTAATAGATATTTTAAATTTATTCATATTTTATATGCTTTGTTCTTTCAATAGACATTGGTATATTTGTAATATCCATAAATACTTGGGCATGTTATGCCACATTATATCTGTGTTCCATTTTTTTCAAAATACTTAGCACTTACAACGAGGCAGACAAATTGCTTTTTTCCAACAACAAGGGGGGGTAGGGTGCATTACAGAATCAAGTAATAATATACCGTAAATAAAGGTGATGCACAATGCATTATAAGGTACATAATATGGAAAAAGGAGAAAAGATCAATGCATAAATATTGCGCAAACTTAGGTATTGAAAAAATTGCAAATGATTTTATTGAATGACCAAAAAACATACACAAAAGATAAAACACCATTAAAAACAAGAGACAATAATACACAACACCCAAAGTACCGTGGCTAGTGGTACAGTCAACCCCAATTGGTTATGCAATTATATACATATGTATATATAATATGTACCAGCCATACGGACTGCCACGGTACCTTGGGTGTTATTGTCTCGTTTTTAATGGTGTTTTATCTTTTGTGTGTGTTTTTTGGTCATCAGTGGCTCCCCGCTTTTGGCAAGCCCCCACAGCGAGGAGGTAACAACAAACTTAAAAAGCTAACTGAGAACAGTGAGGTATGTGGCCAGATGGGACCTGATAGTCCCAACCTGGATTCTTTAAGATGTTTCTGGGGTTTCTGTGATGGTCAGTGAAGCAGTCCTGTGTCCTTCCAGCCGGGTCTGTAGTACCCTAAGCTGAGATCCTGAAGAGTCACCATGACCAGAAGAAAGTCTCTTTATATAGTTCTCAACTGGCCCTCAACCACTTCCATCCAGAGGTCAGCAAGAGATTTGAATGAAGCCAGCCTGCATTGTTCAATTATGTAAGCTATTTGCATAGTTTTTCCTCCTCTGTTTATGCCAGCCAGTTCTTTGGCATTACTAAACAATGTAAGTAATCAACATATCAGCACACATCATTGCAAAACCGTAAGGCCGGGATCACACATGCGAGAAACTTGGACGAGTCTCGCATCTTAATACCTGACACTGCCGCCGCTACTCGGAAGCGGAGCGTGCGGCTGCATGTATTTCTATGCAGCCGCACACTACACTCCCAAGAGCCGGCGGCAGTGGCGGGTATTAAGATGTGAGACTCATCAGAGTTTCTCGCATGTGTGATCCCGGCCTCAGGCATGGCCACTGAGCACAGATAAGAGGATAAACTGTAAGAGATAATATTATAGGTAAATATTCGTCCTACAAGAAAAGTCAATACTTCAGACAACAGTTTGAGTCTGGGCCTACTCAATTTACGTTTGGCATAATTAAGAAGAAATGATGTGTCCTCACAGGGTATCGCTGTAATCACACTGACCCAAAGAATAAGGCTGGAGTCACACTAACCTGCGCAAAATACGGTCAGTATTTTACATGCGTAATACGGATGAATGGCCCCTAAACAGTGCTCCGTATGTCATCCGTAAGCAAGGTGTGGTCGCGTATTTTGCGCATGTAAGCATCCGTATGCAATCCGTATGGCGAGATTTTCTTGCAGGCTTGCAAAATGGACATATAATGGAGCCCTATGACAGGGTTTCTAAAAGACACCTGGTGCGTATTTCTCGCAAGTCACACGTGTGTTCCGTGTGTAATCCGTATTTTTTGCGCACCCATAGACTTGCATTGGCGTACTACGGATGTAGTACGCTGACAATCGCAGCATGCTGCGAGTGGCACGGAGCGTAGGATACTGAGGAGAAATATACGGCTGGTGCGAGTGACCCCATAGAGAATCATTTGTCCGTGTCTAATGCGTGCTTTTTGCGCCTCTCACTCTCCCATATTCCTCACCAGTGTGACTCCGGCCTAAAGGTGCCTTATCAATTTTAACATACGCGGAACGACGTAAAAAAAAAAAATCTGAATTGCTGGTTTTTGTTCATTGTTTCCCAAAAATCAGAATAGAAAGCAATCAAAAAATGTCATGTGCCCGAAAATGGTACCAATAATGTCAACTCGTCCCAGAAAAAACGCCAGGGGGAAACCTTATATAGGATTTTGTGCATATCAGGTGTATTTTATATAATCTGCACTTATGGCTTGTACGGTATACATTAAAGTGGGTCTGCTCTTCTACTCTGTCACTTCTACTAATAAACCCCTTCCCTTCTATTTATCTATGAGATTTATTTCCTTATAACATCCGATACCCTCATCCATGGCTAAATGCACTGTCATTAGCAGATACA
Source organism: Dendrobates tinctorius (assembly GCF_039654945.1). NCBI lineage: Eukaryota > Metazoa > Chordata > Amphibia > Anura > Dendrobatidae > Dendrobates > Dendrobates tinctorius. Next base: position 728,134 of record NW_027362086.1, read on the forward strand.
GGCCAGCTGGCCCTCTGTTTCTTACTATACGTCTGTCGAAGGGTTTTATGCAGGAGCAAAGGGGCAGCTGACACACAAGGGGGGACGCCATTTCTCGCCATCTTAGGGTGCCAACCTCCACAAATAGGTGTGCAGCAGGGGTGGTACGTATGGTCAGCGCATCCTTCCTTCACATCGGTCTAGTATGAATGGTTATTACCTGAAGCACAGTTACTGCAGGCACGGAACTGCTATGACTAATTACCTATCCATATAGGCATTGTAGACTTCGATATTTAGATCAGATACTCTGCCTTCATTGATGAGGTGTTGTTTTTAGGGCTACATTCATCTCTTGCTCCTTCTCTGACTAAATCAGATTAAGGCAACATTGTAATCCACAATACTACTGTATTAGACCGAAGTGTATAGGGTTAGGTTTCAATATATTGTACCAGCTTACCTTCTGTTCTCATTATCCTTTTATAGTTACATGTATATATTAAATACATGTTTTTCACATTGCACTTTTCACCTTTAATTAATTAAGTTATATTTTATAAGGGTTACTTGCCAAATGGCCTCCAAGTGGTTAATACACATACTCTACAGATTTGTAAACAGATCCCCAATTTCAGATGATGAGTGAATTTGTTTGGAAAATGATTAGGAAACATAAATTCGGCACGAATATGCCACATTCGGGTTCATAATCGGTGACCCGAGCAAAATTTTATAAAATCGGTAATAAATCTGTAGCATTTGGTAAAAGTGCGGGAAAATAATTGCATTGCCACAAAAATATTTTCAGCATTTTAGCAACAATAATGGTGGTGTATCATGAGCGTTTAGCACATGTTTGATGAGGGGAGGGGGTTTGCAGAGCTCAGAGGCGCGGCGTTCTTGTAAGCACAGCATAGCAGTCATTTGTTTTTTTCTAACATTATATGTGCACATTGCGCCTAGCCAATCAGAGCACAGGAACCACCCACCATGTCCTGGATGCAACGGCTTGTGTCATTGGCTGCTGAAAGCACTTGCTTCCCTCCATATAAATTGCGGACGTTTTGTTTTAGCACCATTTTGACACTAACAGCGCAGATAGGCTGCTCCTGCTGCTGCCACTGTTAACAGCAGCAAGATTTAACCCCTTAACGACCACCGAATACGCCTTTTAATGGCGGTAGTTAGGGTACTTAAACCACAGCGCCGTTAATTAACGACACTGTGGAAAAAGTAAATGGCGCCCCCCAGAGTTTTTCTAGGGTCTCGGCTGCCGGGTGTAGCCGAGACCCCAGAGAACATGATTCGGGTCGGTTTTTACCGACCCCGCTCTTGCGATCACCGTTATTAACCGTATAACGGCGACCGCAAGAAAAAGATGCGATTTTGCATTAACTTTTTCTCTGATGTGATCGCACATCAGAGGAGAGAGAAAGAGGGTCCCCGATCCCCCCTGGTACCTCCCGGTGGTCCTTGGGGCCTCCGGTGGGCGCCACCATCTTGGTCCGGGAAGAAAATGGCGGGCGCATGCGCAGTGCACCCGCCGAATCTGCTGACAGATTCCATTCATTCATTGTACATTTTGATCACTGTGATAAAAACCCTATCACAGTGATCAAAAAAACCCAAACCAGTAAATAACACCCCCCCTTTATCACCCCCTTAGTTATGGAAATATAATGAAACTAGCTGAAGAGCCCGGCGCTGCTCGGGCATAGTAACTAACTGTGGTTAGTTATAACAAATTATAATTATCCTCCATCCCATAGTCCCGTGCCCATATACCCATCATACATATCCACGATCCCATAGGCCCGTGCCCATATACCCATCATACATATCCTCCATCCCATAGTCCCGTGCCCATCATACATATTCCCCATCCCATAGTCGAGTGCCCTTATACCCATCATACATCCTTCATCTCATAGTCCAATGCCCATATACCCATCATACATATCCTCCATCCCATAGTCCCGTGCCCATATACCCATCATACATATCCTCCATCCCATAGTCCCGTGCCCATATACCCATCACACATCCTCCATCCCATAGTCCCGTGCCCATATACCCATCATACATATCCTCCATCCCATAGTCCAGTGCCCATATACTCATCACACATCCTCCATTCCATAGTCAACCATTATGACATCATAATGAGTCTCGGCAGGGCTTGCAACCTATGATGACATCAGCGTCGCCATGGCAACCATTGTGACATCATAATGAGGGACGGGGCTTGACGCGCACACACTTTTCCCCCAGTATGTAGATAGGGGCAAAATTGTTTGGTGAATTGGAACGTGCGGGGTTAAAATTTCACCTCACAACATAGCTTAGGACGCTCTCGGGGTCCATACGTGTGACTGTGCCAAATTTTGTGGCTGTAGCTGCGACGGTGCGGTTGCCTATCCCGGACATACACAGATACACACACACACCCATACATACACACTTTGAGCTTTATATATTAGATATATTTTCATTTTTCCGCTCGGGTTAGGGTTGGGGTTAGGTGTTATGAATGGGTCACTGAGGAGGATAGCAGGAACAGGCTAAGCCACCAGAAGACCAGAGAGGTTGGTAACTAAGCGGATTGCAGACCCCTGATTCTATCCACACAACTAGCAGTAGCCGTGGAGCGTTCCTACGATGCCCTAGACCAGGGTTCCCCAACTCCAGTCCTCAAGGCCCACCAACAGATCATGTTTTCAGGATTTCCTTTGTTTTGCACAGGTGATGCAATTATCACCTGAGCAATACTAAGGAAATCCTGAAAACATGATCTGTTGGTGGGCCTTGAGGATTGGAGTTGGGGAACCCTTCCCTAGATGCTTTGTCACAGCCGGAGGACTAACTAAGCCTAAAGACAGAAAGAAGAAACACCAAGGTTACTTACCGGTAGCCGGATTTTCCGGAGCCCATGACGGCACACATGAGGGGATCCGCCCAGTCAAGACAGGAACCCTACTGATGATAAAAGGGGCGGTACCTCTGCCTCGCTTCATTTGGCTTACAGAGCATGAGAGGCCTCCCCGGGTTAGTACACATGGTAAAACTATCACCACATTATTTCTAACTAAAAAGCACCCAAACTATAGTGCACACCAAAGGAGTGAAAAGGGGGGGAATATACAGGTGCCGTCATGGGCTCCGGAAAAACCGGCTACCGGTAAGTGACCTTGGTGTTTTCCCGTCTTCCATGACGGCACACATGAGAGACTTTTGTAGAATAAGACACCTTAGGGAGGGACCACCACTTGCAGCACCCTTCTACCAAAGGTTAGGTCAGTAGAGGAAGATAGAGCAAGTCGGTAGTGCTTTAAAAAGGTTGAAGGTGAGGACCAAGTAGCGGCTTTACAAATTTGTTCAATCGATACCTCAGACTTCTCTGCCCAGGAGGTAGCCACGGCTCTGGTGGAGTGAGCCTTGATGCCTTCTGGAACAGGAGCGCCACTTGCAAAGAAGGATAACATAATGGCCTCCCTGATCCATCTGGCAATGGTACTCTTAGCTACCCCGTGCCCTTTTCTACTACCCTGAAAGGCTACAAAAAGGGACTGATCTTTCCTCCACTGACTAGTTATTGACATATACTGTAATATGGCTGCTCTTACATCTAATATATGAAACTTGGGCATGGGCCTGTGTACTTTAAAATGTCAGGACTTGATTTTAGTTTTAGTCCGTCCCTGAGCTGTGAGTCATCTTAAAGGGAATCTGTCAGCAAATGTTTGGACTATGAGATACGGCCACCTCCATCAGGGGCTTATTTACAGCATTCTGTAATGCTGTAGATAAGCCCCCGATGTAACCTGAAAGATAAGAAAAACGAGTTAGATTATACTCACCCAGAGGTCCGGTCCGATGGGTGTCGTGGTCTGGTCCAGCGCCTCCCATCTTCTAGTGATGACATCCTCCTCCTTACTTCTGCCGCGGCTCTTGCGCAGGCGTACTTTATCTGCCCTTTTGAGGGCAGAGCAGAGTACTCCAGTGCACAGGCGCCGGGAAAGGTCAGAGAGGTCCAGCGCCTGCGCACTGCAGTACTTTACTCTGCCCACTACAGGGCAGATAAAGTACGCCTGCGCAGGAGCCGCGGCAGAAGTAAGACGGAGGACGTCATCGCTAGAAGGCGGGAGGCGCCGGACCGCAATACTCATCGCAACGGACCACGCCCCCTGGTGAGTATAATCTAACTTGTTTTTCTTATCTTTCAGGTTACATCGGGGGCTTATCTACAGCATTACAAAATGCTGTAGATAAGCCCCTGATGGCAGTGGCCGCATCTCATAGCCCAAAAATGAGGTGACAGATTCCCTTTAAATGTCTGTAAATTCTCAGTGGTTTAGAAATAAAAGCATAGTATGTTTTGGACCAGCATGCACATAGATGCATTCTTAAATTGTGCAGAGTGTGTTATACCCAAAACATGGAAGATGGCTCTCAACCAGAAGGAAGAATACTGTCTCTCAAATGCCTTTTTTAGAGTAGCTACTAGTGATGGGAGAGTAGCATTGTTGCTCAGGTCTCGCCGAGCATGCTCTGGTGATCTCCGAGTATTTTGGCGTGCTCGGAGATTTAGTTTTGCTCCTCTCAGCTGCATGATTTGCCACTTGTAGACAGGCTGAATACATGTGGGAATTCCCTAACAAACAGGCATTCCTCACATGCATTCAAGCTGTCTAGCAGTCGCAAATCATGCAGCTGAGGTGACAAAAACTAAATCTCTGAGTATGCCAATATACTCGGAAACCACCTGAGCATGCTCGTGGAGACCCGAGCAACGAGCAAACTCGCTCATCACTAGTAGATACCAGTAAGAGTCATAATTTTTGTGATATGAAACACATGATATGTGAAATAGATTAATTTCTGTATGTTTCATCTTTTGTTTACCTATGTATTCCGTGAGACCATGAAGAGTTATGTGGTGCCATGGACAACAGTATGAGGTTGAAAGGGAACCTGTCACCAGAAAAAATGCTATTAACCGGCAACTATGGGATTAATTTGCCAGTTAATGGCATTACTAACATGCCCAGCACCAACTTCTAGGGGAGAAAATGAACTTTATTCCCTACACAGCATTCTGGTTTCAGTCACGAGGGCAGTGTTGGCGCAGGTTCAGATACCGTTCTAAGAATACAAATCGGCGGTTGTAACTGTGCCCCCCTCACTGACATTGGCTCCGCATTGGGGGTTGGTTGTCAGTCAGGGTTGGGGACGCTGTGCTGCTGCTCTGTATATTCAGATCGGTGACTGAACCCACGCTGCTCCCGTGAATGAAACCGGAATGCTACCAGGGAGCATAAAGTTCACACTATTAATCTGCCTGTTAATAGCATTTTTTTTTCTGGTGACCAATTCCCTTTTTAGACACCTGAGCCACTTGTAGAAAGACAGGACTGTATTGCCATCTGCTGGACACACTTTGTATAGCAGCTTTATTGTGTTACCATGGGCAAGCAACATTATTTTCCACATTTTGTTTTTATCTATCCAAATCATTACTAACATATTAGGGAGTTTATAAAAATATTTCTTAATTCATATGCAGTAAAAACTAACCTGTATACTTAGAAATCAGATTATTAAAGTAAAGGGGCCGGGACACTGCAGGTGATTCAAATGTCAGATTTGTGCAAGATCACACTGACTGATCGGTGGGGAAAATAAGTATTTAATACACTGTCGATATTGCAAGTTTTCCCACTTATAAAGAATGGAGAGGTCTGTAATTTTTATTGTGGGTACACTTCAACTCTGAAAGACAGAATCTTTAAAAAAAATCCAGAAAATCGCATTGTCCATTTTTACATATTTCATGCAATAATAATAATAATAATCTTTATTTTTATATAGCGCTAACATATTCCGCAGCGCTTTACAGTTTGCACACATTTTCATCACTGTCCCCGATGGGGGCTCACAATCTAAATTATGCAATAAAATGCAAATCAATTAAGTATTTAATATAAACAGAACTTAGTATTTGGTATAGAAACCTTTGTTTGCAATGACAGAGGTCAGATGTTTCCTGTAGTCATTGACCAAGTTTGTACATGCTACAGCAGGGATTTTGGCACGCTCTTCCATACAGACCTTCTCCAGAGCTGTCAGATTTTGGAGCTGTCGCTGGGCAACATTGAGTTTCAGATCCCTCCAAAGATTTTCAATTTGGTTAATGTCTGGAGACTGGCTAGGTCACTCCAGGACCTTGAAATGCTTGTTATGGAGCTACTGCTTAGTTGCCCTGGTTGTGTGTTTCGGGTCATTGTCATGGTGCAAGACCCAGCCATGATCCATCTTCAATGCTCACAGTGAGAAAAGGAGGTTGTTGGTCAAAATCTCGTGATACATGACCCTATCCATCCTCCCATTAGTACGGTGCAGGCGTCCTGTCCTCTTTGCAGAAAAGCACCCCCAAAGTATGATTTTTCCTCCACCATGCTTCACAGTTGGGACAGTATTCTTAGGGTTGTACTCATCCTTCTTCTTCCAAACATGGTGAGTTGAGTTGATACCAAAAAGTTCTATTTTGGCTTCACATGACCACATGATCTTCCCCATGCCTCCTCTGGATCAGCCATATGGTCATTGGCAAACTTCAGATGTGCCGAGACATGTGCTGCATAGGGACCTTGCATGCCCTGCAGGATTTTAATCCATGACGGCGTAGTGTGTTACTATCGGTAATGTTTGCGACGGTGGTCCCAGCTCTCTTCAGTTTATTGACCAGGTCCTCCAATGTAGTTGTGGGCTGATTCATTACCTTTCTCAAAATCATCCTTGTCCCACGAAGTGAGATCTTGCATTGAGTCCCAGACCGAGGAAGATTAACAGTCCTCTTGTGTTTCTTCCATTCTCTAATAATTGTGTCAACAGTTGTTGACTTCTCACCAAGCTGCTTACCTATTGACCTGTAGCCCATCCCAGTCATGAGCAAGTCTACAATTTTGTCCCTGGTGTCCTAAGACAGCTCTTTGGTTTTGGCCATGGTGGAGAGGTTAGAGTGTGTTTGATAGAGTATGTGAACAGGTGTCTTTTATACAGGTAACAAGTTCAAACAGGTGTAATTAATACATGTAATGAGTGAAGAGTAGTAGGACTTAATGAAAAACTAACTGTGACGTATACTGGCCACGGTTAGGTTACGTCCAAGAGTGGACCCTCTGGATCGCGGCAGTGGAGCTCCCAGGGGCGAGCGCGCCAGGTGGTGCCGACCCCTATACAGGGGCCGTTATTGGCAGGCCCTCGGAAGATAGATGCCGTGACTGCTAGACCCAAGAGGGGCGGCTCACAAGACTGAGTGAGGGGTGCCGGACTGAGGCACGGAATGCAGAAGGGAGTAGGAAGTACGGAGTGGGAGCAGGGCGGAAACACGGAGTATAGGACCAGGCACCGAGAGGGGAATACGGGACGGAGACACGGAGTACCGGACTGGGCATTGGAGTACAGGACGGAGACACGGAGTATAGGACGGGGCACTGGAGTACAGGACGGAGACATGGAGTACCGGACTGGGCACTGGAGTACAGGATGGAGACACGGAGTACAGGACGGGGCACTGGAGTACAGGACGGAGACACGGAGTATAGGACGGGGCACTGGAGTACAGGACGGAGACATGGAGTACAGGACGGGGCACTGGAGTACAGGACGGAGACACGGAGTACAGGACGGGGCACTGGAGCACAGGACGGAGACACGGAGTATAGGACGGGGCACTGGAGTACAGGACGGAGACACGGAGTACAGGATGGGGCACTGGAGCACAGGACGGAGACACGGAGTATAGGACGGGGCACTGGAGTACAGGACGGAGACACGGAGTACAGGATGGGGCACTGTTATGATTAAGTCATCGTAGGAGGCAAAAACAGAAATGCTAGCTAAGTCCAGAAAACCAGAGAGGTTGGCAGCTATCGGATTGCAGACCCCTGATCCTATCCACAACAACTAACAGTAGCCGTGGAGGGTTCCTACGATGCCCTAGACCCCTCGATCACAGTCGGAGAATTAAATAGGCCTAAAGAAAGAAAGGGGAAATCTAACTGCCCCAGAGCAGACCCCAAAGCAATAGGCAGCCCCCAACATATAATGACGGTGAAGCAAGATGAAAACACTAACACAGACAGAAAGATAGACTGAGCAAAGACGGGGCCCAAGCTAACTAGATAGGAAAGGACAGGAAGGCTGCTGTCTGCAATCCGTGAAAAACCCTAAGAAAATAAGAGCCAACAGACTGACAGTGAAAAAGGCCCTGAAGACGCTAGGCTTCAAAAAAGCTATGTCAGTACTCAGGAATATTCTGAAGACAGGGCAACCGGCAAAAGGAGATTCAGCTCACCCCAGCAGGGAATGGCAGAATCCAGAAAAGCAAGGAAAACAAAAACAAAACACAAATGCTAACAGGCAAAGCAGAAAACTTAGCTTTAGAGGAGCAGGAATCAGACTGGTGTCCTAGAAGTCCACAGAGAAATCACCCGCAGGGCAGAAGGGCGTCGGCAGCCTTATATCCAGTCCGTGACTCCACTCAGCCAGTCATCCTCATTAGGCTCAGGTGCCTGATAATCAGGCTCATTACCTTCCTTTACCAGAATAGGGAGTTCACCAGACCTCAGTGACGAAGGGGAAAATAAACTCACAACAGTACCTCCCCCTTGAGGAGGGGTCACCGAACCCTCAACCACGCCACCAGGGCGATCAGGGTGAGCCCGATGAAAGGCACGCACCAATCTTTTGGCATGAATATCAGAGGCAGAGACCCAGGAATTATCCTCCTGACCATAACCCTTCCACTTAACCAAATACTGGAGTCTCCGTCTAGCCAGACGGGAATCCAGTATTTTCTCTACCTCATATTCCATGTTACCTTCAACCAATCCAGGGTCTGGAGGTGCCACCCCAGGAACAACTGGTTCAACAAACCTCTTCAACAAGGACTTATGGAACACATTATGGATTTTAAATGTGACAGGAAGAGCCAAACGAAAAGAGACCGGATTAATAATCTCCAAAATCTTGTAAGGTCCAATAAATCTAGGCTTAAACTTAGGAGAAGCCACCTTCATAGCAATATTTTTTGATGATAACCACACCATATCACCAATCTTAAACTGGGGACCAATGGTCCTATGTCGATTGGAAAACCGCTGGGCCTTTTCCTGGGAGAGAGATAACTTATCCACCACTTGGTCCCAGATCTGGTGCATTCTCTCCACCACAGTGTCAACACCTGGGCAGGCAGAAGGCTCCACCTGCCCTGAAGAAAATTGAGGATGAAACCCAAAGTTACAAAAAAAGGTGACATCAAAGTGGCAGAACTAGCTCTATTATTTAAAGCAAATTCGGCCAAGGGCAAAAATGAAACCCAATCATCCTGATCAGTGGAAATAAAACATCTCAAATACGACTCCTAGGTCTGGTTTGTTCTCTCTGTCTGCCCATTGGTCTGAGGGTGAAAAGCAGAGGAGAAGGACAACTGAATTCCCAGCTTGGAACAGAAGGTCCTCCAAAATCTAGACACACTGAACTGCTCTGTCAGATACAATGTTCTCAGGAATCCCGAGTAAGCGAACCACCTGTTGCAAAAACAGGGGCACCAACTCAGAGGAAGATGGCAACTTAGGGAGTGGTACAAGATGAACCATCTTAGAGAACCTATCACAAATCACCCAAATAACAGTCATTCTTTGAGAGACCGGCATATCAGAGATGAAATCCATTGAAATATGGGTCCATGGTCTCCTGGGGACCGGCAAAGGCATCAACAACCCACTAGAGCGAGAACAAGATTTAGACCGGGAGCAAGTCCCACAGGACTGCACAAAATTCCTGACATCATGAGACAAGGTGGGCCACCAAAAAGAGCGACTCACCAGATCTCTAGTACCAAAAATACCTGGATGACCAGCCAATGTAGAGCAATGAACTTCAGACATCACTCTCTTAATTCCACTGGTCAGGAACATACAACTTTCCACTGGGACAACGCTCAGGTTTGTCCTCCTGGAACTCTTGCAGAGCAAGTCTCAAATCGGGCGAGATGGCAGAAAGAACTACCCCTTCGCCTAAGATGGTAGCAGGCTTGGTCACCACAGGAGAATCAGCAAAGCAACTCCTAGAGAGGGCGTCTGCCTTGACATTCTTAGTTCCAGGAAGAAAAGAGACCACAAAATCAAAACGTGTAAAAAACAAGGCCCACCTAGCCTGTCTAGGGTTCAAGCGTTTAGCCGACTCTAGGTAAATCAAATTCTTGTGGTCAGTGAGGACCACAACTTGATGTTTAGCTCCCTCTAACCAATGTCTCCACTCCTCAAATGCCCATTTCATGGCCAACAGTTCCCGATTCCCACATCATAGTTACGTTCAGATGGAGAGAACTTTCGGGAAAAGAAAGCACAGGGATTCATTTTAGATGTTACAGGATCCTTTTGGGACAAAACAGCTCCTGCACCAATCTCAGAAGCATCCACCTCTACCTGGAATGGGAGTGAGACATCAGGTTGCAGCAAAACCGGGGCGGAGGTAAATCTTCGCTTCAGCTCCTGAAAGGAAGCAACAGCCTCCGGAGACCAATTCAACACATCAGCACCCTTCTTAGTCAGATCAGTCAATGGCTTGGCAATACTAGAAAATTTTGCTATAAATTTCCGATAAAAATTAGCAAAACCCAAAAACTTCTGGAGGGCCTTCAAAGAAGTGGGCTGAACCCAATCATAGATGGCCTGTTCCTTGGCCAGGTCCATTTCAATAGTTGACGGAGACAAAATAAATCCCAAAAATGAAATACTCTGTACTCCAAAAAGGCATTTCGATCCTTTGACATACAGGGAATTCTCCCTCAAGATCCGGAACACAGTCCGAATATGTTCCACATGAGAATCCCAATCCTTGGAGAAGATCAAAATATCATCCAGATAGATAATCAAAAATTTATCGACAAAGTCTCGGAAAATATCGTTCATGAAGCACTGGAAGACAGAAGGGGCATTAGTGAGCCCAAAAGGCATCACCAGGTACTCAAAATGTCCCTCCGGAGTATTAGACGCCGTCTTCCATTCATCCCCCTGCTTAATGCGGATAAGATTATACACCCCCCTGAGGTCAAGCTTGGTAAACCAGCAAGCACCTCTAACACTAGAGAATAGATCCGAAATCAGGGGTAACGGATACTGATATTTAACAGTAATTTTATTGAGGGCACGATAATCAATACAAGGCCTTAAAGAACCATCCTTTTTGGCCACAAAAAAAAAACGGCACCTAAGGGTTAAGAGGATGGTCTAATATGACCCTTCTCCAACGCCTCCTTAATATAGGACCGCATAGCCTCATGCTCGGGTACAGATAAATTGAAGAGCCGACCCTTGGGAAATTTACACCCCGGGCTTAGTTCAATTGCACAGTCATAGCTCCTATGAGGAGGCAAGGAGGCAGACTCATTCTCACTAAATACATCATAAAAGTCCGCCAAATAGTCAGGAACATCATGCGACTGAGGAGAGGTGGAAAAAACCGGAGCCTCACTAAAGGCACACCGACAACCCCAACTCACCACAGACACAGATTTCCAATCCAAAACTGGATTAGGAATTTGCAACCAGGGAAACCCCAGAACAATGGCATCATGCAGACCATGCAACACCAAAAATCTGCAATTTTCTTGATGGTCTGGGGCGACCCGCATGACCACCTGGGTCCAAAACTGAGGTTTATTTTTAGCCAAAGGAGTAGCATCAATCCCCCTCAAAGGGATAGGCGTCTGCAGAGGTGTCATCGGAAATCCACAACGTTTAGCAAAATCCAAGTCCATTAGGTTTAGCGCTGCTCCCGAATCCACAAAAGCCTTGGCGGAAAATGTGGACAGGGAGCAGATCAGAGTAATTGCCAGAAGAAACTTAAGTTGAACACCACCAACAGAAAACGTGTGTGCAAAGCGTTTCTCTCGTTTAGGACAAACAGAAATAATATGCGAGGCATCTCCACAGAAAAAACACAGCTTATTACGCCTTCTGAACTCCTGACGTTGCGCCTTAGACAAAACTCTATCACATTGCATAGGTTCAGACGTCTGTTCAACCGGTGGCAACACCTCTCGTGCAATCCTGCGTTCACGTAAACGCCGATCAACCTGAATGGCTAATGACATAGAATCGTCCAGACCAGGGGGAACAGGAAATCCCACCATAGTATCTTTTACGGCTTCTGACAAACCCTTCCGAAAGAGAGCAGCCAAGGCATTATCATTCCAGGTAGTAAGGACCGCCCACTTTCGGAACTTTTGACAGTAAAACTCTGCAGAATCTCGACCCTGGTTCAATGCCAACAGGGTCTTTTCAGCCTGATCAATAGCATTAGGTTCATCATACAACAACCCCAAAGCTTGAAAGAATGCGTTCACATTAGTCAGAATAGGATCATCTGGTTTCAAAGAAAACGCCCAATCCTGGGGATCGCCACGCAGCAAAGAGATGACAATTTTAACCTGCTGCGCGGAGCTCCCTGACGAGTTAGGCTTCAAGGCAAAAAATAATTTACAATTATTTTTGAAACTCAAAAATTTAGATCGATCCCCAAAAAATACATCAGGTGTAGGGATCTTTGGTTCAACAGCATGCGAACGAGCAAGGTAGGCGGAAATTCCCCGCACTTCAGCAGCGAGCTGCTCCACACGATCAGACAATTGCTTTATCTCCATTGAGAGAAAAAAAAAAATTCCCCCTATGGCCTCAGAGATATAGAGGAAAGAATATACACACACTTTTTTTTTTTTTAACACAATTCTTTTCTGCTATTGAGTACCCTAGGATCTGCGGTATGGCGGGTGATTCTGTTATGATTGAGTCACCGTAGGAGGCAAAAGCAGAAATGCTAGCTAAGTCCAGAAAACCAGAGAGGTTGGCAGCTATCGGATTGCAGACCTCTGATCCTATCCACAACAACTAACAGTAGCTGTGGGGGGTTCCTACGATGCCCTAGACCCCTCGATCACAGCCGGAGAATTAAATAGGCCTAAAGAAAGAAAGGGGAAATCTAACTGCCCCAGAGCAGACCCCAAAGCAATAGGCAGCCCCCAACATATAATGACGGTGAAGCAAGATGAAAACACTAACACAGACAGAAAGATAGACTGAGCAAAGACGGGGCCCAAGCTAACTAGATAGGAAAGGACAGGAAGGCTGCTGTCTGCAATCCGTGAAAAACCCTAAGAAAATAAGAGCCAACAAACTGACAGTGAAAAAGGCCCTGAAGACGCTAGGCTTCAAAAAAGCTATGTCAGTACTCAGGAATATTCTGAAGACAGAGCAACCGGCAAAAGGAGATTCAGCTCACCCCAGCAGGGAATGGCAGAATCCAGAAAAGCAAGGAAAACAAAAACAAAACACAAATGCTAACAGGCAAAGCAGAAAACTTAGCTTTAGAGGAGCAGGAATCAGACTGGTGTCCTAGAAGTCCACAGAGAAATCACCCGCAGGGCAGAAGGGCGTCGGCAGCCTTATATCCAGTCCGTGACTCCACTCAGCCAGTCATCCTCATTAGGCTCAGGTGCCTGATAATCAGGCTCATTACCTTCCTTTACCAGAATAGGGAGTTCACCAGACCTCAGTGACGAAGGGGAAAATGAACTCACAACAGGGCACTGGAGTACAGGACGGAGACACGGAGTATAGGACAGAGACACGGAGTATAGGACTGAGACAGAGAGTGTGAAGGGGAAACCCCTAAACGCTTGGCCAGGATACCGTAGGAAGGCACACGATAATCAGGCATCTCCACCATGTTGGAGACACCTGATATACCCTGTGCTGCCGGCTGATTGGGCGCCTAGGCTTCTGGGCGGGCGCTCCAGGGTTAAGAGACCTGGAGAGCGCGCGCCCGCGGCCTATGGCGCCTGCAGGAAGCAGGCACGCGTCGAACAGGGGAGAAGGAGGAGGCGAGCACAGAGCGGGGAGGCGAGCGCCGGTAAGTATAGTCGGCGACAGACCCCCCTTTACGTCTCCCTCTCCTGAGGTTAGACAAAAATCTCCTTAATAGAAGAGGAGCATTAATATTCTCCCTGGGCTCCTAGGACCTCTCCTCGGGACCAAAACCCTTCCAATCAATGAGGTAGAGGATACGCCCCCAAACTTTTTTCATGGCAAGAATTTCTTTCACCTCAAAGACGTCATCAGCCCCTACTGGCTGAGGAGAAGGAGGTGGAACTGAGTGATACTGATTCAGAACAACAGGCTTAAGGAGCGAGACATGGAAGGCGTTAGGGACCCGAAGCGAAGCCGGCAACTTCAATTTATAAGCCACGCTGTTAATGCGTCCCAAAACCTCGAACGGACCGGTGTACCGAGGACCCAGTTTGTAAGAAGGTATCTTCAAACGGATATACTTAGTTGACAGCCAAACTTTGTCGCCAGGTTGGTATGGTGGAAGATCTCTGCGCCTCTTGTCTGCATGTCTCTTTATCCGGATACTAGATCTTTCAAGTGCCTCACTGGTTTCCTTCCAGACTTGAGAAAATTCGGTAGCGAGGGCATCTGCTGCGTGAACACCAGAGGGCGTAGAGAGAGGTAGTGGAACACCAGGGTTCTGGCCGGAAACCACAAAGAACGGTGTTTTAGTGGTGGACTCATTAGGATGATTGTTGTGGGCGAACTCTGCCCACGGCAGAAGAGACACCCATTTGTCTTGATGGGCGTTAGAGAAATGACGCAGGTAGGCTGTTAATACCTGATTGATCCATTCCACTTGCCCATTGGACTGAGGGTGATAAGCGGAGAAGTCCAGAGACATACCCATGAGCTTGCTTAGTGCCCTCCAGAAACGGGAGGTAAATTGGACCCCTCGATCGGAGACAATTCGTTGAGGAAGTCCGTGAAGCCTAAAGATCTGGTGTATGAAGACATTGGCTAGCTCAGAGGCCATAGGCAACCCGGGCAGCGGGATGAAATGGGCCATCTTGGAGAAGCGGTCGACCACTACTAAGATGGTAGTGCACCCGGAAGAGCATGGTAGATCGGTGATGAAATCCATACCAATCTGTCGCCAAGGGGCTTCAGGAAGAGGCAGAGGGTGGAGCAGACCGGACGACAGACTTCTAGGTACCTTGTACAGAGCACAAGTCGTGCAGGAGGCTATATAATCGGTCACATCTTGGCAAAGGGATGGCCACCAGTAGTAGCGCGAAAGGAGGCTGAGGGTTTTCTTGACCCCAACGTGACCCGCAACCTTGGAGGAATGCCCCCAATCCAGGACCTCCGACCCCTTATTCTGCGGGATGAAGGTTTTGCCTGGCGGAATGGGAGAGAGCGTCACGGGCGCCACGGTGATAACTTTGGCAGGCTCAATGATGTGAGACGAACCCTCCTCTACCTCAGGTGACTAGGGACCTGGACAGAGCGTCTGCCTTGATGTTTCGGTCCCCAGGCCGAAAATGAAGCTTGAAGTCAAATCGGGAGAAATATAGCGACCACCTGGCTTGCCTGGAGTTGAGCCTTTGCGCGGACTGAAGATACGGCAAATTCTTGTGGTCCATGAAGATTACGAAGGGATGAACTGCCCCTTCTAAAAGATACCGCCACTCCTCCAGAGCCATCTTAATGGCCAGTAATTCCCGGTCTCCAATTGCATAATTGCATTCTGCGGGAGAGAATGATTTAGAAAAGTACCCACAAGGTACCACTTGACCCGAAGTTGTCCGCTGAGAAAGGACCGCTCCCGCACCAGTAGAAGAGGCATCCACCTCTAGGATGAAGGGCCTATTGACTAGCGGCTGATGTAAAATCAGGGCGGTGGCAAAGGACTGTTTCAAGGTGAGGAAGGCTTCTTCAGCCTCTGGAGTCCAGGCATTTGGTTTGGTCCCTTTCCGGGTCAACGCAGAGATGGGCTTAGTCACCGAAGAGAAGAAGGGCACGAACTGTCGGTAGTAATTTGCGAAGCCCAGGAACCGTTGGATGGCTTTTACTCCAACCGGACGTGGCCATTTGAGCACAGCAGATAACTTTTCGGGATCCATCTTTACTTCGGAGTCCGTGATGATATACCCTAGGAAGGGCAGTGAGGTTTGCTCAAACAGACATTTTTCTAGTTTAGCGTAGAGTCTGTTCTCTCGTAGACGCTGCAGAACCAGCCGAACACTTCTTCTGTGAGTAGATAAGTCAGGGGAAAAGATGAGAATGTCATCTAGGTATACGACGACACATGAGTAGAGTAGGTCTCGAAAGATCTCGTTAACGAACTCCTGAAAAACCGTCGGAGCATTACAGAGACCAAAAGGCATAACCAAATACTCGTAATGCCCGTCCCGAGTATTGAAGGCCGTCTTCCACTCATCGCCGGCGCGGATCCGGATCAAGTTATAGGCTCCCGCAGATCCAATTTGGTAAAGATCCGGGCCCCTCTCAAGCGGTCAAAGAGTTCAGGGATCAACGGAAGGGGATACCGATTTTTGACCGTGATGCTGTTCAGACCTCGGTAGTCAATACATGGCCGAAGGGACCCGTCTTTCTTCCGAACAAAAAAGAATCCTGCCCCAGCAGGAGAAGATGACTTCCGAATAAACCCCAAGCCAAATTTTCCTGGACATATTTGGACATGACCGCGGTTTCTGCCGGAGACAAAGGATAAATTCTTCCCCTGGGAGGAGTCGCTCCTGGAAGAAGCTCAATTGGGCAGTTGTAGACACGATGCGGCGGTAGAGTCTCAGCCTCCTTTTTACTGAAGACGTCGGCGTACAAGTGGTAAGCCAAAATAAGCCCGGGAAGATCGATAGGAGCTTGCTGCGGACTTGGGCGAGATACAGGCAACAGGCAGCGTTCATGGCAAAAGTGTCCCCAGTGGAGGATCTCCCCGGAACGCCAATCTAGAACGGGCTCATGTAGACAAAGCCAGGGTAAGCTGAGGAGCATGGCGTGGGACAAACTGGGCAAAACATAGAAGGCGATTTTCTCTCGGTGCAGAACTCCAACTTGTATCTCCACCTCGACAGTGACCATGGTGATGGGTTCAGGTAGTGGTTTGCCATCCACGGAGGCGATAGAGCGTGGATTCTCTAATGTAACAACCGGAATTCGGAACTATTCCACTTCTTTGAGCCGGATGAAGTTACCAGCCGCACCCGAGTCCACATACGTCTCCACCGAACTGCGCTCCCGACCTAAAACAATTAGAGCTGAAATAGTAAGGGGCAGAGAGGAATCGGTATCACCTAGGACGGCCTCTCTTACCTGGCCTAGGTGGAGGCGTTTCCCGGCCGTACTGGGCAAGTACGCACAAAATGATTAGCCCCACCACAATAAAGGCATAGGCCCTGCGTCCTTCTCTCCCTGCGTTCTTGCTCGGACAACTTTACTCGGTCCACTTGCATGGGCTCAGGAGTGGAATTACTAGAAGAC
The DNA here is from genome assembly GCF_039654945.1 of Dendrobates tinctorius. Lineage (NCBI taxonomy): Eukaryota > Metazoa > Chordata > Amphibia > Anura > Dendrobatidae > Dendrobates > Dendrobates tinctorius. The sequence continues at coordinate 745,512 of NW_027362086.1, forward strand.
TCCGGGAAGCGGGGGATGGGCGCTTGCTTGGTATAGTCTAAAAGATCTTTTTTCCCTAACTGACTCCCGGGTGCGTTCCTGAAACCGTAAGTCTATACGGGTAGCTAGAGATATGAGATCTTCCAGAGTGGTAGGAGTGTCTCGGCCGGCAAGATCGTCTTTTATTTTACCGGAGAGGCCCCTCCAAAACGCCCCAACCAAAGCCTCATTATTCCACCCAAGTTCCGAGGACAGTGTCCGGAAGCGGATAACATACTGTCCCACGGTGAGGGAGCCCTGGCGAAGATTGAAAAGAGCCTCAGTGGTGGAGGCCACACGGCCAGGCTCATCAAATACCCTGAGGAAAGTATCCAAGAAGTTATGGATACTTGATACCACCGGGTCATCTCTCTCCCACAGGGGATTCACCCACGCTAAGGCCTCCCCCTCATGGTGGGGCACAATGAAAGCTACCTTGGCCCGATAAGAGGGATATTGCTGCGGCAGGAGCTCAAGGTGCAAGCAACACTGGTTTAAAAACCCACGACACAACTTGGGGTCGCCACTAAAGCTGAGAGGTTTCCCTAGGCGTGGTGGCGGATGGGATTGGTGGTCCCGAGGTAGGGCTGAGGCAGCCGCAGAGGACTGTAGGGATTGGAGTCGATCGTCCACGGACGCCATGTAGCTCAGAATATGGGACTGGGCGTCCCTCTGCTGCGCAAGCTCCTGCTGGAGACCCGCTAGTAACGGGGCATTCCCCGGATCGGTAGTTTGCAAGGCGGAAAGGCGGGTGTCCATGGACTTCATAAGGGACATTATCCTAGTTTGATTTTCCCGCAAGAAGAGCAATTCTTTCTGGGTGGCCGCCGAGGCGCTAGCAGGGTCCATGGCCTGATTATACTGTGACGTATACTGACCACGGTTAGGTTACGTCCAAGAGTGGACCCTCTGGATCGCGGCACTGGAGCTCCCAGGGGCGAGCGCGCCAGGTGGTGCCGACCCCTATACAGGGGCCGTTAGGGGCAGGCCCTCGGAAGACAGATGCCTTGACTGCTAGACCCAAGAGGGGCGGCTCACAAGACTGAGTGAGGGGTGCCAGACTGAGGCACGGAATGCAGAAGGGAGTAGGAAGTACGGAGTGGGAGCAGGGCGGAAACACGGAGTATAGGACCAGGCACCAAGAGGGGAATATGGGACGGAGACACGGAGTACCGGACTGGGCACTGGAGTACAGGACGGAGACACGGAGTATAGGACGGGGCACTGGAGTACAGGACGGAGACACAGAGTACCGGACTCGGCACTGGAGTACAGGGCGGAGACACGGAGTATAGGACGGGGCACTGGAGTACAGGACGAAGACACGGAGTACAGGACTGGGCACTGGAGTACAGGACGGAGACACGGAGTATAGGACGGGGCACTGGAGTACAGGACGGAGACACAGTACAGGACATGGCACTGGAGTACAGGACGGAAACACGGAGTATAGGATGGAGACACGGAGTATAGGACTGAGACAGAGAGTGTGAAGGGGAAACCCTTAAACACTTGAGCAGGATACTGCAGGAAGGCACACGATAATCAGGCGTCTCCACCATGTTGGAGATGCCTGATATACCCTGTGCTGCCGGCTGATTGGGCGCCTAGGCTTCTGGGTGGGCGCTCCAGGGTTAAGAGACCTGGAGAGCGTGCGCCCACGGCCTAAGGCGCCCGCAGGAAGCAGGCACGCGCCGGACAGGGGAGAAGGAGGAGGAGGCGGGCACAGAGGGAGGAGGCGAGCGCCGGTAAGTATAGGCGGAGGCAGGCCCCGCCGCTGCTGGGGCGGTAGCCGCCGATGTGACACTAACAGGTCTGAGAGAGACAGAATTTTTGCTGGTTACTAGGGGATAAAATACTTATTTCATGAAAAAAATCCAATTTAATTAAAGATCATACAGTGTGATTTTCTGGATTTTTTCTAAAGATTCTGTCTCTCACATTTGAAGTATCACTACTATAAAAATTACAGACCTGTCCATTCTTTGTAGGTGGGAAAACTTGCAAAATTGTAAGTGAATCATATACTTATTTCCGTCACTGTATATGACAGTACAGTATATGACAATAGATAGTAGCATATAAGCCACATCGTAATGACCGATGTGCCAGGCAAAGGCGGAGAGTTCTGAATTTATTGCAGCACTACTAGCATATTCCTAGAAACTTGCTCAGGGAGTATGCAAGTGAATATGGTGACACAAATGATTTTTAGGAGTTCATAAGATCAGTGCAGCGCCTGGACAATCAGTGTGAACATTTGTCAAATGTTCTCTGTTTCTTAAATGAAATCAGTTAAACCTCTACAATGATAGCTTTAGGACAAAGTACTCATGCATTCTTCTGTGGGTGAGGTCTAATGGGTAGGGGAATTTCCAAAGCATGACCAGCTATGCCATAAAAGTAAATTCCAAGTCCAAGGCTTGACAAAATTACATACACTTACATGGAATCAGTTAAAGTCTTCTTTAGAAGGAATGTTCTCCAGAGGATGGTTACTCAGGGAAAAAGTGCCTTCTGCGAGAACTTTCCTCTATGTATGCTGTATGTGAAGAAAATAAGAGTCATCATAATATAAAGGAACTTTGCTGCTTTCTACACATTTCAGTTCTTACCATTTATACATGTGGATTAATATAGGACACATCAATCTTTCATGACTATGATTTTTTCTAATTTAATACAAATCTGACATCTAATGATTATGCTTAAATTGAATTTATCCAGCATTGTCATGTACAAAATGTTTCACAAGAAAATTCACAAAGAAGTTATTTTCAGTGAAATTAATGTGCCTTACTATGCGCAGTGGCGGCGAACCTATAGCACGTGTGCCTCCAGGTGGGCACACACACCATCTCCTCAGGACTAGAAGACGGCGGGGGAGGGGTAGCGACAGAGCAGCGGGTCACAGGAGGCAGGAGCCGGCTGCTGCAGCTAACTCCTGTGCCCATTACTAAAGAGAAATTAATATTCACTGCACTGGCAGTGAGTATTCAGTTCTCTTATAGCACGCACAGTTTCAGCTGCAGCCATTGGCTTACAGCAGCTGCTGGGCTATCACGGATGCTCACTCATTAAGGTAATGAATATTCACCTCTCTCCACTCACATAGACATGGAGAGAGGTGAATATTCATTACCTTAATGAGCAGGGACACGTGATTGCTCAGCCGCAGATGCTGCGAGCACAGGAAAAAAATGCTGCAAGGGTGCGCAGGGAAGGTAAGTAGGATTTTTTTTAATGCTTTTCTCATGTGGGCCATACATACAAGGATAGGGATGAGGAACCATGCATGCAAGGATAGGGATGAGGAACCATGCCTACAAGGATGGGGATAAGGAGCCATGCATACCAGGACAGGTAAGAGGAACCATGTATACAGGGATGGGGATAAGGAGCCATGCATACAAGGATAGGGATGAGGAACCATGCATGCAAGGATAGGGATATGGAGCCATGCAGACAAGGAAGGGGATTAGGAGCCATGCAGACAAAGATGGGGATAAGAAGCCATGCTTATAAGGATAGGGATGAGGAGCCATGCAGGCAAGGATGGGGATAAGGAGCCATGAACACAAGGATGTGGATAAGGGACCATGCATGTAAGTGTCATGCTCGCCATGTCTGTTATGTCCGCCATGTCTGTTTTACCTCATGACCCTGGAGCGGTGTGCACACGCATCTCATGTCTGCTATCCTGCTTGTTCCCTAGAGCAGTGTGCACACTCACCTCATGTCTGCTGAGCTGCAAGATGCCTGCGTTTCTGCTTTGCCTTTTGTGATCTTCTCGTCATGTCTAGAATCCCTGATCATGTGTCTTTCCTAGGATCCTGCACTGTCTGGTTCTGCAATCATCTTGTCATGTCTGAAACTCTGATCATGTGACCTTTCCTAGGATCCTGCACTGTCTGGTTCTGCAATCATCTCGTCATGTCTGAAACCTTGATCATGTGACGTTTCCTAAGATCCTGCACTGTCTGGTTCTGCAATCATCTCGTCATGTCTGAAACTCTGATCATGTGACCTTTCCTAGGATCCTGCACTGTCTGGTTCTGCAATCATCTCGTCATGTCTGAAACCTTGATCATGTTACATTTCCTAAGATCCTGCACTGTCTGGTTCTGTGATCATCTCGTCATGTCTGAAACCCTGATCATGTGACTGCGCTCTGTGATCCTGGAGCATCTGAACTAGGAAGTTCTCCCCTGGTCTTGACCCGGAAGAGGAGGTGCTATGCCCTATATTAGACCGCCCCTTCCTATGCTCAGGGCCTGAGTATTGTGTAGTGTCCCTGCATGGCTGCTTGGTCTGTGGGGAGCTCCCTCTATTCTGTGCCCTTGCACTCTGCTCTGTCGTGCGTCTCTGCACACGCTCCGTGCTCGTACTCCATCTCTTGTCTTATGTTTGTCCGTTGTGCCATGTTCATCTTTGTCCTGCTTGGACTTGTAGTCCTTCTGTTATTCTCTGCCTTGCCTGTTTTTGCCATGTCTTGCCTTCGCTATGCTCTGCCTTGTTCCTCCCTATGGTCTCAGTCTTTGCTTGCTCTGCCTCGCTCTCTCCTATGGTGCTCTGTAGTGCTCCCTGGCACACGCACCACCCCGCCTTTCTTTTCTTTTGTGCCCTTTTCCATGTCTAGTCCCAAGGCTCTGCCTTGGCCCAGCTCTGGGCTTCGGCCTACGCTTCGCTGCTAGACTCTTTCCTATTATGCTCTCTTGCACGTTTCTAGGCTAGTCCCAAGGTTCTCCCTTGGCCCAGCTCTGGGCTTCGGCCTACGCTCCGCTGCTAGCTCTGTTCTTGCTCTGTTCTTGTTCTGTGTTTCTGCCTATGCTTACTTTCCTGGTTCTGTACTCTGCTTAAGCCCTGCTTTGTTTCTCGTCTTGTCTTCCCTTGCTCTGTTTCTTCGCATGCTCTTTGCATGCGCCTGGCCTTCCTAGCCTCCTGTTTGTGCCTCAGCTGTGCCCGCCTGCTTGTGCCTCAGCCGTGCTCGTCGGTCAGTGACAGCTGTGTCGCCTGCCATGCCTCAGTCGGGTTTGCTGGAGTCTTGCCCGTCAGTCAGTGCCGCAGCCCGATCAGCTAGCCAGTGCCCCAGCCGTGCCCTCTGTGCTCCCTTGCACTTCACGCTGTTTCTGCAGTGTGCTCAGCGTGCTCTCTAAAGCACGCGCAGGCCCTCGCCTGCCTATGGCATACCTCCCCGTGCTTCTTTAAAAGTACGCGCAGGCCTTGCCATGTCTCCTGTTGTGCCCTCTTGCACGCACAGGCCCTAACCCTGTCCTGGAACACAGATCCTGACGTGCCTCTCTGCATGCGCAGGACTCTGCCTCGCCTGACCCTGGCGTGCCCCTTTGCAAGCGCAGGACTCTGTCTAGTATCTTGTGCCTTGGCGTGTCTCTACACAAGCATTCTGTCTTACCTTGTGCTTTGGCGTGTCTCCAAGCACGCACCCTGCATTGAACCCTGGTGTGTCTCCAAGCACGCACCCTGCCTTGAACCCTGGCGTGTCTCCAAGCACGCACCCTGCCTTGAACCCTGGCGTGTCTCCAAGCACGCACCCTGCCTTGAACCCTGGCGTGTCTCCAAGCACGCACCCTGCCTTGAACCCTGGCGTGTCTCCAAGCACGCACCCTGCCTTGAACCCTGGCGTGTCTCCAAGCACGCACCCTGCCTTGAACCCTGGCGTGTCTCCAAGCACGCACCCTGCCTTGAACCCTGGCGTGTCTCCAAGCACGCACCCTGCCTTGAACCCTGGCGTGTCTCCAAGCACGCACCCTGCCTTGAACCCTGGCGTGTCTCCAAGCACGCACCCTGCCTTGAACCTTGGCTTGCCTGCCGGATTCCCGAAACCTGCCGACCGTTGCCAGAGGTCCGGAACCAGATGACTGCGGCCTAATGTCCGGAGCTGATGTCCGCAGCCTGATGCCTGGACCCTGTCGGTCGTTGCCAGTAGTCCGGAGTCCGATGCCATCGCACCCCGTCTTGGATCCTGGCGTGTCCTAGCATGCATCCCTTCTAGGAACCCTTGTGTGATCCCTATCACGTATCCTGTCCTGGACCCTGGTAAGTTTTCATGCATGTACTATGCCTGGAACATTTGGCGTGCCCTTGCACGCATCCTGCCGTGTTTCACTGTTTGTGCCCTGCACCTGATTCCCTGTTATGCCTTGCACCTGAATAAAGTGTGAATCCACGTTTGAGGAAGAAACTGTGTGACTTCGCTTTATGTTTGGTATCCTGTCTGTCCTGTTGTCAGACACTCAATAGTGTCTCCTTTAGCCGGCCGTCTGGTCCAGCTGCCGTGGTGGCTCACCCCCTTGGTCTTGCCCCTGACACTCCCTGTACAGGGGGTGCGTTCTCACTAGGTCAGCTCGCCCTAGGTGGGTGGGTGCCATGGCCCAGAGAGTCCACTCTAAAAAGGAAAATGGGCTCAGCAGGAGCTGAGTCCGTCACAGTAAGGATGGGGATGAATAATAATAATAATAAATAATAATAATAATCTTCATATAGTGCCAACATATTCCGCAGCGCTTTACAGTTTAGCAGTTTCAAACATAACAGTCATAAGTAACAACTTTAACAATACAATAGTTAAAGCAAAATAAGACGACCCTGCTAGTGAGAGCTTACAATCTACAATGAGGTGGGGCGATACAAAGTACAGCTGTGTATTTACAATAATGGTCCAGCCATCTTGAGGGAGTGGGGGGATAGATAGAGATAGTGAATGGGACACACACACACTTACACATAAAATGACTTTGATTAGGGAACATGATAAGCCGCTCTGAACAAATGTGTTTTGAGGGAGCACCTAAAACTGCAAGTTGTGGATGGTCCTAATTTCTTGGGGTAGAGCATTCCAGAGGATTGGCGGAGCGTGGGAGAAGTCTTAGAGTCGAGAGTGGGAGGTACAGATTAGTGTAGAGGTTAGTCGAAAGTAGTTTGCAGAGCGCAGTGATCGGCTAGGCCAATAGACAGAAATGAGGGAGGAGATGTAATGGGGTCCCGCACTGTGGTGAGCTTTGTGGGTGAGAACAAGTACTTTGAATTGGATCCTGTAGTGAATGGGCAGCCAGTGTAACGACTTGTGAAGAGCGGACACGTCTGAGTACCGATTAGCTAGATGGACGACCCTGGCTGCTGCATTGAGGATAGATTGGAGTGGGGAAAGTCGAGTGAAGGGGAGGCCAATTAATAGAGCATTACAGTAGTCCAAGCGGAAGTGGATCAAGGTGACAGTGAGGGGTTTTGTTGTTTCTATGGTGAGAAAAGAGTGGATTCTAGAGATGTTCTTTAGGTGTAAGTGGCAAGATCTGGCAGGAGATTGTATATGGGAGGTGGAGGAGAGATTGATGTCAAATGTAACACCCAGACTGCGCGCCTGCTGCCTAGGTGTATTTATGGTGCCAACCATGGAGAGGGCAATGTCAGATTTAGGGAGGTTACTTGGCAGAGGGAGCAGAAGTTCAGTTTTGGAGAAGTTGACTTTCAGATAGAGGGTGGACATGATGTTGGAGACTGTGGACAGACAGGCACTGGCGTTCTGTAGTACAGCGGGGGTAAGGTCAGGGGATGACGTGTATAGTTGTGTGTCATCAGCATAAAGATGGTACTGAAAGCCAAATCTGTTGATGGTCTGTCCAATTGGGGCCGTGTAGAGAGAGAAGAGAAGGGTGCAAAGGACTGAGCCCTGAGGTACAACCAAAAGTGACAGGAAGAGGAGATGAAGTGGAGCCGGCGAACAAAACACTATAGGAGCGGTCAGAAAGATAGGAAGAGAACCAGGAGAGGGCAGTTTCCTTAATGCCTAGTGATTGGAGCCTAGAGAGTAGGAGATGGTGGTCAACAGTGTCAAAAGCTGCAGAAAGGTCGAGAAGAATGAGTAGAGAGTGGTCACCGTTACATTTTGCTGTCAGAAGATCATTGGTCACTTAGATGAGTACAGTTTCTGTCGAACATAGGGGGAGGAAGCCGGACTGTGAAGGGTCTAGGAAGGAATGAGTGGAGAGGTAAAGGGTAAGGCGGGAGTAGACAAGGCGCTCCAAGAGTTTAGAGATGAAGGGGTTAGATTGTAGACTGGTCTGTAGTTGTTTGTGCAGGATGGGTTGAGGGCAGGTTTCTTTAATAATGGTGTAATGATAGAGTGTTTGAAGGAGGATGGGAAAATTCCACAGGAGCTAGAGGAAACATGCATACCAGAATAGGGATTGGGGACAATGCATACCTGGCTTATACTCATGTCAAAATTAGGTGCCCCTGCTTATACTCGGTTCAGCTTATACACGCGTATGTACGGTATTTATTTATTTAATGTGAGGCCACTATACTGTAAATATTGAGATGAACTTTTGTTAATGACCAAAAGCTTATTTTCCACCATAGTTTACAAAATAAATCTTGCCAAATCAGACAAGGTGATTTTCTGGATTTGTTTTCCCATTTTGACTCTCATAGTTGTGGTCTACCTATGATTCCAATTACAGGCCTCTCTCACCTTTTTAAGTGGGAGAAATTGCACAATTGGTGGCTGACTAAATACTTTTTTTTCCCCACTGGAGATCTATGAGGAGCCATTTTACTATATGGAGGACTTTATGTGCCTGTTATACGTATGGAGGGCTCTATGGTGATTACAGTTTGAGAATCATACTGTGATGGGGTCACCATTCTTTGTTGGGGGAACTGAGGCAGGGGGTACAGTAGGGTCATCATACTGTGCGTGTGGAGGAGTTTACTGTGGGGGTATCATTCTATGTTTGGAAGCCCTTTTGTTTGCCTCATACTTTATTATCTGTTTTATTCAAGTTTTTTTTTCCTTTATTGTTACATATTTAAATTAAGACATTGGACCATATACTTTTTACTGCTGTTTCACTATCATTCCAAAAGTTAATCGTTTTATTTGATAAGGAAAAACTTCCTCAATTGTAGACATTTTTTTAACAAATATCAAGGTTAAAAACATAAAAACATAAGCACAAAGGCGCAGGTTCCTATATGATACCACCTGCAGCTGCAAATAAGGACAACAACCACCCAATTTGTCCAACAGTAAAGTCAAATCAAAAAGTAAGTAATTTGCGCTAGCAGGATACCATTCAGAGGTTTCAAAGAAATATCTACAGTGGAGCTGGTTCACAAAGTATAAGTACCGATACCTTCGTTCAGATGAATAAGGAACTGGTCGAAGGATACTTCCTCAAGCAGGGTCCCGGTGCAAAGATGACGCTGCAAACAGTAGTGATGCTGATGAACATGCGCTTGAGAGCATTAGAGTTCAGTTGGTGAATGCAAGTATTGGACGCTGCTCCGGCCGGTAGCAAGCGTCCTTCTAGTAGCGTGACCGCCGCCGACACTCGCCGGGATAGTACATCATATGGCAGAAAGGGGTTAAGGCAGGAATATCAACTTCAAATACTCAGAGGGACAAAGTTAAAAGCTTGCAGAAAGTTGCAGGCTAACCTTGATATTTAAAAAGTAAGTAATTCCCGGCACATTAACCTCCGGCACACTGAGATCAAACATGATCGTAGTGTTCCAGTGACATAGGGAAGCATCGCGCAGGAAGAGGGCTGCCTGTGTGCTTCCCTGAGACCCTCAGAACAACGCAATGTGATCGGGCTGTTCTGAGGGCCTCCTCCCTGCAGGTCCCTGAATCCAAGATGACCGCGGGGTCCTTCCAGGTCCTGCAGGGAGGTGGCTTCTCAGAGAGCAGGTGCTGAGAAGCCTCCGACACTGCCTGTCAGATCGCTGATCTGACACAGTGCTCTGCAAAGTGTCAGATCAGCGAACTGACATAATACATTGATATCCCACCCTGGGACAATGTAAAAAAAAAAAAAATAAATAGCGTGTAGTAATTTAAAAAAAAATCCTAAATAAAGAAAAAAAACTATTCCCCAATAAATTCATTTCTTCATGTAAATAAAAAAAGCCAAACAATAAAAGTACACATATTTAGTATCGCCACGTCCGTAACGACCCACCCTATAAAATCATGCCACTAGTTAGAGTTAGAGATAGAATTGGGGGTTTCCACTGCTCTCTAAATGCAACATGGCATCTGATCTCAATTCCAGCCAATTCTGTGTTGAAAAAGTCAAATGGTGCTCCTTCTCTTCCGAGCTCTGCCATGCACCACATATGGGGTATCAGGGTATTAAGAACAAATTGCACAATAACTCTTGGAGTCCAATTTCTTCGTTACCATTTGGAAAATAAAAAATTGAGGGCGAAAATATCATTTTTGTGGAAAAAATATGATTTTTTATTTTTATGGCTATACGTTATAATCTTCTGTGAAGCACTTGGGGGTTCAAAGTTCCCACCACACATCTAGATAAGTTCCTTGGGGTGGTCTAGTTTCTAAAATGGGGTCACTTGTGGGGGGTTTCCACTGTTTAGGCACATCAGGGGCTCTCCAAAAGCAACATGGCGTCTGATCTCAATTCCAGCCAATTTTGCGTTGAAAAAGTCAAACGGCGCTCTTTCCCTTCCATGCTCTGCCATGCACCAAAACAGTGGTTATCTCCTCATATGGGGTATCAGCGTACTCAGAACAAATTGCACAATAACTTTTGGGTCCAATTTCTCTTGTTACCTTTGGGAAAATTAAAAAATTGGACCTGAAGTAATTTTTTTGTGAAAAAAGTTAAATATTCATTTTTTTAAACATTAAAAAAATTCCTGTGAAGCATCTGACGGGTTAATAAACTTATTGAATGTGGTTTTGAGCCCCTTGAGGGGTGCAGTTTTTAGAATGTTGTCACTTTTGGGTATTTTCTATCATATAGACCCCACCCACAAAGTGACTTCAAATGTGATGTGGTCCCCCCAAAAAAATGGTGTTTTAAAAATGAGAAATCGTTGGTTAATTTTAACCCTTATAACTTCCTAACAAAAAAAAAATTTTGGTTCCAAAATTGTGCTGATGTAAAGTAACCATGTGGGAAATGTTACTTATTAAGTATTTTGTGTGCCATATCTCTGTGATTCATGGGCATGAAAATTCAAATTTGGAAAATTGCGAAATCTTCAAAAAATTTTCACAAATAAACGCAAGTCATATCAAAGACTTTTTACCACTAATATGAAGTACAATATGTGACGAGAGAACAATGTCAGAATCACTAGGATCCATGGAAGCATTCCAGAGTTATTACCTCATAAAGGGACAGTGGTCAGAATTGTAAAAATTGGCCCGGTCATTAACGTGCAAACCACCCTTGGGGGTAAAGGGTTTGTTCTCATGATGATAAAGGCTTACAATTATAAAGAGGTTGTAAAAATAAAAAACTTTGAAATTTTACTTTTGATTTAAAATCCTCTTCATTCTCAAGAACAGAACTTCACTACAATTGGTGGCTAGTATCTTAGGCTTGGAGTGTAGCGCATACAAGCTCTTTGATATTGACTCTGTAGCACACTAATGTAGGAGTTGTCTTTCTAATCTAAAACCTCAGTATTCAGGGCACTTTGAGAAAAATAAGTGGGTTTTGGATTGCAATTTGGGCACTCGGTCTCTAAAAGGTTCGCCATCACTGCTCTAGGGATTCCAGACCCCGGACCATACTAATCATAATACGTTTAAAAAAAACAAAGATTTAGACTCAACTCACAGCTCACCTTTTCAGCCCTTCCGCTGCTCATCATCATCTGTCTTGTCCTAGGCACATTTCCACATCGGGGATGGAACTGAAATCTCCAGGGCCTTGGTCTCTAGGTCAAGGATTCTCTGTTTGCTCGGCCCAGGAGGGCTCTGTGCATGCACCTGCAAAGGTCAAGGTCCATGACTTCATGGTGTGTGGTGAGTAACAGAGGGGTCAGAGACATGAGTATAAGGGTTTTTTTTTTTATGATGGCCTTTCATGATTTGGAAAAATAGCCATTTTGCAGAATCTGCACTAAAGTTAATTACAAGAAAACCTGCATTTTGGTAAATGCAGATTTTTTTTAAATTTGAGAGTAGAATGCAAATCCACTTGAATTTATTCCCTCATCTCTAGTACTGAATGTCTGAATGTTGGATAAGTATCTGGCCTGAATGCTCAGCATTGAGGATATCACATTACTTCTGAGCAAATCCCCAATTCCATTTGCTGAAATACACCCCAAACCTGTGAGGAGACTCCTCCTTCCTTCACTGTTGCCTACAAAAAACATTATTGTACTTTCCATCTGCAATGTTTAAGGTTTTAAATATTGCCCATTTCTTGATGCGTCTTCAAAAGAGCTTGAACAGCAGATCTTATCACTTCAGTCTTCTTTGAAATCTTATGCTTTGGAGAGATGTTATTGATGCAGTATAACTACGTCGTGTTGTGGTGCTATACCATGTCTTGCCATGGTAAATGACACATGAAACTGTCTTCCACAACCCCCTCATTGTAGGGGAGTTTGGATATTCCTCACACAGTTTTAAGGCGCCAATGCAACTGTTTCTTATTCAATTAATGACTGTATTTAAACCTAGCTATATAGGTTACTCATACATCTGACTATAACCTTACAAAATCCATGACTTTGTGCAAGTTTAGTTACAGTCATGGCCAACAATTTTGAGACTGATATTCTTTTTAGTTTTCACAGAGTTTGTAGTCTCAGTGTTTCCAGATATTTTAGTCAGGTGTTTGTGTTGTTACTGAAGCACAATTATAAGCATTTCATAAGTTTTTATACTTCTGTTACCAAAAACATCAAATTTCATCAAAGAATCAATGTTCACAGTGTTGTCCCTTATTTTTCAAAACTTCTTCAATGTGCTCTGAATATCCGCTTCTGTACCATATATTGACTGATGACAACCAATTCGTGCCTAATCAGCGCTTGGTGTTTATCACAATTTCTTTATTTTTGCTTGCTCGCCCACTTCTTGAGGATTGACCACAGGTTCTCAAAGGGATTGAGATCTGGGGAGTTTCCTGTCCATGGACCCAAACTTTCAATGTTTTGTTTAGCGAACCACTTAGTTATCACTTTTGGTTTACATTCTGTTCCATCATGCTGGAAAAAGCATTGTTCATCACTGAATTGCTTCTGAATCATTAGGAAAAGTTGCTCTTGGAAGACCTTTAGGCACCATTCTTTATTCATGGCAGTGTTCTTAGGTAGAAGAGTCAGAGTCCACTTACCTTTGATGAAACCTACCCCCACACACTAATGGTCTCAGGATGCTTTACGGTCGCCTTGACACTAGGCTCATAGTAGCGCTCACCTTTTATTCTCCAAACAATCATTCTTCCAGATGTCTTAAAAAAGTCTGAAGGAGGCTACATCAGAGAAAATAGCTTTTGGCCCCCTTCAAGGACCAGGGCACAGTTGAAAAACACTATGGTCAACCTGCTTTCAGTTCTGCAACTGATCAAACCTAATGAACAATATGAAGGAATCAGCTTTATTCTTAAGGGCAAGAGCTTCCCCTGTCTCTCTTCTACTCCAATTCCATCTTCCTCACCAGGGATTCATTTTACTCATCACACAGACATGATGTCATTCTGATTCTACTAATCTGAAAGGGGTACTATGATACCACAGATTTTAGGAGATTTGCAATGTTCACAGACTAACTATGTTGCCACTGGGCTAGCATCCTGCTAAATCTTTTTTCTAATTTCTTCGACATCCACGTCTCTAATCATGAAATAAGATCATCAGCTACTGAGGGACTAGTAGAATCTAGAAGATAGCACCATGTTATGGGACATTTCAGAGGGGAATTTTAAATCACCCATTAATGGACATTTATGCTTATTGCTTCCTTGTCTACTTGTTATCTGGGTGGAAATTAACTTTTAATGTCAAAAGTTGAGGTAGAGCAACAGCTTTGATATTTTCAAGATGTCACAACCTTTCGTGATTAAACCTTTTACTAAACATACATAGGGTGGAACGGTAATGGAAGTCAGCTAGGTAGGGCCAAAGAAAGGTGAAACACGCTCTTGCGGTTTTAGCTGGTGAGTGGAAAGCATACTTAGTTAAGGATAGCTGCAGGCAATGTTCGAACTAACGTCACAGTTTGAGGAGTGTTGTTCTTCAAAGCATGTTTGTATACATCGGTGCCTGCTATTTGCTTGATTCAGCTAATAGCTCTAGGAAATTCTTCTATTTCAGAAGAGAACAAAAGAACTAGGTAGGCATTTTGTGTTGAGTCTAAACATTTCTTAAATGTTTCGAGTGCAAAGGATGGGTGCAGCAAATACGAAGACCTAACCGCACATACTCTGCTGAAAAGACGTGTTTGCTGAATGCCACTTATTGGCCATACACAAATCTTTCAATAAAGGCCATTAAAAATGTGACTAAAATAGCTGTGTCAAGGACAAAGTCATAAATAATTTTTTTTAAACTATACATACCATATGTATTAATGTCACCTGGTTGTTCTACCTACCCCAAGACAACATGATTTACTGGTGCCATCCATGCAAGCCTAGCGTCAACATAAGAAGGGCATTTATGCTTCTGTATTACGGGATATTTATTGATTATACAGAGAGCAATTCCACAATAAAAATGTTAGAGTGCGTTATATGCCCTGCAAGCAAGGTCCACCCTAGTAAAGATTATGAAGTGACCTACAAATGGGGTTTTTAAAAACTCATGAAACAGCATTTAGGTCTATCTATCTATCTATCTATCCATCTGTTTCATAACTACCTATCTCATAATTATATGTATGGGGTATATGGCTATAGTAATGTATAAACTACTTATATCTGTGATCCCAACATCTTAGGAAAATGGAGATAGTCTAATGGTAATTCAACTATCATATGAGGCCAATAAGAAGTGGCCATGCGTGTGCTTTAATTAATACCCATAGACTTCATGGGGTGCATACACAGTCAGTCATCTCTCTCCCTAACCCCACACGGGGTTCAGTGATTTCATCTCCAGAACATTGCAACTAAAAAAATAAAGTGTAAACCAGTTTAAATAAATTTCTTTTAGCGACTTTTTATAAGAATAAGACATCAGAATTATTTTTTCTCAATGAACATCGTAAAGAGCAACAGCTGGCCCAGGACATTTAACTTTCCTCTTTTCTTTTTCAGGATATGTGCATGTTTTCTAAGCTTTGATTAATGTTGTATTTTATGTTAAAATAAAATATATATTTTACATGCAAGCACAGATAGAGTGATAACCAATGAGCTTTATTCTAGCACACCTTCTTCCTGTGGTCTTGTAGAATAAGTTAATCACAGGTGACCCATGTTGCCCTTTTGAGCTAATGTTCGGCTGTCTAATGATTGCCTATTAACCCTTCCATCTTCATGGTCAGTGGTCACAGCTTTGATAGGACCACTGGGATTCTCAATGATCTGATCGGGGATTGTACAACCATCCCAGGTGTTGGTGTACACTGAATAGTGCAATTCTTAGAAAAAGACATTGTAAACAGGCATCGGTAAGTATGTCCTATTTTCTGTGATGTTTTCCCTTGATTTTTGCCCTAACAGCAGCCTGTGTATTAATGACAAAGAGAATAATGTATTGGTATGATGTTACATCATAAAGTTAAGATACTAGTAATCCCTTGATAAGTCAGCCTAAAACAATTCCAATAACTAAAGTAGTTCAATATAAAATAAAGCTTGTTACACTTGTGTTACATAAAAACAAAACTTGCACCAATAATGTAAAGAACTGATTTACTATTGATTGTAAACTATATAAAAAAATGAAACATTAAGAAATTCACATTTTTTGTGACTGTCCTGCAAAATAATAATAATAAAAAAAATCAATAAAATACACACTGGTGTATATAGGTGACACAAAAAAAACTACACACATAATCATACAGCCAAGTCACACAACAAGTTTACGAGTTATGGCTGCCAAAATGCAGAATGAAAACATTACTGACTCATTTAGCTCCAAGCCTGGGTGGACATTAAGGGGTTAAATGAGCTCTGGACAAAACTTTTTTTTTTCACTGCAGGACCTGAGGGTACAGTGGATCAGTTCTTCTTGGAACTTTGTTTCAAGATTTCAGCATTTCTGGTGTATGAAACAAAGCCAATATTGAATAATTTGATGGATTTAGCCACGTGTTGCCCTGCTCTTGCGCCTCCTCAGCTCTCCCATTTTCCCTGAAAACTAATATGAAAATACTACAAATCGTGCAGTTTTTGCACAACTTTGCATTGCCCAAAAATTTTGAAATTTTCAGTGTTTTACACCAATTTTTTTATGTCAACACTTTTATGTATTGGCCCTTGTTGTCCCCTCCCAAAAAAATGAATTACTCGGGCTATTCTAGCCCTTGTGAAAACCTTCTCACAATTTTGAAATAAGTCAACTAACCTGTTGGAAAGGGGAAATAGCGTGTTGAAGTGTCTATAAAAATAATATACTTTATTTAGATTACGGTACTTAAAAACAAGAAAAATAAAGTGCACGTGCAAAGAACAAACAACATGAATACCAGTGGGTACTACACATCATTCAAGAGTAGCCATCCCAAAAAAACCTTAAAGGATATATATAAATGGAAGACGTAATAGATCATCAAACCTGTATCATAAACAATAGCCAATATGACAGTATCTGCATGCCATATAACTGAGCCAGCTTATACAATAAGGTGTGTGTAGTCCACGTAAGCACCGATGCAAAAGCAAAATTTGTGATCACTGTATATCCAGAGTAAGTTCACAGTTATGCATTTAACAACGTATAGAGCATTAGTACTTTAGGTACCCTTGTGCAATATAAGTATTCAGAAGCATATATATCATGTCAAACATTGCACGTAAATAAGACCAACTGACCAGATTGCCCATGAATCAAGGATCCCAAACCCATGTTTACTTGGTCATAAAGCAGCACATAGAAAAAAAATAGGGTTATGACTAGTGATGAGCGAACGTGCTCGCCACTACTCGGTACTCGCCCGAGTATCACAGTACTCGGTGTATTCGACGATAACCAAGCATTTCCAGGATTACTCGGCAGGAACTCGGGTCTCCACCCAGCATTTTTGGCAGACTTTAGAGACCCAATCACGCTGTAGGGATTGTCTGCCAGGCAATGAAACGCAGCAGCCATCTTTGTTGTGGTCGTGCAGTGATTGGCTGGACACACAGCATCATCAGGGGTATAAGAAACCAGATGCCGCCCTGCTCAGCACATTCAGCTCTGGACTGAAAGAGTTTAGGGAGAGGTGCTGCCGATATAGGGTCAGAATTGGGGATTTATTAGTTACTGTGGTGTCTACCATCCTAAATACTCACATCCAGCTAAAGCAACAGTCCTTCTAAGGACTAATTCTTGAGTATATAGGTTCCAGTGTTAGGTAGGCAGGGTAGGGTACGTCGCGCTATACACATCAGTGCAAGGCTTGCAGGCACTGTATGTGTGTATTATAGATCATTGCATATATCAATAGGGTCCATTCCCTTCCTGTGTGTTCTGGTGCTGCTGCTGCTACCTGTGGGATATATTAGCCATATATAGCTAGTCCCATGTGTAAATGGAATACAAGCCACACATTTTTTGGTGTGGTATCTCCATGCTAGCTTATATCTGTGCGTGCTCAAAGTTTGGCCAGTGTACGGCTGTTTTCTTTTTTTGGCCTGGCTATCACTTTTGGTTAAATACAGCAGTATTTAGCCAAACAAAAAAAAAATACAGTCCACACATTTGACGTAGTGATATCTCCATGGCAGCTCATATCTGTGTGTGCTCAAAGTATTGCCAGTTTACAGCGGTTTTGTTTTTTGTCCTGGGTGAAACTTTACTTATATACAGCACTAGTTAGCCAAAAAAATAAAAAAAACAGGGCACACATTTGTTGTAGTGGTATCTCAGTGGCAGATAATATCTGTTGGTGCTCAATGTTTTGCCAGTTTACGGCACTTTTCTTTTTTTGTCCTGGGTGAAACTGTACTTATATACAGCACAACTTAGCCCAAAAATTAAAAAAAACAGGCCACACATTTGTCGTAGTGGTATCTCCGTGGCAGCTCATATCTGTGTGTGCTCAAAGTTTTGCCAATTTATGGCGCTTTTCTTTTTTTTTCCTGGGTGAAACTTTACTTATATAGAGCACTATGTTGCATTTTCTAAAAACAGGCCACATTTTACATTGGGGTCTATCTCTGACATGCCTCATACATCTGTGTGCCAAAAATTGAGGCATTTTAGGCTTAAATTCCTTTTTTTGGAAAGTCTGTCACTCTTATTGTATCCAGCAGTCTTTTGCATCCACCAAAAAACAAAGAAACATATTTTACAGTGTAGTATATCGTTGATACGCCTCTAATGTCCTGTGATATAAATTTGTGGATTTTAGGCCGGTACTCCAGTGTTTTCCTGTCTGGTACTCAAGTTATATACAGCAATATTTTACATTATTTTAAAAAACAGGCCACATTTTACATTGGGGTCTAATTCTGACATGCCTCACACATCCGTGTGCCAAAAATTTAGGCATTTTAGGCCTAAATTCACTTTTTTGGGCAGTCTGTCACTCTTGTTATATCCAGCACTCATTTTATCCCCCCCCCAAAAAAATATTTTTTTTTTACAGTGGGGTATGTCGGTAAAATGATTTCTGTTTCAAGTTGTTATGGCAGCTTCATGACTGTGTTAAATGCTCCAACTACTACCACCATCATCATCTTCAGCCTAGAGGCAGTCACTGCGCAGATAGAAGTAGCAGAGGGTGAACGCATAGGCGGTGTTGTACTCTGTATTGTACTCTGGCTCTGTATTACGAAGGCTAAATCTTCTTGATGAAATCATGCCTGGAAGAGCCATAGCAAGATAACATTGAAGATCACGGGGACAGGACTCGCAACTACTGAAGCCTGGTGTTCCTGGGCAGGATTTTGACAAACCCTCACCTACTAATACTGAACTGATTGGACGATGACGTTTAAAAGTTGCCCATGTATTTTCTATAACTGAAGCTAGAGATTTTGACATTTCGGATGCATTCCCAGAGGTGTCAATTGGAGAGCGTGGTGGTCGTAGATGTGAATTCTACACCACCACATGAGCTATGCCTCTCCACCACCCGAGGTGCCGCACCGACCACCTTCTGTCTCTTTCCCATTCTCCCACGGAATGAAAGTCGGCAAGGACAAGGTCTTCTCCCCTCTGTAACAGTCTGTCATTGTAATTTATTTTGGGTAAACGAAATCTATTACTCTGGAAATTATAAGCCAGTAAGTTTAACCTCAACTGTGGGTAAAATCCTGGAGGGTTTTCTAAGAGATACTATACTGGAGTATCTGAAGAAGAATAACCTCATGACCCAATATCAACATAGGTTTACAAGGGACCATTCCTGTCAGACTAATCTGATAAGCTTTTATGAAGAGGTAAGTTCCGGACTGGACGTGGTGTACATGGACTTTTCAAAAGCTTTTGATACGGTGCCACACAAAAGGTTGATTCATAAAATGAGAACAATGGGGATAGGGGAAAATATGTGTAGGTGGGTTAAGAGCTGGCTCAGGGATAGGAAACAAAGGGTGGTTATTAATGGAGCACACTCGGACTGGGTCATGGTTAGCAGTGGGGTACCACAGGGGTCAGTTTTGGGCCAGCTTCTTTTTAACATATTTATTAATGACCTTGTAGGGGCATAGAGAGTAGAATTTCAATATTTGTAGATGCAGGGTAATCAATACAGAGGAGGACAATTTTATATTACAGGAGGATTTATGTAAACTAGAAAGCTTGGGCTGATAAATGGCAAATGAGCTTTATTGGGGATAAATGTAAGGTCATGCACTTGGGTAGCACAAACAAGATGTATAATTATGTGCTTAATTGTAAAACACTAGGCAAAACTGTCACTGAAAAAGACCTGGGTGTATGAGTGGATGACAAACTCACATTTAGTGGCCAGTGTCAGGCAGCTCCTGCAAAGGCAAATAAAATAATAGGATGCATTAAAAGAGGCATAGATGCTCATGAGGAGAACATAATTTTACCTCTATACAAGTCACGAGTACGACCACACTTAGAATACTGCGTACAGTTCTGGTCTCCGGTGTATAAGAAAGACATAGCTGAACTGGAGCGGGTGCCGAGAAGAGCGACCAAGATTATTAGGGAACTGGGGGGTCTGCAATACCAAGACAGGTTATTACACTTGGGGTTATTTAGTTTGGAAAATTGAATTCTTAGGGGTGATCTTATTACAATGTATAAATATATGCAGGGACAGTACAAAGACCTTTCTAATGATCTTTTTACTCTTAGACCTGTGACGGGGACAAGGGGGCATCTTCTACGTCAGGAGGAAAGAAGGTTTAAGCATAATCACAGACGCGGATTCTTTACTGTAAGAGCAGTGAGACTATGGAACTCTGTGCCATATGATGTTGTAATGAGTGATTCCGTACTAAAATTTAAGAAGGGACTGGATGCCTTTCTTGAAAAGTATAATATTACAGGGTATGTACACTAGTTTCCTTAATATTACGTTGATCCAGGGAACTAGTCTGATTGCCGTATATGGAGTCGGGAAGGAATTTTTTTCCTCAATGTGAAGCTTACTGTTTGCCACATGGGTTTTTTTTGCCTTTCTCTGGATCAACATGTTAGGGCAAGTTAGGATAGGATTTAGGTTGAACTAGATGGACTTAAAGTCTTCCTTCAATCTTAATAACTATGTTACTATGTATATAACCCCTTGTCATGTACAGCACCATGGAATTAATGGTAAATATAAATAGCTAAAGAATAATACTATATGGGTGTTTCCACTAGACAATCTATCAAACATGTTATTGAAGGATTTTTTTTCTGACAACTCTGTTCAGCTGTGCACAAACTATGTCAAGTTGACATGTTAACTACAGTCCCCAGATGTTATGTAGGTCCTGTGAGGTAGCACTGTCAATCACATAGGGGATTCTCGCTTAGCCGCCACAAAACCAGATCCGGCACGGGTTTTCCATAAAACCAGTATAGTCCATGCGGTTTATTGTGCAGCATAAACCAAAGCAAGCAACATAAAGTTCATATCAGCATAGCGTCCTTGATAGAGCTTCTCTCTGTCCTCCCTGTGGTCACACAGGTTGGCATACACAGGCTCTTCAGCCTCATAGTTCTCTCACCCATGTCAGGGTTTCCTTATGGCTGTTTCTCCATGCTGCAGACATCCCTTCCCTCCTCTGGGACTCGCAGACACGTGCAGCCATAACACACAGCCACCTCACATGCTGTGAGCCAGGAGACACATCTCCTAGCAGGACCTTCCACACTGGACCAACCAGGTCCCTGCATTCACCACATGTGACCTACCCTGGCCACCTTATATGGTCCATAGGCACGCCCACTGGGTCAAATGGCTATGACCTCATCACAGGTCCTTCACACACTCATACACACTCTACCATAGTGTTCTAAACACACCCCCTGGGTGGGTTTGTAGGTAACTAGGCTTACCTGTCTCCCTAGTTACCTGGAGACTTCTCCCTGACACATTGAACCAGCACCTCAGCAGTATCACTGCTGATCAATGCACACATAAGTCTCCATCTCAAGGCCACCCATGTTGAGATACATAACGGTCCTTCCGTATTCTGCCACTCATCCTCTATCTCTTGGGACATCCACACAGCGCCCCCTAGTGGACACAGTGGTCATTACACCACATACCTCCCCCCTCTGTTCAAACCTGTGGGGTTGAACACACAGCATAACCCCAGGATCCCAAGATCGGGCACTCACTACACCTTGCACCCAGGTCGATAAAACCATCTCCATCTGTCATACAGCCTCATCTCTGCGTTAGGCCTCCCCTGCCCCCAATGGTCAGCATATTGGCCTTGATCCTTGGCCCTCCAGTCACAGTCTGTCTGCGTCATCAGACACTGTTTAGTCACCACCCTCCTACAGTGCGCTTCGTCACCTGACCTTTCTCCCACTGACCGGCTCTCCCGGTTGGTACGGTCATCAGTCTTAAATCGGGCCTATTGTCTGGCCTGAGTCTGACCCATTCAGCGTCTCACAGGAACTAATGTCTCTCAGTCTCGCACGGCGCGTCGAACTGCCACTTGCTGACATTCTTCGGCCACCTGCCATGTCACTACTTGGAGGAACCCTTTGGGTCCTTACAGCTTGGGTTGAAGGCGGCCGTCACCTGGTATTCCGTATCTCTTTATTAATTCGCCGACGGTCCAGCCTCAACTGCTCAATTTCTTGAAGGTACCCCACTCGATACTCCATGAGCATCCTAAAGTTTCTCAGGTTTTCTACGGAGCCAACCACCATAATGGGAATCCTACCCACTTCATGGGATACCTGGTCTTCATCATCCGGAGGAATCCTCACCCCCCCACACCGGAGATATTCACAAGGTCTTGCATTACCTTCCTGGATCTTCCAATGATTCTCCTAATCAGAGCTTTGGGTACCAGAACCACATCTTTCTGCAAACCTAGCCGATCAATAGCCTCCTTTGCTAACTCTAGGCGTCGAGCAGCCTTCATATTACTCCTCCTGACCAGCTATTTGGCATGGAGACATTGTAAATGCATCTCTTTCAGGACAGCTACCCGGTTTGCTGTGTCTTCCCGGGCTGATATAATCACCAACTGCCGAGTCTCAGGTGCCCAGTGCACCTTACACGCTTTGACCGCCTCTTTGAAAGCCTCATGCACACCTTCCTCAGCACAGGCTTCTTGCATGTCTTCTGGTAGCTCAATCACAGCCTTGAAGGTCGTGGTCTTGCTCTCTTCCTGGACCGAAGGCTCTGGCTTTACCACGGACACCTTCCTCACCCCAGTTGACCCAACCGGATGACTGTCTTCTTCAGTTCTTAACTCACAAACTTCAACAGATTTGGTCTCTTCCTGATCCTTTGCCAAGATGGATACTGGCAGTTCCCTCTTGTTATTACTCGTGCTTACCCGCGGTAAGTCTTCGTCCAACTTCCTCTCCTGCCGAAGATCTCTTACCGTTTCTTTGAGTTCTTCCAACTTGTCCCTAAGAGTCTTGTTCACACTTTGCCAGGTGGACAGGTGACCTCTGAGCTCCAAGACTTCTTTCTCGAGCTCCTCGACCCTGTGCTCAGCCGTTTGTCTCAGGACTCTTTCTCGTTTGACATGTTCATCCACCTCTTCTCTGAGGGCCTTATTCAGTCCTTGCCAAGTTACCATGTGACCTTTGAGCTCAGAGACTTCTTTCTCTAGCCCTTCTATTCTGTGCTCCCTTTCTCTCTCAGAGCCACAGTCACCCCCAGAGATTGAGTCACCCCGACCTGCCGAGTCATCCCTCCAGTTACTCACTAACCGTGTGAATACTTCAGCCGTCTTATCCACCAGGTCAACGTCAGTCCGGTCACGAGATGTCAGGTCTGTCCGTTGGGCAGACATACCCCTTCTTCCAGTCACTTCCACCTCTGACCTCTCCACATCAGGAGCCGTCCCCATCTTAGTATTGGTTAGCCCAACAGTAGGAACGTCTCCACCCTCCTGGCATATGTCATCAAACCTGACAAAATCCCGGCCCCACTCCAAGGCATACACTAAGTCTGATGGTATACTGCCACCTTGGCACTCACTGCCTCCGAGCCCCTCAAACATTACTCTGTCTACCGCATAGTTCACCATGACCCCATGTTTACAGCGAACCTGAACCATTTTCTCGGTCAGACAGAACGTGAGAGGAGTTCCTCCCAGAGTCACCTGACTCTTTGAGTCCAACTTTCTCGAGATTTCTTCCCGGTGTAGCATCACGGTAGACACTTGCGGCCAGTCATCACCCAGAAAGAATATCCCACATTCTGGAAACGACATACACGAACACTGCAGTTTCCCAGACATACCCACTGAGCCAACCAGTGCTGCCATATCTTCAAACTCGGCCCCTCTCTGGACCACCACCCCAAATTGGGTCACTGCCTCCCTCTGGGACTCCACCCCCTTTTGGGCTACCACCCCGATTTGGGTCACCGCCCCCTTCTGGGATTCCACCCCCTTTTGGGCTACCACCCCGACTTGGGCCACCTCCCCCTTTCGGGATTTCCCCATGTCCGTTATACCAGTCTTCTCAGACCACAGTTCACACCACACAGTTTATGTCTCTTATGATACCACACAAGTCCATGTTGGCACCACCACAGCTCCTGCTGTCACCGAACACCGACACCACCGGCTGCCGTTCACACACAGCTGCCGGTGTCCTCTTCGCAACCCCGCCGAGTTACAGGAAGCCGCTTGTCCCCTTCGTAACCCAGCCGAGTTACAGCAAGCCGCTTGTCACCTTCGTAACCCCGCCAAGTTACAGCAAGCCGCTTGTCACCTTTTTGACTCCCACTGAGCCACTGCAGGCTGCGTTTGAGAAAAGAAAAAAAACACACCACACAAAACTCACGTGTCCTGTCTGTGTGCTATTCAGGACGTTCCTGTCTCCGCCTGAGACCGTCCAACACACAGGGCGCACCGTGTGTGATTCAGGGAGCGACCCTCCTCCCAGGGTCTCCCAACACACCGGCCTCACCAGGTCCAGGTCCATAAGTCTCCATCTCAAGGCCACCCACGTTGAGACACATAACGGTCCTTCCGTATTCTGCCACTCATCCTCTCTCTTGGGACATCCACACAGCGCCCCCTAGCGGACACAGTGGTCCTTACACCACAGTCCCTAATCTCACCTCTACTTCAGCAGCATGATGAATTAATCGGAAAGCACATGTATTGGTGTAGCTGTTTTCAGACAAAGAAACTCCATAACATCAATGAGGTGGTTAGCTCCACACAGAATGGAGAAATAGTAAAGATGACAATTGACAAGTAGTTTCACATTTGAGGTAAAACACACTTCAACAAGTTGCTTTAACTCTTACAACATTATATTCCAAAGCCTTGAAGAAAAAGATGAATATATTGTGAACCAAATAGATATGAATAATTAATCACACAAATGATGTTACATAATTCTACACATACACAAGTGGAGAAATTATTTTCCAAAAATTTTAAGTATGAGACTAGTGTCATCTTGTGGAATGATATGAGCCACAAAGCCCTTCAAATTGAAACTGTTGTGGATGTACTGTAGAAATTTCTCTTGAAATTTGGAAGTACATGCCCTCTATGCTGCTTGCATTAAAGAACTGATTTGCAAGATATGTAAGGAGTCAGAATGACCGGTCTGCGGATATCTGTGCTGCCCCGGTTCTGGACCTGTTTTGGCTGCGTCCCCTGTTTACCGGCGGAAGGAATAGAGGAACAGACAGGCCCCATTACATAGAATAAGGGGTTGTGCTTAGGCAGGAAACAAGCCTGGAAGCTGAGGGAAAAAAAAGAGAAGAAGCAGTGAGTCCCCAGCTGTGACCGTGTGAGCAGCAAGGGGGGCAGTGCAATATGCACCCGAAGCGCCGACGCTGCGGCAAAGTGCAGCAGACAGACAGACCTGGTGACCTAGAGGCAGGGGCCAGCTTAAGAGAAAGCGGGCAAGACAGCAATGATTTTTGGCGTGGACAAGCAGCGCATAGGAGGCTGAGTAGCGTGCTCCATCCTTAGAGCAGTGGCGCTGCAAAGGACTGTTCCCATAGTCTCCTGCCACTAAAAGCGGTACTGCCATTTAGCAAGGCGCCATTTGCCCCATATCCGCTAGGGAGCAAGGCGCCGTGCGCTCCTTGACAGTGATTACTTCGCACGTGCGCAATAGAGAGAGCCAGTTCATGCCACATGTCCAGCTTGGATAGCCAATATTTATTAGGCACAGAGGAATGACAGAGGACGTTGGTACGGTCAGCAAGGTACTCCCTCAGCATCTTCCAAAACATTGCATTCCTTGTGACAGTACCCTGCGCCTCTGTGTCAGGGTGATGAGAGGGTCTGTTAAAACTCTACAAGAATTTTGCCATTGTTCCACTGCTTCTGCTGTATTGGAGTTGTGTCTCTCTCACCTGTACTCCTTGGTTGGCCAATGCACTGTGTCCACTGCCACCAGTGTTTGAGATAATAATTTTATTAATAATTCCGCTATAAGGACCCTCTGGTACTGCAATTGTTATGAATGGGTCACTGAGGAGAAAAAAACAAAACAAGCTGAGTCCCAGAAAAACCAGAGAGGTTGGTAACTATGCAGATTGCAGATCCCTGATCCTAACCACACAACTAGCAGCAGCCGTGGAGCGTTCCTACGATGATCCTAGATGCCTCGTCACCGCCGGAGGACTAAATAAGCCTAAAGCAAGAAAGGGGAAAACTAACTGCCAAAGAGCAGACCCCAAAGGAAAGACAGCCCCCACACATGTATTGACGTTGAAACAAGATGAAAACACAAACACAGGCAGGAAAATAGGCTGAGCAAACGATGGGGCCCAAACTAACTAGAAAGGACAGGAAAGGAAAGACACTGTCTGCAATCTGCCAAAAATCCTACAAAAATAATGTTCAACACTTCTGATAAAAAAATTAACCCTGAAGTCACTAGACTTCTCCCACTATATCAGCACTCTGAAATATTCTGAGAGAGCAAAAAGAGGCCAATCTAATAGGGGACAAAAAGCAAATTGGCAAATACAGATAAATAAGAGTGGAATTTAAGCACAGGCCCAGCCGGGGCTGGCTGAACACACAAAAAAACTGAATAGACCAACAAAATCAAGTGTGAACATTAGTAGAATAACTGGAACAGAGCTGAACACCAAGAGATGAAAAGCCAGAAGGAATCACCAGCACCAGAATAGGGCATCATCCTCATTATCAGGTGGCAGATCTCTGATTAAATCAGCCTCACTACCTCCTGTTACCACCAGGGGGAGCCTGGAAGGAGCTTAAATTTTGGAGATGCAACCTTCATAGGAACATTCTTAGACGACAACCAAACCATATCACCCACTTTCAACCAGGGACCAATGGTCCTTTGCCGGTTGGAAAATCGCTGGGCCTTTTCCTGAGAGAGTGACAACTTATCCACCACTTGGTCCCATATCTGCTGCATTCTCTCAACCACAGTGTCCACACCTGGGCAGGAAGAAAATTCCATTTGCCATGAAGAGAATCGAGGATGAAACCCAAAATTACAGAAAACAGGTGACATCAAAGTGGCAGAACTAGCTCTATTGTTCAACGCGAATTCGGCCAAGGGCAAAAATGAGACCCAATCATCCTGATCAGCATATATAAAACATCTTAAGTAAGACTCAAAGGTCTGGTTTGTTCTCTCAGTCTGTCCATAGGTCTGGGGATGAAACGCGGAGGAGAAGGATAACTGAATTCCCAGATTGGAACAAAAGGCTTTCCAGAATCTGGAAACAAACTGGACTCCTCTGTCGGACACAATGTTCTCAGGAATCCCATGTAACCGAACCACCTGTTGTAAAAACAAGGGCACCAACTCAGCGGAAGATGGCAACTTTGGGAGTGGTACAAGATGGACCATCTTTGAAAATCTATCACAAATCACCCAGATAAGTCATTTTCTGAGAGACAGGAAGATCAGAAATAAAATCCATTGAGATATGGGTCCATGGCCTCTTGGGCATCGGCAGGTGCATCAGCAACCCACTAGAACGAGAACAGGGTTTAGACCGAGAACAAGTCCCACAGGACTGTACAAAATTCCTGACATCACGAGATAAGGCAGACCACCAAAAAGACCGACTCACCAAATCTCTGGTACCAAAAATACCTGGATGACCAGCCAATGCAGAGCAATGAATTTCAGACATCACTCTCTTTCTCCAGTGGTCAGGAACATACAATTTTCCCATAGGGCAACGCTCAGGTTTATCCTCCTGAAATTCCTCCAGGGCGCGTCTCAAATTGGGCGAAATGGCAGAAAGAACTACCCTCTCACCTAGGATGGTAGTAGGCTCGGTCACATTAAGAGAATCGGCAAAGAAACTCCTAGAAAGGGCGTCTGCCTTAACATTCTTAGTGCTCAGAAGAAAAGAGACCATAAAATTAAAACGTGTGAAAAACAAGGCCCATCTAGCCTGTCTAGGATTCAAGCGTTTGGCCGACTCCAGATAAATCAAATTTTTGTGATCGGTGAGGACCACAACTTGATGTCTAGCTCCCTCCAACCAATGTCTCCACTCCTCAAATGCCCATTTCATGGCCAACAATTTCCGATTCCCTACGTCATAGTTGCGTTCAGATGGGGAGAACTTTCGAGAAAAGAAGGCACAGGGATTCATCTTAGAAGTCACAGGGTCCTTTTGGGACAAAACAGCTCCTGCACCAATCTCAGAAGCATCTACCTCCACCTGAAATGGAAGTGAGACATCAGGTTGCCGTAAAATTGGAGCTGAAGTAAATCTCCGCTTAAGCTACTGAAATGCTAAGACAGCCTCAGGAGACCAATTCAGCACATCAGCGCCCTTCTTGGTCAGATCAGTCAGTGGTTTTACAATACCAGAAAAATTACCTATAAATTTACGATAGAAATTAGCAAAACCCAAAAACTTCTGGAGGGCCTTCAAAGAAGTAGGCTGAACCCAATCATAGATGGCCTGTACCTTGGCCGGGTCCATTTCAATAGTCGACGGAGACAAGATAAATCCCAAAAATGAAATCCTCTGTACACCAAAGAGGCATTTCGATCCCTTAACAAACAGGGAATTCTCCCTCAAAATCCGGAACACAGTCCGGACGTGTTCCACATGAGAATCCCAATCACTAGAAAAGATCAAAATATCATCCAGATAGATGATCAAAAACTTATCCACAAAATCACAGAAAATATCAATCATAAAGGACTGGAAGACAGAAGGGGCATTAGTGAGCCCAAAAGGCATCACCAGGTACTCAAAATGTCCCTCCGGAGTATTAAACGCCGTCTTCCATTGATCCCCGTGCTTGATGCGAATAAGATTATACGCCCCCCTGAGGTCAAGCTTAGTAAACCAGCAGGCACTCTTAACTCTGGAGAATAAATCAGACATCAGAGGTAACGGGTACTGATATTTAACCGTCATCTTGTTAAGGGAACGATAATCAATACACGGTCTTAATGAACCATCTTTCTTGGCCACAAAAAACCCCCAGCACCTAAAGGTGACGAGGATGGTCTAATATGACCCTTCTCCAATGACTCCTTAATATAGGATTGCATAGCATCATGTTCGGGTACTGATAAGTTGAAAAGCCGACCCTTGGGAAATTTACACCCAGGCATCAACTCAATTGCACAGTCATAACTCCTATGAGGAGGCAAAGATGCAGACTTACTCTCACTAAATACATCAGAAAAATAGGCCAGATAATCAGGAATATCATGAGACTGAGGAGAGGTGGAGAAAACAGGAGCGTCCCTAAGAACACACTGACAACCCCAACTCACAACAGACGCAGATTTCCAATCCAAAACTGGATTATGAGTTTGCAACCAGGGAAAACCCAGAACAATAGTATCATGCAAATTATGCAGCACCAAAAATTTACAATTTTCTTGGTGGCCTGGGGTAACTCGCATTATCACCTGGGTCCAAAACTGGGGTTTATTCTCCGCCAAAGGAGTAGCATCAATACCCCTCAAAGGAATAGGCGTCCGCAGAGGCGTCATGGAAAAACCACAACATTTAGCAAATTCCAAATCCATCAGATTCAACGCTGCTCCTGAATCCACAAAAGCCTTAGTGGAAAACGTGGATAAGCAACAGATTAGAGTAATTGAAAAGGAACTTAGGTTGTACACTGCCCACAACAAATGTGTGTGCAAAACGTTTCTCTCCTTTAGGGCATACAGAAATAGTATGAGAGGCGTCTCCACAGAAAAAACACAGCTTATTACGCCTTCTAAACTCCTGACGTTGTGCCCTAGACAAAACCCCATCACATTGCATAGGTTCAGACGTTTGTTCAAAAGGTGGCAGCGCCTCCCGTGTAGTTTTACATTCACATAAACGCCGATCAACTTGAATGGCTAATGACATAGAATCATCCAGACCAGAGGGAACAGGAAATCCCACCATAACATTTTTTACGGTCTCTAATAAACCCTTCCGAAAGAGAGCTGCCAATGCACTATCATTCCATGTAGTAAGGACCGCCCACTTTCGAAATTTTTGACAGTATAACTCTGCAGAATCCTGACCCTGGTTTAATGCCAACAGTGTTTGTGACGAACAGCCCACCGCCGTTCGTCCACTTACGGGCGACACTAACGGGAGTCCCGCTGCCACCAAAACGCGACGGACAGCGGACCCTGTGTCACCACTATGTCACAGTCCCACCACTGACACGGGTGTATCAGCGGACGGAGGGGCGTGACACAATGCCGGCACACGGCTATCACAGGCGCAGTGGGGCTTATCTTAGTTATCCCAACACTGGCACCATGTGACCAAAAATATCCAGCAAGCTAATCTCGCTCTACAATTTGCCGCAGGGGGAGTTTAATTTGGATGCCCCACCACTGCTATCAATCTTCCAAGTACTGCGGGGATTTATGTATATCCCACTTTCTCAGTTCCACTTTGGAACTCGCAGCTCTCCGGCGCCCCCCTTACCCTCAGGTCAGTCAGGGAACTGCACCTAGGATAATTAGTCGCCGGACGGGCTGCCTGTTGTGAACCGGCAATTAGGCTTCTGCAGTAAGGGAATTATCAATGCTGTGGCTGAAGCCCCTTACTCAGCAATATAAGACCCTTCTAGACTGCCAGCAAGCCGTAATAGCCGTACACAACGCGCTGCCACCAGTCACGGTTACTTAATTCACAGTGTTAAATTAAGAGGGTCCGTGGCAAACCCCTTGAATTAGTAGCGATTATCTATCAAAGGCGTATAGTTCGATTCTTAGAGCATGGAGACAGATCTAAATAATTATTTCATTTATTTTCCGAAAGAGGACAGTGATTACAGATAAAAGTTGCTATAAAATTGAGACATAAAATATGTACAGTACAGGTATAAAATAAAAGTGGAGAAAACAAAGAGATTACACTCACAGTTCCATATTGTTCCTTAGGCAGACCATGCGGCTTTAAGGGGGGAGGAGCCACACGTCTCCACTCATCTGGAGTTCTTGTCAGCACGGATTCTGCAGCTGTTCTGAGCTGGTTTGCCCAGGAAATGCCTTATAGACTTTCCTATGTGACATCACAGAGAGGTGCATTCTGGGTTGATCCCACCTCTCTTATCCAAGTTATGTTTTGGCTACAAAACTTAGATTAGCTATAACTTTATGGGAGAAGCTGGTATGGACTCATCAGTGGTATCATGTTTCCCAGCGTAATGAGCCCATCAAGAAAACATCAAACATCTATGCGATATGACCGTCCATTTGGGCGCAAATCATATCTCAGGTTCTGGACATCCGAGAGTTTTGCAACAGGCACCACAGCGAAGCTGGGTCTGCTCGGATCGCAGAAATATGATTTTTATATCTCTGCTTGGTACGGTTTTCGCAGGGCAGGCTCTTATAGTTTTATTCAAACCTCTTTGTTTCAAACAAAGAACCATCCCGCACTTTTTTCTCTCAGCTGTGGAGAGGAAACAAATGGTTGTAACAGCAGGGGGTCTCCTATTACTAGTGCGAACACAGGCTGTAGAGGAGGGGGGTGGCACTGCTCTGTGTGTGTGTGAAGGGAGGAGGGGTGAAGCTGCAGAGCTAGCAGCCTGGATTGTCATATGTGCCGGATCTTTCTGGAAAGTTACAACAGAAAACATCATATTTTGTAGACAAAACCCCATACCTCACAGACATTGTACATCACACCTCCCCCCTTAAGAGGGCGCTAAGGAGGCATTACCTCTCGGTAATCGGCCATGCGCACCTCAGCGGGTTCGCCCCGGCGGGACAACCCATCGGCATTGCCGTTTTCACTGCCCTTCCTGTGTTTTACAGTAAAATCGTACTGTTGAAGGGCAAGGCTCCAGCGGAGCAATCTTCCATTGGTTCCCGACACGGTGTGCAACCAGCTCAGTGGGTTGTGGTCGGTTACCACTGTGAAGGCGCGCCCATACAGGTAGGGCTGCAAACGCTGCAGTGCCCACACCATGGCCAGACACTCCTTCTCGATGGTCGAGTATGCCACTTCCCTCGGCAAAAGTTTCCGGCTCAGGTACAACACGGGGTGCTCTTGGTCCCCCGAGTCGACCTGGCTAAGCACAGCACCGAGGCCAAACTCGCTGGCGTCGGTCTGTACCAGAAACGGGCGACTGCTGTCGACTGCTCTCAACACTGGAGAGTTGCACAGGGCTGCTTTCAAAGCTTGGAAAGCCGCCTCACAGTCATCTGTCCAGTTGACTGTTTGGGGTAGCCTCTGCTTGGTGAGGTCAGTCAAGGGTTTGGCAAGGGCGCTATAGTCCTGTACGAACCGCCTATAGTACCCTGCAGTGCCCAAGAAGGACTTCACCTGTTTCTTGGTCCTGGGGGTGGGCCAGGACACGATTGCGTCCACTTTTTCTGGCTCCGGACTCATGGAACCCCCGCCTACCCGGTGCCCCAGGTAGTGGACCTCGCGCATGCCTATCTGGCACTTCCCCGGCTTGATGGTCAGGCCTGCCTGGTGAAGACGCTTGAGCACCTCCTGGAGGTGCTGAAGGTGTTCCTCCCAGGTGGAACTGAAGACGGCAATATCGTCTAAGTACGCCACTGCGTACTCCTCCAGTCCCCGAAGCAGGTGGTTGACCATCCGCTGGAAAGTGGCAGGGGCATTCTTCATGCCGAAGGGCATGACCGTGGACTCGTACAGTCCAAAGGGGGTGATAAAGGCGGATTTCTCCTGCGCCTCAGGGCTCAGGGGAATCTGCCAGTATCCCCGACTCAAATCCATGATGGATATGTAGTTGGCGTTTGTCAACCGCTCGAGCAGATCCTCGATGCGCGGCATCGGGTGGGCATCAGAGGTTGTGATGGCGTTGAGCCCCCTGTAGTCCACGCAGAACCGGGTGGTTCGATCCTTTTTAGGCACGAGGACTACAGGTGAAGCCCACGCACCTTTTGACCGTCGAATCACTCCCAGCCTTAACATCTCATCGACCTCTTGGCGCATGACTTGTTGCACCGTTTCAGAGATCCGATAAGGTGTTCGCCGTAATGGGGCGTGATTCCCGGTGTCCACCTCATGAACCGCTAACTCCGTCCTCCCAGGACGATTGGTGAACACGGGCCGGAAGAGTTCCAGGGTGGCCATCAACTGCAACCGCTGGGACACGGTGAGCGAACCACTTATCTCCATGTCCTCAATGGACCCATTGGCCTTGGCCTGGGCCAGCATGTCCAGGAGGGAATCTTCCTCCCCATCCTCTGGCAGATTGCAGACCGGTAGGACGCAAGCTTCACGTTCGTAGTGCGCCTTCAGCATGTTGACGTGAAAGGCCTTGCGCCTACCCCGAGCATGGTCAAGCGTGACCACGTAGGTGACCGGGTTGAGCTGTTGGTGGACGACGTACGGGCCTTCCCAGGCTGCCTGAAGCTTATCCGTTGGTACAGGGACCAGCGCCCACACCTTTTGACCCACCTGGTAGGTCCGCTCCCGGGCGTTCTGGTCGTACCAGCGCTTCTGGTCAGCCTGAGCCTGCGTCATGTTGTCATGCACCAACTGCGTCAAGGTCTGCATCTTGTCACGGAAGCGCATGACATAATCCACGATGGACACTTCTGTGGGGTTTGGCTCATCTTCCCAGGATTCTCTTATCAACCCAAGGGGTCCCCGGACTCGCCTGCCATACAGGAGCTCGAAGGGGGAGAACCCGGTCGAGGCCTGCGGAACTTCTCTGTAAGCGAACAGCAGGTGTGGGAGGTACCGCTCCCAGTCGCGCCCTTGGGTCTCAACCAGTATGCGGAGCATCTGTTTGAGGGTACCGTTGAAACGTTCACACAAACCATTAGTCTGTGGGTGATACGGACTCGATACCAGCTGCGTCACCTGCATTTTCTCACAGAGAGCCTCCATTAGGCGAGACATGAATTGGGGCCCTTGATCGGTAAGCATCTCCCTGGGAAATCCTACTCTTGAAAAGATGGTCACCAGTGCGTCAGCCACCTTATCTGCCCTGGTTGAAGACAGAGCTACTGCCTCTGGGTACCGGGTAGCGTAGTCTACCACGGTGAGAATGTATCGCTTTCCGGAGCTGCTGGGGACGGACAGCGGTCCTACAATGTCCACCGCGATTCTCTGGAAAGGCTCCTCTATCACCGGCAAAGGAATAAGGGGAGCCTTAAGAGCAGGCCCCGCCTTACCCACTTTTTGACAGGTGGCACAGGAGCGGCAGTAGTGTGTTACATCTGTCCCCATCTTGGGCCAATAGAAGTGTTGAGACAGCCGTGCCTTTGTTTTGCTGATCCCCAAGTGTCCAGCGAGTGGAATCTCATGGGCAATCCGCAACAACTCAGTTCTGAACTGATAGGGGACGACCAGCTGTCTTTCCCTCAACCACTCCTTTTTAGGATCTCCGGGTACTGTCTCCCGGTACAACCTTCCTCGTTCCCAGAACACCCTCTCCTTATCAGACTTGGAGGTGGGCGTCTCGGCGAGACCTCTCAATTTCTCCAGGCTGGCATCTGAGTGCAGAGCAGCCTGGAACTCCATGCTGGAGGCTGCCAGAAGTGACGTCAGGGTCCCCTCTTCACTGGGACCCTCTGGAACCGGCTCTGGGTTCACCTCTGGTTCAGTCTCTCCTGTAGCAGCAGAGGGTCCAGAAGACAGTGCGTTACCTGCGATCTGGGCACTCTGACTGCGTGTGACAGCTGCTATGTATGCTGTCTCCCTGGGGATTTCTGCAGACCCACCAGCTGGTGCTGCCCTGGGCTCTACCTCCCCATCCACCCCCAACACTTCAGGAGCAGTGCTACTTATGGGCCAGTTACCTTCCTCGGTGGCACTGGTCAGCTGCATGGCATTACCTTCCTCATGGTCCCCATGCACCTCCCCATTTCCTTGAGCACCGTTGCTTACTCCTGCCAGGGGTTCCTCAGCCGTCTCACTCCGCAGAGTGACGGGGCTGAGCACTTCGGTACCTGTGGACACATCTACCGCTTCAAAGAAAGGGTTAACGGGTTCAGTCGGCACAGATACATCAACATCATCATCATCCTTCCTAGGAGAAGAATGGTTATCAGTTTGCTTTGGTACATTCACATCAGCATCAGCATCGTACCTGGGGAAAGAATGGTTGTTAGTTGCATCATTACTCATCAAGGCATTAGCAGGTAACACATTCAGTTTCCCATCATCAACATCATCAGGGTTAACGTTACCCTTATTATCAGTTTGGGGAAGGGTGTCAGGGACATAGTATGCAACCATCCTCCCCAAGTCAGTCCCCAATAAAACATCAGTGGGCAGGTTTTCAGACACTCCCACCTCCCTCAACCCGCTCCCGGCACCCCAATCAAGAAAAACTCGTGCCACTGGCAAGGGACAACGGGTGCCTCCAATCCCGGTGACAGTCAGGGTTTTCCCCTCAACAAACTCTTCAGGGGCCGCCAGTCCAGGACGGATGAGGGTTCGTTCAGCCCCGGTGTCCTTGAGGCCTGTAGCAAGACGGGCCCCCACCTGAACAGGTTGAACGTTGTCGTCAGCCCTCCCAACCACACCTCCCACCAAAAGAACAGAGGCATTGGGCCCGGGGGCCTTGGCTGGGGGGTTCTTCGGCCTATTCGGACAGGTGTAAGAGAAGTGACCAGGCCGCTGGCAGTGGTGACACAGGCGACTGTCAG
Source organism: Dendrobates tinctorius (assembly GCF_039654945.1). Lineage (NCBI taxonomy): Eukaryota > Metazoa > Chordata > Amphibia > Anura > Dendrobatidae > Dendrobates > Dendrobates tinctorius. The sequence continues at coordinate 781,122 of NW_027362086.1, forward strand.
TAGCCGGCCTGTTGTTGGCAACAGGGACAGGGCCTCCGGAGGGACGGCTAGCTGGGGCATTGGGGTTGGTTGCTGGCTTACCCCCTTTCCAGCTGGTGGCGACTGGCCTCCGCGTCTCGGGCTTCCGGTTGGCCTCGTGGTTGTCGGCGATCTGCGCCGCTTTGTCCGCGTTCGTTGGTTCGCGGTCCAGGATGAACTGTCGGACCTCAGCTGGGCAGAGATGCAGGAACTGGTCTTTGATCATCAGGTCCCGTAGCTGCTCAAAGGTTTCAACGGACAGTCCATGGATCCACTGGTCAAAGTGGGTCCTGAGTCCTTGCACCACATCACTGTAGCTATCGTGTGGGCCACGTTGGAGGTGTCGGAACTTCTTTCGGTATACCTCAGGTGTCAGCCGGTATTTGGCGATCAGCGCCTGCTTTATGGCGTCATAGTCGTCATCGGCTTCTGGCGGAAGAGAAGCAAATGCCTCCAGGGCTTTGCCTTTTAGCCCTGGGGTCAAGTACCTTGCCCATTGGTCTCTAGGCAGCTGGTACTGTCTGCAGGCTTTCTCAAAGGCTCGCAGGAACGTGTCCAAGTCCCCATCCTTTTCCATCACGGGAAAATGCTCTGGCCGGGGTTTAGGAGTCTGGACGCTGCTGGGCTCACGGCTTTGGGCTGTGGGGGCATTCCACCCCCGCTGGAGCATCTCCAGCTCATGGGCCCTCTGAGCTTCTGCATGACGCTCACGTTCGGCTTGGGCCTCCTGCCGATATTGCTGGATCAGCCTCACCCGCCCATCCCTGTCTTCGGCGGGGAGTGGGACCAAGGCCATTTGCAGATAGGGGTCCACCCCGTCCTGGTTGAATGTGGGGCCAGCGCTCAGGAGTGGAGCCTCTGCTGCAGCCCCATTGCCACTTGGGCCAACTTCCGCGCTCGCTGGATTCTGGTCGTTGTCCAGCTGCACTAGAGCCGCGATCATTTGAGCTCTGTTTTTGTTCGTGGCGTCAAGGCCTTGGTACGTGCATAACCCAGCAAGAACTTCCTTTGTCTGCCGGTTGTACCAAGGTTCTCCTTTTGCCGCCATGGTTGCCAAATAAAAGATAGAAAAAGAAAAACGAAGAAATGGGAGGGAATACTTGTATGTACACACAAATGTCTCAGAACTAGTAACCACTGAGTCTGTTCTCCAAAACCTATGATGCAGGATTCCCGCAGGAACCGTGCAGGTTTTTAGTGAGAGGAATGATTGCTCAAACCAAATCACTAATGCTCTAGGATTATCCCACCGCTCTGCCACCAATATGTGACGAACAGCCCACCGCCGTTCGTCCACTTACGGGCGACACTAACGGGAGTCCCGCTGCCACCAAAACGCGACGGACAGCGGACCCTGTGTCACCACTATGTCACAGTCCCACCACTGACACGGGTGTATCAGCGGACGGAGGGGCGTGACACAATGCCGGCACACGGCTATCACAGGCGCAGTGGGGCTTATCTTAGTTATCCCAACACTGGCACCATGTGACCAAAAATATCCAGCAAGCTAATCTCGCTCTACAATTTGCCGCAGGGGGAGTTTAATTTGGATGCCCCACCACTGCTATCAATCTTCCAAGTACTGCGGGGATTTATGTATATCCTACTTTCTCAGTTCCACTTTGGAACTCGCAGCTCTCCGGCGCCCCCCTTACCCTCAGGTCAGTCAGGGAACTGCACCTAGGATAATTAGTCGCCGGACGGGCTGCCTGTTGTGAACCGGCAATTAGGCTTCTGCAGTAAGGGAATTATCAATGCTGTGGCTGAAGCCCCTTACTCAGCAATATAAGACCCTTCTAGACTGCCAGCAAGCCGTAATAGCCGTACACAACGCGCTGCCACCAGTCACGGTTACTTAATTCACAGTGTTAAATTAAGAGGGTCCGTGGCAAACCCCTTGAATTAGTAGCGATTATCTATCAAAGGCGTATAGTTCGATTCTTAGAGCATGGAGACAGATCTAAATAATTATTTCATTTATTTTCCGAAAGAGGACAGTGATTACAGATAAAAGTTGCTATAAAATTGAGACATAAAATATGTACAGTACAGGTATAAAATAAAAGTGGAGAAAACAAAGAGATTACACTCACAGTTCCATATTGTTCCTTAGGCAGACCATGCGGCTTTAAGGGGGGAGGAGCCACACGTCTCCACTCATCTGGAGTTCTTGTCAGCACGGATTCTGCAGCTGTTCTGAGCTGGTTTGCCCAGGAAATGCCTTATAGACTTTCCTATGTGACATCACAGAGAGGTGCATTCTGGGTTGATCCCACCTCTCTTATCCAAGTTATGTTTTGGCTACAAAACTTAGATTAGCTATAACTTTATGGGAGAAGCTGGTATGGACTCATCAGTGGTATCATGTTTCCCAGCGTAATGAGCCCATCAAGAAAACATCAAACATCTATGCGATATGACCGTCCATTTGGGCGCAAATCATATCTCAGGTTCTGGACATCCGAGAGTTTTGCAACAGGCACCACAGCGAAGCTGGGTCTGCTCGGATCGCAGAAATATGATTTTTATATCTCTGCTTGGTACGGTTTTCGCAGGGCAGGCTCTTATAGTTTTATTCAAACCTCTTTGTTTCAAACAAAGAACCATCCCGCACTTTTTTCTCTCAGCTGTGGAGAGGAAACAAATGGTTGTAACAGCAGGGGGTCTCCTATTACTAGTGCGAACACAGGCTGTAGAGGAGGGGGGTGGCACTGCTCTGTGTGTGTGTGAAGGGAGGAGGGGTGAAGCTGCAGAGCTAGCAGCCTGGATTGTCATATGTGCCGGATCTTTCTGGAAAGTTACAACAGAAAACATCATATTTTGTAGACAAAACCCCATACCTCACAGACATTGTACATCACAGTGTTCTCTCAGCTTGATCAACAGCATTAGGTTCATCATACAACAACCCCAAGGCTTGAAAAAATGCATCCACATTAGTCAGAATAGGATTTTCAGGTGTTAGAGAAAAAGCCCAATCCTGGGGATCGCCGTGCAACAAGGAGATGACAATTTTAACCTGCTGCGCAGAGCTCCCCAATGACTTAGGCTTCAAGGCAAGAAATAATTTACAATTATTCTTAAAATTCAGAAATTTAGATCGATCCCCAGAAAACACATCAGAAGTAGGGATCTTAGGTTCAGCAGCATGTGACTGAATGAGGTAGGTGGAAATTCCCTGCACTTCAGCAGCAAGTTGCTCAACATGATCAGACAATTGCTTAATCTCCACTAGGGAAAAATAAATCCTCCTACGGCCCCAGAGAAAAAGAGGAAAAAATACATTAAAAAAAAAATTGTGACACTTTTTTTTTTTTTAACAACCTTTTCCTGCTTTTGAGTACCCTAGAATCTGCGGTATGGCTGGTGATTCTGTTATGAATGGGTCACCGAGGAGAAAAAAACAAAACAAGCTGAGTCCCAGAAAAAACAGATAGGTTGGTAACTATGCAGATTGCAGATCCCTGATCCTAACCACATAACTAGCAGCAGCCGTGGAGCATTCCTACGATGATCCTAGATGCCTCGTCACCGCTGGAGGACTAAATAAGCTTAAAGCAAGACAGGGGAAAACTAACTGCCCCAGAGCAGACCCCAAAGGAAAGACAGCCCCCACACATGTATTGACGTTGAAACAAGATGAAAACACAAACACAGGCAGGAAAATAGGCTGAGCAAACGATGGGGCCCAAACAAACTAGAAAGGACAGGAAAGGAAAGACACTGTCTGCAATCTGCCAAAAACCCTACAAAAATAATGTCCAACACTTCTGATAACAAAATTAACCCTGAAGTCACTAGACTTCTCCAACTATATCAGCACTCTGAAATATTCTGAGAGAGCAAAAAGAGGCCAATCTAATAGGGGACAAAAAGCAAATTGGCAAATACAGATAAATAAGAGTGGAAATTCAGCACAGCCCCAGCCGGGGCTGGCTGAACACACAAAAAACTGAATAGACCAACAAAATCAAGTGTAAACATTAGCAGAAAAACTTAGCTTGAAATGACTGGAACAGAGCTGAACACCAAGAGATGAAAAGCCAGAAGGAATCACCAGCACCAGAATAGGGCGTCGGCTGACTTAAATCCAGTCTGAAATTCCTGAGGTCCAATCGTAATCCTCATTATCAGGTGGCAGATCTCTGATTAAATCAGCCTCACTACCTCCTATTACCACCAGATGTAGCATGGAAGGAGAACTCACAACTGGTAGACCAGAAAATGAACTCACAACAGCAATATTTTATTACACCTGTCTGCCTCAGGACTAAGGCTGGTTTCACATTTGCGTTTTTTAGCGCTGGAAAAAAACGCATATGTGCGCATGCGTTTTTCCCCTATATTTAACATGGGTGCGCATACCTACGCGCTTGTAAGCGCATGTATGCGATTTTCATGCGCTGCGTTTTTTTGGGGTGTGCGTTTGTATTTTCCAGACGCAGCATGTTGCATTTTTTGACCCTGCAAAAAAGCGCATGCGCACATATGCGCACGTTTTGCGCTAAAAATGGCCATTATAGCCTATGGATGCGCATATGTGCGCACTGGCATGCTCATGTATGCGTTTTTTTGCATATGCGGTTTTTTTTTTTAGCCATGGAATTTAGGGGTTTGGGTTAGAGTTAGGGTTAGTTAAGGGGGTTTAAGGTTAGGGTTAGGGTCAGGGTCAGGGTTAGGGTTGGGGTTTGGGTCAGGGTTAGGGTTAAGTATGGTTTGGTTAAGGGTTAGGGTTAGGGTCAGGATTAGGGTTAAGTATGGTTTTGTTAAGGGTTAGGGTCAGGGTTAGGGTTAGGGTTAGGGTCAGGGTTAGGGTTAGGGTCAGGGTTAGGGTTAAGTATGGTTTTGTTAAGGGTTAGGGTCAGGGTTAGGGTCAGGATTAGGGTTAAGTATGGTTTTGTTAAGGGTTAGGGTCAGGGTTAGGGTTAGGGTTAGGGTCAGGGTTAGGGTTAGGGTCAGGATTAGGGTTAGTATGGTTTGGTTAAGGGTTAGGGTCAGGGTTAGGGTCAGGATTAGGGTTAAGTATGGTTTTGTTAAGGGTTAGGGTCAGGGTTAGGGTTAGGGTTAGGGTCAGGGTTAGGGTTAGGGTTAAGTATGGTTTTGTTAAGGGTTAGGGTCAGGGTTAGGGTTAGGGTTAGGGTCAGGGTTAGGGTTAGGGTTAGGGTTAGGGTCAGGGTTAGGGTTAGGGTTAGTTAGGGTTTAGGGTTTGGGTTAGGGTTAAGTATGATTTGGTTAAGGGTTAGGGTCAGGGTTAGGGTTAGGGTCAGGGTTAGGGTTAGGGTTAGGGTCAGGGTTAGGGTTAGTAAAGTCATGGTTTGGGTAGTGTGAGGGGCCACCTAAAAATGTTGGAAAAAAACGCAAACGCGGTAAAAACGCACTAAAAACGCATACAAACGCATAAAAACGCTGCGTTTTTTTCATGCATGCTCATAAAAATGCTTGAAAAAAACGCAGCAGTTGTATGCTTTTGTATGCGTTTTTTCAATGCGTTTTTTTGCGGGAAAAACGCGCTGCAAAAAAAAGCAAGTGTGAAACTAGCCTAAGAGATATAAAGTTCTCCATTTACCGTGGGTCTAGAAGTGTCACAAATCAGTATTGCCTGTCTCACATCCAACATTTTGAGAGCGCGAGGGTCACTGGAAAGGTAGCGTAACATAAAGTCAGCCCATTAAGTCCCAGACTGCTAACAGGCAACACTTCCGTGTCATCACCAAGGGGACAATTGACCATGCTGTCTTCCTCCTCCTTGTCCTCAGGCCTACAATACTTACAACGAACCTCAGTAAGATCATAGTACAAACATCATTGTAAATACCTTCTTGTAAATGCACCCCTGTATTTTTAAGCTGCCCCACCTCATTTTAGATTGTAAGTTGTCACGAGCAGGATTGTTTTGTTCGGGTTAAATTATTGTTATCATTGTTGCTTAGTGTAGATTGTAAGCTGTCACGAGCAGGGTAGTTTTATTTGAGTTTAATTATTGGATTATTGTTATCATTGTTATTTAGGACTGTTGTGTTTGAAACTGTTAAACTGTAAATATTTTTTCGCTCTATAATACCTCTCAATATTCAAATTGGACCACAGATAAGCAGGATGGAGACGTTAATTATGGTGTCATTGACGATCACCCTCTTGGTGGATTCCTCAAAGTTTTGGAGGATGGTACACATGTCAGACATCCATGTCCACACCTCAAATGTTATGTGTAAAGACAGAACTGAATACTGACAACCTTGTTGATGCTAGTAGATTAGTCACCAACTGCCTTGTTCTGCTCAGAAATCCTTTCCTACATCTGCAGTGTAGATCCAAGGCCTGAGGGCATCACACACCAGTCGGTGAGCCAGAAGCAGCAAGCGCTGCTAAATCATGGCAAGGACGGATGAAGCTGTAGCTGACTTTATAAAATGGGTATTTAGAGTGTTGTATTTTTACTAGCAGATCTGCCAGCTCCGTGTCGCTTTTCAAAAAACATTGACCAATTCGGTTAAGAGCATGAGACAGGCATGGCACGTGTGTGAGCTCACATCGCCAAAGAGCAGCCACCTGGTTCCACCCATTGTCACACACAAACATGCCTGGCTGTCCACAACTCTTCAGCATTGTGGCATTTTTCACAGAATCATATTAGCTTCAGCACAGCCTGTTCCTGCTTTGATTAGACAGTACTGCAGTACTTACAGCTTGTGACTGATGTGCTACCTTTTCTAGCTGGAGGCTGAAGAGGAGGTGAAGGGGGCAGTGCACTATGCACCCGAAGCACCAATGCTGCAGCAAAATGCAGCAGACCAACTTAAGAGAAATCAGGCAAGACATCAAAGATTTTTGGCATGGACAAGCAGCGCATAGGAGGCTGAGTAGCGTGCTTCGTCCTTAGAGCAGTGGCACTGCAAAGGACAGTTCCCATTGTCTCCTGCCACTAAAAGTGGTACTGCCTTTTATCAAGGTGCCATTTGGCCAGTAACTGCAAGAGAGCGAGGCCCCGTGCACTCCTTGACCGTGAGTACTGCGAACGTGCGCATTAGAGAGAGCCAGTTCATGACACGTGTTCAGCGTGGATAACCAATAATTAGAAGGCACAGAGAATTGACAGAGGACATTGGTACTGTCAGCAAGGTACTCCTTCAGCATTTTCAAAAACTTGCACTCCATGTGGGAGTCCCCTGCACCTCAGGGGCAGGGCGATTGCAGGATCTGAGAAAACTCTCCCCAATCTTTGCCAGTGTTCCACTGCCTTTGCTGACTTGGAGTTGTGTCTCTCTCACCTGTACTCCTTGCTTGCCAAACAATCTTTGACCTCTGCTGCCAGCGTTTTCAGATGTGAATTTTTTAATAATTCCGCAAGAAGGGCCCTCTGTTTCTCCAACATTTTAGTCACCTATCAGCCTCTGGAATAAGAGATGTAAAGTTCTCCTTGTAGTGTGGGTCTAGAAGTGTCACCAAATCAGTATTTCCCGTCACCCAAAATTTTGATAACGCGAGGGTGACAGGATAGGCAGCGTAACATAAACTCAACCATGCGTGCAAGACTGCTAACAGTCAGTACTTCCGTGTCCTCACCAAGAGGACGACTGACCATGCTCTCCTCCTTGTCCTCAGGCCTCCAGCAATTAGAACTAACCTCAGTAATATCATTGTACAAACATCATTGTAAATACTTTCTTGTAAATACACCCCTGAATTCTTTTATCTCCCACACCTCATTTTAGATTGTAAGTTGTCACAAGCAGGATTGTTTTGTTTTGGTTTAATTATTGTTATCATTGTTACTTTGTGTAGATTGTAAGCTGACACCATCAGGGTAGTTTTGGTTTGGTTTAATTATTGGATTATTGTTATCGTTGTTACTTAGGACGGTTATGTTTGAAACTGTTAAACTGCAAATATGTTTTCGCTCTATAATAACTCTCAGTCTTCAAATTAGAACACAGATAAGCAGGATGAAGATGATAATTATGGTGTCATTGACGCTCACCCTCTGTGGATTTGTCAAAGTTTTGGAGAATGTAATGGTAATGTAAAATATGTATGACTTTTCCGGAACATTCCAGAATCTTACATTCCCTACACTGACCAGAACGATCAATGGCTGTCACGCTGCAGATGTGACCCCCCTCCTTCCCCCTTAGCAGCTGCAGCTGTGTGTGTCTCCTCTGCCTGCATCTGTAACAGGACACCAGACACTGCCTGTGCCAACCTTCCCCCTCCACAGCTAAGGAATGTTAATTAGCTAAGTAGAAAGGATTTATTTTGTTCTCTTCAAACATGTGCATGGATAAGTATGGGAAATATTAAAGCAGCTGGATCGTGAAAACAAAATGCAACAGAAATATGAAAATTACATGTCTGCAAAGGGCACCGACCCAGCTTCCTAGCCCATGTTTTTCACAGTCCAAGCACCAACAGAAACCGAGAAATGGATTTCTCCTGAACTGTGTAAAATAATTAGTCTGTGTTTGGTCTTGAATTAATGCCAGCGACGAACCGGAAAAGATAAAACTATGTGCGGGTCTATACAAGGTACCCTCTGCGAGATATAGTTATAATAAGTTTAGTAGTCAGATTTTACCTCCAAGAGCAGGGGGAGGACCATCACCCCACCGCCCCTTTTTTGATGTCATAACTCAGAACTATAGAGTATATTCACTTAGTTGGGAGGTCATTCTTGCTGAAGATTCCGTGCTGCTAGGATCCCAGATGCAGGGATATGTCTTGCCCCTCCTCCCCACATGGTTAGAAAGACCATGTAAGCAAATGTAAGTGTTGATCTCTATTTTTAATCCCGTTTATTTTATATTTGCATTGTACATATCTAATGTCTCAACTTAGAAGATTTTACAATCTGTGTAATCACTGCCTGCCTTTGGGAATAAATTATAACTTTATTAGTCTGTCTTCATGCTCTAGAAATGAATTTACGTGCCTTTAAGATAATTACACTACTAATTTGGGGGTTTGCTATGGACCCTCTTAATTAACTCATTGATTAAGAGAATCGTAGCTGGTGGTAGCGAAGTGTGATCTGGCCGGGTGGGCTAGCTGGAAGTGATGGAAAGGGGTTTCATAAGTTAATTGTGTGGCTGCGGCCAAAGCATTTATTATTCCCTCACTGCAGCGGCCTAATCGCCAGTGCACAACAAGCAGCCCGATCGGCGACCAATTATCCTAGGTGTAGTTCCCTGACTGACCTGAGGATAAGGAGGGGTGTCGGAGAGCTGCGAGTTCCAAAGTGGAACTGAGAAAGTGGGATACTCATAAATCCCGACAGCTTGAAACATATTGAGGCAGTGGTGGTATAACCAAAATAAACCCCCCTGCGGTAAATTGTTAGGGCAAGACTAGCTTGCTGTTTTTTATCACATGGTGTCAGCGGTGGGATAACTATGATAAGCCCCCCTGTGCCTGTGATAGCCGTGTGTCGGCAGTGCATCGTGTCCCTCCGTCCGTGACATACCAGTGTCAGCGGTGGGATCGTGACAGAGGGTGTTACATATGTCAGACATCCATGTCCACTCCTCACATGTCATGTGTGAAGACAGAACTGAATACACACAAATTTGTTGATGATGGTAGACTATTCACCAACTGCCCTCTTCTGCTCACTAATCCTTTCCAACATCTGCAGTGTAGCGTTCCAAGGGCTGGGGGCATCACACACCAGTCGTTGATCCATAAGCTGCAAGCGCTGCTGAATCATGGCAAGGGCGCATGAAGCTGTAGCTGACTTTCTAAAATGGGTATTTCGAGCATTGCACTTTTCCAAGCAGATCTGCCAGCATCGTGTTGCTTTTCCAAAAACGTTGACCAATTTGGTTAAGCACATGAGACAGGCATGGCACATGTGTGAGCTCGCCTCGCCAGAGAGCAGCCACCAGGTTCCAGCCATTGTCACACACAACTATGCCTGGCTGTGGGTTCAGCTGTCTCAGCCACCGATCTGCCTGCTCTTTCAGAGCGGTTCAAAACTCTTCAGCATTTTGGGGTTTGTCACAGAAGCATATTAGCTTCAGCCCAGCCTGTTCCCGCTTTCATTTGGCAGTGCTGCAGTGCTTCCAGCTTGCGGCTGATGTGCTACCTTTTCTAGCTGGAGGCTGAAGAGGAGGCAAAGGAGGAGGAAGAGGTGCAGGAGCTGTAGACAGTGGGGGCAACCCAGATTGATTTAGGGCCCACAATACTTGGGGTTTGGGAGGACGTGCACCATACCAAGATTGGAGTGGGTCCCGTCTTCCACTATGTTAACCCATTGTGCCCTCAGTGAGATGTACTGTCCCTGACCACAAGCACTTGTCCACGTGTTTGTGGTTAGGTGGACTTTCCAAGTAACAGCATTGTGGAGGGCACGGGTAATGTTTTTGGTTACACTCGGACAATTAATTTTAGACTGTCACATTTGTATGTTATTGGTAATATGTATGGTTGAAGATAAAGAAGCTTGTGCCATGGGTGTGTTTATCGTTACGGACAGTGCACTCCTCTTTAAACTTAGTTTTTCACAAGCATCCATCAATTTGTTTGCTTTTCCTCCGACACTGATCTGCTTTATATAATTCAGCAACTCACGAACATGTTGCACTTTGCCCTTTATACAGACATGTGCGTATTTGGCAACATATTTGAAACGGGCATGAAACCGATTCTGGTAATTGATGGCGGCTAAATGACGAATCATTGTTGGCTGTATCCCGGATGCCATATCTCCCATAGCCACTGCTTTTATTAATCATGTACTTTCGCATTCCTGTCATCAACATGCCCCTTTTCCAGATCACTTCATCCAATGATTCAAATGCCATATTTTTACTAAAAACCTGCACCTTCCCAGCATTAACTGTATATGAAACCATGTTACAGTTTTCCAAGGTGTTTATGATACCCCCCAAAAAAAGGCCACACTATGTTGATATCTACCTCCAGGGGGAAATGTTTTCCAGCCCATACACTTAGTGTATGGGCATTCCAAGTCTAGAAGACCGGCTCCTTTAAATTGGGAAAAATTTTAAATCAGGCCTTCCTCCACGTCTTATCATCTACCCCCACTAGATCAACAGGGTTAATGTGTTCTGTGCTGCTACAGCCAGTGTCGAATTCCAAACAGTTACGCCGCTCTCACCGCGTACCTCTGCAGCTGGTGCATGCTGCCCGACTTCTTCACTTCCGGTCTTGCGTCCGGCGCTGAGGTCTCATAGGGTGCGTGCGCATGCCGTGCGCTATTGACTCTGCTGCTGCATGCCCTATACCAGGTCACAACCCACAGCTCTGACTGCACCCGCACTGTCTCTATGGTCCTGGAGGTCCTGACCCCAGAAGTCCCGGCTCGCATTCCCTATATCAGGCTGCCACTTCCTGCAGGCGGCGCCTGTTTATCGCTTTTACTTCCTTGCTAGGCATTCTTGGTGCCTGCATGGTGGCTCTCTGTACTGAGGCCCACCTTGTACTCAGGCGTGCTTCCCAGTATAGAAACGTGCGCCGACTGGGGGGGTCCCTACAGCACAATCCATACCTTGCAATGGCCGAAGTGTGTTCCCAAAGACTGGAGACTGGAGCCCGTAGATGTTCAAACAGTTTCTTTTATTTAGGTTCCTTTTCCAGGGTCAACAGTTCCGGACAGCTCCTACACACCTGCCTGGGTACCCGTAAAAAGGTCTCTTCCTTTCCTCCTTTGCTTCCCCGGTGCAATGTCGTTTCAGACTCACTGTGGCTGCCTTAGGCCCACGGCCACAGCGATCACCTAACTGGCCCGTCCAGCCGCTGCCACACCTACTTCGCTTCAGTACCCAGCTCTCCAGCAGTTCGGTACCCCAGGCTCTCTGTCCCTTCCGCTGTCTTCCGGGGCCACCCCCCTTTTTGTGCTCGCTCTCTCTTTCTTCTTCTCTGTCTCTCTCCTCTGTCTCTTCCTGAGCTCTTCTGCCCCTAGGTCTCGGAACCTCCCCCTTTTATCCCTTCAGCCTGGAAATCCCCTTCTCCTATTCCACTAGCTCCGCCCACCATGACTTGGCTTTTCCTAGACTTAGCTGTTCTTAAGGCCTTTCCTCTCCCTGAACTGTGTCTCCCCCTATTGGCCACAGCCCTAACTGCAACTTTCCAATAAACAGTCACCATGTACTTACAACAATATGAGGCAAAGTGTACACCAGACAGAGTTACATGTCATGTGGCACATATGCATTTCAATTATTTAAATTTGTCTGAGTTCAAGCATTTGTCCACCCTCCTACATATACCCCCTTCCTATGACCATTGTCCCTGACAATCCCGTACCTTTCCCTTCTGGTGTTTCCCTTTTTACCATTTTCCTTTTGTCTCGCATGACAGGTTGCCGAGCAGAGCTTGGAACAATTCAGCTCTATACAGGGTGCTGGGCAGAGCCTGGAGCACTTAAGCTCTGAGTAGCTGAAGGCTACCCGCAGGCGCTTGCACCTATATGACAATTCCCATACCTTTTCTGGGGATAGGACGTCCCGGACACACTTTGGACTCAAAGGGAGGTTGCCCAATCTTTTCTTTATACACAACACCACTGTGTTACACCGCTCCGCCATACTCACCCGGCCTCCGCTCCCACGCCGCAGCCTCTCTCCACCCGACGGCCGCGGCGGTCACCTGAGACAGACCCGCGACCGATGCCTTCCCTGCATGCTATGCGCATGCGCCATAGGCCGCGGCCGCGCCTCCTTCCTGCTTCTTATGCTCCGGCTGTGCCCTGACCCGGAAGCACATTTGGACCAATGGCTGACCAGACGGGGCCATATCAGGCTGCTTCCCCCTGAGGGAGGCGCCTGATCGTTGTGTTTCCTGACACTCTGGCCTCGCTCCATCGTGCACACTCTGCTCCTGCAGTTCCTGTCTCGGCTGCTCCTCACAGCAGCTTCTCAGTCCTGCTACCCGTGTTCCTGTCGTCCTACTCCAGTCCTGCCTTGTGTTCCTGCCGTCCTACTCCAGTCCTGCCTTCACTGTTCCTGCCGTCCTACTCCAGTCCTGCCTTGTGTTCCTGCCGTCCTACTCCAGTCCTGCCTTCACTGTTCCTGCCGTCCTACTCCAGTCCTGCCTTGTGTTCCTGCCGTCCTACTCCAGTCCTGTCTTCAGTGCTCCTGCCGTCCTACTCCAGTCTCAGTCTTACTCCGGTCCATCCTGAGCCGCCCCTCTCGGTACCGGCTACCGTGGTACTCGAACCCCTGGGCCTGCTCCTAACGGTCCCTGTATAGGGGTCGGTTCCACCTGGCAGCTCGCCCGGGGTCCCTCGGTGCCACGGCCCAGAGGGTCCACTCTCGGAGCTCCCGCTCCTGACCACCCACGCTAACACACTGGTTAAGACAATCCGGATTCCTCAACGTAAAGTCTCCTCTCTCATTATATATTTTTTATTTCCTTTACACAACCCCACTGCTTGGGGTAGGGCAACCTGGACTCCTCAACGGGAAGTCTCCCGTTCTGTACCTTGTAGGGTATTACACCTTTGCAATCTATACCTTTTGATTTAGGGTGGAACATCCGAGGCTGCAGTGGAACCTACCAGACCTGGACCCCTTCTACTACTTAGGGTATTTTCCTGCAAGGATGCAATATGTGGACTGAACACCAATTCACAAATTTTCAGAGACATATTTGCAACATCTTTAACATTGTTCGACACTTCCAACATTTGAACCTTATTATTGTGTTTCATCATTTTTAACATTCAAACATTTTTTATTATTTTCAACAGTGGTGCTCCCCAGTCCTTTGCGGGGAGCACAGAGTATGTCCATGCTTCTGGAGCCAGGGTTGCTTTCTTACCCCGAGGGAACGCTGAACAGTCCCAATGCTGTGCAACCATGCACAGTAGTCCCGAAACTTGGGACTAATCAACAGTGCTCCGGACTGTCGGTTGCTGACCGACTGCGGCCACCGGCCAAAGGGAACTCTGCCACGGAGCGCCCGGGATGATTGGCAGTCCCAGGGTCACGGGTGTCCTCAGTGCCTGATACCTGATAGTCCGCCTCCCTCCTGAGAGGGCCAGGTTCCTCTGGGTAGACGATGACTGCCAAGGTATAGTATCCACGGGGACAGTACTCCTTGTAGAAGGACACCCAGTCCCCCATCTGCAGGGCCCTCTCGTGTTTTATGGAGGCTGCATTGAGGTAGACTTTGTGGCCAGTCTCTGTCTCTTTGAGGAACCCGTAGTCCCGTTCAATGTTAGTGTAAACAAGTCGCCCCTGGCTCTGGGGAACAGACATAGCGGTTTCCCCATTCTCATGAAGGAGCGCCCAGATCTCCCACTCCTTGGTCTTCTTTTGGGCGATGATGTCCGAGATCTAGACAGATGGCCACGCATAGGCCGCGGACCTGCCCGGTGCCTGTGACATGGGACGGGGGGAAGCTGGGGGGGGAGGCTGGGGGTCGATAACGGGGACCTTGGGCCTAGTGCTCATACGGAGCGTGGAGGCGGGGGCTGCCTGCGGCACCTCCGGCTGGGGCGGGGAAACGCTCACCTTCCCCGGAGCCGCGGCTTCCTTCAGGCTGCTCCGCAGATCCTCCAGGAACTGATGCATCCGAACGACCAGAGTTTCCAAGGTATCACCGGCCTCCTCCTGCTGGATGGGTCCCACAGTCCCGCCGCTGCTTCCGGTCCTGCCGTCTGGAGTGCGCTGAGGTTCTTCATCCCACCGTCCAGCAGGAACAGCCTCCAGGCACGATGGTTCCGCGGGGAGCATGAGCTGCAATTTCTCCAGTCGCCACTCTGGCTCGGCCTGTGCTGCGGGTGAGCACACCTCTGTCCTTCCTTCAGGCTCTAGCTATGCAGGTTTGGTTGTCGGGGGCTCCGGCTTGCCCCACGGCACTTCAGTTCGGGTCATAGTGTGTTCCCAAAGACTGGAGCCCGTAGCCCATAGACGTTCAACAGTTTCTTTTATTTATTTTCTTTTTCCAGCATCAACAGTTTTGGACAGCTCCTACACACCCACCTGGCTACCTGTAAACACGTCTCTTCCCCCGGTTCAACGTCATTTCAGACTCTCTCACTGTGGCTGCCTAAGGCCAATGACCACAGGGATCACCTACTCAGCCCGTCCACCCGCTGCCACACCTACTTCAGTGCCTAGCTCTACAGCAGTTCGGTACCCCAGGCTCTCTGTCCCTTCCGCTGTCTTCCGGGGCCACCCCCTTTCTCTGTCTCTCTCCTCTGTCTCTTCCTGAGCTCTTTTTCCCTCTGTCTCCTCCTGAGCTCTTCTGCCCCTAGGTCTCAGAACCTCCCCCTTTTATCCCTTCAGCCTGGAAATCCCCTTCTCCTGTTCCACTAGCTCCGCCCACCATGACTTGGCTTTTCCTAGACTTAGCTGTTCTTAAGGACTTTCCTCTCCCTGCACTGTCTCCCCCTATTGGCCACAGCCTTAACTGCAACTTTCCAATAAACAGTAACCACGTATTTACAATATGAGGCACAGTATACACCAGACAGAGATACATGTCATGTGGCACATATGCATTTTAACTATTTACATTTGTCTGAGTCCACGCATTTGTCCACCCTCCTACACCAGCACATGCTTTGCTCTGTCTTGTACCCAGATGTGCTTCCGAGCACACGCTCTGCTCTTTCTTGTACCCAGGCATGCTTCCCGGCAAGCGCTCTGCTCTGTCTTGTACTCAGGCGTGCTTCCCAGTACCCGTCCTGCACCATTCTGTACACTGCGTGCCACCGTGTACACACTCTACGCACATCCGTACCCAGCGTGCCCCGAGTACATGCTTTACATATTCCTGTACCCTGCATGCCCCTGTCTTCACCCTGATAAACACGGTCTCTCATGCCTCCTTCGAGCCGGCCATCTGGTTCAAGCAGTCGTGGTACTTTATTCCCCTGGACCTGCCCCTGACACTCCCTGTATAGGGGGTGGTCCTCACTAGGTCAGCTCACCTGGGGTGGATTGGTATTACAGCCCAGAGGGTCCACTTCAGGAGTCACACGAATAAGGGTGGGTGGTTTGGCCGGGCGTAAAATACTTGTTGTGGAAAAGGTTGAGGTGTACCCCACAGGGGAACATGTTTGCCAGCTAACATACTTAGTGTATAGGCATTACAAGTCTCCATTCAATGTTAGCAAGCAGTGTGAATGGTAACCATATTATTCAACTTCTGATCTGCACCAGCCTGCAGGTATCTCCATTCAATGTTAGCAAGCAGTGTGAATGGTAACCATATTAAATCATAGAATCATAGAATCGTAGAGTTGGAAGGGACCTCCTGGGCCATCTGGTCCAACCCCCTGCTCAAAGCAGAATTTGCTAAATCATCCCAGTCAGATGTCTGTCCAGCCTCTGTTTGAAGACTTCCATTGAAGGAGAACTCACCACTTCTCGTGGCAGCCTGTTCCACTCATTGATCACTCTAACTGTCAAAAAGTTTTTTCTAATATCTAATCTGTGTCTCCTCCCATTCAGTTTCATCCCATTGCTTCTAGTCTTTCCTTGTGCAAATGAGAATAAAGTTGATCCTTCTACAATGTGACAGCCCTTTAGATATTTGTAGACAGCTATTAAGTCTCCTCTCAGTCTTCTCTTTTGCAAACTAAACATTCCCAAATCCTGCAACCTTTCCTCATAAGACAGGGTTTGCAGACGGGTCACCATTCTGGTCGCTCTTTTCTGAACTTGCTCCAGTTTGTTGATGTCTTTTTTAAAATGTGGTGCCCAAAACTGGACACAATATTCCAGATGAGGTCTGACCAAAGAGGAGTAGAGGGAAATAATGACTTCACGTGATCTAGACTGTATGCTTCTGTTAATACATCCTAGAATTGCATTTGCCTTTTTTGCTGCTGCATCACACTGTTGACTCATATTCAGTCTGTGATCTATTAGTATACCCAAGTCTTTTTCACATGTGCTGTCACTTAGCCCTATTCCTCCCATTCTATATATGCTTTTTTCATTTTTATTGCCCAGATGTAGTACTTTGCATTTCTCCCTGTTAAAAACCATTCTGTTAGTTGCTGCCCACTTCTCCAGTTTATTTAAATCTTTTTGAATCCTCTCTCTCTCTTCTCTAGTATTAGCTATCCCTCCTAGCTTTGTGTCATCAGCAAATTTAATCAGTTTACCCTCAATTCCTTCATCTAAATCGTTGATAAAGATGTTGAACAATACAGGGCCCAGGACAGAGCCCTGTGGTACCCCACTTGAGACATTCTTCCAACTGGATGTGCAGCCATCTACGACCACTCTTTGGGTCCGATCACTAAGCCAGTTATGAATCCACCTAACAGTTGCCTTGTCCATTCCATACTTAGTCATTTTTTCAATAAGGATTGTATGAGAGACTTTGTCAAATGCTTTGCTGAAGTCAAGATATACTATATCTACAGCATTTCCTTGATCCACCCAATCAGTGATACCGTCATAGAAGGAAATTAAGTTAGTCTGACATGACTTATTAGTTACAAACCCATGCTGACTCTGTTTGATCACTTCATTCTTATCCAGGTATTGACATACATGTTGTTTAATAATTTGTTCAAAGATCTTTCCTGGTATAGAAGTCAGACTCACCGGCCTATAGTTGCCTGGGTCCACCTTCTTCCTCTTTTTGAAGATAGGAACAACATTTGCTCTTCTCCAGTCTTCTGGCACTTCTCCTGTTCTCCAAGAATTTTCAAAGATTATGGAGAGGGGTTCAAAAATTTCTTCTGCTATCTCCTTTCAGTACTCTGGGGTGTAATTCATCTGGACCTGGAGACTTGAATTCATTTAGGTTAGCTAAGTGTTTCCTCACTATCTTTCTGTTTATAGATATCCTGGGTTCTTCTATTCCCTTAATAGGACAGTGAATAACAGCTGATGTTACATTTCCTTTCTGAGAGAAAACAGATGCAAAATAGGAATTTAAAAGTTCAGCCTTCTCAACATCCTGTCTTACCATTTCATCATTTTCATCCTGTAAAAATCCTATAGCCTCTTTGACTTTTCTTTTACTTTTGACATATCCCCAAAATCCTTTATTATTGCTTTTGACATCTCTTGCAAGCCTCAATTCATTTTCAGCTTTAGATAATATGATTTGTGCCCTGCAGGTTCTGCAGACAGCATTATATTCTTCTTTAGATATGCCTCCCTCTTTCCATTTTATAAACATTTTTTTCTTCCTTTTTAGCATGTGCTTAAGTTCTGTGTTCATCCATCCTGGTTTCCTTAAATGCTTCCTATTCTTCCCTCTTTTCGGAATTGTTAACAACTGTGCTTTGAGAATTTCATTTTTCAAGATTTCCCATCCTTCCTGGACATTTTTGTCTTTAAGGATATCCAGCCATTGGATCCCTCCAATTATCTTTCTGAATCCCTTAAAATCTGCCTTTCTGAAATCTAACCTTGACGTCTGAGTCTTCACAGGTCTTCCGCCTCTAGTTATCCAAAATTCTAAAATAGCATGGTCGCTACCTCCTAGGGTTCCAGCCACTTTTACCTCCTCAACCATTTCCTCCCTGTTATTATTATTCAACTTCTGATCTGCACCAGCCTGCATGTATCTCCATTCAATGTCAGCAAGCAGTGTGAATGGTAACCATATTATCCAACGTCTTTGCTATAATTCATCTGTTACATTGTTCTCAGGACTTAAGGGGGTTTTACACATAGCGATATCGCTATAACGTCACCGATTTTGAGACGTTATAGCGATATCGCTAGCGATATCGCTATGTGTGATACTTACCTCCGACCGGCTCCCCCGCTGTCATTGCTGATCGCGCGAGAATGTCCAGCTCCATTTCTCGTCGTCAGCTTCCTGCTGGGCTTCCTGCTGTGACGACAAGCGACGCGTGGAGGCGGGCGGGAGGACGTCAGGATCGCTGTGTGCGAAAGGTGAGTATCGTGCGCTGCATCGCTGCTGCATCGCTGTGAGGTCTGCCTGTGTGACAGCTCACTAGCGATCATTTAGCGATGCATCAGCGATCCGGACCCGGTCGGATCGCTGGTCGGGATCGCTGGTGCATCGCCAAATGTAAAGGGGCCTTTACTGCTGTATATCCATGGGGGGAATCACTGGAGATGTAATCTCAGGAGAAGTGTTTTAGCATAGAGATGGAACCAGGATTGGCTCTTTGATCATCTTTTGCACACCAAGAGGTGCAGAGCAGCTGTTGCAAATTTATAACTAAGCAGCTCCCACAATCCCTCTCTCTTGGCCTGTAGTGGGGTGTATAAATGTAGACTAACTCTAAGGGGCACGCAAGTGAGGGGTCAGGAAGCATTAAGCAAAGCATCGCATTAGATAAGCATCTTGCAAGACAGTTACTGCATGACAGTTAGTCAGGACAGGAGTCAGGTAACCCACACTTTGCTGTAATTTTAGCCATGTGCTTTATTTTTATCCTCCTGTGTTTCCTTGCCATCCACATTCACCGCCTCATCCCTCCCCCATCACCACTGATACACATCAGCCCCTCTATACTTTCCTCTCCCATGTACAGCTCCCATGCACTTCTCATCTTCCTGAAAAACCTCAGTCCATCTTGCCCAAACACATTCAACAAAAAAACTGCTAACATTTCAAATAACTACCTGCTCTTTATGTTCTTACTCCTACTGATTTCAGGGGACATCTCCCCCAACCCTGGTCCACCGTCCTCCAACCTCAACCCCTACCCTACCCAATATCAAAACCAAAATAATCTAATTATTACTTTAACTCCTTCATCTCCATCTTTCAATTGTGCCCTCTGGAATCCATGGTCTGTATGTAACAAGCTTCCTTTCCTGCATAACTACTTTCTGAACAACTCTCTTAATCTGTTGGCCCTCACTGAAACCTGGATTCAGGATTCTGACACTGTCTCTCCTGCTTCCATTTCCTATGGTGGCTTACCATTCACTCATTCCCCGAGACCCATAAACAGACCTGGTGGTGGAGTCGGCATACTCTTGTCCCCACAAAGCACTTTCGAGGTCATCCCCCCAGTTCCATCACTCTCATTCCCTTCTTTTGAGGTCCATACCATCAGGCTCTTCTGTCCCCTCTCCCTCAGAGTAGCGGTCAAATACCGGCCCCCAGGCTCACCCACCCACTTCCTTGACCACTTTTCAGCCTGGCTGCCGTACTTCATGTCCTCGGAACTACCAACTCTTATCCTGGGAGACTTCAACATCCCCATTAACAGCCCTACTTCCACATCTGCAACCCAGCTTCTATCACTAACCACCTCTCTCAGCCTCTCACAGCTCTCAACCTCTGCGACACACAAAGATGGTAACACCCTTGACCTGGTCTTTGTCCAGCTTTGCTCAATGTCCTACTTAAATAACTCACCACTTCCCCTCTCTGACCACAACATTCTCTCCTTCACGCTCACAAATCCTCGCCCACCCCAGCACACTCCTACCTATCACACATTCAGAAATCTACAATCCATTAACCCTCAAACACTTTCAGACTCCCTACAATCTTCCCTGTCCCCAATCTCCTCTTTTTCCTGTCCTGATCTGGCTGTTCATCACTACAACAACACTCTTACAACCACCCTTGACCAGGTAGCACCCCTCACCCTCAGAACCTCCAAACACAGAGTAAAACAGCCTTGGCTCACATCGCAAACTCAATTTATCCAAAGATGCTCTAGGAGTGCTGAACGCCGATAGAGAAAAACCTGCACACCAGAAGACTTCATCCACTTCAAATTTATGCTATTAACCTACAACTCTGCTCTTCACCTCACCAAACAGACCTACTTCATCATCGTGATCTCCTCACTAGCCAACAACCCCAAGAAACTTTTTGACACCTTTCACTCCTCCTCAGGCCAAAAGCACAAGCTCCTATCTCAGACATTTGTGCAAATGACCTTGCCTCCCATTTTATAGAGAAAATAGATAATATCCGTCAGGAAATCCGCTCCCAACCACCAAGTGCTGTGACTCACATCCCTTCCTGCATCTCCCCCGACTCAGTTTCCACATTTGATCCCATCACAGAAGAAGTCTCCAGACTCCTCTCTTCTTCTCGCCCAACTACATGCACTACCGATCCCATTCCCTCACAACTCCTCCAGTCTCTCTCTCCAGTCATCACAACTCACCTAACTACAATCTTTAATCTCTCCCTCTCCTCAGGCTTTTTCCCATCCTCCTTCACACACTCTATCATTAAAGAAACCTGCTCTCGACCCATCCTGCACAAACAACTACAGACCAGTCTCCAAACTCCCCTTCATCTCTGAACTCTTGGAGCGCCTAGTCTACTGTCGCCTTGCCCCTTACCTCTCCACTCACTCCCTCCTAGACCCTTCACCGTCTGGCTTCCGACCCCTACATTCAACTGAAACTGCACTCATCAAAAGTGACCAAAGACCTTCTGACAGCAAAACGTTACGGTGAACACTCTCTGCTCATTCTTCTCGACCTTTCTGCAGCTTTCGACACTGTTGACCACCGTCTCCTACTCCATAGGCTCCAGTAACTAGGCATTAAGGACACTGCTCTCTCCTGGTTCTCTTCTCATTTTTCTGACCGCTCCTTCAGTGTTTTGTTTGCTGGCTCCATGTCATCTCCTCTTCCTCTCGCTGTCGGGGTATCTCAGGGCTCTATCCTTCGCCCCCTTCTCTTCTCTTTCTACACGGCCCCAATTGGTCAGACCATCTGCAGATTTGGCTTTCAGTACCATCTTTATGCTGATGATACACAACTATATACGTCATTCCCCGACCTTACCCCCGCTGTACTACAGAACGCCAGTGACTGTCCGCAGTCTCCAACGTCATGTCCGCTCTCTATCTGAAACTTAACCTCTGAAAAACTGAATTTCTTCTGCTCCCGCCATCTACTAACCTCCCTAAATCTGACATTTCCCTCTCTGTGGGTGGCACCATAATAACACCCCGGCAGCAGGCATGCTGTCTGGGTGTTATGTTTGACACCAACCTCTCCTTCACATCCCATATACAATGTCTTGCCCGCTCTTGCCGCTTACACCTAAAGAACATCTCCAGAATTTGCCCTTTTCTCACCATGGAAGCAACAAAAACCCTCACTGTAGCATAGATCCACTCCCTCCTGGATTACTGCAATGCTCTATTAATTGGCCTCCCCGCTACTCGACTTTCCCCTCTCCAGTCCA
Source organism: Dendrobates tinctorius (assembly GCF_039654945.1). NCBI lineage: Eukaryota > Metazoa > Chordata > Amphibia > Anura > Dendrobatidae > Dendrobates > Dendrobates tinctorius. The sequence goes on from NW_027362086.1 coordinate 803,223, forward strand.
TACTTAATGCAGCAGTCAGGGTCATCTACCTGACTAATTGGTACTCGGACGCGTCCGCTCTTCGCCAGTCCCTACATTGGCTGCCCATTCATTATAGGGTCCAATTCAAAGTACTTGCTCTCACCCACAAATCTCTCCACAGTGCAGCACCCCCCTACAGCTCCCTCATTTTTGTCTATCGGCCTAGCCGACCGCTGCGCTCTGCAAAAGAATTTCGACTAACCTCTGCACTAATCCGCACCTCCCACTCCCGACTCCAAGACTTTTCCTGTGCTGCGCCAATCCTCTGGAATGCTCTACCACAAGAAATTAGGACTATCCACATTTTGCATAGTTTTAGGCGCACTTTCAAAACACATCTATTCAGAGCAGCCTATCACGTTCACTAATCAGTCATTTTATGTGCAAGTGTGAGTATGTATCCCATTCACTATCTCTGTCCCCCACCTTCTCAAGATGGCTGGACCATCATTGTAAATACATCATTGTAAATCATTGTAAATACACACCTGTACTTTGTATCTCCCCCACCTCATTGTAGATTGTAAGCTCTCACGAGCAGGGTCGTCTTATTTTACTTTAATCACTGTATTGTTAACGTTGTTACTTATGACTTGTGTTTTGAAACTGTTAAACTGTAAAGCGCTGCGGAATATGTTGGCGCTATATAAATAAAGATTGTTATTATTATTATTAGGAGACCAGCTCCTTTTTAATGGGACATTTTTTGTTAAGCGGCTCTCCTCCATGTTTCTTCCAAGGGGGGATTGGAGTTATTGGGGTGCATATGACTTGGTAGCAGGGCAGGCCTTGCAGTCAATGCATAAGAAAACAGAATAGGAGTACAAAATGAATAATGTGAAGTGGATTTTCCTGTGCCCATCCAGTATGTGGGTTCAGAGGCTTATTGGGGTGAATATTACTTGGTAGCAGGGCAGGCCTTGCTGTCAATGTATAATAAAACAGTATGGAAGTACAAAATGAACAATGTGAAGTGAATTTTCCTGTTGCCAATCCAGTACCTGGGTTCAAAGGCTTATTGTGATGCATATGACTTGGCAGCAGGGCAGGCCTTACTGTCAATGTATAATAAAACAGTATGGGAGTACAAAATGAATAATGTGAAGTGGATTTTCCTGTGCCCTTCCAGTACATAGCTTCAAAAGCTTATTGGGGTGCATGTAACTTTGGGGCAGGCTAGGCCTTGCATTCAATGCAACATTTTTTCAGGAATCCCTCCTGTTCCTCTCATGAAACGGGTATTTGGGTGTGTTGTAATTCTTGGCAACCCATCCACTCACTGCATAGGCAATAACGGCATAGGAGACCCACTGTTTAATAATGGTCCTTTAAGAAGATTAATGCTGCCTGATGTTCCTACTCCAGAGGGAGCTCTGAACCTAACTGCAGAGGGGCTGCTCTCTGTGGTCAGGGATAGGACGTGAGTTCAGATGAAGTGTGGAGAGGGAAGAAGCAGGACATGGGAGACAAGCTGGGGGCTTGGAGCTATAGTGGAGCTCACCCCTATGCTGAAGCGCAGTGACCGGACGCCGGGGTTCGAGGTTGTGTGGTACTAAAGGTCCCACAGCACAAATCAGAGGAATAGAGGCTGTAAATGCTCTGTTCCCAACTGAGAGTCGATGACACAGCAGCAATGTGTGAGCTAGAGATGCCATTAAGGGAAGTTCATGAAGGCGGCTACAACTACCTGTCATGCGAGTGGAGTTCTAAGTAACAGACAGAAAGAGGAACTTGTGTGTAGTTCAGAACCGCAAGTACTTCAGAATAGCGCTAGAAAGGAGACCTCACAACCCACCTGCATACAGAGATTCCCAAATTCCTTCCAGGCTGATCAACTCCTGTACCATCTGTAATCTGAATCCTGGACTGTACCTACAAAGCCCAGTAAAAGTTAAAAGAAACTGCACTCTGTTGTGTCCTTAGAATTCTCCCTGCATCACCTTCTCAGCACTGCTACATCTCTTGCTGCCTACTACTTCCCCATCTATTCCTCAACATCTTTCTCATCTGCTCTGGGACTCATCTCTGCCTGTGGAGAGCTATTCCACCTCTGCTGCATCACACCATCTGTCTCAGAGGATCTGCACTGCAGTGCTGGTCACCTCTGACCAGATACCACAGGTGGCGTCATTAATACTCTTCACAAAAACTCTTTATTCCTCACTCCCCTTGTAAATATGCTTCCCTTTCATTGAATGCCCAGGGCCACAGACCGGGTCACCGCCGCTGTGACACTGCCCCTTTAAGAAGCGGCCCAGGACCGAGTACCCCACTTGCCCTGGTGGGCTCTCCAGATATGTCTGCTTATGTGTCACACACCACATGGCCAGCTAGGGTTGTTAAATGCTACAATGTAATTTCCCAGTGAATGCATTTGTATTGATTGAAAGCAATGCTAAAGTTGCAAAACGCCTCAAAAACGCTGTGTGTGAACATAGCCCAAGTGGTGGAGGAACATTTTTGTTTTGGGTTAAGTATTTTGGCTTAGATAAAAGTCATTTACCTGGAAAGGATGTTCCTTAAAATATTTCCCAGCAAAATCCATTTTGGGTAAGTTTTTGTAGGTTTTTTGGTGCGCCTGTAAAAAGGGCGTGAAACTTTGACAACATTGTTTAGAGCTGTGACCTAGGAGTGAGAAATGCTTCCAGGGTCAGTTGCCATGATGTTCCAGTGTCATTTGAGCAGTGTTTCCATCATTTTCAGATGTTTTTAGACCTTAAAAGGACCCCCCGGGGGGATCGCTGTAAAAATGCTCGGGTCTCCCATAGACTTACGTTGGGCAGGTTGCTCTGTCCGAGTACCCAAGTATTCCAATTTGCTCAACCAGAAAAAACAGTACCCGAGCATTTTAGTGCTCGCTCATCACTAGTCCACATAACAACTGGTATGTGGACCAGTAAGCATGGCCAGGGACATTACATCTCCCTAACTGCCCACTGGCTCAATGTAGTGGCAGCTTGGCCAAAGACGGAAAACGTTGGACCGCATGTCCTACTGCCTCTGAGAATTCCTACACTTTCCTCTGTCTAGGTTACCTTACCCTCCTACTCTGCTTCCTCCACCACCTCATCATCAACTCACAGTAATACCTGCACCACCAACTTGAGCACAGCCAGGGGGAAAGAACAGCAGGCAGTCCTGAAACTGATCTGTTTGGGGGACAGATCTAAGGCTACTTTCACACATCAGGTTTTCGGCGTCAGGTGCGATCCGGCGTCGTGCCGGAATGCCGGATCCGGCAAATGTTTTGTAAAACCTGATGTGCCGGATCCGGTTTTCTGCCGGATCCGTCTTGTTCTTGACAGACAAAACCGGATCCGTCTCATCCGGTTCATCCGTTTTTCTATCCGTTTTTCGACGGATTACGCCGGATCCGGTTTTTAAAATTGACCCTTGTGGCCTTCCGAACGGGATTGGCTACTGGAAAACTATATATAGCATGTTCCTACAGCCCTTCTTTGACAGGTTGTAGAGAAGAAAGTGCAGGTTGGAGAGAAGAGCAAGTTACTGGCGAAGATGGATGTTGTCATTGGAAATATTACCACTAGAAGTTCTGTGACGGTTTCAGTAATGAGGGACAATTTTGCACTATACTTTATGTCACCTCAAGGCAGAGTACACTGGCAGGATGACAGAGTGTGAAAGATTTGTGCCCTAACCAAACTTGTGTACCTTCTGGACCAACAGTATATACCTTTGCCAACCAAAGTTGGCTATCTTGTCATTGTCTTACTATTTTTAGCTTTAGGCCACAGGTGTGTACCTGGTTGTGTTTTATGCAAAGTATTTCACCTTTTAACGAAAGTTGTGTACATTGTTAGGAAATCACCAACAATAAACACAACTTTTTAGGTGAAATACTTTGCTTCAAACACAACCAGGAACACAACTGTGGCAAAAAGCTAAAATTTACCCACAGTTATATACCTGGTTTTGAATACCTTTTTACCTTTGAAATACCCTGTATTTAACCTTTTTTTTAAACATAGTTCGCCGCAGAAAGAAATGACAGACAACCATTGTGAAACGATAATTTAACTTTTATTTAAAATTTTTTTTTTTTTGTAAAATGTTTTTAAAGTGCAAAAAACTTTTTTAATAAAGGTTTTAAACCCAATGGGCATTTTTATTAAAAAACACACATTACAAATCTGTGTAGTGTGGGGTGGAAATACTGCTGGAGGGGCTGCGGGACACTTCGACACTGGGTGTGTGGAGAGAGGACTGGGATCGTGGTGGGGAAGGAACAGTTAGAGATGAAGGTGTGGAAAAAGCTACAGAATGGGTGGACATGTGGGAGGCAGAAGAGGTGGTGGGCGGTGGAGTGGAGGGTTGGGTAGGGACTGTAGGAGCAGATGATGTTGATGGAAAGTTGTGTGGGGAAGGAGTTTGGTACGGGGAAGGAGTTTGGTACGGGGAAGGAGTTTGGTACGGGGAAGGAGTTTGGTACGGGGCAGGTTGCTGGAAGTGGGGAGATGTCTGGTACTGGGGAGGTTGCTGGTACTGGTGAGGTTGCTGGTATGTAATAGGAGGGGGAGGATGGAAAGTGGCTGGAGGGGGTGCAGATGTAATAGGAGGGGGAGGATGGAAAGTGGCTGGAGGGGGTGCAGGTGGAGGAACTACAGTGGTGGGAGGTGGAGGTTGGGAGGTAACCTGCTGTAGAGCACCGTGGCACGAATGCATTACATTCATCTGCTGGGTAGGAGATAGTGTTGCCATGCGCTCCACAACAGACCTGAAAAAGGTGTGGTTTGGCGAAGATCTTGCTTCTGAATGCATGGTTTGCAGAAGTGTCTTCACCTCCAGAATGCTGGAGTTGATCTGCTGAAAGCCTGCGGAGATTTGCTCTGACAAGACTTTTAGACAGTTCTGGAAAGATGCATTCAGATGCAAGAACTCTTGCGCATAACTCTTTTCCTGACCCCTCTGCCGCTGTCACCCAGTACCCGCAGGCGTACTAGAGGTGGCAGGGGCAGAAGGGTGGGGTAAAGGGAAAGCGATCTCCTCACCAGCAGCTTCATGTAATGTAGGCGGCCACGATGCTCCTGTGCTGGTGGATGGGACAGATGGGTCGAATGTGTGGGAAGGCTGGGAAGGTGCAGATGTACTGGGGCGGTCGAAGTGTCCCTCGGTGCCGGTCTCCTCAGGGATCGCCTCAGAAGGGTCCAATCGTGCAGGCTCCCGAGTGCTGCTCACCGTGCTGTGGAATAAAGAGAAAAAAAAACAATTAAAATACTGACATGGTATGGCCCTGGCTGAAAAAAAAAAGTTACATCTAACATTTTTTTTCACATGTGGTGTGTAATATTTACCTTCTGGTGAGCATTGTCTCCCGGAGGAACGACAGGGCTTGTGCGTACTTGTACTTGCTCCTGCGTCCTCCAGATCCACTCGGGGCCCGCATCTCTTTATTGAACTCCTTCTTGAAACGATCCCTCACAGACCGCCACCGATTCACAATTCTGTTCCCTGAAACGAGAAAGGAGTGGTTAGTATACAACATCAGTGTTTCACAAACTCCAGTCCTCATGGTCCCCAGGGGTCATGTTTTCAGGATTTCCATAGTAAATAGAAATCCTGAACACATGATCCGTGGGGACCACGAGGACTGGAGTTCGGGAAACACTGGTTTACATCAAGCAACCGGTACTGTATATACTTACGCTCTTTAATCTGGGCCCGAACATCGAGGTCCTCCCAGCGGCCCACAAGGAGCGAACAGATTTCCTCCCAGAGTCGTCGGGTAACGATAAGGTCAGCGTGGCGGCGGTCAGCCATATTCCAGAGCGGCTCCCTTTCTCTGACGAGATCGATGAGGTGGTCCACATCGAGTCCTCCATCCTCACCGTCAGAGTCGGGAGCACGCTGTGAAGGCTGTTAAAGAAAAAGACAAAAATAACATAATTAGCCTCCACAAAAGAAATGAAATAAAAAGTGCAAAAAAACAAAGCAAAAATATTTATACTTACACGCTGGTGACCGCCGCGTTGCTGTCGCCGACGACCCTGGGAGGCACTGCGAGGACCTCTTGGCCGAGCACCAGATTGGGAAGACTAGAGAAGAAAACAAAAAATGTTATGTCTTTGGATGTAGGCATTTGTTTGCTGTGTGTGGTCTGCAGAACATTGTTTTCTATGTGTTGTGTGTAGTGTGATGTTGTGTTTCTGCGTTTGATGCCAAAAACTTACCAATTGTGAGCCCACTCCAGGTGTCTGTCCACCCCTTCCTTCTTCTTCTGGGAGCTCCTCTTCATCTTGTGATTCCTGTTTTGAAATAAAAGGCAATGAATAGACATATATTACAGAGATGATGGATTTTGGAAATAAAAACTTACCGTCAAACGCTGACGATGCGAGGGAGGGCTCCCAGAAGAAGATGTGCTGTCCTGTTGATGGCCAGACTCCATGGCTGTGGGTATTGCTGCTGCTGTTGCTGCTGCCAGTGATGCCATTTCTGCTGCTGCTGCTGCATCTCTTGGGCGGCTGTTGAATAAAGAGAAACAAAGGGCCAATGAATATCTTGATATTCCATGGCCCTAGTTTGGAGGAATGGGGGATTTGATAATTACCGTCTCTCATCTGCTGCTGGACTCCCCTCCTCAGCATGTTCCATTTGCTGCTCCATTTGGGGTGGTGGTGGTGCTGATGGTGCTGCAGTGGTCTCCTGCCTTCTCCTGCTGCGCTTGGTTGCTTTCTTGGGTGGCATGTTGGGTGTGGCTGTGGGTCCCACTGTCTTGCTTTTATATATGTCTTGTGGGCAGAGCTACTGAGCATGCTCAGACCAAAAAACCGGATCCGGCCACCGGATCCGGCTTTCGCCGGATCAGGCGCATTGCGGCGCTCATAGGCTTTCATTGTGTGAAAAAGCCGGACGCGCCGGATCCGGCGGGTCCGGCTTTTTCGCCGGAGACAAAAAACGTTACAGTAGCCGTTTTTTCCAGACGCCGGATCGCGACACATTGCCAGATCCGGCGAAAACCGGATGAAACGCATGGCCATCCGGCGCGATCCGGCGCAAATGCAAGTCAATGGGGGGGAAACCGGATCCGGCATTGCATTTCGCCGGATCCGGTTTCTGTCAAAAGCGCCGGATCACGCCTGACGGTGAAAACCTGATGTGTGAAAGAGGCCTTACACTGCACAGGAGCTGTGGATGGGGATGAAAGATCATACAGATGAATGGTTGTTGCTGCACCTCAGTCCTGGCTTGGTACTGTGCAATAATAGGCAAAATCTGGTAGTAGCTGTGCGCCTAGATGGACTATTACACATAATTTACCTGGCATATTAGCTTAATTTGGTCATGCAGACCTTCATCAAAAATTACCCAGATATGTCCAATTTGCTGATGAAAGTGCACTCTTTCAGTCTTCTCACCCTGCTGCTGCTCACCTGTCTGTGTTGCAGTGCCACTTCTGACTTTCTTCCCAGCGCTCATATGCAGTGTTCCAACAAGGTGGAACTCCGCCCTGCATATGCTAGAAAGGCTTTGTGAGCAGCAGCAGGCATAGTTGAATTCCAGCTGCAGCACACACGGGTGAGTCACCCGGCTGCACAATACAACTTCACCACCAATGAGTGAGCCTCCATGCGGAACTTGTGCTTTGAATATTCCAGCAACATGGCCAGAGTTGAAGACACCATCATCCAAGCTACTTTACCACTTGCAAGCCTGTTGGAAACAACACTTCAGGCAATGATGCATGAGGTAGTGGCACAGGATGAACAGGAGCAGGAGGGACAGAGGCCATTTTCAACATCATCAGGATTTTTGGCCACACATGGAAGGATGCGTTGTTATACCAACAGCCAACATGTAAATAAGTGTACAGCCATGGGACAGTTTTGGAGGATCAGGATGAGGAACAGCCGTGTCCACAGCAGGGTGGCTCTCAGTTCAGCTTATGGGCATCACTGGAGCGTGGCTGGGGGGATAGTGAGGACTCAGACGATACACTACCCACTGAGGACAGCTTGTCGTTGTCTCTGGGCATCCTGGTACACATGAGCCAATATATGCTGCAGTGCTTGCACAACAACAGCGAAGTTGCCCATATTGTCACCAGTGCAGATTACTGGGTGGCAACCCTGCTGGATCCTTGGTACAAGGACAACGTACCATCACATCATTGCTTCTGTCACTGGCGCAGGATCGAAAAATGCATCAATACAAGAACACGTTGATAGAGAAACTACTAATGGCTTTCCCAACTAACAGCGGGGGCTCAGTGGAACAACAAGGCAGAAGCGGAGCAGTAAGTCGACAAAACAGCTGTGGCACCACCACCACCTCGAAAGTCAGAGTTAGCATGGCCATAATTCGGCAAAACTTTATAAGCTCTCCACAATATCTAACATCACCATCTGATACTACCCATATCAGCAGAAGGCAGCGTTTCCTCAACATGGTGTAAGAGTATGTGTCCACACATATCCACATACTAACTGATGGGTTTGCCCAATTTAATTATTAAGTGTCCAAATTTGACATATGGCCAGAGCTTGTCATGTGTGCCTTGGAGGTGCTGGCCAGCCCTGCAGCAAGTGTCATGTCAGAGTGTGTCTTTAGCACCGCAGGTGGTTGTTTTTAAAAAAATTAGATGGATGATGGGGGAGGAATGAATGGATGAGGGATGGACAAATGGATGAATGGATGAGGGGGATGATGATGGAAGGATGAATGGATAAGGGAGGGAGTGAGGGATAAGGGAGGGATAGAAGAGGGATGGATGGATGAGGGAAAGATGTATGGATGGATGGATAGATGGATGGATGAGGGAGGGATGGATGGATGAAAGAGGGAGGAGTAAGGGTAGGACGGATGAGGGAAGGATGGATGGATGAGGGAGAGATGGATGGATGATGGAGGGATGAATGGATGAGGGAGGGAGGAGGGATGGATGAGGAATGGATGTATGAGGGTGGGATGATGAAAGGAAGGATGGATGGATGGATGGATGAAGGATGGATGGATGAGTGAGGGATGGATGTATAAGGGAGGGATGGATGGTCCAATTTTTGATAACCATCCATGGGAAAGCAGACAAAGGGGGGCTGCAGCCCTTACCTGTCTGCTTTTCCTTAGCTGGTTATTAAAAACAAGGGGGACCACAAAACGCTTTATTCACTATAAAAATAAATACCGTAATAAAAAAATGTGGGGTCCCCCCTACTTTTAATTACCAGCCAAGGGAAAGCAGTCAGCTGTGAGCTTGTGTTATTATTTTTTGAAGAGGTCAATAGCTATAAAGGTTCCCAGACTATTAATCTGCGGTATTCCAAGAATTCGTAAATTACATCTTCCGGGATCTCCTCTAGTCGAGCGTTGTGGTCTACTTAGACGACATCCTCATCTTTTCCCCGAATCAATCCGCTCACCGACGTGACGTCCGTCAAGTTTTACTATGCCTAAGAGAGAATCATCTGTTTGCTAAGTTGGAGAAGTGCATTTTTGAGCAGCCTTCCTTGCCATTTCTAGGTTATATTGTCTCAAAGACTGGCCTGAAGATCGATCCCGAGAAAGTATCCGCAGTCCTCAACTGGCCACGCCCCCTTGTAGTGAAAGCGATCCAGTGCTTCCTTGGCTTCGCCAACTATTATAGGCAATTCATCCCTCACTTCTCCTTGACCAAGGGTATTTATGCTCTCGTCCACAAGGGGACTAACCCCAAGCACTGGTCGCCGGAGGCTGAGAACGCCTTTCAGACTCTCAAACAGGAATTTGCTGTGGCTCCTGTGCTCCATCGTCCGGATGCCAATAGGCCATTTATCCTCGAGGTTGACGCTTCATTGGTTGGAGCAGGAGATGTCCTGATACAAAAAAACACTTCTGGTTTGATGGTCACCTGCGGTTTCTTCTCTAAAGCCTTCTCCTCTCCCGAAGGCAACTATTCCATTGGGGACCGAGAATTACTGGCAATAAAACTAGCGTTAGAGGAGTGGCTTTACCTACTTGAGGGAGCCATTCACTCTTTCATCATATTTACTGACTACAAGAATTTGGCCTACGTTCAGTCTGCCAAGTGACTTAATCCCTGGCAAGCAGTGGTCTCTGTTCTTTGGACGCTTTTATTTCGAGCTCCATTTTCGACCTGGTAATAACAAAGCTGATGCCCTATCAAGGTCGTTCCAGCCTACAGACAAGGAGGAGAGGCCAGCACATATCATCGATCCAGCTAAAATTGTCACCATGACCCCTCTATGCATTGTCACTCCACCTCCTGGCAAAACTTTTGTGTTGGACCATGACAGGACGAGAGCCTTACGTTGGGGACATTCCTTCAAGATAGCTGGTCATGCTGGAGCCAAGAAGACTCTCTCTCTTATCTCCCGTCACTATTGGTGGCCTTTGCTTCACCAGGACGTCTTGGAATTTACTGCCTCTTGCCCGTCTTGTGCCAGAAACAAAGTTCCCAGGCAGCTACCCTCTGGACTCTTGCAGCCATTATCTGTGCCATCAGCTTCTTGGAGTCATATTGCTATGGACTTTGTCACAGATCTACATTTGTCCTCGAGCTGCACCGTCATCTTGGTAGTCGTGGACTGCTTTTCCAAGATGGCCCACTTCGTTCCTTTTCCTGGACTGCCCTCGGCCTCCCGAGTTGGCGAAGATCTTTTTGCACCATGTTGTTCGACTTCACTGTTTTCCTTAACATATTGTGTCAGACCGAGGAGTCCAATTCACCTCCCGTTTCTGAAGAGCTCTTTGCGGACTAATGAAGGTAAACCTGGATTTTTTTTCTCAGCCTACCATCCGCAGTCCAACTGGCAAGTGGAGCGAGTCAATCAAGCTTTGACATCCTATCTTCGGCACTTCTCCAATGCTCACTAGAATGATTGGGTCACTCTTTTCCCTTGGGCTGAGTTCGCCTACAACAATCACCCCAGTGATTCCTCTGCCTTTTTTGTAGTCTTTGGGCAGCATCCTGGCATCCCTCTTCCCGTTTCCCCTGCCTCAGGCGTACTGGCAGCGGATTCCTTGTCCTTAAGATTCTCTAAGATTTGGGAGGAGACTAAATAAGCTCTTGAAAAAGCCAGCAGCGGGATGAAGAGGTACGCCAGCAAAAAACGCCTGGACGCCCCTCCATATCTTCCTGGCGATAAGGTTTGGCTATCCTCACGTTATATTAGGCTTAAAATCCCCTCGCATAACCTAGGTCCACGCTATATCGGTCCCTTTGAGATCTTAAGCCGCATCAGTAACGTTGAAATTGCCTGCCTTGCTGCGAATCCACAATGCGTTCCATGTCTCGCTCCTCAAACCGACAGTATTTAATCGTTTTCTCTTGGCTTCCTCTCACTCTCCCCAACCAAGCAATTCCGAGGATATCTTTGATGTAAAATATATTTTATCCAGGGAAACAATCAGGGGGAGGACCTTTTTTCTGGTCAAATGGAAAGGATTCGGTCCTGAGGAGAGATCTTGGGAGCCCACGGTGTCACATGCCCCATCCTGAGTGACACGGCCAGCAGGCCGGTAACTGATACAACAGGAGGCGGCACATGCAATTGTCCTATGTGACGCGGCCCGCAGGCCGGTAAATAATACAATAAGACAAGGGAATAGGAAAAACCTGGGCAACAATAATAATGGTGGCCCTGCGATAGGGAACGGGGAAGCGGAGACCTCCTGCACTCCCCTGAGTCCGTGTCTCTACACTTCTAATGTTCCCTAGGCCGGTTCCGCACCGGGCGCCGATCAGGAACCTAAAAACCCTGACTCGCCCTGCACCTAAACCCTCACTAGGGAATTGGTCGGTGTGGAAACTAATCCCACCACTGCACTAAACACACATAAGGAAAAGTGACAAAACAGGGGAACACCACTTGGCTTTGCTCTGTTGCTTACACTCCCAGCAACAGAGCCCACCACCTGCGTGCATCTTTTCCTCCACCGTGTCCAACATCTGGGTGCACTGTCCAGCAGCGGAGTCCAGCACCTGAGTCCAGCTGTCCAGCAACGGGGATCAGTACCTGAGTGCAGCTTCAGCTAAAGAGTCCAGCAAATGAGTGCAGCTCTACACCATAGCTGCCACTCCACCAAGCTATGCAAGAATTCATCACTGACACCATAGCTGCCACTCCACCATGCTTTCCACGAACTCCTCGCTGACACCATAGCTGCCACTCCAGGACTCTGACTGAGTTGTCCTGGACTCTTCTCAGCACCATAGTGCAGCCTTGGAGCAAACAGAGTCCACACCTGCGTGCAGCTGTCCAGAAACAGAGTCCAGCAAATGAGTCCAGTTTTTCTGCCAAAGAGTCCAACATTTTGAGTCCAGCTTTCTGCAACCGAGTCCAGCATCCTGAGTGCAGCTCTACACCATAGCTGCCACTCCACCAAGGAATGCCAGCCCTCCTTGCAGACACCATAGCTGACACTCCACCAATCCATGCCAGCCCTCCTTGCAGACACCATAGCTGCTACTCCAGCACTCTGACTGGGCTGCCCATGACTCTCCTTCAGCTTCAATCTTTACCCAGGCTTTCTTGTAAATGAGGAACTATCACCAACAGTGATTAACACACCTGATACTCTTTTATAGAGCAATCACACCTGATACTCTTTTACGTGCACAAACTAAGGTAACCAGAGTGCAATGACCCTAATGGCCACCGGGGGGGAAAACTACAACTGAAATCACCACAGTGCAATGACCCTAATGGCCACCGGGGGCAAAACCACCTTTGGCACACAGCCAAAGGAAAAAAAAAGGTTACTTTGAGCATTTAATCTGTCAGATCCAGCCTGGATCATGACACAGGAAGAATATCAATGCCCCACTTATCATGAGGAGATTCCTATCCAGCTTTAAAAAGGAGGGAGTAAGGGAGGGGGTACTGTTACGCCCACTCACCCGTCTTCTCGCCTGGCCGCTCCTGCCTCCTGGAGCGCACCTGACATGGCCCTGCGCTGCTCCCCATCTGCCTTCTCGGGGTCGTGGCATGTTGGGGGTTCGCACATGCACCGCTAAGCTTCCTGGGAGGTTGTGACCCAGTGACTCTGCCCCATCTTGGCGGCACCCACCTGGTATTTCTTCTCGGCGTCTCCTCCGGTAAGACGCCTGTTCATCTTGTGTGGTGGTGCCAGCTTCCTGCTCAGCGTCACTCCTCGTCCTCAGGCCCCTGTTCTCTGACCCTGCCTGTCAGTCCTGTACTCTGACCCTGCCTGTCAGTCCTGTACTCTGACCCTGCCAGTCAGTCCTGTACTCTGACCCTGCCAGTCAGTCCTGTGCTCCCTTGTTTCATTTTTATCCTTCTTCTTCTTCAGCATCAGCCCCCAGGCTGTCCTGTGCCTCACTTGGTCCTCCGCTTTTGGTACCTGTCGGTACACGCATACGTTCTGGCTTCACGTTGGCCTCCTCTGCTTTCCTGTTCTGCCATAAAGTCACCCCTTTGGCTCCAGCCATTGTGGTCCCATCTCCCTTGGGCCTGCCCCTAACACTCCCTGTATAGGGGTGGTCATCACCATAGAATCATAGAATCATAGAATCGTAGAGTTGGAAGGGACCTCCTGGGCCATCTGGTCCAACCCCCTGCTCAAAGCAGGATTCGCTAAATCATCCCAGTCAGATGTCTGTCCAGCCTCTGTTTGAAGACTTCCATTGAAGGAGAACTCACCACTTCTCGTGGCAGCCTGTTCCACTCATTGATCACTCTAACTGTCAAAAAGTTTTTTCTAATATCTAATCTGTGTCTCCTCCCATTCAGTTTCATCCCATTGCTTCTAGTCTTTCCTTGTGCAAATGAGAATAAAGTTGATCCTTCTACAATGTGACAGCCCTTTAGATATTTGTAGACAGCTATTAAGTCTCCTCTCAGTCTTCTCTTTTGCAAACTAAACATTCCCAAATCCTGCAACCTTTCCTCATAAGACAGGGTTTGCAGACCGGTCACCATTCTGGTCGCTCTTTTCTGAACTTGCTCCAGTTTGTTGATGTCTTTTTTAAAATGTGGTGCCCAAAACTGGACACAATATTCCAGATGAGGTCTGACCAAAGAGGAGTAGAGGGAAATAATGACTTCACGTGATCTAGACTGTATGCTTCTGTTAATACATCCTAGAACTGCATTTGCCTTTTTTGCTGCTGCATCACACTGTTGACTCATATTCAGTCTGTGATCTATTAGTATACCCAAGTCTTTTTCACATGTGCTGTCACTTAGCCCTATTCCTCCCATTCTATATATGTTTTTTTCATTTTTATTGCCCAGATGTAGTACTTTGCATTTCTCCCTGTTAAAAACCATTCTGTTAGTTACTGCCCACTTCTCCAGTTTATTTAAATCTTTTTGAATCCTCTCTCTCTCTTCTCTAGTATTAGCTATCCCTCCTAGCTTTGTGTCATCAGCAAATTTAATCAGTTTACCCTCAATTCCTTCATCTAAATCGTTGATAAAGATGTTGAACAATACAGGGCCCAGGACAGAGCCCTGTGGTACCCCACTTGAGACATTCTTCCAACTGGATGTGCAGCCATTTACGACCACTCTTTGGGTCCGATCACTAAGCCAGCTATGAATCCACCTAACAGTTGCCTTGTCCATTCCATACTTAGTCATTTTTTCAATAAGGATTGTATGAGAGACTTTGTCAAATGCTTTGCTGAAGTCAAGATATACTATATCTACAGCATTTCCTTGATCCACCCAATCAGTGATACCGTCATAGAAGGAAATTAAGTTAGTCTGACATGACTTATTAGTTACAAACCCATGCTGACTCTGTTTGATCACTTCATTCTTATCCAGGTATTGACTTACATGTTGTTTAATAATTTGTTCAAAGATCTTTCCTGGTATAGAAGTCAGACTCACCGGCCTATAGTTGCCTGGGTCCACCTTCTTCCCCTTTTTGAAGATAGGAACAACATTTGCTCTTCTCCAGTCTTCTGGCACTTCTCCTGTTCTCCAAGAATTTTCAAAGATTATGGAGAGTGGTTCAGAAATTTCTTCTGCTATCTCCTTCAGTACTCTGGGGTGTAATTCATCTGGACCTGGAGACTTGAATTCATTTAGGTTAGCTAAGTGTTTCCTCACTATCTTTCTGTTTATAGATATCCTGGATTCTTCTATTCCCTTAATAGGACAGTGAATAACAGTTGGTGTTACATTTCCTTTCTGAGAGAAAACAGATGCAAAATAGGAATTTAAAAGTTCAGCCTTCTCAACATCCTGTCTTACCATTTCATCATTTTCATCCTGTAAAAATCCTATAGCATCTTTGACTTTTCTTTTACTTTTGACATATCCCCAAAATCCTTTATTATTGCTTTTGACATCTCTTGCAAGCCTCAATTCATTTTCAGCTTTAGCTAATCTGATTTGTGCCCTGCAGATTCTGCAGACAGCATTATATTCTTCTTTAGATATGCCTCCCTCTTTCCATTTTATAAACATTTTTTTCTTCCTTTTTAGCTTGTGCTTAAGTTCTGTGTTCACCCATCCTGGTTTCCTTAAATGCTTCCTATTCTTCCCTCTTTTCGGAATTGTTAACAACTGTGCTTTGAGAATTTCATTTTTCAAGATTTCCCATCCTTCCTGGACATTTTTGTCTTTAAGGATATCCAGCCATTGGATCCCTCCAATTATCTTTCTGAATCCCTTAAAATCTGCCTTTCTGAAATCTAACCTTGACGTCTGAGTCTTCACAGGTCTTCCGCCTCTAGTTATCCAAAATTCTAAAATAGCATGGTCGCTACCTCCTAGGGTTCCAGCCACTTTTACCTCCTCAACCATTTCCTCCCTGTTTATAAGGATTAGATCCAAGGTAGCAGTTCCCCTTGTTTTCTCCCCTACCTTTTGGAAGATAAAGTTGTCAGCAAGAGAGGATAAGAATTTCCTTGACCTGTTAGTTTTGCCTGAGAGAGATTCCCAACAAATGTCTGGATAGTTGAAATCTCCCATGACAACTATGTCATATTTTTTGGAGAACTTGGCCATTTGATGCATAAAGAGTTCATCCATATCTTCAGCTTGCACAGGCGGCCTGTAGTAAATGCCTACAATGGTGTCCTTTCCATTGTTCTGTCCTTGTATTCTTACCCAAACAGTTTCCACAGAACTCCCAGTCTCTGAAGCTTCAATCTCTGTGCAGATATACGCGTTTCTAACATACAATGCAACACCTCCTCCTCGTTTATCAAGTCTGTTTCTTGCAAATAAGTTGTATCCTTCTAGTCTTGTATTCCAATCATGTGTATCATCCCACCAAGTTTCAGTGATTCCAATGACATCATATTTCTTTTCCTGTGTTAGTAGTTCCAATTCTCCTTGTTTGTTGCCCATGCTTTGTGCATTAGTATAGAAACATTTTAGTTTGTGATTGGTTTCTCTTTCTCCAATATTTTTATTAATTAGATTCTTTCGTCTTTGTTCTTCCTTTCCACTTCTATTAGCAGAGTTCTCAATAGCATCTGTCAGGTGTATGGCTTTTTCTGGTCTTTTGCTTCCCTTCCCATGTTGTTCTAGTTTAAAGCTCTCCTTACAAGTGTAGCAAGGCGACTTCCAAATACATGCTTTCCAGTCTTCGCAAGGTGCACCCCATCTCTAGCAAGTAGTCCATCGTATAAGTAGTTCACTCCGTGATCCAGAAATCCAAATCGTTGCTGACGGCACCATCGACGTAGCCAGTTGTTCACCTGCAGAATCTTATTCCACCTCCTTGTTCCATGGCCATCCACTGGGAGGATGGAAGAGAAGACCACCTGCGCTCCCAGTTCTTTCACTTTCTTGCCTAAGTCTTCAAAGTCTCTGCAGATGGTTTCCAGGTTGTTTCTTGCGGTGTCATTTGTCCTCACATGTAGTAGCAGGAATGGGTAGTCATCTGTAGGTCTGAAGAGTCCTGATATCCTGTCAGACACATCTTTAATTTTTGCACCTGGAAGACAGCACATTTCTCTTGAAGTTATATCCGGTCTGCAGATAGCGGCCTCTGTTCCTCTCAACAGGGAATCCCCCATGACCACCACTCTCCGTTTCTTCTTCACAACATTTTTCTTTCTCCATCCAGGAGGACTCTGAAGGCGTACAAGGTTGCTGTTTGTTGGCAAAGTCTTATCCTGATGTATTTCTTCATCATTTTCCTGCGTGAGAGCCTGGTACTGGTTTCTGAGCAGTATGGGTGCTGACTGCCTCCTGATCCTCCTGCTTCTCTGGGTCACATGTCTCCATTCCTCTGTTTCTTCAGGTGCACTTCGAATTTCTTCTCTTTCTGTAACATGAAGAGATAATTCTGCTCTGTCCAAGAACTCTTCACCTTCCTTAATGATCTTCAACGTAGCCAACCTCTCTTCGAGATTTTGCAACTTTTCCTCCAACAGGGACACAAGCTTGCATTTGTGGCATGTGAAATTTGGCTTTTCCACTGGTAAGTCTGTGAACATGTAGCAAGAAATGCAGCTCACCAAATGGCTCCTGGCCTCTTCCATCTTGAGATTTCTTAAAAACGATGAAAGATGAGCCAAAATTCGGCGCGCGGTTTTTCCGATTTCCTCTTTTCAGCTGCAACGGCCAAAACCCAGTGATCGTAGAGCTCGCGGAGACTCTTCACTTATCCCAGAAGGCACTGTGAATATGCAAATGATCTCCTCAAGACTCTTCCCCTGGTTTTCCGATTTCCTCTTTTCAGCTGCAACGGCCAAAACCCAGTGATCGTAGAGCTCGCGGAGACTCTTCACTTATCCCAGAAGGCACTGGGAATATGCAAATGATCTCCTCAAGACTCTTCCCCTGGTTTTCCGATTTCCTCTTTTCAGCTGCAACGGCCAAAACCCAGTGATCGTAGAGCTCGCGGAGACTCTTCACTTATCCCAGAAGGCACTGGGAATATGCAAATGATCTCCTCAAGACTCTTCCCCTGGTTTTCCGATTTCCTCTTTTCAGCTGCAACGGCCAAAACCCAGTGATCGTAGAGCTCGCGGAGACTCTTCACTTATCCCAGAAGGCACTGGGAATATGCAAATGATCTCCTCAAGACTCTTCCCCTGGTTCCCCTACTCGTCCTCGGGGGCTCTGGAGCCACGACCCAGAGGGTCAATTTTCGGGTTCCCCATTAGAACCCTCACAATATTAATAACCTAGGAAGTGGTCATGGATATTGACCCCCTCCCAGACTAAGAACATCAGCCCTCAGCTACCGCAGAAATTGTACATACATAAAATGTGACAAATCAGGTGCTCTTCCCACTTGTCTGGGTGCGGTGGCAAGTAGAGTAATGGAGAGGCATCTATCAGATGCTCCCATCACTAATCTATAAGTATAACTTAAAAACATGCACATACACAGAGTAAAGTCCTTTACTTGAAATAATATCTCCCAAACACTCTTTTACACATTTATTTTCCAAATTAAAAAAAAAATACAATATTCCTCACCTGTCCACCAATATTCTATATGTCCCACGATGTGCGCCAGCTGAGCTACATCTTGATGCATTGTTGAGCGATGGCATGATACAACTGCTAAGCCCTGCATCCAGAGCTCACTGAGCAGAGAGTAAGAACATGGCTGTGGGTCTCCCTCCCAGGGCTGTGGGGTACTCGGTACCGGGCCGGTGTCAGGGGGATGTGTCACAGCAGCGATGACCCGGTCCGTGGCCCTGGGCGCCCAAGTAATGGGGAGTTGTAGTTATTGGTAGAATAGTTCGTGTTTGGCAAATGTGGTGTTAGGCGAACGCTGCATACAGATCCTCTGGGACTGATGGTATGTGCAGCTTAGATGGTAAAGCTCCCCACAGGTGGAGCTGTAGTCCCAGAGCAGTATAGATGTAGCTGGCACGGGAATGTAGCAGTGCCGAAAGCGTAGGGAACAGACAAGACACAGCGGTTGTAGTTTCTGTACCTTTGCTGAGTATATGCAGTCCAGGGTCCTGATTACAGATGGTATTGGAGCAGGTTAGCCTGGAAGCAGATCAGGACTCTCTCTCAGCAGAAGGGCTGTGCAGTCTCCTTCCTAGCGCTTGTAGTGTGAAGCACTCCAGTACTTAGTTACTCTGAAATGCCTCTCTTCAGATGTTCCTAGAACTATACTTGTGTGACAGACAGCTGTAGCCTCTCTCGGTGACCCCTCTCCTGAGTCCTGGCTCTCTAATGGTGACCGGTCTGCAATCCCTGTCTTATGAGGAAAGGTTGCAGGATTTGGGATTGTTTAGTTTGCAAAAGAGAAGACTGAGAGGAGACTTAATAGCTGTCTTCAAATATCTAAAGGGCTGTCACATTGTAGAAGGATCAACTTTATTCTCATTTGCACAAGGAAAGACTAGAAGCAATGGGATGAAACTGAATGGGAGGAGACACAGATTAGATATTAGAAAAAAACTTTTTGACAGTTAGAGTGATCAATGAGTGGAACAGGCTGCCACGAGAAGTGGTGAGTTCTCCTTCAATGGAAGTCTTCAAACAGAGGCTGGACAGGCATCTGACTGGGATGATTTAGCGAATCCTGCTTTGAGCAGGGGGTTGGACCAGATGGCCCAGGAGGTCCCTTCCAACTCTACGATTCTATGATTCTATCCAATTGCTGTTGTGTCCCAAGTCTTTGCTGGGAGCAGGGCATTTACAGCCTCCTACTCCTCTGGTATCTGTAGCAGGACCGTTAGTATCCGTACCACCGTGGAGACCAGGCTCCAGTCTTTGCGCTCTAGCGGTGAGGGAGCTCTCCTCCCGGAGCTCAACCTCCACCCCGCTCCACACATCTGCACACGTGGACCTCCTCACACAATCTGCCTACTCCTTCCTCCTGACCCTCAGAGAGCACTCTGCTCCTCAATCCTGGTTCAGAGCTCCCCCTGCTGGCCTGGAGTGGAACTGTGTTGCATGCATTAGGTTAACTGCTGGAGAGACCCATCACTGCTTCCAAGCCTGGCATTACCCTCCCCTGGAGGAAGGCAAATCCATTGTGGTGGCAATACCCCTGGGGGTGCCACAGCTGCATGTGACCAGCTGTGACATCATTAAGGTTACCACCGGTCACAGGCAGAGACTCTCAACTTCTGCTCAGTGTGTTCCGGTTGGCATGGAAAGTGGTTGCATCACTGACGTAACTGCTCTCCAAACCATTTGCATTGTCACGGGACATGGCCATTAATGATTTATCTGCAAAAATGTGAGTACAATTTCGCTTTTATATGATGACTAGCTGAAGAGCCTGGTGTTGCCTGGGCACAGTAACTAACTGTGGTTAGTTATAACAAATTATGATGATTATCCTCCATCCCATAGTCCAGTGAGACCATATACCATCACAGATCCTTCATTCCATACTCCCGTGCCCATATACCTATCATACAAATCCTCCATCCCATAGTCGCATGCCCATATATCCATCACACATAGCCTCCATCCCATAGTCCCGTGCCCATATACCCATCATCTCGCCAACAAAGAGTTAATCCGCACAGCCGGGAAGCTTATTCACCGCACAAAGAGTTGTGTAAACTGATATTGCAAGTATGCATATTGTAAGAAGTGCTCCAGAAACCAGGGTGCCACTCCAAAGCAATTAGTCACAGCGGCTATGGGTCGCCCTCCCAGGGCTGTGGGGCATTCGGTACCGGGCCGGTGTCAATGGGATGTGTCACAGCAGCGGTGACCCGGTCCGTGGCCCTGGTCGCCCAAGTAATGGTGGTTTGTGATATAGTTAATGTGATAGTTCGTGACGCCACCTGTGGTGTTTGGCAGGGGAGGTGTTAAGCCAACGCTGCGTGCAGATCCTCTGGGGCTGATGGTGTTCTGCAGCAAAGATGGTGTAGCTCCCCACAGGTGAAGCTGTTACCCCAGGGCAGTGTAATTACAATAGGTGAGGATAGGCGTAGGCGGTGTGAGGAATGCTGGTACTCAGATGTAGCGGTGCTGACGGTGTTAGCGCACAAATGAATGGAAGACAACAGGGCTTGCAGTTCCAAAGCTTTACTCACAGTCCGTGGTACACACTGGTGCCTGCCTCTGTGCCGTGTCCTCCGGGGCAGAGACTCAATCAACCTCCCGGGCAAGTCAGGATTCTCCTCTCCATCACTCCGCCAACATGTACCTCTCCTGAACAACTCCTCTATTGCGCCTGAAGATGTGAAGAGCTCCAGTACCGTGGTACTCTGGAGTTCCTCCTGTCAGATGTTCCTAATAACTCTACTTGTATGGCAGACAGCTGTAGCCTCTCTCGGGGACTCCCTTCTCCGGAGTCCTGGCTCTCTATTCAGTTGCTGTTGTGCCCCAAGTCTTAGATGGGAGTAGCGCATTTACAGCCAACTACTCCACAGGTGTCTGCTGCAGAACCATAAGTGTCCATACAACCTTGGGGACCGGGCCCCAGCCTTGCGCTGAGAACCTATAGGCAGGGTTCCTCTTCCGACCCACAACTCCTCTCTGTTCTCTCTCCTCCTCTTTCCTATGGAAGCTTAGGTTGCAGTTCTACATCTTTCTCCTTCTGTTCCTAACCCGTGCCAGCTGGCTCAGATCACTGAGGCAGCTGCAGCACTCCTTCTTCTCTCGGACCCGTCCTCAGACTCTCCTGACTGACTGTCCTTCTCCCGCCCGACCTCCTGTCAGGCTGACCTGTAATTCTAAACCTTCCAAACCTTTTATATGGATCTCAACTCCACCCACCTCCCAGCACATCCAGTGTTCCATGCAGGGAACCACCAAGGCACACCTAATGTCTAGGAGGAGAGAGACACCTCAATGTGGTTGTGCAGAACTACCCTGTTGTGTGGGGTGCGAGTGTTGGCGTGTGGAAAGGAGTTCCCAATTTACCTAGGTGGTGGGGCACTACACCTTAGGAGAAGGTGCAGTACCTCTGTAGCGACTAAGCCTCAGGGGCGCCACAGCTATACCAGAAAGGAAAACGGATGGCACTCACTGGTTAAAATCTTCTTTATTCCGTCCAAAAAGTCTACATCGAGACCTCCATATCTCGATGTGAACGACATATTCATTCGGTTAGATTTGGATGTACAGATTAATGTTGTAGATGGTGAGATGTATACCAAAGTGTTTCGAAAATCATCTGCCACAAATTCTGTCTTACGGTTTGACAGTTTTCATCCGAATCATGTAAAGTGTTCTCTCCCCTATAGCCAATTATTAAGATTGAAGAGGATTAATCACACTCAGGAGGGTTACGCTCAGCAAATGGAAGAGTTGTGTGACAGGTTTCGATGCAGGGGTTATCCTAGCGACATTTTGAATGAAGCTAAGGATAGGGTTAACCAGGTAGAAGATTACAATCGTGGTTCTGCCCATAAACCTGACAAAAGATTTGTTTTTTGTTTTAAATTTGGTCCTATGGATGGTATCATACGATCTGCCATTCGTAGGAACTGGCATATTCTGGAACGCGACAAGGATATTGTGGAGGTGGCAGCAAGGGGTCCTATTATTTCTAATAGGCGTAGTACCACTCTGGGTGATTTAATAGTAAAAAAAACGGATGGTGAAGCAACAAAATAATTGGCTAAGTAAGGGTGTCCCGCATGGCAATTATAAGTGTGGACATTGCCCTTTCTGCAATTACCATGATGCAAGTCGAACGCTCTGTATTGGAAGAGTGTCCCACGTTGTTAAGGATTTTATCACCTGCAAAACGACCCATGTGGTTTATGTGGCTATGTGTCGCTCTAAGTCTTTTTATATTGGTAAGACCATTCATCCTCTGTATATGAGGTTCAGAGAGCACTATAACTCAATAGGATCAGGTAAGGGGGTCCCACGTCTGATTAAACAGGTTAGGGAAGTTCAAGGAGGAAATCCAGAGGTGCTGTCTTTTGCTGGCCTGGAAAGGGTGTCTCTTCCAGCGCAGGGAGGAGATCTGCGCTGGAAATTCCCACGCAGCAATGGCATAAAGTGAGACTAGGGACTTTTTTTTTTTTAAGTGGCGGAGGAATACAGTGCGGAAGGATACCTACCTTCCGTCATTGGATTCCTGCAGCCCGTAGAGAACGGCAGCAACAGCTGATGCTGCAGTTCTCTACCCAAGATCGTCGTGGGACACACTCGTGGACTGCTTCAGATCGTGGGTGAGTATTTTTGTGGTTTGTTATGTTAATATTTATTCCGTAAAAGACAATGGCTTCGGGGAACAATGTGACAAGTATTGGTAAGTATGTTACTCTATGTTATATGTACTGTATGTCTATGTATGTATTGTATGAATGTATTGTATGTAGTATGTATGTAGTATATATGTGGTATGTATGTAGCATGTAGTATGTATGTAGTATGTATGTAGCATGCATGTAGCATGCAGTATGTATGTATCATGCATGTAGTATATATGCAGTATGCATGTAGTATGTATGTAGTATATATGTGGTATGTATGTAGCATGTAGTATGTATGTAGTATGTATGTAGCATGCATGTAGCATGCAGTATGTATGTAGCATGCATGTAGTATATATGCAGTATGCATGTAGTATGTATGTAGTATATATGTGGTATGTATGTAGCATGTAGTATGTATGTAGTATGTATGTAGCATGCATGTAGCATGCAGTATGTATGTAGCATGCATGTAGTATATATGCAGTATGCATGTAGTATGTATGTAGTATATATGTGGTATGTATGTAGCATGTATGTAGTATGTATGTAGCATGCATGTAGCATGCAGTATGTATGTAGCATGCATGTAGTATATATGTAGTATATATGTAGCATGTAGTATGTATGTAGTATGTATGTGGTATGTATGTAGCATGTAGTATGTATGTAGCATGCAGTATGTATGTAGTATATATGTAGTATGTATGTAGCATGTAGTATATATGTAGTATGCATGTTGCATGCATGTAGTATATATGTAGTATGTATGTTGCATGTAGTATATATGTAGTATGTATGTTGCATGTAGTATATATGTAGTATGAATGTAGCATGTATGTAGTATGTAGTATGAATGTAGCATGTATGTAGTATGCATGTTGTATGTATGTAGCATGTATGTAGCATGTAATTTTTTTTTTTTTTTTACATTCAACACATTAGCCGGATGATGGGACTACTACTGTCCCATCATTGGCTAATGTGTCAATCACTGTCATGGTAGCAGGCATCGCCCGATGGGACTTGTAGTCCCATCGGACGATGCCTGCACAGACCCCCGAAGCCTGCACAGCCCCCCGGAGCCTGCACAGCCCCCCGGGAGGCCGGCACAGCCCCCCGGCAGGCCGGCACAGCCCACCAGAGCCTGCACAGCCCCCCGGCAGGCCGGCACAGACCACCGGAGCCTGCACAGACCCCCTGGCAGGCCGGCACAGCCCCCCGAAAGGCCCGTACAGACCCCAGAGAGGCTGTACAAGGGAAAAACAGGATTTTTCTTATTCCGATACCGGAAGTCCCATAGACTTGAATGGGACTTCCGGTATCGGAATCGGCGATACCGATACTTTTTTTTAAGATCGGCCGATCCATTCCGATCCGATACTTTGAAGTATCGGACGGTATCGCTCAACTCTAGTAATTGCTGCACATGTGTTTAGGCACCGGAGGTGGGGTTTGGTTATCTCCCTCTGTTAAGAGGTGAGTCAAATCCCACTCTCCTGTGTGACCAGTAGAAGCGTTATTGCAGAGCGAAATGGCTGTCGTCATTTCCACTCCTGCTCCCATCCTCCCTATGCTGTTGTTTTAAAGTATCTGAATAAAGAAGATTTTCACCGGTGAGTGCCATCCGTTTTCCTTTCTGGTATAGCCATATACCCATCATACATATCCTCCATCCCATAGTCCCCTTCCCATATACCCACCATGTATATTCTCCATCCCATAGTCCCGTGCCCATATACCCATCACACATCCTCCATCCCATAGTCTCATGCCCATATATCCATCACACATATCCTCCATCTCATAGTCCCATGCCCACATACCATCATACATATCCTCCATCCTATAGTCCCGTGCCCATATACCCATCATAAATATCCTCCATAGCATAGTCCCGTGCCCATATACTCATCATACATATCCTCCATCTTATAGTCCCGTGCCCATATTCCCATCATACATATCCTCCATCCCATAGTCCAGTGCCCATATACCCATCATACATATCCTCCATCCCATAGTCCCGTGCCCATATACCCATCATACATATCCTCCATCCCATAGTACTGTGCCCATATACCCATCATACTTATCCTCCCTCCCATAGTCCCCTGCCCATATACCTATCATACATATCCTCCATCCCATAGTCCCGTACCCATATACCCATCATAAATATCCTCCATCCCATAGTCCTGTGCCCATATACCCATCACACATACTCCATCCCAAAGTACCATGCCCATATACTTATCACACATATCCTCCATCTCATAGTCCCATGCCCATATACCCATCATACATATCCTCCATCCTATAGTACTGTGCCCATATACCCATCATACATATCCTCCATACCATAGTCTCATGCCCATATACTCATCATACAGTACATATCCTACATCCTATAGTTCCGTGCCCATATACCCATTATACATATCCTCCATCCCATAGTCCCGTGCCCATATACCAATCACACATATCCTCCATCTCATAGTCCCGTGCCCATATACCCATCATACATATCCTCCATCTCATAGTCCCGTTCCCATTTACCCATCATACATATTCTCCATCCCATAGTCCCGTGCCCATATACCCATCACACATCCTCCATCCCAAAGTCCTATTGTCATGATCCCAGTGCAGGTTTTGACCTGCACACCTGGAGTTAATGAATGTGGCCTCTTTCTGGTTCTGGGAGAGCTTCTTAACCCCATAAGCCCCAAGGGTGGTTTGCAGGTTAATGACCAGGCCAATTTTTACAATTCTGACCACTGTCCCTTTATGAGGTAATAACTCTGAAACGCTTCCATGGATCCCGGTAATTCTGACATTGTTTTCTCATGACATATGGTACTTCATGTTAGTGGTAAAATTTCATTCAAATAACTTGCGTTTATTTGTGAAAAAAATGGAAATTTGGCGAAAATTTTGAAATTTCGCAATTTTCCAACTTTGAATTTTTATGCCCTTAAATCACAGAGATACGGCACACAAAAAACTTGATAAGTAACATTTCCCACATGTTTACTTTACATCAGCACAATTTTGGAACCAAAATTTTTTTGTGTTAGGAAGTTATAAGGGTTAAAAATTGACCAGCGATTTCTCATTTTTGCAACACCATTTTATTTTTACGGACCACATCACATTTGAAGCCACTTTGAGTGGTCTATATGATAGAAAATACTCAAAAGTGACACCATTCTAAAAACTGCACCCCTTAAAGTGCTCAAAACCACATTCAAGAAGTTTATTAACCCTTTAAGTGCGTCACAGGAATTTTTTGAATATTTAAAAAAAAATGAACATTTAACTTTTTTTCACTAAAAAAATACTTCAGGTTCAATTTTTTTTATTTTACCAAGCGTAATAGGAGAAATTGGACTGCAAAAGTTATTGTGCAATTTGTCCTGAGTATGTTGATACCTGATATGTGGGGGGGGAACCACTGTTTCGGCGCATGGCAGACCTCAGCAGGGAAGGAGCGCCGTTTGACTTTTTCAATGCAAAATTGGCTGGAATTCAGATCGGACGCCATGTCGCGTTTGGAGAGCCCCTGATGTACATAAACAGTGGAAACCCCCCAAGTGACCCCATTTTGGAAACTAGACCCCCCAAAAGAACTTATCTAGATATGTGGTGAGAACTTTGAACCCCCAAGGGCTTCACAGAAGTTTATAACGTACAGCGGTACAATTAAAAAATCATATTTTTTCCACAAAAATGATCTTTTCACCCCCAATTTTTATTTTTCCAAGGGTAACAGGACCCTAAAAGTTATTGAGCAATTTGTCCTGAGTATGCTGATATCCCATATGTGGGTGTAAATGACTATTTAGGCGCATGGCAGAGCTCGGAAGGGAAGCAGCGCCATTTGACGTTTTTGGCTGGAATTGAGATCGGACACCATGTCGCGATTGGAAAACCCCTGATGTACCAAAACAGTGGAAACCCCCCACAAATGACACCATTTTGGAAACTAGACCCCCCAAGGAACTTATCTAGATGTGTGGTGAGAACTTTGAACCCCCAAGGGCTTCACAGAAGTTTATAACATACAGCCGTACAATTAAAAAATAATATTTTTTCCACAAAAATGATCTTTTCACCCTCAATTCTTATTTTTCCAAGGGTAACAGGACCCTTAAAGATATTGTGCAGTTTGTCCTGAGTGTGCTGATACCCCAGATGTGGGGGTAAACCACTATTTGGGCGCATGGCAAAGCTCGGAAGGGAAGCAGCGCCGTTTGACGTTTTTGGCTGGAATTGAGATCGGACACCATGTCGCGTTTGGAAAGCCCCTGATGTACCAAAACAGTAGAAACCCCCCACAAATGACACCATTTTGGAAACTAGACCCCCCAAGGAACTTATCTAGATGTGTGGTGAGAACTTTGAACCCCCCAGTGCTTCACAGAAGTTTATAACGCCCGGGCGTGAAAATAAAAAAATCGTATTTTTTCCACAAACATGATCTTTTAGTCACCAATTTTTTCATTTTCCCAAGGGTACAAGGAGAAATTGGACCCCAAAAGTTGTTGTCCAATTTGTCCTGAGTACGCTCATACCTCATATGTGAGAGAAAACTACTGTATGGGCACACGTCGGGGCTCGGAAGGGAAGTAGTGACGTTTTGGAATGCAGACTTTGATGGAATGGTCTGCGGGTGTCATGTTGCTTTTGGAGAGCCCCTGATGTACCTAAACAGTGGAAACTCCCCACAAGTGACCTCATTTTGGAAACTAGACCCCCTAAGGAACTTTTCTAGATGTGTGGTGAGCACTTTGAACCCCCCAGTGCTTCACAGAAGTTTATAACGCCCGGGCGTGAAAATAAAAAAATCGTATTTTTTCCACAAACATGATCTTTTAGTCACCAATTTTTTCATTTTCCCAAGGGTACAAGGAGAAATTGGACCCCAAAAGTTGTTGTCCAATTTGTCCTGAGTACGCTCATACCTCATATATGGGAGAAAACTACTGTATGGGCACACGTCGGGGCTCGGAAGGGAAGTAGTGACGTTTTGGAATGCAGACTTTGATGGAATGGTCTGCGGGTGTCATGTTGCTTTTGGAGAGCCCCTGATGTACCTAAACAGTGGAAACTCCCTACAAGTGACCTCATTTTGGAAACTAGACCCCCTAAGGAACTTTTCTAGATGTGTGGTGAGCACTTTGAACCCCCCAGTGCTTCACAGAAGTTTATAACGCCCGGGCGTGAAAATAAAAAAATCGTATTTTTTCCACAAACATGATCATTTAGTCACCAATTTTTTCATTTTCCCAAGGGTACAAGGAGAAATTGGACCCCAAAAGTTGTTGTCCAATTTGTCCTGAGTACGCTGATACCTCATATGTGGGAGAAAACTACTGTATGTGCACACGTCGGGGCTCGGAAAGGAAGGAAGTAGTGACGTTTTGGAATGCAGACCTTGATGGAATGATCTGTGGGTGTCATGTTGCCTTTGGAGAGCCGCTAATGTACCTAAACAATGGAAACCCCCGACAAATGACCCCATTTTGGAAACTAGACCCCCTAAGGAACTTTTCTAGATGTGTGGTGAGCACTTTGAACCCCCCAGTGCTTCACAGAAGTTTATAACGCCCGGGCGTGAAAATAAAAAAATCGTATTTTTTCCACAAACATGATCTTTTAGTCACCAATTTTTTCATTTTCCCAAGGGTAGCAGAAGAAATTGGACCACAAAAGTTGTTGTCCAATTTGTCCTGAGTATGCTGATACCTCATATGTGGGAGAAAACTACTGTATGGGCACACGTCTGGGCTCGGAAGGGAAGTAGTGACGTTTTGGAATACAGACTTTGATGGATTGGTCTGCGGGTGTCATGTGCGTTTGGAGAGCCCCTGATGTACCTAAACTATTGAAACTCCCCACAAGTGACCCCATTTTGGAAACTAGACCCCCTACGGAACTTATCTAGATGTGTGGTGAGCACTTCGAACCCTCAAGTGCTTCACAGAAGTTTATAACGCCTGGGCGTGAAAATAAAAAAATATTTTTTTTCCACAAAAATGATATTTTTGCCCCCAATTTTTTATTTTCCTAAGGGTAACAGGAGAAATTGGACCCCAAAAGTTGTTTTGCAATTTGTCCTGAGTATGCTGATACCCTATGTGTGGGGGTAAAACACTGTTTGGGCGCATGGCAGAGCTTGGAAGGGAAGGAGCACCATTTGACTTTTTCAACGCAGAATTGGCTGGAATTGAGATCAGACGCCATGTTGCATTTGGAGAGCCCCTGATGTGCCCAAACAGTGGAAACCCCCCAATTATAACTCCAACCCTAACCCCAACACACCCCTAACCCTAACCCTAGCCCTAACCCTAGCCCTAGCCCTAACCCTAGCCCTAACCCTAGCCCTAACCCTAACCCTAATGGGAAAATGGAAATAAATTAATTTTCTTTTAGTTTTATTAATTTTCCCTAACTAAGGGGGTGATAACGAGGGGTTTGATTTACTATTTATGGTGGTTTTTATGTTTGGCAGCTGTCACATGCTAAAAGACGCTTTTTATTGTAAAAATAGTTTTTGCATCACCACATATTGAGAGCTATAATTTTTCCGTATTTTGACCCACCGAGTCATGTAAGGTCTTCTTTTTTGCGGGACAAGTTGTCGTTTTTATTGGTACCATTTTCGGGCACGTGACTTTTTTGATCGCTTTTTATTCTGATTTTTGGGACGCAGAATGAACAAAAACCAGCGTTTCATGAATTTCTTTTGGGGGTGCGTTTACACCGTTCCGCGTGCGGTAAAATTGATAAAGCGGTTTTATTCTTCGGGTCGGTACGGTTACAGCAATACCTCATTTAGGTCCTTTTTTTATGTTTTGTCGGTTTTTTGCAATGAAAACAATTTTATATAAAAAATAATTATTTTTGCATCGCTTTATTCTGCGAGCTATAACTTTTTTATTTTTTTGCGGATGATGCTGTATGGCAGCTCATTTTTTGCGGGACAAGATGACGTTTTCAGCGGTACCATGGATATTTATATGCGTCTTTTTGATCGCGCGTTATTGCACTTTTTGTTCGGTGGTATGATAATAAATCATTATTTTTTGCTTCGTTTTTTATTTTTATTTTTTAAGGGGTTCGCTAAAGGGGTTAACTAATGGGACAGTTTTATAGGGCGGGTCACTATTGACGCGGTGATACCAAATATGTGTACTTTTATTGTTTTTTTTTTATTTTCAAAAAATGAATTTATTGGGGAATATTTTTTTTTTTTTTTACCAATTTATTTAGCGATTTTTTGACAATTATTTTTACACTTTTTTTTTTTTTACTTTATTACATAGTCCCAGGTGGGAGATCGCTGATCTGTCACTTCACAGATCACTGTGACAGATCAGCAATCTGTCACAGGCAGTTCTGCAGACTTCCTCATGCCTGCGCTTTGCAAGCAGTGAGGAAGTCAGCTCCCTACAGGCCCCCGAAGGCCGCCGTCGCCATCTTGGATCCGGGGGCCTGTAGGGAAGGAGTCCCCCGCAGCAGCGCTGCACATTGCGCTGCCGTGGGGGGCTCAGGGAAGCACGGAGGTAGCCCCCTCCCTGCCGATGCTTCCCTTTAACCCCCGGTACACCGCGATCGTGTTTGATCGCGGTGTACAAGGGGTTAATGTGTCGGGGGCGGTCCGTGACCTCCCCTGACACATTGTGCCGGGTGTCAGCTGTGATAATCAGCTGACACCCGGCTGCGATCAGCGACGCTCACCATGTGGGCGCCGCTGATCACATTAGACGTACTATCCCGTCCTAGGAAATTAAGTCCCAGGGCACATGGACGGGATAGTACGTCTAATGGCAGAAAGAGGTTAAACCCCTGAGAAGCTCCAATCCCTGCCAGTTATACTTTTGCCTTTGGCCGAGTGTGCTGACCTCTGTGTGCCTGTGCCTGTTCGTTGCTATAGCTTGTTAATATGGTTCTGACCCGGTTCTGTTCCCCGTTGTGAGTTTGCCTGTTGATTCTTTACTGTGCTATCCTCCCTGTGTATGACTCATTGCCTGTGATCTGACTACTCTCTGCTCGCCCCTCTTGTACCTTGCAGCTATCTCTATGTATGACTCATTGGCTACGTCCTGACTATACTCCCTGTCTATGCCCCTTAGTAACTTTGTCTCGCAGTTACCCTGCTAGGAGTTCTCTTGCAGCTTCTAGCTCTCTGGAGTTTAGGCCACGCCCCTAGCAGTCACGTGCTTCAGGTCCTGCGGATCTGAAGTACGCATCTACTCGGCTGCTGCCCGCTCCACAGGTATCTTTGAGCACAGTTTGCTTTACTCAGGACACGCGCACTGGCTCAGTGAGCAAGTTCAGTGTGGTGTTTCTGATACCTATGCCCGTATACATATCACACGTATCCTCCATCTCATAGTCCCATGCCCATATACCCATCATACATATCCTCCATCCTATAGTACCGTGCCCATATTCCCATCATACATATCTTCCATACCATAGTCTCGTGCCCATATACTCATCATACATATACTCCATCCTATAGTTCCGTGCCAATATACCCATCATACATATCCTCCATCCCATAGTCCAGTGCCCATATACCAATCATACATATCCTCCATCCCATAGTCCAGTGCCCATATAGCCATCATACATATCCTCCATCCCATAGACCCGTGCCCATATACCCATCATACATAGCCTCCATTCCAAAGTCCAGTGCTCATATACCCATCATACATATCCTCCATCCCATAGTCCCTTGCCCATATACCCATCATATATATCCTCCATCCTACTGTCCCAAGCTGATATATCCATCATACATATCCTCCATCCGATAGTCCCATACCCATATACCCATCATACATATCTTGATCCCACAGTCCCGTGCCCATATACCCATCATACATATCCTCCATCCCATAGTCCCTTGCCCATATACCCATCATATATATCCTCCATCCTACTGTCCCAAGCTGATATATCCATCATACATATCCTCCATCCGATAGTCCCATACCCATATACCCATCATACATATCTTGATCCCACAGTCCCGTGCACATATACCCATCATACATATCCTCCATCCCATAGTCCTGTGCCCATATACCCATCATACATATCCTCCATCCCATAGTCCCATGCATATATACCCATCATACATATCCTCCATCCCATAGTCCCCTGCCCATATACGCATCACACATCCTTCATCTCATAGTCCCATGCCCATATACCCATCATACATATCGTCAATCCTATAGTCCCGTTCCCATATACCCATCATAAATAACCTCCACACCATAGTCCCATGCCCATATACTCATCATACATATCCTCCATCCTACAGTCCCGTGCCCATATACCCATCATACATATCCTCCATCCCATAGTCCAGTGCCCATATACCTATCATACATATCCTCCATCCCATAGTCCCGTGCCCATATGCCCATCATACATATCCTCCATTCCATAGTCCTGTGTACATATACCCATCATACATATACTCCATCCTATATTCCCGTGCCCATATGCCCATCATACATATCCTCCATCCCTTAGTCCAATGTCCATATACCCATCATACATATCCTCCATCCCATAATCCCATGCCCATATACCCATCATACATATCCTCCATCCCATAGTCCAGTGCCCATATATATGTATGATAGGTATATGGGCATGGGACTATGGGATGGAGGATATGTATGATGGGTATATGTGCACGGGTCTATGGGTGTCATGGTCACGTGTGACTGGACACACCGCCTCCAGCAGGGCGAATTTATATAACACGCGTGACCCTGGATACACCGCCTCCAGCAGGGCGAATTTAAATAATAGAACGTGCAGCTGGATACACCACCTCCAGCAGGCGAATTTGAGTAGTACACGTATATCTGGATACACCGCCTCCAGCAGGGCGAATTTCAGAATAAAGGGGAAACCAGGAAAACAATTACAATGGTGGCCCTGCGATAGGGAACGGGGACGTGGAGACCTCCTGCACTCCCCTGAGTCAGTGTCTCAACACTCCTAACGATCTCTAGTCCGGTTCCGCACCGGGCGCCGATCAGGATACCTGAAATCCCTAGCTCGCCCTGAACCAATCCCTTACTAGTGAAGTGGACGGTGCAGAAACTAATCCCACCACTGCACAAAAACACACATTGAGGAAAGTGACAAACAGGGAAACACCACTTAGCTTTGCTCTGTTGCTAATGCTCCAAGCAACAGAGTCCGACACCTGAGTGCATCTTTTCCTCCAACCAGATCCAACATCTGAGTGCAGCTTTCCAGCAACAGAGTCCCGGATCTGAGTGCAGCTTTCTAGCAACAGAGTCCAGCATCTGAGTGCAGCTTTCACCATAGCTTCCACTCCACCAAGCTTTGCAAGAACTCCTCGCTGACACCATCGCTGCCACTCCACCAAGCTTTGCAAGAACTCCACACTGGCACCATAGCTGCCACTCCTCCAAGCTTTGCAAGAACTCCTCGCTGACATCATAACTGCAACTCCAGGATTCTGACTGAGCTGCCCGGGACTCTTCTCAAGTTCCTTCCTTCCCCAAGGATGGTTGGAAAAGACCAATATCACCAACAGTGAATGAGAACACCTGACACACCTTTATAGTTAGGAGCCAGAGTCTCACACCTTTTGGAGATTCCCATGCAATAACGCTCACCACAACCGGGGGCAAACTATAACAAAAGACACCACTGTGTAGTAACCCTAATGGCCACCGGGTGCAAAACTAACTCTAAGCAACCAGCTCAAAGGAAATAAAAAGGTTACTTATTCAAAACCTGTCATATCCAACCTGGATCATGACAATGGGATTTACATCAGTGTTTTAGTATTTTACCTCAGTGTTTGATCAGTATTTTATTTCAGTATTTGGTCAGCATTTTACCTCAGTATTTAGTCAGTATCTTACCTCGTGTTTGGTCTGTATTTTACCTCAGTGTTTTAGTATTTTACTTCAGTATTTGGTCAGTATTTTACCTCAGTTTTGGTCAGTAGTATACCTCAGTATTTGTTCAGACATTTACCTCAGTGTTTGGTCAGTATTTTACCTCAGTATTTGGTCAGTGGTTTACCTCAGTGTTTAATCAGTATTTTACCTCAGTGTTTGGTCAGTATTTTACTTCAGTATTTGGTCAGTATTTTACCTCAGTATTTAATCAGTATTTTTTGTCTACGCCGGTAACAATAGAACATGGCAGTAATGGAGAAGGGGGTGATTCATTTCTGTCATGTGCTCTCTGCTCTTTTCTGGGGGGCAGACAATAGCTGGGAGCTTATGTTCCCGGGAATGCTAGTTTTCTCCCACCCGGTCAGTGTCTGCTGAGGTGTTGTGGAGTGGGAAAACTGTTGCTCATAGCAACCAATCACAGCTCAGTTTCTTTTAAACAGCTCTGGTGAAATGAAAGATGCTTAGTGATTGGGTGGGGCTATGTGGAGTGGACATGGAAGATACACACAGACACACATACATACATACATGATACAGTAAAGATGTATATCTTTGTACCGTGTTAGCCAGTAGATAGAAAAATATTCAGAATTGAGAGTCCTCAGTGGTTGATACCTTTTAATGGATAACTGAAAAGATGGTAATAAATTGCAAGCTTTCGAAACTACTCAGGTCTCTTCATCAGGCATTGACTAATACAAAATCTGAAGAGTCACATATTTATGCACAACACGGCACAGAAAAAATGCAATAGATAAGACAAGTGACGTGAAGCAGAACTATCATTATGGGAGAGGGAGAAACATAAATATTGGACCAGTTCATAGATAAGGAGTCTGGATGTTTTATTGTCCTCTGATTGGGGTCTCCTAATGTGTTGTGATGCCCCCACAAGGTCTTAGGAGCAAATTCCTTAATTGATGTAAAAAGACATAAATCCATGCAACATATTCTTCATTCCAGCATTTAAAGTGTCAAAGGTCATCATGAGCTTGTACTCACAGACTCCTCTCTCTCTGAGAAGTAAATTTTCTTTCAATACCAGTAATGTCATATCC
The DNA here is from genome assembly GCF_039654945.1 of Dendrobates tinctorius. Classification (NCBI taxonomy): domain Eukaryota; kingdom Metazoa; phylum Chordata; class Amphibia; order Anura; family Dendrobatidae; genus Dendrobates; species Dendrobates tinctorius. Next base: position 838,313 of record NW_027362086.1, read on the forward strand.
ATGGTGTTGTGATCAGGCATACAAACATACATATATTCATTTTTATATATATAGATGAGATTAGTACTCTTGTCAGCCAACATCTGTGACTGGCGGTAACCTTTTTACCACTGGTCATAGCTGCTGACTATTAGAGCTGGTGTTTCTCATGCTGTCCTACAGATGACAGCATGGGAAGCACTGGATGTTGGGGCTCCCCATTCGTTTGAATGGGTTTCGGGTTCAAGTTCTGGTACCTGAACCAAATTTTTTTTTTAATATTTGGCTTAATCCGATGGCTCTTTAATGATAGGGCAGAACTTTTATAAAGCACCCTGCCTGTTCACCATTGAAAAGTCCCCACTCTTAAAGGGGATGTCTGATCTTCTGATAAAAGTCCCCAGCCACTCTAAGTTACTGTAGAAATCAGGAAGAAGGCAATGACACAGCTGAGCGCAGTTCCAATTCTTTTACTCACGTTTCTGGCACAGACAGGTGCCCGCTTCGGTGCCGCAGCCTCCAGGTCAGGGACTCAGCCAACTCCCAGGCAGATGGAATACACCCTTCCAGCACTCCCTTTCATGTTCCTGTTCTGAACATCTACTTTCTAGCGCTAATCTGAAGTACTTGTAGTTCTGAATTACACTCAAGTTCCTCCTTCTTGATGTTACTTAAACTCCACTCATATGACAGGTGGCTGTAGCCTGCTTCAGGGACGCCATCAATCATGTCCCGGCTCACACATAAGTTGCCACTGTGTCTTCGAGTCTTTGGTGGGAATAAAGTGGTCACAACTTCTATTCCTCCGGTTTCTGCTGTAGGATCATTAGTATCACACACAGCCTCGGATACCGGCGCCCGGCCTTGGCGCATTAAACTTAGGAAAGGGCTCTGCACTAGCCCCAATCCCCAGTCTCTCTCCTCCTCACGTTCCGTTCTTGTCTATCTTCCTTCTGAACAACTGATCCTTCTTTCCATCTTTTTCCTTGCCAACAGCTCCAGCTTACAGGGAGCTGCTGCAACCACGTCCTCTCTACATCCCCCTCCGGGGATCTTCCTTTCTCTCTCCCCTCTCTGGAGATTTTCTGTAGAGAGGTCCTCCCTCGGCTTCCCCCTGTGGGGAACTGACTAACTTCCTGTCATCTTTCCCCTCTAGTGTTTCTAAGCTCCACCCACCACCCAGCACCCTTCATGAACCAAAGCAGCTGCCATAAAGGGTGCTCTGCTGTTCTAAGGTGTCTGTGCTGGATATAGGTGCTGGAGTCTGGTCAGGTGTTCCATCTTACCTGGGAAGTGGGATGCTACACTTCAAGAGGAGGTGCAGTACCTCTGTGGCGACTGAACCCTCAGGGGCGCCACAGTTACGTGTCCAAAAGTATGAAACTTGCATACATGCAGTCATGTGCTGACTAGATATAATTGGCCTTTTTCAATTCTTTTGTATTGTGAGATATTGTCAGTGCAGGCAGTCTTGTGACCACAACTACTGTATCCGATTTGCATTTATGCAGTCACATGCTGCCTAGAGGTACTTGACTTTTCTCAATTAATTTGCATTAAAAGATAATGCCAGTGTGATCAGGTGGTCATGTGAATGGAATTATGAGATTTGCATACATGAGGCCATAGGCAGACTTGACCTAGTCGGCCTATCTCAATTCACTTATATTGACATATGCCAGGCATGTCTTGTTGGAAAGTGACTGGAAGTGTGCAGATCACATACTTGTTGTCATGTGACTGCTTGATTCAGTGGAAATGCCAATGATTCCTGACAGAGCGTGCACCATATTCTGCCAGCATTCAGAAGTTTGTAGTCATTTGAAGTGAATGCTGATTTTTATCAGACTATTGTATGACTCCTTTAGGCTAGCATTATGGCTGTATGATCAGGGAAGGAAGTAATTTTGAATGCCACATTCACATTGTGTTCTATTTCCTTTTAGGGAACTGCAGGACCCAATTCTGGCGCCTGCTTTGGTGCATAAACCACCAGGTATTAGCTCTTTCCTTTATTCGTGACCACCAGGGAATAGGATTTTCACCACTTATACCCTAGACCACCAGGCACTAACATCTTTTTCTATCTCATCCCAACAGACAATAAAATGAGAACCCTTCTCATTTACTGTACACCTCCCAAATAAACAAATATATCCACTTTTTATCCTAAACCATCATTTGTCAACCTAAGTCCACATGTTCCTCAACAAGTCATGCTTTCAGGATTTCTTTAGTATTACCGTACTTAGGTGATGTTATAGGATAGCCTAAAATGCTAACCTGTTAGGGCTAGAATTGTCCTTCGCCTACAAGGAAGGTACAATGACTTGGGTCACTAGTGCTAATGGCCCAATAGTCTTTTCTAATTTAGGTCACTAGGGAAGTTTTAGTTATTCTGAAATCTTTTTTTTTCTTATCTTTTTTTCTGTTTTCTAAACCTGAGTTCATGCTATTGTCCCTGAGTCTTACAGTTCACAAATATGGTATCTATATATATCAAATATCTGATATGGCATGTCAGATTACTCAGATATTATCACCTATGGTGTTGCGCAGAAAACATAACTTACAAGTAATAACTGCATTACAATGACATATAGCAATTGTATGGCACTATTATGGGAAACGGCATCTAATTCCTACATAAATGCTTGCTGATAGATGTAAAGAAGAAAAGGACATTTGTGACCTCAATCTATTGAAAGTAAAAAAGATAGTGATGATTTTAGACCAAATTCCAGGTTGAAGTGTAGGTGTGACGTTAAATCTTATGGTCAAAGGCGATAAAAGGCAAAACTATGTGTAAAAGCAAACAAAATGGATTTCCTTATTGTTCTAAACTAAATAGAAATTGTATGCCTTCTCCTCACCAATCTGCCATCACTTACTATAATATGCTTTTGTATGTAGCACAGCCCCTGGTCTCTAATTGGTCAAATTGGCGAGTCCGTTGTGTTCAGAGAGGTTTAATTCCAAATTCTCGAAGCAGGGATACAGAAGTCAGAGTTACATACTCAGTATAGGAATTGGATAGAGCAACAAGGTAAGAAAGACACCATGTATATTATATTAGCATACAGGTTGACATTTCATAGAAATGGTAAATTAAAGTCCATCATGTATAACCAAAACTAAGGCATTATGGTAAACTGACCCCAATGGCAATCTGACCTCTGGGAAAACTGCTCATATTCTTCTACCACTATATTGTAGTGATGAGCTGTTCATTTAATTATCATGAATACTTTATCTGTGACTAAAATGTAGAAATTTGATGTTATTTTTGCCTTATTTCCCATCTCTTCCATCCCTAGGATAGAACATGGACGCCTTGCTTTGGCTATCCACCCTGGCCCTCTGGTTAGGAGTTGCCTACTCCCAAAGTAAGTAAAGTTTAGATTTTCATTAAGAAATGAATATGCATATGTTGATACATTTTTTAAGTAAAGCCCTCAATTATTCTTATACTAGAAAGTGAACATCAGATGTATATTAAGATCTAATAATTGGTATGTATAATTACAGTGGGGAAAAAAAGTATTTAGTCAGTCAGCAATAGTGCAAGTTCCACCAGTTAAAAAGATGAGAGGCGTCTGTAATTTACATCATAGGTAGACCTCAACTATGGGAGACAAACTGAGAAAAAAAAATCCAGAAAATCACATTGTCTGTTTTTTTTTCATTTTATTTGCATATTATGGTGGAAAATAAGTATTTGGTCAGAAACAAGCAATCAAGATTTCTGGCTCTCACAGACCTGTAACTTCTTCTTTAAGAGTCTCCTCTTTCCTCCACTCATTACCTGTAGTAATGGCACCTGTTTAAACTTGTTATCAGTATAAAAAGACACCTGTGCACACCCTCAAACAGTCTGACTCCAAACTCCACTATGGTGAAGACCAAAGAGCTGTCAAAAGACACCAGACACAAAATTGTAGCCCTGCACCAGGCTGGGAAGACTGAATCTGCAATAGCCAACCAGCTTGGAGTGAAGAAATCAACTGTGGGAGCAATAATTAGAAAATGGAAGACATACAAGACCACTGATAATCTCCCTCGATCTGGTGCTCCACGCAAAATCCCACCCCGTGGGGTCAGAATGATCACAAGAACGGTGAGCAAAAATCCCAGAACCACGCGGGGGGACCTAGTGAATGAACTGCAGAGAGCTGGGACCAATGTAACAAGGCCTACCATAAGTAACACATTACGCCACCATGGACTCAGATCCTGCAGTGCCAGACGTGTCCCACTGCTTAAGCCTGTACATGTCCGGGCCCGTCTGAAGTTTGCTAGAGAGCATTTGGATGATCCAGAGGAGTTTTGGGAGAATGTCCTATGGTCTGATGAAACCAAACTGGAACTGTTTGGTAGAAACACAACTTGTCGTGTTTGGAGGAAAAAGAATACTGAGTTGCATCCATCAAACACCATACCTACTGTAAAGCATGGTGGTGGAAACATCATGCTTTGGGGCTGTTTCTCTGCAAAGGGGCCAGGACGACTGATCCGGGTACATGAAAGAATGAATGGGGCCATGTATCGTGAGATTTTGAGTGCAAACCTCCTTCCATCAGCAAGGGCATTGAAGATGAAACGTGGCTGGGTCTTTCAACATGACAATGATCCAAAGCACACCGCCAGGGCAACGAAGGAGTGGCTTCGTAAGAAGCATTTCAAGGTCCTGGAGTTGCCTAGCCAGTCTCCAGATCTCAACCCTATAGAAAACCTTTGGAGGGAGTTGAAAGTCCGTGTTGCCAAGCGAAAAGCCAAAAACATCACTGCTCTAGAGGAGATCTGCATGGAGGAATGGGCCAACATACCAACAACAGTGTGTGGCAACCTTGTGAAGACTTACAGAAAACGTTTGACCTCTGTCATTGCCAACAAAGGATATATCACAAAGTATTGAGATGAAATTTTGTTTCTGACCAAATACTTATTTTCCACCATAATATGCAAATAAAATGAAAAAAAAAACAGACAATGTGATTTTCTGGATTTTTTTTTCTCAGTTTGTCTCCCATAGTTGAGGTCTATCTATGATGTAAATTACAGACGCCTCTCATCTTTTTAAGTGGTGGAACTTGCACTATTGCTGACTGACTAAATACTTTTTTTCCCCACTGTATAATAACCTAACATGATAGGATACATTGCATATATGATGATAAATGTTTAATTACATGAGATCTGTATCTCTATTTATCTAAATTTCATCTTAACGTCAGTGTATTTCTTATGATTCTACTGTTTGATTGCCTCACACAATAACTGCAAAAAAAAATGCCAAACTATTTTTAATGGTTAGTGAAGTTGCAGTAGTCAACCAGTTTTTTAAGCTTCTCTCTATAGTCTAATGGAGGAAACTTGACACAGGGCCAAAAATATGCAAATTGCATACATGTGATCTTGTGATCGCCGGTGCACACACTGTCACAACTTGGCAGTCTGCACTCATACAGTGTGACTATAGACTTTTCTTCTCTACCACCCTACCCATGCCGTCCATGCTAATGACTTAAAACTAATATTCTCAATAATCCGAACCTCCCACTCCCGTTTCCAAGACTTATCGCGTGCTGCCCCAGTTCTTTGGAATGCACTACCCAGCACAATTCAATTAATTCCCAATACCCACAGTTCTAAGTGTCGCCTAAAACCACATTTCTTTAGACAGGCCTATTGCCCCACCTCACTTATCTAACTATCCCCGTTTGACCCATACTTCAAAATCAGGCCCCTTGTAGCATCTGATCACACATCCTCCTTGGACTTAATAACTATCCGTGTTTTTACTTGTACACATACTGGCTGGTGACCAGTTCATGCAGCGTTATGTATGTGGTGCCCCTGAGGGTTCAGTCGCCACAGAGGTACTGCACCTCCTCCTGAGGTGTGGTACCCCACCATTCAGGTAAAGTGGAGACACCTGACCACACTCCAACACCTGCATCCCACACAACATAGTAGTGTAGGAATGGGTCAGTTAGTCACAGGAGTCTGATGAAGTCAGTCTGTGAAAGGAGATCCCCTGAGTGGGATGGATGAAGGAAGTGCTGCAGCCGACCTCAGTGATCTGTGTCCGCTGGCACAGGAAAGGAACATGAATAGAAAGCCTGACTCTCCATAAGAAGGAAAGAATTAGTACGGAATGTGAGGAGAAGAAGAGAACCAAGGATCAGGGTTAGAGGAGAACGCTTCCCAAGTTCTAAGCGCAAGGCCGGGGTCCGGCCCCCGAGGTTGTATGGATACTAATGGTCCTGCAGCAGACACCGGAGGAATAGAAGTTGTCACCGCTTTATTCCCACACCAGACTTGGGGCACAACAGCAATGATAGTGAGCCGGGACTAGGTAGTAAGGAGTCCCCGAAGTAGGCTACAGCTGTCTGCCGTACAAGTAGAGCACATAGAAACATCTGACAGGAGGAACTCCAGTGTAACTCAGTACTGGGAGTACTTCACTAAAGGCGATAAGAGGGAGACGTTCAGAAAAGGCACATATGTTGGCAGAGTGTTGAAAGGGAGTACTTCATCTTGCCTGGAAGTTGGCTGAGCTCCTGACCCGGAGGACACGGCACGGATGCGGGCTCTGGTGCCACAACAGACTGTGAGTAAAGCTTTGGAACTACATGCCCGGTGTCCTCCACTTATTCCTGCGTCAACCTGCCCAGCACTGCTACATCCCCTGCGCCCGACACTACATCATCTAAGTGTCACTTCACCTACTCTGCCCTGGGACTAAAGCCCTGCCTGTGGAGAGCTATAACATCACTGCTGCACCACACCATCTGTCCCAGAGGATCTGTCTGCATTGTCGGCTTAACACCTTCATTGCCGAACACCACAGGTGGTGTCACGACTCATTCATTCTAATCATCAAAAGCACACCGAACGATCCCCCTTTTACAATGGGCGCCCAGGGCCATGGGCCGGGTCCTAGCTGCCGTGACACTCCTATTGAAGCTCATCGGGCCCGGTATCGAGTACCCCACGGCCTTGGGAGGGCGACCCATGTGTATACCCTATTTATAGAATCACAGAATCATAGATTCTATTTAGTATATTATGGCTGTATTGTAAAATATAAGCACGTTTTACCATTTACCTTTCCTGTCTCCCTTATTTCCTCATAGATTGTAAGCTTATGAGTAGGGCCCACACGCCTCTTGATATCTGAGTTATGCTTATTCTGTAATGTCTTTATTGTGTGTCCAAGTCCCCTCTAACATTGTAAAGTGCTGCAGAATGTGTTGACGATATAAAAATTATTATCATTATTATTATTCTCAGCCCATAAAGCAATACCAGAATGTTTAACAATCAAAATGATTGCCAACGTTCATTAAAAAAAACATTATTTAGATCTGTTTTTCTCGAATTTACAATCAGGAACGGTTTTAGTCCAGAATCAACACCATTCTTGTCCATGGGCTGTATCGCAACGTAACCCCATTTCAGGCAGTAGGGCTGAACGGCAATGCCAGACAAACCCTATAGACAACAATAACCATATTCTACATCTAAAACAACTGCTCTAAATAATACTTTATGACCTTCGCCAAAGCTGCCGAAAAGTAAGCAGAATCTGACAATATGGTGGATACTGTTGATGTGGTTTAAAACTGAATGTAGATTAATAAGGCTATTACTTTAAAGCCTCATACAAATAAATGGTTGTATAGTGGCTCCATGCACTCTCTGAATTGTATAAAGTCATGATATAAAGGTTTTTTGGGTCTTTGTGTAAGATTATTTTTTCTGTTCTGTCGGATTTGTGCCATTTGCGCTGTGGATATTATCTGCAATGTATGTAAAAGATTTCCAAACATCTCTTGCACAATGTTGGTTCACTAAAATGTGGATTTTCATGGTGGAAGGTGTGCTGTGTTTGCGGCCACTTAAAGGGAAGGTGCCTTGAATTTAATTTTTGTATTAATAATTATTGATTATATAATCAATTATTTTTAATATAAATTTAATTAACTACTTTAATAGTTTTTATTTATTGACTTTTATGTTTGCCACTGGGAACTGCCATTTTTAGTAGTATGGGTGTAAGTGTCTGGGCACGAGATTTGCACACCTCACTTAAGGCAGCCATGGACACAGGAGCCAATGGTCGGACTCCGACCGCATCTCTTGCATTAAAACCACTTCTCCTGCCTCTTAACTGTGACCTGGGCACACCCTCAAGGGATGTCCAGGTCACAGCTGTGGGAGGAGATCGCAAGCATTTTTTTTGTAGCTCGCAGCGTATGCAGTGGGCTTTATTTCCCCCGTCAATCCACACACTGCTCGGTGCCCACGATGGCAGGAGCTGCCGGTAAGACCCCTGGTCAGAAAGCTGCAGCGTCATGCTGTCACATGTCAGTGTGACCCCGCAGCTGTGACTGTCACCGACAGTAATGCTACTGCCGCTACCGTCGGTCACAGTGCTGTGGGATCATGCTAGCAGATGTCAGCATGATTCCGAAGCTGACTGACCCACAGCAGTGACCTGCGGTAAAGCTGGCATGGGCTGATGGGACTATTGCTCCCATTGGGCTATGTCTGCTGTCACTGATAGCAATAACAGTAGGTGCCGCTAATGAGAGGTGTAGCATCTTCTGCCGGTGCCTGTGCTCACAGTTAAAGAAAAAAAGTGAAATTACATACATAGTCAAATAAAAATAAAAACCCATTATACTTACCTCACACCAAATCCCGGACGCCCTCGTCTCCCAGAAATAATGCAAAATAATAAACCAACCTATACTCACCTGTCTGCTGTAGTCCAGGTAATCTGAGTGTCCCACAGCTGTCTCACGTGTAGAACAGTCACATCGGGAGATGTGATCGCTCTACCAGACCGCTGGCGATACATTGACATGAGGTAATCACTCCCGCAGTGTATCATTAAGCTGCCGTGAGAGAGTTCACCGGAGTTCATCAGCTCTGGTGCTTTCACTAACCGCACTGCTGCATGAGAACTTTTCCATGCAGCAGTGGTGCCGTAAGGGACATCACCGGAGCTGATGAACTCCAGTGAACTCTCTCAATGCAGTTCAGTGATACACTGTGGGAGCGATTACCTCTTGACAGTCTATTGCCGGTTGTCTTTGAGAGCAGTCACATCACTGATGTGGCTGCTCTCAAAGTGATCAGGATCGTCTTGGTACAATACAGATTATCTTCTCTGCGGACAGGTGAGGAATATTGTGGTTTATTTTATTTTTGTTGCAGGAGATGTTGGTGTTGGTGGATTAGGCGTTCAGTGAGTATGGTTTAATTAAGATTATTAAAGGAGTCTATGTCATTATTTCAAAATCTGGGTGTCTGTGTTTTTATGCAATATCACTATGGGGTTACTAATGGATAGGTGTCTTCCAGATGCCTCTCCATTACTAAACTGTGGGCTTGATGTTACCTGATAATACAAAGACGCCATCAAACCCAAATGTATGAACCCCACTTGCAACCGCTACAGGGCAAGTGAGAAGAGCGAGGCTAAGTGCCAGAATTGGCGCATCTTATAGATGCACCTTTTCTGGAGCAGCTGAGAGCTGATGTTCTTAGCTGGGGGGCAATTTCCATGGCCCCTTCTTAGGCTATTAATATCAGCCTGCAGCTGTCTGCCTAGCATTTGCTGGATATTAATTATAGAGGAGCCACAGGTAATTTTTTCTGGGTTCCCCCATTTTAATAGCCAGTAAAGGCTAAGTATACAGTTGTGAGCTGATATTAATAGCCTGGGAAGTTCCATGGGTATTACCCCCTTTCCAGGCTATAAACATCGGCCACAGCTGTCGGCTTTCCCTCTGCTGGTTATTAAAATCACACTGGAGCCTACGCAATTTTTTTCATTTTTTTTCTTTAAAATTAACAGTTGCTGTCTGGTTACAGCCTATGAACATTCGTTCTGTTAATGTTCCTGGAAATTATCTGGTTATCAGCACAAAATGACTGTTCAAACCAAAAAGGACACATTGTAGAGGTCATAGCCCTCATAAAATTGTATCTCCCATGTCCACATAAGATGCTGCATTTGCAAAAAATTATTCTTAATTCAACTAGCAAATTCTCACCTACTTGGTTTATACTCTCTCCACTTTCTTCTAGCTCCAGTAAAACCAGAGCTGTCAATCAAGCAAGGGGGCTAGAGACAGATGGAAACAAGTAGTGGGAAGTTGTACTTAGCCCACTTGGCCTCCGCAAGAGTGCAACTCAGCAGCATATATGAATAAAGATTTTCTATATTTTCTGTAGCTTTTTGATGCCATTGATAAGGAGTTTTCCAGTTTTCCAGTAATGGACAACCCATTTAAGCTTCCATTTAGTCCTCTCTGGATGGAGGACAGTTCAAGACTAGATTACATGAAATATGTTAGATACTAAATACAATAATTTAATCTAAAGTCTTTTATATGGGCAGCACAGTGGCTCAGTGGATAGCATTGCAGCGCTGGAGTCCTGGGTTCAAATCCCACCAAGGACAACATCTGCAAGGAGTTTGTATGTTCTCCCCGTGTTTGCGTTTGTTTCCTCCGGGTACTCTGGCTTCCTCCCACATTCCAAAGACACACTGATATTGAATTTAGATTGTGAGCCCCATCGGGGACAGGGATGATAAAGTATGCAAACTGTAAAGCCCTGTGGAATATGTTAGCGCTATATAAAAAATAAAGAATATTATTTTATATGATACTAAGCTTCCCAACAATATGTACAAAACGTTGCTCCAAATCATTGATTCTACTAAATATTAGGTAATGTAGAAGCTTTTTATATGTATACTATGAAATTTCAGTTGTAAATGATATTTTCAGGCAAGTGTGCAAAACCCAACCGTACTTGTAATTTTCACCTATCACAAGAGGTTCTCATTTTATAGCACAATGATTTCTTCCTAAGACTTTTGTCTTATTATTCACAGATAGAGATACAGTATATATGTATACTATGGTCAGAGGATTAATTTTAAGCTTATGTGACTAGCTCTTCAGCACCCCACATGTGCCATCATCTCATACAGCATTGGTATTTTTTATGGGTAGAGGAACTTCAAGCACGAGGGGCCAGGCTCGAGTGTTAACTTTGCGCAACTCTATATCTCTGTTTTCTACACCCTTGTCTGCTTTGGAAGATGTTCTGTTTTAATGTGATATTCATTTTTTTTCCTTTAACTGCTATATTCTTTGTCTCTTTGTTTAACACAGATGCAAAAACTTGTGCTTCTTGCCATCCTACGGCTGGCTTGTGCACCCAGAAAACAGACTATGTGACATGCAGCTGTATGTCTGGCTTTGCAGGCAATGGAATTAACTGCACCCCCATTGCCTCATGCACTACAGAAACATGCTGTTCCGAAGGATATTACTGGGATAACAGGGTAGGTTATAAAATCTGCACAGATATCAATGAATGCGCTGATGTGACTCTGAACAAGTGTGTCCCTTCATCAACTTGTGTAAACAAGATTGGCATCTATCTTTGTGGCAGCACCAAAAATATTGCATGTAACACTGGAGTGTGCCCTTTTGACCAAGACTGTCTAAATGTTGGAGGCACTGTACAATGTGCAGACCCATGTCAAAACTACCAGCAGTTAAATGGAACCAATCGATTGTCTACAATCAACTCCACCGGTGTGTTCACCACTGATCGGTACAACTTTGGTTGGTTCCGTTACAATGGAACTGGTTTGAGAATGAAAGAAGGTTGTATTGGTTCCTCAAAATGTGGATCAGCTGAACCTTTTACCCTTAACAGCAGCCATCCAGCGATTGGACAAGGAGTTGTGTTGATGAGTCTTATAGCTAACACTGCAACTGGATGCACAGCTGCAGGTACCATTCCTGTGAAAGCCTGCCCAGAGGGATACTATATCTATAAATTCTCTGGAAGTTTAAAGTCTGAGGATTATTGCACAGGTAAGTGAGGCTCAAAGACACCATATAGCTAAACTAAATTCTTTGTCTTATTATAAGAAACCTGTAGTCAAATGATTTGTTAAAATCATCTAAGCTTATAAAAGTTAATTACATATTTAGGACCTCCATCAATCAGACTGAAGAAACAGAAGTCAGCCTTTCTGGAATTCTAAGTCTGTGCATTAAATGGATAGTTCATTAATTAAAAAAAAACCCATAATGCAATGGATACTTCCCTGTGTTTGTTTTACAGGGGAACTAAACCCTTGCCAGGTTTCTCCACAGATTATAATAAATCAGTAGTGAGACACATTACCTGGAGTGCGCCGACTGATCCTCTGTTGGGCGCCGCAGCTGCATGTGTCACGGTTGTGTGACAGTCACAACACATGCATGGAGGTCACAACAAACAGGCTCTTCATGCATGTGTTGTGACTGTCACACAGCCGAGACACATGCAGCTGGGGTGCTGAACAGCTGATTATCGGGAGCACTCCAGGTATCTGGGTTCCTGATGCAGCAATTCGGTAAACGCTATAGCTAATCAGATAAGGAGTTATCTGAAGCTATTCGATAAACCCTATTAGTGATCTTTTGAAATGGGCAACACCTTTAACAGTTTACATGCAATGTTAATGACATCCTTAATCTTATTAAAATGTTTTTGTGACCGCCAAGCAATATGCATGCCCCTTCCTTCAATTGTATTTATCACGCTGCATTGAACCAATTTACACTATATAACTAAAGGTTTAAAATATTTTATGGCATAGGTTACATTATGTTTACTGTTTGTCTTGAGCCATTATTGATTTTTTCATTATTTTTATCTTCATTTCAGATCCATCTCAATTTGTTGTTCCAACTCTGCCTCCAACTACAACTATTATCACCACCACGACAACAACTACACCAACAACTACCACCCCAACTACAACTCCAACCACTACTACTCCAACTACTACTACTCCAACTACTACTACTCCAACTACCACAACTCCAACCACTCCTACTCCAACAACCACTACTCCAACTACCACAACTCCAACCACTCCTACTCCAACAACCACAAGTCAAACCACAACCACCCCAACTACTACAACCCCTACAACTACCATCCCAACTACCACTCCAACTACCACACCAATTCCAACAACCACATTGCCAACTACCATTCAGCCGGGACAAAATATCACTGTGACCACATTAAGAAGCAGCAGCGTAATGAATGTCACATCCACAACAGAACTGGTGAATGGCGCTGAGATCACACGTTTAGAGCTGAATGAGACTACAGCTCTCTATATTGAAGTGAAAAACATTAGTCCCACCAATATAACAACCTATATCAATAGCACAGTTGTACCTTTTTACTCCAGAACAATTATTGGGTCTGGTTACCCTGACACATTCATTGACAGACCACAAACTCAAAACACAGTAAATGAAACTGTTACCCCCAATCAGCAACCTTTCCAAGCTAATATGTACATAAATGAGCCGGCACAAACCAAAACCATAACTGAGACCTTTACAGTTGATAAGGTCAATTTTACAAGCACTACTACAACAACAACCATTACAACAGAGGAGATCATAGTGTTGCAAACACTATTTTAGTTTTGTCTTAAATCCTTCCGATGGATAAATCATTATCACATGTATCAGATTTTACCACATTCATGTCCATATGCTAAAGTTGGACTTCAAATCTCACATTACATGTACAATAGGGAAGAAAGTAAAATTTCTCACATCTGGCCCATTTGGTCTAAGCATATTTACAAACCTGCCTATCCTATTACAGTCACATAAATTATTAATCACTGGGGGACACTGTGTTCCTGAGTAGATACGTGTGATGATCTGTGGCCTATTGGTGCACGAAGACTGATTTTAAGTTAAATTAGAACCAATTCTAGGTTACTGAACATGTAAATCTGAAAAAAAAAAACTGTAACTGAATGTAATACAAACTCATATAATGCGCATTTAAGTTTATATGTTGTAAATAAAGTAATTGAATGTGAAATGCAACGGTGAATGTTGTCAAGTGTTTTCATCCATTTGTAACCCTTTGGAGTATTCATAATCATGATCTATTGGGAGAATTTTTGACGAAGCGAGAGCTTCCTTGCAGGGCCGGCTCCAGGTTTTTGTGGGTCCCGGGCGAAAGTGTCTCAGTGGGCTTCTTTAACACGTACCGCAATTCATGCGTATAGTACAATGCCAAAGATATCACTTACTTCTTACTTTACATGAGTGATATCTATTGTAAATTCTACAATAGCTCAGAAACCAGCAAATCCTCGCAGAGCACAGTGCGTGCCCTAGTGGGGATTCAAAAGTTTTCATTTAAGACCTGACAGTATAGAACTCCATACAGTATTCTGGGCATCACATAGTCTTCCATACAGTTTATTGGGCATTACATATTGCTTCATACAGAATAATGAGCCTCATATAATGCTCAATACAGAATAATGAGCCTCATATAATGCTCCATACAGAATAATGAGTCTCATATAATGCTTCATACAAAACAATGAGCCCCAAATATTGCTTCACACAAAATAATGGGCCTCATAATGCTCCATACAATATAATGAGCCCTAAATATTGCTTCATACAGAATAATGGGCCTCATATAATGCTCCATACAATATAATGAGCCCCAAATATTGCTTCATACAGAATAATGGGCCTCATATAATGCTCCATACAATATAATATGCCCCAAATATTGCTTCATACAGAATAATGGGCCTCATATAATGCTCCATACAATATAATGATCCCCAAATATTGCTCCATACAGAATAATGAGCCCCATATATTGCTTCATACAGTATAATGAGTCCCATATAATGCTTCAAACAGAATAATGGGCCCCATATAATGCTTCATACAGTATAATGAGCCCCATATATTGCTTCATACAAAATAATGGGCCCCATATATTGCTTCATACAGAAAAAAGGTCTTTATATAATGCTCTTTACATATAATAATCTATACAGAATAATGGGCCCCATACAATGCTCCATACAGAACTCCATACAGAAAATGGGCCTCATATAATGCTCCATACAGAATAATGGAAACCATATAATGCTCCATACAGAATAATGGGCCCAATATAATGCTCCATATAGAAAAATGGGCCCAATATAAAGCTCCATACAGAATAACAGGCCCAATATAATGCTCCATACAGAATAATGGGCCCAATATAATGATACATACAGAATAATGAGCCCCCATATAAAGATCCATACAGAATAATGGCCCCCATATAATGGTCCATACAGAATAATGGACAACATATAATAGTTAATACAGAATGGGCCCCATATAATGCTCCATACAGAGTAGGCCCCATACATTGATCCATACAGAATTGGCCCCATATAATACTCCATATAGAATAATGGACATCATATAATGCATCATACAGAATAATGGGCCCCATATAATGCTCCATACAGAATAATGGACACCATGTAATGCTCCAAAGAGGATAATGGGCCCCATGTAATGCTCCATGCTGGCTAATGGGCCCCATATAATGCTCCATACAGGATAATGGGACAGGATAATGGGCCCTATATAATGCTCCATACTGGATAATGGTCCCATATAATGCTCCATACAGGATAATGGGCCCCACATAATTCTCCATACTGGATAATGGGCCCCATATAATGCTCCATACAGAATAATGGACACCATGTAATGCTCCAAACAGGATAATGGGCCCAATATAATGCTCCACACTGGATAATGGGCCCCATATAATGCTCCATACTGGATAATGGGACAGGATAATGGGCCCCATATATTGCTCCATACTGGATAATGGGCCCCATATAATTCTCCATACTGGATAATGGGCCCCATATAATGCTCCATACAGAATAATGGACACCATGTAATGCTCCAAACAGGATAATGGGCCCCATATATTGCTCCATACTGGATAATCTCATCTCCCCCGCTGGGCTCATTCCCCCCACTCACTCTCATCTCCCCCGGGCCCCCCGCTCATTCTCCCCCCGGCCCCACCACCGCTCATTCTCAACACCGCTCACCTGAGTCCAGATAACTTTTTCCTGTGAGAGTGCGCGGTCACATGGTACAGCTCATTAAGGGCATGAATATGGGCGCCACGCCTATGGCAGAGGAGTGGCGTCCATATTCATGACCTTAATGAGTGGTAACATGTGGACCGCGCTCTCTCACAGGAAAAAAGATGGTCAGTATGATGTTGGGCGGAGGGCAGAGAGTGGAGGGCAGAGGGCGGAGAGTGGGGGACCGACCCCGGACTTATTAATAAAAAAAACTTGTTCAGGTGCCAAGTGGGCCCTCCCGTCTTGCCAGGGCCCCGACACTAGCCCGGGTACGACGGGTGCTGACGCCGGCCCTGCTTCCTTGTATTTAGAGGGGATTTTACACATGAAACAGCTTTTAAACCATATGGTTTTATATGGACTATTTATGCACTTGTACAAGTTAATCATGTCCCCCTTAGATGTCTCTTCTCAAGACATACAAAAAAAAAATCTAATTCCTTGATTGTTGTGTCTACAGGTAGGTCTTCTCATCCTGCGTCATCCATATAGATAATCATCAATAATAGTCAATAGACTCCTCCATAACCTGAGTCTGGTGGCTGTTTGGAGGATCCTTCATCCAGAGACTAAGTGTTATAGTTTTCTCAAGTTCATTTTTCATATAATACTATTGATATATTATTTATTTCCCATTAACTCCTTGATTCCCAGGTAGGGGCAAAGATGTGATAAATATTATGGTCAGATTGTCCTCCTATATATCTTTTATTGCAGTTTGGAGCTAATTTGAAATCTAACTGTACATGGCATCTGAATGAGGACCTATGTCAGGATAATTTCTGTATTTAAACAATAGATTCAGAATTTCATGTCTGATCATTTTGGGGATCTCACCTCTCCCTCCATAAAATGGGAAACGCTCAAGAGTGTTCTACTAGGTTTCCCATTTCATATGGTACACGTGTAAAGAAGGAACATGCTGAGGAAATATCTTTCCTGTCATCTTAGCAGAGCTCCAATATAAATGTCATCCAACACCCTCTACATATGCTAAACTTTCCACTACTCATTATAAACTTCTAGCCATTTTAGTGCAGAAATCTCTTTGGAAACCTATTAGAAGTCACACTTATCATCTAGGTAATAAAGATCGTCAAGGGTGGGAGCCTAGGTGAATGAATATACGACTTTTCTTGAAGTTGAGGGATCGAAAGATCATTGAAATGGTATATGATTTTACAGTATAATGAGATTGGTCAAAATTTCTGAAACTAGAAAAGAATGTCCTGGGTGTTATGCACCTTTTTCCTATCTGAACTATTAATAAAGGAAATATTAGTAGTTAAAGAGCAATGTGTCAGTCCGGCGCCTCCTGGTGGCCGAGGCCTGGACAGCATGCCCCGAGCCCGAGGGCAGCGTGACAGTCCGTCGCCTCCTAGTGGCTGAGGGTGGAACAGCAGGCCCCGCGTCTGACGGTGACGTGACACTTTGCTGGGAGCCCTGATACCACAGGCAACGCCTCTACCTGTTTTCATGCTGAGCCACACTCAGGTGGCACAAATATTAGTTTGTGAACACCCTCTGGTGGTTGCTGCTGGTAATGGAGCTGGTCTGGCTTACAGAAGTCAATCACCTGAGGAGGATGATTGGAGGTCAGGTGCTACAGAATGGAGAGATTTAAGTGAGCAACTTTCCCTCAGTTGTTGCCAGTGATTTGGTTTTCTTCCTGGTCATTTTGAAAGTCTGCTTTGTCCTGCATCTTTCAAATAATTTATTTGTCTGCTTGAATCTTTTTGCATTTGATCCATTTTTTGCTTTCCTCTGATTTCTGCTTTGCTGGTGTGAGTTCAGCCTTGTTCCCTGCTGGGACCTGTGCTGGACTCTGTTCCATATGCCACAGCTCATGTCAGTATTTTCAGTATTTCTAATCCCCTGTTATATCAGTATCTTTTGCTTTGCATCCAGTTCACACCAGAGTTCTGATTTAATGGGGGAGAGGTCGTGTGGCCTCAGTATTTTTGCATATCAGACGTGTTGTGTTGTCAGTTTAGGGGTCTGCAATCCGCTAAGTTACCAAACTCTCTGGTTATCTGGTTGCCTAGTCTATTCCCCTGCTATACATATTAGTTTTGTAGTGTGGCGCCCCTGAGGGTTCAGTCGCAACAGAGGTACTGCACCTCCTCCTGAGGTGTGGTACCCCACCATCCAGGTAAGGTGGAGACACCTGACCATGCTACAACACCTGCATCCCACACAACATAGTAATGTAGCAAAGCACCCTTTGGTGGCTCCCTGCTTGGAACACGAAGCATGCTAGGAGGCGGGTGGAGTTTAGTCTGCACTAAAAGAGTGGGCAGAGGATAGGATTTAGTCAGTTAGTCACAGGAGTCTGACGAGGTCA
This sequence comes from Dendrobates tinctorius, assembly GCF_039654945.1. NCBI lineage: Eukaryota > Metazoa > Chordata > Amphibia > Anura > Dendrobatidae > Dendrobates > Dendrobates tinctorius. Next base: position 856,681 of record NW_027362086.1, read on the forward strand.
GTCTGTGAAAGGAGATCCCCAGAGTGGGATGGAAGAAGGAAGTGCTGAAGCCGACCTCGGTGACCTGGGTCCACTGGCACAGGAAAGGAACTTTGATAAAAAGCCTGACTCTCCATAAGAAGGAAAAGATTGGTGCAGAATGTGAGGAGAAGAAGAGAACTAAGGATTGGGGTTAGAGGAGAACCCTTCCCAAGTTCTAAGCGCAAGGCCGGGGTCCAGTCCCCGAGGTCGTACGGATACTAATGGTCCTGCAGCAGACACCAGAGGAATGGAAGTTGTCACTACTTTATTCCCACACAAGACTTGGGGGCACAACAGCATTGATAGTGAGCTGGGACTAGGTAGTAAGGAGTCCCCGAAGCAGGCTACAGCTGTCTGCCGTACAAGTAGAGTTCATAGGAACATCTGACAGGAGGAACTCCAGTGTAACTCAGTACTGGGAGTACTTCACTAAAGGCGCTAAGAGGGAGACATTCAGAAAAGGCACATAAGTTAGCGGAGTGTTGGAAATGAGTACTTCACCTTGCCTGGTAGTTGGCTGAGCTCCTGACCCGGAGGACACGGCATGGATGTGGGCTCTTGTGCCACAACAGACTGAGTAAAGCTTTGGAACTGCATGCCCTGGTGTCCTCCACTTATTCCTGCGTCAACCTGCCCGGCACTTCTACATCCCTTGCATCCGACACTAGACCATCTAAGTGTCACTTCACCTACTCTGCCCTGGGACTAAAGCCCTGCGTGTGGAGTGCTATAGCATCACTCCTGCACCACACCATCTGTCCCTGAGGATCTGTCTGCAGCGTCGGCTTAACACCTTCATTGCCGAACACCACAGGTGGCGTCACGACTCATTCATTCTAATCATCATAAGCACACTGAACATTCCCCCTTTTACAATGGGCGCCCAGGGCCACGGGCCGGGTCCCAGCTGCCGTGACATCTCCTTTTGAAGGTCATCGGGCCCGGTACCGAGTACCCCATGGCCCTGGGAGGGCGACCCAACTTGGCATCACGAACAGGATGACGAAGCCCGGTGCCACTGGGTTCTGTGTGCCTAGGATTTATTGGACTTAAACATTGTTGAAAATGTGCAGAATAACCAACTTCATGGAGTGTAAAATGGACTCTAAAAATGGCCGCCGGCGCGGAGAAGAAGCGTGTGACAATATGGGTGGTCCTAAGAAAAGACCGCGAACTGTCCTGGGCCTCCCCTGCCTGAACTTCTATGCAACTGCAACATGGTCCACTCCCCGAGGGGTTCGTATACTGGCCTGGTATGGAGGAGTAGGAAGGAGACGCCGCCCTCAGAAGGAGGAGCGAGGGCCGGTGGCGGGAAAAGAGTCAAGACAGGAAGAAGAAGGGAGAGAGAACGCCATGATGGAAGAAGGAGGGAGGCCCAAAGAGCGCAAGGAGGTTGAGCTGAACCTCCCCGGCGCATTGGCTGAAGGCTCCGATCCGACTTCCAAGATAGACCGCCAGCAGCTGGAGGCTGAGATCACCCAGCTGACAAACCATCTACGAATGAGGCAGGAGGCGCTCTGTATGTTGAACTGGCAGCATGCCCGGGAGGGGCCTACGCCATCGGCACCTCCATGCCCGGTACCCTCACCATTGGTACCCGCTGTCGCTGCTGCCATACCAGTGCCTTCATCTGCGGTACCTGCCACCGCTGCACAGGTGGAACTGACGGCTGCTGCAATGTTACCGGCAGCGCCTGTCTCCACCTCCACACTACAATTACCGTTGGTCATGGCCTGCCAGGAGGAGTTACCGGAGGGAGCGGGAGCCGAGGAGGAAGAAGCTGCACTCCCGCCAGGACCTAGCGTGGCTGCGCAGGTCCACCGGAGACCCCTGCGGACCCGGAGCCGCCATCTGCTCCACTGCCACCTCCGACACTCAATTGGACTCTTCCGGTGGATGTTCCTGCCGTTGATTACCGCTCTAACCCTGCACCGGAGCCAGAGCATCGCCAGCAGGCCCAAGGTACGTCCGCTGTCCCTGCACCTGAGAAGGCCTCGGGGTGTGTAGCTGCTGCAGCGTCCGGACAGGTCGTGCTAGACCTTGTCTGGGACCGGGACTCTGAGCCCTGGGGGGAAACACCTGAACCCCTAGCGGTGGTACCCTTGTCCACGGTGGGTAAAAGCAGGTCCCGGGAGGAGGAAGAGGAGAAGGAGTCCATCTGTCAGCAGACCCTCCGCCAGCTGGCAGCCGAGCAGAAAGAGCGGGAACAGCGGAGGCTGGCTGTGCAGGGTCCTGATCTGGACCGGAAGGAAAAGGTCTGTGCTGGTCATTACTGTCATTACTCAGCTGGATGGGGACAGGTCCTCAATGTAAATCACGAGCGGGGGTTCGGTTTCATCGCGGACCCCAAGCGGATCAATGACCTATTCTTCAGCAGGAGGGATGTGGAATCACACCTCCGGAGGGAGCATCTTGCAAGAGACTTGCAACCAGGGGAGTACTTCACTTTTACCTGGCATGAGGGGTTGTGTGGCTGGTACGCCATGAATATACACCGAATCCCTGGGGATTTTATCGCGGCCTATAAGAAAGATAAGGCCTATGTCCCACCGGCAGGAATACCTCCAACTGTAGTGATCACACCAGCCAAGATCAGACAGACTACATCCACCCCTGTCAGCCACCCTATGGTACAAGTAATTGCACCCGCTGTACCTCAGGCAGCAATCCATCCAGCTGCCACCACCTCGTCCTATGGAACCCTACAAGCAGGAAGAAGATGTCCAGAAGTTCTTCCCTGGAAGCAGCCCAAGTCAACAGCTTCCAGTACCCCAGGAGGGGACCACTAACATTAAGGAAAATACCAAAAACTAACTAACTTTTGTTAGCCAGGAGGGTATTTGCAGCATTGTGCCTTAAAGTAATTTTTCTTTATTCATCATGTTTTTCCAGTTTTGTTGCCCAGTTTTATTGGCAGCGTTTTTTCTTACTGAACTGTGGAGATCATGGACACTGAATGATCCAGAACTTTAATATAAATAGTTGCACCTCTTTAGGTGCCCTTTCTTGGTTTTACATAAGTCTTTTAAGAATAAGGACTACCTCATTAAGAATAAGGACATTTCAAGACATCTTGGCTGGATTGCACTTATTAATAATGTCTAGCATTTTTGATAGAGAAAGTAAATAGTGAATGCTTTACAGAGTTTAGACTAATGTTTTAATAAAGAGATGAAAGATTTGAATAAAGATAAAGATTTGAAAATGTAGGTGATGAACCAGGCATCAGCGGTTGTCACTTAAGGTTAACAATAGAAAGTAGAAAAGGTGAAAGAAGAGATGATGAAGATATGTGTTGAAGAATACTTGAAGTGGTAGTGAGTTACTGCCAATAGCACTTTTGAATTAGGAACTGTATTAGAACATAGATAGTTAATTAAAATTGTTTGTAACATTCAATAATGAGTGCCTCCCACATTGGGAAGTTTAGATAAGAACTGTTTAATTAGCATTATAAAAATTTTGTATTGTCCCGTATTTGTCCATCTTTGCTTTTTTTACAGCTCGCGGATGTGCTGTGCTTAATGGGGGGGTATGTGGCGCCCCTGAGGGTTCAGTCACCATAGAGGTACTGCACCTCCTCCTGAGGTGTGGTACCCCACCATCTAGGTAAGGTGGAGACACCTGACCACGCTCCAACACCTGTATCCCACACAAACATAGTAGTGTAGCAAAGCACCCTTTGGTGGCTCCCTGCTTGGAACACGAAGCGTGCTAGGAGGCGGGTGGAGTTTAGTTTGCACTAAAAGAGCGGGAAGAGGATAGGATTTAGTCAATTTGTCACAGGAGTCTGACGAGGTCAGTCTGTGAAAAGAGATCCCCAGAGTGGGATGGAAGAAGGAAGTGCTGAAGCCGACCTCGGTGTCCTGGGTCCGCTGGCACAGGAAAGGAACTTTTATAGAAAGCCTGATTCTCCATAAGAAAGAAAGGATTGGTGCGAAACGTGAGGAGAAGATGAGAACTAAGGATTGGGGTTAGAGGAGAACCCTTCCCAAGTTCTAAGCGCAAGGCCGGGGTCCGGTCCCCGAGGCGAGGTTGTATGGATGCTAATGGTCCTGCAGCAGACACCGGAGGAATAGAAGTTGTCACCACTTTATTCCCACACAAGACTTGGGGGCAAAACAGCATCGATAGTGAGCCGCGACTAGGTAGTAAGGAGTCCCCGAAGCAGGCTACAGCTGTCTGCCGTACAAGTAGAGTTCATAGGAACATCTGACAGGAGGAACTCCAGTGTAACTCAGTACTGGGAGTACTTCACTAAAGGCGCTAAGAGGGAGACGTTCAGAAAACGCACATAAGTTGGTGGAGTGTTGGAAAGGAGTACTTCACCTTGCCTGGAAGTTGGCTGAGCTCCTGACCCGGAGGACATGGCATGGATGTGGGCTCTTGTGCCACAACAGACTGTGAGTAAAGCTTTGGAACTACATGCCTGGTGTCCTCCACTTATTCCTGCGTCAACCTGCCCGACACTGCTACATCCCTTGTGCCCGACACTACACCATCTAAGTGTCACTTCACCTACTCTGCCCTGGGACTAAAGCCCTGCATGTGGAGGGCTATAACATCACTGCTGCACCACACCATCTGTCCCAGAGGATCTGTCTGCAGCGTCGGCTTAACACCTTCATTGCCGAACATCACAGGTGGCTGTTGTGAGTTCATTTTCCCCTTCACCGTCAATGTCTGATGAACGCCCTCTTCTGGTGAAGGAAGGTAGTGAGGCTGATTACCAAACACCTGAGCTGGTAGATGATGACTGGGTAACAGGAACTTCTGACTGGATATAAGGCAGCCGACGCCCTTCTGAGTCGCTGGTGATTTCTCTGCTGGATTCTTGGAGACCAGTCTGATTCCTGCTTCCCAAAGATAAGTTTTTGCTCTGCTATTGAACTTATTAGTTTTGTTTTGTTTACTTTATTTTTTGGAGTTCAGCCATCCCCGGTCGGGGGTGTGCTGAGTTCCATTTTTGTCTCTGATCAGTTTGTCTCTTTGCTTTGTCTTCAGAATTTACCTGAGTGGTGATATAGTCATTTTGAAGTCCTAGCGACTTCAGGGCCTGTTTTTCCTATCAGACGGTTGGGACATTTTTTGGTAGGGTTTTTTACGGATTGCAGACAGCAGCTTTTCTATCCTGTCCTTTTTAGTTAGCTTGGGCCCCATCGTTTGCTCAACCTATCTTTCTATCTGTGTTAGTGTTTTCATCTTGCTTCACCGTCATTATATGTTGGGGGCTGCCTATTGCTTTGGGGTCTGCTCTGGGGCAGTTTAGATTTCCCCATTCTTTCTTTAGACCTATTTAGTTCTCCAGCTGTGATCGAGGGGTCTAGGGCATAGTAGGAACCCCCCACGGCTACTGTTAGTTGTTGTGGATAGGATCAGGGGTCTGCAATCTGATAGCTACCAACCTCTCCGGTTTTCTGGACTTAGCTTGTATTTTTGTTTTTTCTTCCTTCGGTGACTCATTCATAACAGAATCACCAGCCATACCGCAGATCCTAGGGTACTCAATAGCAGGAAAGAATTGTAAAAAAAAAAAAAAAAGAGAGTTTGTCAGAATTTTTTTTTACTTGTGTATATTTTTTCCTCTATGTCTCTGAGGCCGTAGGGGGAATTTTTTTTCTTGCTCAATGGAGATGAAGCAATTGTCTGATCGCGTGGAGCAGCTCACTGCTGAAGTGCGGGGAATTTCCACCTATCTTGCTCATTCACATGCTGCTGAACCAAAGATCCCCACTCCTGATGTGTTTTTTGGGGATCGGTCTAAATTTTTGAATTTTAAGAATAATTGTAAATTATTTTTTGCCTTGAAGCCTAACTCGTCGGGGAGCTCCGCGCAGCAGGTTAAAATTGTCATCTCTTTGCTGCGCGGCAATCCCCAGGATTGGGCGTTTTCTTTGAAACCTGATGATCCTATTCTTACTAATGTGAACGCATTTTTTCAAGCCTTGGAGTTGTTGTATGATGAACCTAATGCTATTGATCAGGCTGAAAAGGCCCTGTTGGCATTGAGCCAGGGTCGGGATTCTGCAGAGTTGTACTGTCAAAAATTCCGAAAGTGGGCGGTCCTTACTACCTGTAATGATGGTGCCTTGGCAGCTCTTTTTCGGAAGGGTTTGTCAGAAACCGTAAAAGATACTATGGTGGGATTTCCTGTTCCCTCTGGTCTTGACGATTCTATGTCATTAGCCATTCAGGTTGATCGGCGTTTGCATGAACGCAAAACCGCACGAGAGGTATTGCCACCTGTTGAACAAATGTCTGAACCTATGCAATGTGATAGAGTTTTGTCTGGGGCGCAACGTCGGGAGTTCAGAAGGCGTAATGAGTTGTGTTTCTTCTGTGGTGATGCCTCGCATATTATTTCTGTCTGCCCTAAACGAGAGAAACGTTTTGCACACACATTTGCTGTGGGTGGTGTTCAACCTAAGTTTCTTCTGGCAATTACTCTGATCTGCTCCCTGTCCACATTTTCCGCTAAGGCTTTTGTGGATTCGGGAGCAGCTCTGAACCTGATGGACTTGGATTTTGCTAAGCGTTGTGGATTTCCTATGACACCTCTGTGGACGCCTATCCCTTTGAGGGGTATTGATGCTACTCCTTTGGCGAAGAATAAACCTCAGTTTTGGACCCAGGTGGTAATGCGGGTCACCCCAGACCATCAAGAGAATTGCAGATTTTTGGTGTTGCATAATTTGCATGATACCATTGTTCTGGGGTTTCCCCCTGGTTGCAAATCCATAATCCAGTTTTGGATTGGAAATCTGTGTCTGTGGTGAGTTGGGGTTGTCGGTGTGCCCTTAGTGATGCTCCTGTTTTCTCTACCTCTCCCCAGTCACATGATGTTCCTGACTATTTGGCTGATTTTTATGATGTATTTAGTGAGAATGAGTCTGAGTCTTTGCCTCCTCATAGGAGTTATGACTGTGCAATTGAGCTGAGCCCTGGGTGTAAATTTCCCAAGGGTCGACTTTTCAATTTATCTGTACCCGAGCACGAGGCTATGCGATCTTATATTAAGGAGTCGTTAGAGAAGGGTCATATTAGACCATCCTCTTCACCCTTAGGTGCTGGTTTTTTTTCGTGGCTAAGAAAGATGGGTCACTAAGGCCTTGTATTGACTATCGTTCCCTCAACAAAATTACTGTTAAATATCAGTATCCGTTACCCCTGATTTCTGATCTATTCTCCAGAGTTAAAGGTGCTTGCTGGTTTACAAAGCTTGACCTCAGGGGGCGTATAATCTTATTCGCATTAAGCATGGGGATGAATGGAAGACAGTGTTTAATACTCCAGAGGGACATTTTGAGTACCTGGTGATGCCTTTTGGGCTCACTAATGCCCCTTCTGTCTTCCAGTGCTTCATGAATGATATTTTCCGAGACTTGGTGGATACATTTTTGATCATCTATCTGGATGATATTTTGATCTTTTCCAAGGATTGGGACTCTCATGTGGACAATGTTCGGACTGTGTTCCAGATTTTGAGGGAGAATTCCCTGTATGTCAAGGGATCGAAAAGCTTTTTTGGTGTACAGAGGATTTCATTTTTGGGATTTATTTTGTCTCTGTCAACTATTAAAATGGACCCGGCCAAGGTACAGGCCATTTATGATTGGGTTCAGCCCACTTCTTTGAAGGCCCTCCAAAAGTTTTTGGGTTTTGCTAATTTTTATTGTAAATTTATAGCTAATTTTTCTGGTATTGCCAAACCATTGACAGATTTGACTAAGAAGGGTGCTGATGTGCTGAATTGGTCTCCGGAGGCTGTTTCTTCCTTTCAGGAGCTGAAGCGAAGGTTCACTACTGCTCCGGTTTTGCGGCAACCTGATGTCTCACTCCCGTTTCAGGTAGAGGTGGACGCTTCTGAGATTGGTGCAGGAGCTGTTTTGTCCCAAAAAGATCCTGTAACATCTAAAATGAATCCCTGTGCTTTCTTTTCCCGAAAGTTCTCCCCATCCGAACGTAACTATGATGTGGGGAATCGGGAACTGTTGGCCATGAAATGGGCATTTGAGGAGTGGAGACATTGGTTGGAGGGAGCTAAACATCAAGTCGTGGTCCTTACTGACCACAAGATTTTGGTTTACCTGGAGTCGGCCAAACGCTTGAATCCTAGACAGGCTAGGTGGGCCTTGTTTTTCACACGCTTTGATTTTGTGGTCTCTTTTCTTCTGGGCACTAAGAATGTCAAGGCAGGCGCCCTCTCTAGGAGTTTCTTTGCTGATTCTCCTGTTGTGACCAAGCCTGCTACCATCTTAGGTGAGGGGGTAGTTCTTTCTGCCATCTCGCCCGATTTGAGACGTGCTCTGGAAGAGTTTCAGGAGGACAAACCTGAGCGTTGTCCCATTGGAAAATGGTATGTTCCTGACCAGTGGAGGAAGAGAGTGATGTCTGAAGTTCATTGCTCTGCATTGGCTGGTCATCCAGGTATTTTTGGTACTAGAGATTTGGTGAGTAAGTCTTTTTGGTGGCTCGCCTTGTCTCGTGATGTCAGGAATTTTGTGCAGTCCTGTGGGACTTGCTCTCGGTCTAAACCTTGTTCTCACTCTAGTGGGTTGTTGATGCCTTTGCCGGTGCCCAGGAGGCCATGGACCCATATTTCAATGGATTTTATCTCTTATATGCCTGTCTCTCAGAGAATGACTGTTATTTGGGTGATTTGTGATAGATTCTCTAAGATGGTCCATCTTGTACCACTCCCTAAGTTGCCATCTTCCTCAGAGTTGGTGCCCTTGTTTTTGCAACAGGTGGTTCGCTTGCACGGGATTCCTGAGAACATTGTATCTGACAGAGGAGTTCAGTTTGTGTCTAGATTTTGGAGGACTTTCTGTTCCAAGCTGGGAATTCAGTTGTCCTTCTCCTCTGCGTTTCACCCTCAGACCAATGGGCAAACGGAGAGAACAAACCAGACTTTGGAGTCGTATTTGAGATGTTTTATTTCTGCTGATCAGGATGATTGGGTTTCATTTTTGCCCTTGGCCGAATTTGCTTTAAATAATAGAGCTAGTTCTGCCACTTTGATGTCACCTTTTTTTTGTAACTTTGGGTTTCATCCTCGATTCTCTTCAGGGCAGGTGGAGCCTTCTGCCTGCCCAGGTGTTGACACTGTGGTGGAGAGAATTCACCAGATCTGGGGTCAAGTGGTGGATAAGTTGTCTCTCTCCCAGGAAAAGGCCCAGCGGTTTTCCAACCGGCATAGGACCATTGGTCCCCAGTTTATGGTGCCTGATATGGTTTGGTTGTCATCAAAGAATATCGCTATGAAGGTGGCTTCTCCAAAGTTTAAACCTAGATTTATTGGACCTTACAAGATTTTGGAGATTCTTAATCCAGTCTCTTTTCGATTGGCTCTTCCTGTTACATTTAAGATCCATAACGTGTTTCATAAGTCTCTGTTAAAGAGGTTTGTTGAGCCAGTAGTTCCTGTGGTGGCACCTCCTGACCCGGTATTGGTTGAAGGTAATGTGGAATATGAAGTTGAGAAGATACTGGATTCTCGCCTGGCTAGACCGAGACTCCAGTATTTGGTTAAATGGAAGGGTTATGGCCAGGAGGATAATTCTTGGGTCCCTGCATCCGATATTCATGCCGAAAGATTGGTTCGTGCCTTTCATCGGGCCCATCCTGATCGCCCTGGTAGCGTGGATGAGGGTTCGGTGACCCCTCCTCAAGTGGGAGGTACTGTTGTGAGTTCATTTTCCCCTTCACCGTCGATGTCTGATGAACTCCCTCTTCTGGTGAAGGAAGGTAGTGAGGCTGATTACCAAACACCTGAGCTGGTAGATGATGACTGGGTAACAGGAACTTCTGACTGGATATAAGGCAGCCGACGCCCTTCTGAGTCGCTGGTGATTTCTCTGCTGGATTCTTGGAGACCAGTCTGATTCCTGCTTCCCAAAGATAAGTTTTTGCTCTGCTATTGAACTTATTAGTTTTGTTTACTTTGTTTTTTGGAGTTCAGCCATCCCCGGTCAGGGGTGTGCTGAGTTCCATTTTTGTCTCTGATCAGTTTGTCTCTTTGCTTTGTCTTCAGAATTTACCTGAGTGGTGATATAGTCATTTTGAAGTCCTAGCGACTTCAGGGCCTGTTTTTCCTATCAGACGGTTGGGACATTTTTTGGTAGGGTTTTTAACGGATTGCAGACAGCAGCTTTTCTATCCTGTCCTTTTTAGTTAGCTTGGGCCCCATCGTTTGCTCAACCTATCTTTCTATCTGTGTTAGTGTTTTCATCTTGCTTCACCGTCATTATATGTTGGGGGCTGCCTATTGCTTTGGGGTCTGCTCTGGGGCAGTTTAGATTTCCCCTTTCTTTCTTTAGGCCTATTTAGTTCTCCAGCTGTGATCGAGGGGTCTAGGGCATCGTAGGAACCCCCCACGGCTACTCTTAGTTGTTGTGGATAGGATCAGGGGTCTGCAATCTGATAGCTACCAACCTTTCCGGTTTTCTGAACTTAGCTTGTATTTTTGTTTTTTCCTCCTTCGGTCACTCATTCATAACAGGTGGCGTCATGACTCATTCATTCTAATCATCATAAGCACACTGAGCATTCCCCCTTTTACAATGGGCACCCAGGGCCACGGGCCGGGTCCCAGCTGCCGTGACTTCTCCTATTGAAGCTCATCGAGCCCGGTACCGAGTACCCCGCGGCCCTGGGAGGGCGACCCAGTAGACTACCATTGTCAGAAAAATTTAAGGATAGTAACCCGGATAGCTGAGTCCAAGAAATTGTAGGCCTGACGGTCTCAGAGGCCTACTGCTACAGGCAACATGCATGAAGGAAACCCCACCAGGAGTGTTCACATTTCCAAAAATTATTGGCAGACACCACCAAAGTGGCATCAATTTCACCACAGTAGAAATAGTTTAATAGGGACCGATGGGTCTTCCACTACACCCAATCCAGCAGATGGACACCCAATCAGGAGTGTTTATATTTAAACAAATGAGGGCCTTATACCACAGAAGTGGCATAAATTTTACGAGGGTAGAAATAGTATAATAGGGACTGACAGGTCTTCCACTACACCCAATACAACAGATGGACACTCAAACAGGAATGCTCACATTTTTGAGGGCCTGACACCATCGAAGTGGAATGACTGTCACGAGAATAGAAGTAGTATAACTTGGACCGACACGTCTTCCACTACAGCTAACCCAGCAGTTGTAGACCAACCTTTACTGCTCACATTTCCACAAATTTGTGCTACCATCAGCAGCAGCCACAGCAGGCACAGAAGCCACACTAAAGATATCACAGAGTGCAATTACCTGACATTAATGCATCACACTAAAAAATGCAATATCACCTAGTCTGTACAGTCTGCAATTGGGGTGCAAAATCCCTTGGAGATCATGACTTGTTCATCTTGATAATAGTTAGGCGGTCTACACTTTCAGGGGACAACTGGCTTTGCTTATCTATCAGGACACCACCAGCAGCGCCTCTTCCGCTCATCATACAGTACCATTATGCTAGACAAGGTCAGAAGAAAAGCATTATTGGAAACGTGACCATTTATTGATCTGTGACCAAATTTTGCCGACTTTGAGGAAAAATGCATGGGAAACCGAACATTAATTTGAATGTGCCTTGTTCATGCCACAGTTCAAATTCACTGCAGTGAAAATCTCCTTGTTAACTGCGGTGAACTCACCACTGCACAGTGAGACTTTCTTACAGTGCTAGTGGGGATCTCACCGAGGTCAACACAGTTCAGCTGGCACTGGTTACTGATGCTGTACTCACAGCAGATCATTTCCCAGTGGCTCTCAGCCTTGACGGTCACATCTTGGCACCGTCTAGGTTGAAAACTGTTTAGCCCCCAGACATAGATTATAGCGTGGGACAGAACGATGGACCGGTGAGGGATATTGTTTTTTAATTTTGTTTTATTACAGGAGACGAGAGATTAAGTGAAATTAGGAGTTATACTAAACTAACTGTGCTTGTTATTTTTAAATAAAATAAAAAGTAAATGTGTTTTGTTTTATTTCAGATAAAGTACTTTATTCTGGCTGTGTCTCTATTTACAAGACAACTATAAGATTAGTAATAGATTGGTGTCTTATAGACGCCTCTCCATTACTAAGCTGTGGGCTTGATGTCACCTGACTATACAAAGGTGACATTAACCCGACAAATATGAATCCCATTTGAAACCGCTACAGGGCTCATCGGAAGAGTCGGGTAAAGCGCCAGAATTGGTGCGTCTAATAGATGCGCTTTTTCTGGGCAGCTGCAGGCTGCTATCTTTAGGCTGGGAGGGGCAATATCCATCTCCCCTTACCAACCTAGGAATACCAACCCCCAGCTGTCTGCGTTTAGAGAGGCTGGTTATCAAAAATGGGGGACCCCATGCTTTTTTTAACCCATTAGTGAACGGGCCAAATTTTTGAATTGTGACCATTGTCTCTTTATGTGATAATAACTTTGAATGCTTCAACGTAACCCAGTTATTTTGAGAACTTTTTTTGTGGCACATTATAATGTATGATAATGGTAAATTTATTTTGAAATGTTTTGTGTTTATTTGTAAAAAATATAAAAAAATTGACAAAAAAGTGAAATTTTCAAACTTTGAATGGTTATCCCTTTAGTCCAGATAGACATACCACAGAAAAGCATAATAATCTTTATTTTTTTAAAATAATAATCTTTATTTTTATATAGCGCTTACATATTCCGCAGCGCTTTACAGTTTGCACACATTTTCATCACTGTCCCCGATGGGGCTCACAATCTAAATTCCCTATCAGTATGTCTTTAGAGTGTGGGAGGAAACCGGAGTGCCAGGAGGAAACCCACGCAAACACGGGGAGAACATACAAACTCCTTGCAGTTGTTGTCCTTGGTGGGATTCGAACCCACGACTCCAGTGCTGCAACGCTAACCACTGAGCCACCGTGCTGAATAAATAGCATGAATAAAAAGCATGAATAAATAACTTTTCCCTCATGTCTGCATTCATCATCACTATTTGTAAAATGTTAATTTATTTTGTTAGCATTTCAGGAGGTTTAAAAATGTTGCAGTAATTTTCATTTTTTCAAGGAAATTTAAAAAGTTATTTTTTAGTCACTTTTCCAGGTTTGAAACGTTACAAACAGCTGCGGCTGTCGCTGATTGGTCGCGGCCTGGCGGCCGTGACCAATCAGCGCCGCTGGATTTCGGTTACAGACAGACAGACATGATAAGACAATTATATATATAGATACCCAATTCATTATAGTTACATACCTCCAATTCATTATAATCACATACCCCCAATTCAGCATAATTACATAGCCCATTTCATTATACTTACATTCCCCAAATTCATTATAGTCACATACCACCCAAATCATTATAATCACAAAGCTCAATTCATTTTAATTGCATGCTCCCCAATTCAGTATAGTTATGGTACATACCCTCCAATTCTTTATAATTACATGCCCGCAATTCATTATAGGCACATACCCCAATTAATTATAATTACATACCCCCAATTCATAACTAGCACATCACATGTCGTGAAGGGGTTAAAATTAAGTGTCTTGCCCTCTCTGCAAAACTATGTTTTCCACAGATTATGCAAAATGTAATTACCGTATATACTCGTGTATAAGCCGAGTTTTTCAGCACATTTTTTTGTGCTGGAAACACCCCCCTTGGCTTATACATGAGTCAATTGTCCCAAAAGCTGGCGGGGGAGGGGGAGCGGCGGAGCAGCGGGTGACAGAGGCAGGAGCCGGCAGCTGCGGCTACAGCCTGTGCTGCTGCTAAAGAGATATCAATATTCATTTCTCTTATAGCGTGCACAGTTCCAGAAGACATCCTACTCACCCTCCAGCGTGCCCTGCATCTCATTCGTCCCACTCCCTTGCCTTATCTCTTTGGTGCCGGCTTCCAGCAGCTCTTTCTGTGCTGAGTGGTCACATGGCACCGCTCATTAAGGTAATGACTATGCACGCTTCTCCATTCCCATAAATGTGGAGGGAATATTAATTACCTTAATGAGCGGTGACACGTGATCGCTCAGCACAGGAAGAACATCTGGAAGCTGGAACAAGGTGCTGCTCCAGGGGTGTGCTGGAGGGTGAGTAGGATGTTTGTTTTTTTTGTAATAGGAAGCATGCATATAAGGACGGGAAGAGGGGAGCCACGCATACAGGACAGCTATGGGGGGAGCCACGCATACCAAGACAGCTACGAGGGGAGCCACGCATACCAGGACAGCTATGGGGGAGCGACGCACACCAAGACAGCTACGGGGGATCCATGTGTGGCGCCCCTGAGGCTTCAGTCGCCACAGAGGTACTGCACCTTCTCCTAAGGTGTAGTGCCCCACCATCCGGGTAAGGTGGGAACTCCTGACCACACTCCACACCTGCATTCCACACACAGGATAGTTCAGTGGGGCCACCTAACAGCTTCAGGCTGGGGGTTAGCAGAGCACCCCTCGTGGAACCCTGCTTCGTAACACGAGATGTGTTGGGAGGCGGGTGGAATGAGATGATACAAAAGAGTGGGAAGAGTGAGAGTTAGTTAGTTGTTTAGTTGGTTAGTAGAGAGAAGAGAGAAGATGGGTGACTGAGGGACGTGCTGCAGCAGGTCCCAGTGATCTGGGCTGCTGGCACGAGAAAGACAGAGAAAGAGACTGATAAGATTGATAACCTAACCTTCCATCAGAGAGATAGAACAGATCGGAACGAAGGAGAATAGAAGGACGGTGGGAAGCTGGTTGAAGAAAGATAGAGAACCCTTCCAGTCCAGAGCGCAAAGGCCGGGGCCCGGTCCCCGAGGTTGATTGGATCTTTATGTCCGGCAACAGACACCGGAGGAGTAGTGAGCCACTAACGCCTTGCTCCCCTCATAGACAACAGCAATTGATTAGAGAGCCGGGACGCAGAGAGGAGTCCCCGAAGCAGGTTACAGCTGTCTGTCATACAAGTAGATATTAATATATATAAACTTGGCACACACCGCAAGATTCTGATGCAGAAAGGTGATTTAATAGATAACAGTACATACATACACAGACGTTTCGGTCTAGGACCTTCATCAATGTACTGTGAAATATAAATAACAAAAGAAAATAATAAAATTGGAATTAAAGTATATACAGTATATACAACAATATATGGGTATTTCACGTAAACAGTTGAAAGGAATGCTGAGACATCGGTCACATTATAGCACATGATGAATACTGGCATAAGAAATAGTCAATCATGAAGAGAAAAAAAGGGGCTGGAAAAACACATACCGATATATTGTACTGTGAGGTTCTCAGTGACTGGGCTTTGTGAGATAAACCTAAAGGAGAATATAGGTACTATAATTGCCAGGAAAACTTTGTGAGTGATAAGATAACTATGTCATCTTAGTTACATACCAATCCTATGAGGAGGTACATGTGGCCGTCCCACTACTGAAAACAGAAAACAGCGCTGAGATGAAGAAAAGTGACGTGCAGTCACTAATCTGTCTGTGTAAAGCATCTAGGTCTTACCGTGGTTATATGTGGAGTATGGACGCGGTATCCGCCGCGAATCCAAGGCACTATGGTGTGAGAGAGTGACAGGGTTATATAGCCCTGTAAATCTTAAACCCTGGATGGGAGCGCGCCACCGGAAGTCGGTGGGTGTGTACTGAACACGTCATCAAGCGCTGTGAGAAACAGGGAGGAGGCGTGTCGGCAACGAACCCGGGGAGTATACCAGACACGTCATCATGTGCTCATGTGCTGTGATAGACAGGGAGGAGGTGTGTCGATAATGAGCCCGGGGAATGTGCCCCAGTCTAACAGGCTGGCTAACAGGGCAGTGCGGTGAAAAGGGGTATATTACCCTGGGGGCTACTGCGGCGCCGGTGTCACAGGTGCCAATGGTGAGGATAGTGGCTATTCAGTGCTTTTTGAAGTGATGATTCAAAAAATCACAGTTGTGGGTTCTGTAAATGAGACAAAGTACAATTAGTATCGATGGCATACAATATTACAGCAGTATACAAAAAGGAATATTATAGCGGTATACAAAAAAGATAAAAGAAAAAGGATAAAAGAAACGAGGTCATTATTTATGATATTGTTACACTAGTGACAATGTTCAGGTACCGGAAGATGTGAGAAATTATGATTGTAAGAAGGCCTGTGTATCATAGTCTTTATTTAACCCCTTAGGTGTCAGGGTATTGAGCTCATGGATCCAATAGGCCTCTCTCCTTTTTAATATATTGATACGGTTGCTTCCTCTGCGTGATGGATGGATTTGCTCGAAAACTTGAAATTTCAATTGAGCAATGGTATGACCAGCGGTAATGAAGTGATATGGGATGGGGGGAAGCATATTCTTGCACCTGATCGTAGATTTATGCTTGGATATACGATCCCTAATATGTTGTGTGGTTTCCCCCACATAGAGTAGGCCACACGGACATTTAATGATGTATACTACAAACGAGCTGTCGCGGGTGTAGTATTCACGAATATTAAATTTTTTGCCGGTGTAAGGATGGTAAAAGGAGTTACCTTTCTGTACATTGTTGCACTGTGAGCATTGCAGGCAAGGGAAAGTGCCGAATTTAGGATTTGATAAGAAACGTTGTTGTTTTAAAGGGGCAGGGGAGCCAATATCTGCTTTAATTAGAGTGTCACGAACATTCCGTGGTCTCCTAAAGCAAGGTAGAAAGGGTTCTCTAAATGCCTCAACATGTGGGTGAGCCGTGGAGAGGAGATGCCAATGACGTCTGATACTGGAATGGATACGATAGGCAAAGGGGTGGTAGTCGTGGACGAAAGAAATGTGGTTGGTGACCTTAGATTTCATAGGGGGGGGAAGTATCTACATTGTTTAATACATATGTCGGATATCCCCTCTCAAGGAATTTAGTGCGCATTTCATCCATGCGTGTTTCTAGGATCTCAGTGTTCGACACTATCCTCTGAACCCTTTTGAACTGTGACTTAGGTATCGCATTTTTCATTTTGGTGGGATGAAAGCTATCGTAATGTAGCAAGCTGTTGCGGTCAGTGGGTTTCCTGTACAGGTCAGTGGAAAGGTGTCCCGAATCATCCTTCGTGACTAGTGTGTCCAAGAAGTTGATCTGTTGAAGGTGATAAGTCATGGTGAAACTCAGTCCCGGCCAGGCTGTTTGTAGCATAGAAAAGAAGGATTGTAGTGTATCTAGTGATCCCCCCCAAATACAGAAGATATCGTCGATGTATCTCTTCCACTCTAGCGCGTGAGTGCGGAAGAGACAATCACAATAGATGATAGAATCCTCAAAGTGGGCTACGTAACAATTTGCATAGGGGGGTGCGGTGTTTGAGCCCATCGCACTCCCCCTGGTCTGCAAATAGTACGTATCTTCAAAAAGAAAAAAATTCCTGGTTAATATGATGGACAGTAATTCACAACACAAGTTGGTTTGTTCTGGGTGAAAATTAGACAGTTCAAGAAGCCTTCGCACTCACTGGATACCCTGCATGTGGGGAATGGATGTATATAAATCTTTTACATCAAATGTAACAAGCATGGCATCTCTAGGGACGTGGTTCAAGGTACGGATCACGTCTAGAAAGGCCCCTGTGTCAAGTAGGAAGGAAGATGTCTGTTTGATAAGAGGTGTAAGGATTTTCTCAAGGTATTTGGAAATAGGAGAAAAAATAGACTCTGTAGAGGCCACGATGGGTCTTCCTGGTGGATTGTCTAGGTTTTTGTGCACTTTAGGAAGTATGTAGAATACTGGTGTGATGGGGAATCTTTTAGTTAAGAAATCACATGTTTTATTGTCTAGGACTCCGCTCAATTTGTATTTCGATAAAGTAGTTTGGATCATTAGTTTTACTTCGTTGGTGGGATCCCTCTCAAGTGGTAAGTAGACCGAGGTATCACTCAATTGGCGATGAACTTCGCCCAAATACATTGTTTTGTCAAGAACAACTATGGCCCCCCCCCCCTTGTCTGCTGGTTTAATGATTATGTCTTTATCGTCCTGTAGGGTTTTAAGGGCTTGTTGATCAAGTGCAGTAAGATTAGATGGGAAATGCATTCGCCCTTTGTGGATGTCGTCTCGCAGATTTTGGAAAGTGTTGTCAATGAAAGAAATGAATGTTTCCAAGGCATGTGAGCCCGTGGGTGGTCTAAAATTGCTTTTGTTCCTAAGTCCTAAGCTATCCGAGGATAGCAGGAGAGGATGTGGAAGTATAGTGCTATTGTTGGTAACAGTAACATTGGAAAAATGTAGTTTTCATCTTAGCGATCTATAGCACCTCTGTAGGTCCATGTCAAGATTAAAGGTATTGTACCTATAACTTGGGCAGAAGGATAGGCCCTTTTGTAATACGTGATATTCTGCAATGCCTAGGCTTTTGGAAGAGATGTTGATTAAACACTAATCAGAAAAAATCCATAAAAAAATCATTTGAAAGGTAACTCACCAAACCCTGACTAATGCACTGGCAGGATGCAGCAGAACCCCATTGATAAAGGTTTAGGCAGCACAGGTGCATTCCACTGATGAGGACAGCCAGTAACCAATTGTGGTCCGGCTGCCCAGTGGAAATGCACACAGATGAGGCTTGCATAAGGCATAAGTCACACTGATAAATGTGATGCAAAAGTGTCTGAGCAGCCTATTGATCACGCCCATAGTATTAGCAGGCGGGCTGCTCTGCACTATATATACATGCATCACACAAAGAACCAAGCCAAACATAAAGGGTTCTAGCTGCATCCTGCTAAAAAGTGCAAAAAAGATAAATAGATATGGGGTATTGGTTACTATTTTGGCCAAAGCAGATAAGCTCACAACCCAACGTCAAGGGTCCCCAGATAGTGTGAGTCCCTAACACTAAATGTAAACAAACACTAATCAGAAAAAATCCATAAAAAAATCATTTGAAAGGTAACTCACCAAACCCTGACTAATGCACTGGAAGGATGCAGCAGAACCCCATTAATAAAGGTTTAGGCAGCACAGGTGCATTCCACTGATGAGGACAGCCAGTAACCAATTGTGGTCCGGCTGCCCAGTGGAAATGCACACAGATGAGGCTTGCATAAGGCATAAGTCACACTGATAAATGTGATGCAAAAGTGTCTGAGCAGCCTATTGATCACGCCCATAGTATTAGCAGGCGGGCTGCTCTGCACTATATATACATGCATCACACAAAGAACCAAGCCAAACATAAAGGGTTCTAGCTGCATCCTGCTAAAAAGTGCAAAAAAAGATAAATAGATATTTTCTGATTAGTGTTTGTTTATATTTAGTGTTAGGGACTCACAATATCTGGGGACCCTTGACGTTGGGTTGTGAGCTTATCTGCTTTGGCCAAAATAGTAACTAATACCCCATATCTATTTATCTTTTTTGCACTTTTTAGCAGGATGCAGCTAGAACCCTTTATGTTTGGCTTGGTTCTTTGTGTGATGCATGTATATACTGTATAGTGCAGAGCAGCCCGCCTGCTAATACTATGGGCGTGATCAATAGGCTGCTCAGACACTTTTGCATCACATTTATCAGTGTGACTTATGCCTTATGCAAGCCTCATCTGTGTGCATTTCCACTGGGCAGCCGGACCACAATTGGTTACTGGCTGTACTCATCAGTGGAGTGCACCTGTGCTGCCTAAACCTTTATCAATGGGGTTCTGCTGCATCCTGCCAGTGCATTAGTCAGGGTTTGGTGAGTTACCTTTCAAATGATTTTTTTATGGATTTTTTCTGATTAGTGTTTGTTTATATTTAGTGTTAGGGACTCACAATATCTGGGGACCCTTGACGTTGGGTTGTGAGCTTATCTGCTTTGGCCAAAATAGTAACCAATACCCCATATCTATTTATCTTTTTTGCACTTTTTAGCAGGATGCAGCTAGAACCCTTTATGTTTGGCTTGGTTCTTTGTGTGATGCATGTATATATAGTGCAGAGCAGCCCGCCTGCTAATACTATGGGCGTGATCAATAGGCTGCTCAGACACTTTTGCATTACATTTATCAATGTGACTTATGCCTTATGCAAGCCTCATCTGTGTGCATTTCCACTGGGCAGCCGGACCACAATTGGTTACTGGCTGTCCTCATCAGTGGAATGCACCTGTGCTGCCTAAACCTTTATCAATGGGGTTCTGCTGCATCCTGCCAGTGCATTAGTCAGGGTTTGGTGAGTTACCTGTCAAATGATTTTTTTATGGATTTTTTCTGATTAGTGTTTAATCAACATCTCTTCCAAAAGCCTAGGCATTGCAGAATATTGCGTAATACAAAAGGGCCTATCCTTCTGCCCAAGTTATAGGTACAATACCTTTAAATCTTGACATGGACCTACAGAGGTGCTATAGATCGCTAAGATGAAAACTACATTTTTCCAATGTTACTGTTACCAACAATAGCACTATACTTCCACATCCTCTCCTGCTATCCTCGGATAGCTTAGGACTTAGGAACAAAAGCAATTTTAGACCACCCACGGGCTCACATGCCTTGGAAACATTCATTTCTTTCATTGACAACACTTTCCAAAATCTGCGAGACGACATCCACAAAGGGCGAATGCATTTCCCATCTAATCTTACTGCACTTGATCAACAAGCCCTTAAAACCCTACAGGACGATAAAGACATAATCATTAAACCAGCAGACAAGGGGGGGGGCCATAGTTGTTCTTGACAAAACAATGTATTTGGGCGAAGTTCATCGCCAATTGAGTGATACCTCGGTCTACTTACCACTTGAGAGGGATCCCACCAATGAAGTAAAACTAATGATCCAAACTACTTTATCGAAATACAAATTGAGCGGAGTCCTAGACAATAAAACATGTGATTTCTTAACTAAAAGATTCCCCATCACACCAGTCTTCTACATACTTCCTAAAGTGCACAAAAACCTAGACAATCCACCAGGAAGACCCATCGTGGCCTCTACAGAGTCTATTTTTTCTCCTATTTCCAAATACCTTGAGAAAATCCTTACACCTCTTATCAAACAGACATCTTCCTTCCTACTTGACACAGGGGCCTTTCTAGACGTGATCCGTACCTTGAACCACGTCCCTAGAGATGCCATCCTTGTTACATTTGATGTAAAAGATTTATATACATCCATTCCCCACATGCAGGGTATCCAGTGAGTGCGAAGGCTTCTTGAACTGTCTAATTTTCACCCAGAACAAACCAACTTTTGTTGTGAATTACTGTCCATCATATTAACCAGGAATTTTTTTCTTTTTGAAGATACGTACTATTTGCAGACCAGGGGGAGTGCGATGGGCTCGAACACCGCACCCCCCTATGCAAATTGTTACGTAGCCCACTTTGAGGATTCTATCATCTATCGTGATTGTCTCTTCCGCACTCACGCGCTAGTGTGGAAGAGATACATCGACGATATCTTCTGTATTTGGGGGGGATCACTAGATACACTACAATCCTTCTTTTCTATGCTACAAACAGCCTGGCCGGGACTGAGTTTCACCATGACTTATCACCTTCAACAGATCAACTTCTTGGACACACTAGTCATGAAGGATGATTCGGGACACCTTTCCACTGACCTGTACAGGAAACCCACTGACCGCAACAGCTTGCTACATTACGATAGCTTTCATCCCACCAAAATGAAAAATGCGATACCTAAGTCACAGTTCAAAAGGGTTCAGAGGATAGTGTCGAACACTGAGATCCTAGAAACACGCATGGACGAAATGCGCACTAAATTCCTTGAGAGGGGATATCCGACATATGTATTAAACAATGTAGATACTTCCCCCCCCCCTATGAAATCTAAGGTCACCAACCACATTTCTTTCGTCCACGACTACCACCCCTTTGCCTATCGTATCCATTCCAGTATCAGACGTCATTGGCATCTCCTCTCCACGGCTCACCCACATGTTGAGGCATTTAGAGAACCCTTTCTACCTTGCTTTAGGAGACCACGGAATGTTCGTGACACTCTAATTAAAGCAGATATTGGCTCCCCTGCCCCTTTAAAACAACAACGTTTCTTATCAAATCCTAAATTCGGCACTTTCCCTTGCCTGCAATGCACACAGTGCAACAATGTACAGAAAGGTAACTCCTTTTACCATCCTTACACCGGCAAAAAATTTAATATTCATGAATACTACACCTGCGACAGCTCGTTTGTAGTATACATCATTAAATGTCCGTGTGGCCTACTCTATGTGGGGGAAACCACACAATATATTAGGGATCGTATATCCAAGCATAAATCTACGATCAGGTGCAAGAATATGCTTCTCCCCATCCCATATCACTTCATTACCGCTGGTCATACCATTGCTCAATTGAAATTTCAAGTTATCGAGCAAATCCATCCATCACGCAGAGGAAGCACCCATATCAATATATTAAAAAGGAGAGAGGCCTATTGGATCCATGAGCTCAATACCCTGACACCTAAGGGGTTAAATAAAGACTATGATACACAGGCCTTCTTACAATCATAATTTCTCACATCTTCCGGTACCTGAACATTGTCACTAGTGTAACAATATCATAAATAATGACCTCGTTTCTTTTATCCTTTTTCTTTTATCTTTTTTGTATACCGCTATAATATTCCTTTTTGTATACTGCTGTAATATTGTATGCCATCGATACTAATTGTACTTTGTCTCATTTACAGAACCCACAACTGTGATTTTTTGAATCATCACTTCAAAAAGCACTGAATAGCCACTATCCTCACCATTGGCACCTGTGACACCGGCGCCGCAGTAGCCCCCAGGGTAATATACCCCTTTTCACCGCACTGCCCTGTTAGCCAGCCTGTTAGACTGGGGCACATTCCCCGGGCTCATTATCGACACACCTCCTCCCTGTCTATCACAGCACATGAGCACATGATGACGTGTCTGGTATACTCCCCGGGTTCGTTGCCGACACGCCTCCTCCCTGTTTCTCACAGCGCTTGATGACGTGTTCAGTACACGCCCACCGACTTCCGATGGCGCGCTCCCATCCAGGGTTTAAGATTTACAGGGCTATATAACCCTGTCACTCTCTCACACCATAGTGCCTTGGATTCGCGGCGGATACCGCGTCCATACTCCACATATAACCACGGTAAGACCTAGATGCTTTACACAGACAGATTAGTGACTGCACGTCACTTTTCTTCATCTCAGCCCTGTTTTCTGTTTTCAGTAGTGGGACGGCCACATGTACCTCCTCATAGGATTGGTATGTAACTAAGATGACATAGTTATCTTATCACTCACAAAGTTTTCCTGGCTATTATAGTACCTATATTCTCCTTTAGGTTTATCTCACAAAGCCCAGTCACTGAGAACCTCACAGTACAATATATCGGTATGTGTTTTTCCAGCCCCTTTTTTTCTCTTCATGATTGACTATTTCTTATGCCAGTATTCATCATGTGCTATAATGTGACCGATGTCTCAGCATTCCTTTCAACTGTTTACGTGAAATACCCATATATTGTTGTATATACTGTATATACTTTATTTCCAATTTTATTATTTTCTTTTGTTATTTATATTTCACAGTACATTGATGAAGGTCCTAGACCGAAACGTCTGTGTATGTATGTACTGCTATCTATTAAATCACCTTTCTTCATCAGAATCTTGCGGTGTGTGCCAAGTTTATATATATTAAGTTCACGGATTGGGATCCTACTTGGGCACCACCTCTGACCTCCAGGGTTGTGCCAACGGTTTTGTTCCTATGTCATACAAGTAGAGACTAGGAACACCTAGAGAGAGGCATTCCAGGGTAACTAAGTACTGGAGTGCTTCGCACCTAAAGGCACATTGAAGGAGTCGTTCAGTAACAACATGTTGGCGGAGTGTGGAAGGGAGAATCCTATCTGGCCTGGAGGTTGGCTGGAGCCCTGACCTGGAGAACACAGTACGGAGGCAGGCGTGTGTGTGAACTGCAAACAGTGAGTAAAGCCTTGGAACCGCACACCCTGGTGTCCTCCAGTTATTCCGCACCGTTAGACCTGAGTACCTGCACCTACATCATCTACGCCTCCCCGCCATTACTTCATCTACACAGCCCTGGGACTACAGCTCCGCCTGTGGGGAGCTTTACCATCTAAGCTGCGCATACCATCAGTCCCAGAGGATCTGCCCGCAGCGTCGGCCTAACATCACACTTGCTGAGCACCACAGGTGGCGTCACGAACTTTTCATATAAACTATATTACAAACATCACTGCCATTGATATTGGGCATCCAGGGTCACGGACCGGGTCACCGCTGCTGTGACACCTTCCCCCTGACACCAGCATGGTACTGAGTACCCCACTGCCCTGGGTGTGAGGGGCGACCCACATGCATACCGACAGTGACGGGGGAAGCCACTCATACCAGGACAGCAACGGGGGGGAACCACGCATACCAGGAAAGCGACAGGGGAGCCACGCAGGCCAGGGCAAGGATGAGGGGACAATGCATACCCGGTTTATACTCGTCAATAAGCTTACCCAGTTTTCCATGGCAAAATTAGGTGTCTTGGCTTATACTCGGGTCAGCTTATACTTGAATATATATGGTATATTGCGGTCACTGGTAGCAAGGTTTTAGCGGACAGTAATATTTTAAACAAGCTCTGTATTGTTAGAAATGATCAGATCTAATAGAAATTTGCCTCTTGCTGGATCGTCTACAGACTGACCCATATAATTATTTACAACAAGCCAATTCATGAAAAATGCTATTTTCTGAAACTGTATTGGCACATTTATCTTCCCTGGTGGTTTATCCAACTCACTGACCTAATGCTCCCCCTCACAGTCCACTTCTTCACTCTCTGATATTGTCTGAGCTATATCTGATCTATGTTCCTTATTATTTTTTACCTTGTCCTACCCCCAGCCCCTTATCTTTAGTTTAAATTCTCCACCACCCCTGCAATTATTCTGTCCCCCAGAACAGCAGACCAGCTTTCATTCAGGTGTAATTTATCTGTGAAAAGTCAGTTGAGTGCTCTTAGAACCCAAGTCCTTGTGGTCCACTCCTTTTAACAGTCTAGAACAAGTTTCAACACATGTCATTTTTACATGGTGTCCTCTCTTGTTATGTTTAGCACCTTTCCATTATTACAGTGTCCTATCTTTTTATATTAAGCGCCAATCCATTATTCAATAGTGTCCTCTCTTGTTATGTAAAGCACCAATCCATTATTACATAGCGTCCTCTCTTAATATGTGTAGTGCTGTCCCTTATAACACAATATCCTCTCTTATTGTGTATGCAGAAGTCCCTTATTATATAATTTACATTCATTCCCTATGGGATTGTCAGAAAAAGCTGAGAGAAGCCATTGAAAACCCCATAAGAAATGAATAGCGTGGTGGTTGGGCATGCGCACTACCATGCCATGCTAATGAAAGTAAAAGTGCCCAATTCTGCCCCATTCTGCCAGTTGGTGTAGGTCCCAGCAGGTGTCCACCTCCAGGCAGTAAGTTATCACTGGACTACCTCAGTTATGTTGTCATGTTATATACAACCTCTTTAACAACTTTACAATCATCATCCATGGTAAATAATAGTATGATTAGAAACAGAAAAATGTGTTCAGTCTCTTAATAAAATAATTACTGTGGGCTGCTCTGTAAATGTTTGCCATAGGCAATAAGGTGAGTTTTACTGCTGACAGCTTTGATAAATGAGATCCAGAGTATGTAATGTTCCACATACCATAAGATGATGCTACAAAATGCGTTACTGTAGTCATCGAATGCGTTTAACCTAAATTCTGTTGTTTGTTGAAGTGACAGAATGTATTGGTACATAAGATACTGTCACCGCCAAAAGTATTGAGATTCACACAAATTTTATTTTTCACAAACTTTGCTGCTTTTTGTCTCTAGATCTTTTAGTCATATGTTTCTATGGTTACAGAAGTGCAATTATTAGTATTTCAAAACTTTTTACACCTTTATTGACAAATTCATCCAGTTAATGCAAAGACTCAATATTTTCAAGGTTTATCTCTTATTTATGCAATTTGATCTAGCATGCTGGATATCAGGTTCTGGGCTAAATCCTGACTTTATGACAAGACACTCTTGCCTAATCAGTGCTTGGAGCTCATCACAATTTCTGTGTTTTTGTTTGTCCCCTCGCTTTTTGAGGATTGACCACAAGTTCTCAATGTGATTGAGATCTGGAGTTTCTTTGCCATACTCCATCATGCTGGAAATGGCAAATTGCTTGCTCCTGGATCATTAAGAGAAGTTGCTCTTGGAGGATGTTTAGATCCCATTCTTTATTCATGGCAGTGTTCTTAGGCAGAGTTGTAAGTAAGCCCACTCCAAGGATGAAAAGTAACTCCACACATGCGTGGTCTCAGGATGCTAATGTCTCGCATTACTGTTATTTAGTAATGCACTTCCGTGCAATATTCAGTCCAATAAGCATCAGTGATATCACATCTGTGTTTAAGTCTAATAAGCAACTGTGAAATCACAACTGTGTTTTCTTAAATGGTTTGTCCACTACTTGGACAACCCCTTCTCAAATGCTAAATTCCTCCTTTAAATTAAAAACAGCCTTTACTCACCTCTAATGCTGATGTCATTTCAGTGATGACAGCAGTGGGCATTGTTGGGCTTACGCACCATTATGCCCCATAATCCGTGCAGCATATCAGTGGCCACCTCATTCTCACTTCATCCAGACAAAAGTGACCCCTGGAAACAATGAGAGATGCTACTGCTCTCTGACTTAGGCCCCCGTCACACATAGCGATGCACCAGCGTTCTCGACAATGATATGACCTTGTCAGGATCGCTGGTGTGTCGCTACATGATCGCTGGTGAGCTGCCAAACAGGCAGATCTCAGCAGCAATCAGGTCAGCGACGACGCGGGTAACAAGCGCTCACGTTGCTTAGTTACCCGCCGTGTACCTTAGATACCAGCATGCTGGTGCAGGGAGCTGGTAACCAAGGTAAACAGCAGGTTTCTAAGCACCCGCTGTTTACCTTGGTTACTAGCTCCAGCTCGCTGATCGCTGGTCTCCCGCCTGCCACACGCAGCGATGCGCGCTTGCCAGCGGGAGACCAACGATCAAAAAATGTCCAGGACTTTCCAAATGCTACAGACTAAGCCAGAGATGAGGCAGATCAATAAATGTATTATTTTACTATTATGTGTCTCTGGGAGCTACCCTTTGACATTACACTGATTGACACTGATTGAATCAGCAATCCAGAAAATGTTCCTGTTGTCTAATTCCTATGCTGTAACCAGAGACTAGCCCTAGATCCAATGAGCTAATAACAGTTCCTTCATAAGTTTACTCAAGTTATGGTACTAAAGCTCACACACTCACTCAGTCATATTGGAATTTTAAAAGATAATGACAATCTTAATTTGTTGAAGTAAAATAGGAAGCAGAGTCGCTTCTGCAGGAAGTCGGCGGCAGGAGTGGGGCAATGCTGCAGGTCTCGGGCTCCTAGGAGGGGTTGTCTCAGAAGTGCGAGGCTGTGGGCTTCAAGAAGATGCTGCTGAGACAGCCCCTCTTCCTAGCCTGGAGCAAGCAGCGTCGTCCCACTCTTGCCACCGACAGATTCCTGCAGCAGCGACCCTGCCTCCTGTGGCCCGCACCTCCGCAAGGATACATTTGGACTATAAGACACACCCCCAATTTCCTCCCAAATTTGGGGGAAAAATTGTGTCTTATAGTCCAAAATATACAGTATCTCCAGTAGTAAAATAATAGCACCAAGCAATCATCTGCTCTTCTACACTCCAGTTTTTCAACAAATGATGAAAACCAAGTCTGACCCATTCTATCTGTCCAAGATCTCGCCACAGTCAGATTTATTACACCTACTTGCAGTCCAAAAATTCAGTTTAAAAACACCTAATCAATAACACCGAATAATCCAAATGTCTTCTATCCAATTTGGGTTCTGCCTGTCCTGGCTTCTTCTAGGTCCTCTGCTTACCACGTGCATATCAGTTGCCTAACACTTTGCAATGTGCCTAAGGACTTGGAATGTGCTCACATTTGTGTCATGCAGTACCAGATCTGTCTCACGAAGGACACCAGGGAAGCCTTTTGAACCCTTTTGACTTACAATGGCATCCTTTAACACCCCCTAGGTGTCCATCAGATTTATCTTTTTGCAAAAAATAATAGAACTGGCAGCAGAGGATTGTAATTGAATTAAAAAGTAGTTATAGGAAAAAAAGAATAAGTTTTGCAATTTTTAACTTGGGAACAGACACATTCTAATGATCATCTTGCTTTTTGCATGTCTTATCTGTAGGTAGAATGATATCTAAGGCCTCTTTCACACATCAGTTTTTTGCTGTCAGGCGCGATCCGGCTTTTTTTTGTAAAACCGGATCCGGCAAAATGCAATGCCGGATCCAGTTTTTCCCCATTGACTTGCATTAGCGCCGGATCGCGCCGGATGGCATTGCGTTTCATCCGTTTTTTGCCGGATCCGGCTACTTGTCTCATTCAGGCGTCTGGAAAAAACGGCTACTGTAACGTTTTTTGTCTCCGGCGAAAAAGCCGGAAGCGCTGGATCCGGCGCTTCCAGCTTTTTGCTACAATGAAAGTCTATGGGCGCCGGAATGCGCCGGATCCAGAAAAAGACGGATCCAGCCACCGGATCCGTTTTTTTAAGTCTGCGCATGCTCAGATCCAATTGGCCAGCCCCCAGAAACAGATATAACCTGCTAGACGGATCCAGCAAAAAAACGGATCCGTTTCTACAGTTCTCCAAAATTTATGCCGGATCCGTTTTTTCTAAAAATAGCTGGATCCTGCCTGACGGCAAAAAACTGATGTGTGAAAGTAGCCTAAGCCAGTTCTCTTGGATAAAGACATTATAAAGGACCTTATCTGTCATGCATTTCCTAAATTCTGTCTATAACACTTGAGGGGAGAACTCACATATCAAGTAGTGATGAGCGAGCACAAAAAATGCATGTTGCTGGAGTTGAGCAAATCATAATGCTTGGGTGCTCGACCCGAGTAACGAGTATAATGGAATCAATGGGAAATTCAAAAAATTAACCGGCTACCCCCTCCCCGAAGGTCTGCAGGGGTCTAAAATTTGCTGAAATTGATGGAAACAGCGCTAAAATTACAAGTGAATAGCAGGAGAAAGACAGCTGGAAGAATCTCTGAAAACTAGGTCGCTGCTGGGAACAATGTTGTCAGAGTACTATGCCACTTTTACAGACTGACAATAAAGCACACAAAACCAAAGATAAAATGGATTTTACTGGAAAAATAGTAAGCAACATTATATCCAGTATAATGACTTGTATATAGGGCAAAATGAATAAGAGAAAAAAAATGCTTCTCCACACCCTGGGCTATGTTCACACACACACTGTTTTTGCACATATGCATTGCATTCAATGGTGAAAAAAAGCATTCACCAGGAAATATAATTTCAACCCCTTTACCCCCAAGGGTGGTTTGCATGTTAATGACCAGGCCAATTTTTACAATTCTGACCTCTGTCCCTTTATGTGGTAATAACTCTGGAACGCTTCCATGGATACTGATGATTCTGACATTGTTTTCTCAAGACATATTGTACTTCATGATAGTGGTAAAATTTCTTTCATATGACTTGCATTTATTTGTGAGAAAAAATGGAAATTTGGTGAAAATTTTGAAAATTTAGCAATTTTCCAACTTTGAATTTTCATGCCCTGAAATCACAGAGATATGTCACATAAAATACTTAATAAGTAACATTTCCCACATGTTTACTTTACATCAGCACAATTTTGGAACCCAAATGTTTTTTGTTAGGAAGTCATAATGGTTAAAAGTTGACCAGTGATTTCTCACTTTTACAATACCATCTTTTTTAAGTTAAAACATCACATTTTGTCATGCCGGTGCCGCCTGTCAGGTCGGTACTGGTGCCGCCTGTCAGGTTGGAGCCGGCGTCACCTGTCATGCTGGGACCCCCCTCGACTCCCCGCTCACCGCTCCGGCCACCATGCGGCATCCCCGGTCTCCCGTCCTGGAGCCCAGCACGAGGGTTCCTCCTCCTCCTTCTCCTCTCCTGTTCCAGGCATGCGCCTTAGGCCACGGGCGCGTGCTTTTCCCCTCACTTAACCCCTTCTGCACCATCCCTGTGGAGCGATCACCAATCAAGCTCCAGCACAGGGTATATCAGGCGGCTCCTCCCTCAT
The DNA here is from genome assembly GCF_039654945.1 of Dendrobates tinctorius. Classification (NCBI taxonomy): domain Eukaryota; kingdom Metazoa; phylum Chordata; class Amphibia; order Anura; family Dendrobatidae; genus Dendrobates; species Dendrobates tinctorius. The sequence continues at coordinate 886,870 of NW_027362086.1, forward strand.
GGAGGCACCTGATTATCGTGTGCCTTCCTGTACGGTACTCTGGCCCCGTCTGGTCACTCCTGACTCTAGTCGCTCCTGACTCTAGTCGCTCCTGACTCTAGTCGCTCCTGACTCCAGTCGCTCCTGACCCTCTACCTTGTCATCTCATCCGCACCTGAGCCGCCCCTCTTGGTATCAGCTGTCGTGGTATTCGACTCCTTCGGGCCTTCTCCTAACAGTCCCTGTATAGGGGTCAGCACCACCTGGCCAGCTCGCCCCAGGGATCCCGTTACCGCGACCCAGAGGTTCCACTCTTGCTATTCCTTACAGTATAATCAGGCCATGAAGGCCGCTGTTGCCTTGGCAGCCACCCAAAAAGAATTACTCTTTTTGCAGGAGAACCAAACCCGGATTATGGCTTTTATGAAGTCCATGGATACTCAGTTATCCACATTCAAACCTCCGATCCATGGAGCGCCCCTTTGCTGGCGGGACTCCAGCAGGAGCTCGCGCAGCAGCGTGATACACAGTCCCATATTCTTAAATATATGGCATCTGTTGATGACCGTTTGCAGTCCCTGCAGTCTTCTGCAGCGGCATCTGCCCCACCCCGCAACCCTGCACCTCACCCACCACCACGTTTGGGGAAGCCTCCAAAGTATAGCTGGGATCCCAAATTATACCGGGGGTTTCTCAATCAGTGCCGCCTACATTTCGAGCTGCTGCCCCAGCAATACCCGTCTGATAGGGCTAAGGTGGCATTTATCACTTTCCATCTCGAGGGGGAGGCCTTGGCATGGGTGAACCCCTTGTGGGAACGGGATGATCCGGTGGTATCCAGCATACAAGACTTCCTGGACACCTTTCGCTGGGTCTTTGACGAGCCTGGGAGTCTGGCCTCCACCACAGAGTCCCTTTTCAATCTCCGACAAGGAACTCTTACCGTGGGACAGTACGCTATTCGCTTTCGGACACTTGGCTCAGAGCTGGGGTGGAATAATGAGGCATTGGTAGGGGCCTTTTGGAGGGACGAGCTTGCTGGTCGGGACACCCCCACCTCTTTAGAGGTCCTTATATCCCTGGCTACTCGTATTGACTTGCGGTTCCAAGAACACTCCCGTGAGACAGTCAGGGAGAGAGGCCCGTCTAGGTTTAACCCAGCCCCGAGCCCTCATTCGACCAAGCCTGCCAGTAGTTCTGCCCCGGAGCCCATGCAGGTGGATCACGTTAAGCTATCGGAGCTGCGGCGCAGAGAAAGATTAGAGCAAGGTTTATGCCTCTATTGTGGTTGAACCAACCACTTTCTGCGTTTCTGTCCAGAGAGGCCGGAAAACTCCTCCGCCTAGGCCAGGTAAGAGAGGCCTCCCTAGGTGACTCTGTTCCCTCTTTACCCCTTACTATCTCAGCATTAATTCTCCTAGGTCGGGGGCGTAGATCTGTGGAGGTGTATGTGGACTCAGGTGCGGCGGGCAACTTCATTCGAATGGAGGAGGTGGACAAGTTCCGGATTCCTGTTGTCACCCTTGAAGAGCCGCGTGTGATCACCTAGGTGGATGGCAAGCCGTTACCTGTTCTGAATGGGTCAACGAGGAGAAAAAGGCAAAACAAGCAAAGCCACAGAAAAGCAGAGTGGTTGGTAACTATGCAGATTGCAGATCCCTGATCTTACCACACAACTAGCAGTAGCCGTGGAGCGTGCCTATGATGAACCTAGACGCCTCGTCACGGCCGGAGGACTACATAAGCCTAAAGCAAGAAAAGAGGAAAACTAACTGCCCCAGAGCAGACCCCAAAGGAATAGATAGCCCCCACACATGTATTGACGGTGAAACAAGATGAAGGCACAAACACAGGCAGGAAAATAGGCTGAGCAAATGATGGGGCCCAAACTAACTAGACTGGAAAGGAAAGGGAAGACACTGTCTGCAACCTGCAAAAAACCCTACAAAAATAATGTCCACCACTTCTGATAGCAAAATTAACCCTGAAGTCACTAGACTTCTCCCACTATATCAGCACTCTGAAATATTCTGAGACAGAGCAAAAAGAGACCAAACTAGTAAGGGACAAAAAGCCAATTGGCAAAATACTGATAAATAAGAGTGGAAATTCAGCTCAGCCCCCCGCTGGGGCTGGCAGACAACACAAAAAACTGAATAGACCAACAAAATCAAGTGTGAACATTAGCAGAAAAACTTAGCTTTAGATGACTGGAACAGAGCTGAAAACCAAGAGCTGACAAGCCACAAGGAATCACCAGCAACTGAATAGGGCGCCGGCTGTCTTAAATTCAATCTGAGAATCCTGAGATCCAATCGTCATCCTCATTCTCAGGTGGCAGATCTCCACCGATCAAACCAGCCGCACCACCTCCCGACACCACCAGAGGGAGTCCAGAAGGGGAACCAGAGAATGAACTCACAACAGTTACCTGTCCCCGTCACCACGGTCACTCTCGAGCTGGAGATGCAGATCGGAGCCCTACACCAGGAGAGAATTTCTTTTTATGTTTTGCCTAATTTATTTCACGCTCTGCTCCTTGGCCTGCCCTGGCTCAGGTCGCATGAGCCAGTCCTTGACTGGCACTCCAGGGAAGTCCTTCGCTGGGGTCACTCTTGCCAAGAACATTGTCTGCTGCCTGTTACCTGTACCAGTCTGCACCAAGTGCTCACGGACCTTCCCAGGCTTCCCGTGGCCTACCATTCGTTTGCGGATGTCTTCGACAAGAAAGAAGCTGAGACTCTTCCTCCGCATCGGGCCTATGATTGCCCAATCGAGCTAGTTCCTGGAGCTACTACCCATTGTCGCCTGCAGAAACCTCAGCCATGACGGAGTACATCCGGGAGAACTTGGCCAGGGGCTTTATCCGGAAGTCGTCTTCTCCAGCAGGGGCCTGGTTTTTCTTTGTTCGGAAGAAGGATGGATCCCTTCGACCCTGGAGTGACTACCGAGGCTTAAATAACATCACAGTCAAGAATAGGTATCCTCTAGTATTTATCCCCGAACTGTTTGACCACCTGTGTGGGGCCCGGATCTTTACTAAACTGGATCTATGGGGGGCCTACAATTTGGTCCGAATACATGCCGGAGATGAGTGGAAGACTGCCTTCAACACGCGGGATGGCCATTACGAATATTTGGTCATGCCCTTTGGACTTTGTAACGCCCCAACGGTCTTCCAAGAATTTGTTAACGACGTCTTCTGGGATCTTCTGTACTCGTGCCTCGTGGTGTATTTAGATGACATCCTCATCTTTTCACCAGACCTGTCCTCTCACAGGAGGAGTGTTCGCCTGGTCTTGCAACGCCTGCGGGAGAATCAACTTTATGCCAAGATAGAGAAATGCCTGTTTGAACAGACCTCCCTAGCCTTCTTGGGGTATATTATTATGGACTCGGGGTTGCAAATGGACCCACAGAAATTGTCTGCGGTGCTCAAATGGCCGCGACCTGTCGGAGTGAAAGCTATTCAACGATTCTTGGACTTCGCAAATCACTATAGGCAATTCGTCCCACACTTCTCCACTTTAACCAAGCCTATTGTTGCCCTTACCCGGAAGGGAGCAAGACCGAACATCTGGCCCTCGGAAGCTGAAGATGCATTTCTCGCCCTGAAGCGGGCCTTTGCCATGGCTCCGGTTTTGCATCGGCCAAAGGTTGGAAAGCCCTTCGTCTTGGAGGTAGACGCATCTTCTACAGGGGCTGGGGCGATTCTTTCCCAAAAGACGTCTACTGGGCACTTGGCTCCGTGCGGGTTCTTCTCCAAGTTATTTTCACCCGCAGAATGTAACTACACGATTGGGGATCGAGAGTTGTTGGCCATAAAGATGGCGCTGGAGGAGTGTCGTTATCTCCTGGAAGGGGCAGTCCATCCCTTCACAATACTCACTGACCACAAAAACCTGGCCTACCTCCAATCGGCTCAAAGACTCAACTCCAGACAAGCCAGGTGGTCATTGTTTTTCTCTCATTTCGACTTTGAGCTCCACTTCCGACCCGGTGACAAAAATACCAAAGCAGATACACTCTCCCGGTCCCTGCAGTCACCCGAAGTGGAGGAGGTTCCGTCGCAGGTTATCGATCCTGCCCGGTTTATCATGGTAGCTCCTGTGAGTCTTCATTCCGTGCCACCTGGCAAGACCCTCATCCCGCAAGGGAAAAGGGTAGAAGTACTACGCTGGGGTCACTCCTCCAAGATTGCTGGACATGTTGGCATCAAGAAGACCCTTGGCTTGGTTTCCCGTTATTACTGGTGGACTTTTCCCCGCCAAGATGTGTTAGACTTTGTGGCCTCCTGCTCAATTTGCGCCAGGGACAAGGTGCCTAGAAGCATGTACTCCGGCCTTCTTCAGCCGTTGCCTGTTCCCGAAGCTCCTTGGCAACACATCGCCATGAATTTTGTTACCGACTTACCCCACTCTTCCGGATGCACGACTATTCTGGTAGTAGTCGATTGGTTTTCCAAAATAGCCCATTTTGTTCCGTTACCTGGCTTACCCATGGCCCCTGAATTGGCTAAAATCTTCATTCATCAGATTTTCAGATTACATGGGCTTCCTCAGTGGATCGTGTCTGATCGCGGGGTACAGTTTACCTCCCGCTTCTGGAGAGCCCTCTGTAAACTCTTGGGCATATCTCTGGATTTCTCTTCCACTTATCACCCACAGACCAACGGGCAAATCAAACGGGTCAACCAAGTCTTGACCTCCTACCTGCCGAACTTCTCTAATGTCCATCAAGACAATTGGGTGGATCTTCTTCCGTGGGCAGAGTTCGCCCATAACAATCATTCCAATGAATCCACCACCAAGCCTCCGTTTTTTGTGGTATCTTCATCCTCTGGCGTACCCGCTGCTGATGCCCTCTCCCAAGAGTTTTCCCAAGTCTGGAGGAAGACCAAGGAGGCTCTCATACAAGCCACGGTCCGGATGAAAAGACATGGCGACAAGAGGCGGAGGGATCTACCACCATACCATCCAGGAGACAAAGTCTGGCTGTCAACCAAGCACATCCGCTTGAAAATCCCTTCTTATGAGCTGGGTCCCCAGTACATCGGCCTCTTCGAGATTCTTGGACGCATCAACAATACAGCCTATAGATTGAGGCTGCCTGCTTCACTCTGGGTCCATAACGCCTTCCATGTCTCGCTCCTGAAGCCGGTCATCCTCAATCAGTTCTGCCCTGCGCCTCCTGTTGTTCCTCAGCCAGTAGGGGCCGATGACGTCTTTGAGGTGAGAGATATTTTGGCCATGAAAAAGGTTAGGGGAAAGACCTTTTTTCTCATCGATTGCAGAGGGTTCGGTCCTGTGGAGAGGTCTTGGGAACCGCGAGAGAATGTTGATGCTCCACGCATCATGGACAGATTCTTGGCCAATCTCAGAAAGAGGAGATGTAAAGGGGGGTACTGTCACGCCGGCGCCGCCTGTCAGGTTGGTACCGGCGCCGCCTGTCAGGTCGGGGCCGGCGTCACCTGTCATGCCGGGTCCCCCCTCGGCTCCCCGCTCACCGCTCCGGCCGCCATGCGGCATCCCCGGTCTCCCGTCCTGCAGCCCAGCACGATGGTTCTTCCTCCTCCTCTGCTCCTGTTCCAGGCATACGCCTTAGGCCACGGGTGCGCGCTCTTCCCCTCACTTAACCCCTTCTGCACCATCCCTGTGGAGCGATCACCAATCAAGCTCCAGCACAGGGTGTATCAGGCAGCTCCTCCCTCATGGAGGCACCTGATTATTGTGTGCCTTCCTGTACGGTACTCTGGCCCCGTCTGGTCACTCCTGACTCTAATCGCTTCCGACTCTGGTCGCTCCTGACTCCAGTCGCTCCTGACTCTAGTCGCTCCTGACTCTAGTCGCTCCTGACTCTAGTCGCTCCTGACTCCGGTCGCTCCTGACTCCGGTCGCTCCTGACCCTCTACCTTGTCATCTCATCCGCACCTGAGCCGCCCCTCCTGGTATCAGCTGTCGCAGTATTCGACTCCTTCGGGCCTGCTCCTAACGGTCCCTGTATAGGGGTTGGCACTACCTGGCCAGCTCGCCCCAGGGATCCCGGTACCGCGACCCAGAGGGTCCACTCTTGCTACTCCTTACACATCTTATTTAAATTTATTTTTGGGTTATTGGGAAAGGGAGATTTTCTCGGATGGCGCACATGCCGCTCCCCAAATTGCAGGATGGTTCAGATATATTGATGATGTTTTATTCATCTGGCAAGGCCCTGTCTCCGAATTACATGATTTTGTGGGTGTTCTGAACCGGAACAGCTTCAATATCCATCTCACGTATGTCTTTCACCATCGTCAAATTACATTTCTTGATGTGATGTTAAAAGTGCAGGATGATGGTTATATCCATACTGACTTGTATAGAAAGGAAACTTCTGTGAATGCCCTATTGCACGCATCCTCGTCACATCCGCATTCCACGATCAGGTCCATTCTGGTCGGACAATTTTTGTGTGCCAGGAGGATTTGTTCAACTGATGCCTTATTTGAGGCACAAGCGGTGGACCTTGGGGAAAAATTTTCCCAAAGAGGATATAGTGGGAAATGTAGAAGGAGAGGTTACTGGCGGGCTAAAAAGTCCTCTAGGATTGATGTCTTGGCAAACAGGTGGAAAAAATCCAAACCCAAAGGAGATGGAGATGTAAGATACATATCAACGTACAACCATAAATGGGACCTGATGAGATCCATTTTGAATCGATATTGGGCGGTTTTGAGAACTGATCCAATTCTAAGTGAATGCCTTTCTGAACGCCCCTTATGACTGCGCTGAGATGTAATACCCTTAAATGCTAGTCAGAAGTCATTATATTACTAAGAGCACAGACTTTTGGCAGGCTGGCACACCCAGAAATGGATTTTTTCCATGTGGTGGGTGCCTAGCATGTAAGAATCATAGGAGATCTGCATCGTTCACTTCATCGAACGGCCGTCGCGAATTTTAAATTAGAGGTTATATCACATGTAATACCACATATGTGGTTTACAATGGAGTTTGCCCTTGTGGGCTAATATATGTTGGACTAACTACACGCGAACTACGTGTTCGCATACGAGAACATGTGAGAGATATAATGGCCGCCCGTGAAGTGGAGGATGTTAGTAGTCTCAAACCCATTCCTAGACATTTTCGGTTGAAACATAAATGTGATCCGAATGGGCTACAAGCTTGGGGTATTGACAGGATCCGTGCGGGAATAAGGGGGGGTGACACCAAACGTGCGTTAGCTCAAAGGGAATGCCGGTGGATCACGGTTCTTGATACCGTTACACTGGCTGGACTCAATGAGCAGTTGAGCTTTAGCTCATCTTTGTAAATATTGTGTTGTGGAATTTTTTGTGTTTTGTACTTCTATCAGTATGTATGTTCATTGTATTGTTTTGTTTTCCTTATTCAGTTTTGATCTTTTAATTGGACACCGTACATTTCCAGGATGTTTGAGTGGGAAAGATCTGGAGGGATCCATGGTATTATTTCCTTGGCTCTAGAGCATCATATGAAGATGGGAGGAATGGGACAAAAAGTTAAAAAGGAAAAAAGAATAAGGGAAAAAAAAGATAAAAAGAAAAATAGAAAAAAAGAAAAAAGTATAATACATTCACGTTGGTGTATTATATAATTAACATGCATATGTCACAAATATCTTGTTTTAATATGCGAGTACTTCCTTTGAAGTACTTCACATGCACTTTTTAAAAGATGATATAGTGGATAATTTAAACACATAAAAGTTTTTTATAATGGATTAATATTCATTTGATCACTAGTGTTTCACATTTATAAGTAACGCTATAGATTTTATTAAATTGCATTCATGTAATATTCCAGCTATTACTACATACACATATTCACTCTGCACAGTCACTGTTTTTAGGATCTATTCCCCCCTTAGATATATTGCTGAGATTGTGGCTCTAGTGCGCATGTCTGCGGTGTGTCCCCGTGGAGCATTGCTGAGGCGCACCAGTGACGCTTGCATTTCAGTGATGTCAAAGTGACGTCTTCTGACGTGCGGCGCCACGCTGTCGCCGGTGGTGATGCAGCTTCCGGGACAGAAGACCGGACACACGCGCCGTGTAATTGAGCACCTGCCAGCAGGATGTATAACCCGGTCCCTCACACAACACATCACGGCACCTTGAGAAAGAGGCGAAACGTGCGTCGGTGGCGAAGCTGCTTATTGTCCTGGTGGAGTTCAATATGGGTAAGCACTATTGCGTGGGATAGTGGGAGTTTCTTCAGGACGCGCACCTGTTATGATCTCTCTGCACTTTTTAATCCCTAATATATGGCCCATATCCATCATAAGCACTTAGCATTTTATATTGGAAACTGCAGGACTAAAGCAGCGGACATTATCTGATCCTTCATGTGTTGTACATGTATCTATTTTGTCAGTACTAATATATGTTTAATAAATCTTGATATCTTTTCATGATATTGGACCCGTACTCCATTTTTCCCTGTGTAGTATGTTATGCTGGAGTGTCCACTTTCTATTCCCATTGAGTTGACACTACAAAGTAGGTGACTCTATCGGGGTATATATTAATTGGTTCCATATAGTGTTGTTTTATATCCTTACACATTTGAAGTCACTTTGACGGGTCTATATGATAGAAAATACCCCAAAGTGACAACATTCTAAAAACTGCACCCCTGAAGGTACTCAAAACCACGTTCAAGAAGTTTATTAACAGTTCAGGTGCTTCACAGGAATTTTTTGAATGTTTAAAAAATGAACATTTAACTTTTTTCACAAAAAATTTACTTCAGATCCAATTTTTTTTATTTTACCAAGGGTAACAGGAAAAATTGGACCCAAAAAGTTGTAGAATTTGTCCTGAGTACGCTGATACCCCATATATGCAGGTAAACCACTGTTTGGGTGCATGGCAGAGCTCAGAAGGGAAGGAGCACCGTTTGACTTTTCAATGCAAAATTGTCTGGAATTGAGATTGGAGGAAATGTCGCATTTGGAGAGCCCCTGATGTGCCTAAACAGTGGAAACCCCCCACAAGTGACACCATTTTGGAAAGTAAACCCCCTAAGGAACTTATCTAGATGTTTGGTGAGTACTTTGAACCCCCAAGAGCTTCACAGAAGTTTATAACGCAGAGCCATAAAAATAAAAAATCATATTTTTTTGCAAAAATGATCTTTTTGCCCCCAATTATTTATTTTCCCAAGGGTAACAGGAGAAATTGGACCCCAAAAGTTGTTGTGCAATTTGTCCTGAGTATGCTGATACCCCATATGTGGCGGTAAACCACTATTTGGGTGCATGGCAGAGCTCAGAAGGGAATGAGCATGTTTGACTTTTTCAACACAGAATTGGCTGGAATTGAGATCAGACGCCATGTCGCATTTGGAGAGCCCCTGATTGTGCCTAAACAGTGGAAACCCCCCAATTCTTACTCCAACCCTAATTCCAACCGTAACCGTAATCCAAACCCTAACCCCAACTCTAGCCTCAACCTGAACCCTAACTTTAGCCCCAGCACTCAACCTAACTTTAGCCCCAACCATAACCCTAACTTTAGCCCAACTCAGTTTAGCCCAACTACTGTATAACCCTAAAGGGAAAATGGAAATAAATAGATTTTTTATTTTAATATTTTTTTCTAACTAAGGGGGTGATAAATTCTCATGGTGATAAGCTCTGAATACACTAAGCATGAACTGCCAGGACCTCATCACTGGCATTTTCCCACCTTCCTGAGGTCACAGCAGTGCTGCCCAGCTGCGAGAACAGCGTCAGTGAATAGCAGTGATGTCACTAATGCTGTGCTCCCTCACAGCCTGACCCGCGCTGATCTCTGGAGTGTGGGAAAATCAACTAGCATTTTCCCATGCTCAAGAGGTCATCACAGTTCAGGCAGTGAGGGAGCGCAAACTCAGTAACATCACTGCTAGTCACTGAGTCTGTGCTGGCAGCAACTCATTCATTCCCCAGTAGTTTGCAGCAGGGGCCGTCGCATCTTAGCACCGTCCTGGTTGCAAACTTTATATCCCCCAGATATGGATTACGGCGTGGGACACAACAACAGACAGGGATGGTATATTGTTGCTTTTTTATTTTATATTTATTACAGGAGAATGAGGGCTTCACATGGATTAGGTGTGTGTTTGTAAGTATGGTTAAATTAAGAATAAAGGAGTCTTTGTGTTTATTTCAAATAAAGGATTTTTTAAGGGTGTCTGTGTTTTCTTTACAATTTGACTATATGGGATTAGTAATAGGGGCATCTTATTGACGCTTCTCCATTACCAACCGGGGCTTGATGTCATCTGAAAGGTCACATCAACCCCCCAACTATTACCCCATCTGCCACCTCTACAGGGCAATGGGATGAGCAAGGCTATGTGCCATAATTGGTGCATCTTAGAGATGCCCCTTTTCTGGGGCGGCTGAGAGCTGCTGATGTTTTTTGCCAGGGGGGCCACTATCCATGGTCTCTTCTTTGGCTATTAACATCAGCCCTCAGCTGTCTGCATAGCCATTGCTTGCTATTAATTATAGGGTGACCCCACACCATTTTTTTCTGTGAAATAATCATTTATTAATTAAATACATGTCCATAATTTTGCACACACTATACTAATTGTATTTGTCACTGACATGTGTATATCTACATAGTCTATATGGATTTACTGTATGTAATCCATCTCTTCTATCCTGTCGGCTCCTGCAGTGATTTTACAGAAGGCGGCAAATGAATTACCTGCTATTCTTCTATATATCTCTCTCTCTGCAATATATATGAGTAAAATGTAAATTGCTCTTTTATTCTATAAACTATTGACAACATGTCTTCGAATTTCCAAGCACTAAATTTTGTATTTATTTTCAGAAAATGAGAAATGGTCAAAAGAATAAAAAAATGCTGTGCTCGCAGACCTAATGTTAAGTAAACATGTTAATAATCATTTACAAACAACAATACTAATGTTTTAACTCAGGAAGAGTTCAGAAAACAATATTTTGTGGAATAACCATGATTTTTAATCACAGCTTTCATGCGTCTTGGCATGCTTTCCATCAGTCTTTCACACTGCTTTTGGGTGACCTTATGCCACTCCTGGTACAAAACTTTAAGCAGTTCTTCTTTGTTTGATGGCTTGTGACTATTCTACTTCCTCTTGAGTACATTGCAGAGGTTTTCAATGGGGTTCAGGTCTGGAGATTTGGCTGGCCATGACAGGGATTTGATGTGGTGGTCCTTCATCCACACATTGACTAACCTAGCTGTGTGGCATGGCGCATTGTCCTGCTGGAAAAATAGTTCTCAGAGTTGGGGAACATTGCCTGAGCAGAAAGAATCAACTGTTTTTCCAAGATAACCTTTATGCTGCTTGATTCATATGTCCTCCGCAAAGAATAACCTGCCCAATTCCAGCCTTGCTGAAGCATCCCCTGACCATCTCCGATCCTCGACCAAATTTCACAGATGGTGCAAGACACTGTGACTTGTATGCCTCTCCAGGTCTCCGTCTAACCATTAGATGACCAGGTGTTGGGCAGAGCTGAAAATTAGGCTCATCAGAGAAGATTACCTTACTCCAGTCCTCTATGGTCCAATCCTTATGGTCTTTGGCAAACTTCAGCCTGGCTCTCCTTTGCTTCTCATTGATGAAAGGCTTTTTTCTAGCTTTACATGACTTGAGCCCTGCCACTAGGAGCCTGTTACGAAATGTTCTTGTCATGCAATTCACCCCAGCTGCCATTTTCCATTCCTTTTGTAGGTCACTTGATGTCATCCTGTGGTTGCTGAGTGACATTCGAATAAGATGACAGTCATCCCAGCCAGTGGAGAGTCGTTTTTGCCCTCTGCCGGTCTGTAGCTTTGTTGTCCCCAATGTCTGCTGCTTGACCTTGTAATGGACTACCGTCTTAGAAATTTTAAGGATGGAGGCAACATGATGCTCACTGTATCCCTCTGCTAGTAAAGCCAGAATTGAGCCCTTCTTTTTCTCACTCAAGACTTTTCTTTTCCACTCCTTTGGCATGGTTAAAAGTTATTTTTTAATTTCAATTACTTTTGGGATATTACTAGCACTTGTTTTGCCATCCAGCTTGTTCTATTGCAAGAGGATTGTGAACACCACAGCAGGGTTTTTTATACTTTCCTTAATTAAATAAGATTTGGTTTTAGGTGATCACTTAATCAGAAGCACATTAAGTAGAATGAGGTGTACTCTGGTTGGAATTCAACTGACACTGGAATGGTTGTCAGGACAGGTAGAGAAGCTGATTTTTATAAAACTGTGCAGTGGTCTCTTAATTTTTGCCAGAGCTGTATATTTAAATATATATATATATATATATATATATATATATATATATATACACACTGTATATATATTGTATATATATATTACTGTATATAAATATATATAATAAATATGTATATCTGTGTGTTTTGAAGAATATTTTGTTTTAAAACGATGTGTAAAGGACAGGGAACTTTTGTGTATAAAAGCTCATGTTAAAATCGCATGTCATACGGATTGCATACGCATGTCATATTGATGTTCCGTTTAAAAATCTCACAGAAATCGCATGACAATCTAATGGCACTCGCCCGTTTTTTCGGTCCGGAAATTGGACCATTTTTTTTCTCGCATATGGGTATGAGCCCTTAGGCAGATGTCTGAATTCCTGGGTGAACGTGGACACCTCTGTCAGCAATGCCTGCATTTATAGGTAGGTAGGAACCTGCTGTTATTAAAATCACCACATGTTGAAGGGCAGAGTGCTCGGTCAGAGAGCTTACATAGAAATAACAAACAACTGACTGGCACATCCAAGCTAGTGTGAATAGGTGCTATCTTAAGAGCTACCTCCCTGTATAATATACAAAAAAGTTGCAATCTATCGTGCTAAAGCATGTCATTATTCTGTTAATATATATATAGTTTCTTGCTCCATCTCAACTTTCTTTGCCTGCAAAGCCTCCTATATAATTGTGAGCAGCAAGCATTTCAATAGACAGAGAAGTGGGATGGCGATGCTGATTAAGGCATCATCACCGCTCACTATCTTGGATGAGTCTTCAAAGTTTGGTGAGCCGTACAGATGTCACACAAACATGGCCACTCAAAAAAACCAAAAGGTATGAACCGGGATATAAACTGGTGTGCATGCAACGTATAAACGCACGCTCACACTGGCCACTGAACAGAAAAAAACAAATACAGAAACACAATGATTAAATACATGTCAAGTGACATGCAGGTGGATAAGAGTTGATAAGGACTGGGCCCAACCAGTAGACACAGAACCATGGGAGACCACATCAATGTAATGCCCAGCTCAAAGGAAAGGCAGGCCACACCTTTATATGCCCATGAGGCAAACAGACTGAAAACCCCCCAAAGGTATGAACTGGGAAATAAACTGGTGTGCATGTGTAAGGGGCACAAGGGGGTGTTCGTAAATATGATACTGTAATGTTTGATGTTGTGTATATTTGTGTATAACTTCTGCTATAGTTGTAGGGAAAGCGTGGTACCCTAGTTAGGCCACTAGATTGGGTGAAGCGCATACCCAGCCTGTATATAGTTAAAGTAGGTGGAGCTAACGACCGTTAAGCTGGGGAACAGCTTAGATATGAATCAGTTGGGTGGGAGCGCCCTGACAGTCATACAGTATTCAGGCCAGGACTTCATCGAGGAGAAGCACCAGGAGAAGCGCTGACATTGCAGTATAAGTGGGACTGCAGTTGCCAGAAGAAGACTAAGCAGTATGGGCAGGTCACTCAGAATGTGGCGGCTGACTACGTGGGTGGATATTCTCGAGACCAGAGTGAATTGGCTAAGAGGGTCCCCTACTGGGGTAAGACTGAGCAGAGATGATGCTGGAAGACCGGAGAGCACGGTCCATCCTGGAAGCGAACTTGGTGATAGAGAGGGAAAGACAGGAACAGAGATGGAGAAATTGTCTATTGCTAACCATGATGCTGATATGGGAGAGAATATGTATGTGGATCGCCCCATGCCAGGGCCGTGGGGTACTCGGAGCCGGGCCCGATGATTTCAATGGGAGATGTCACGGCAGCTGTGACCCAGTCCGTGGCCCTGGGCGTCCATTGTAAAAGGGGAGTAGAGTGAATGATGATGTTTAAAGTTTATAAGTGAATGATTTGTGACGCCACCTGTGGTGTTTGGCAATGAAGATGTTAAGCCGACTCTGCAGACAGATCCTCTGGGACAGATGGTGTGGTGCAGCAATGATGGTGTAGCCCTCCACAGGTAGGGCTGTAGTCCCAGGGCAGAGTAGATGAAGATGATAGGTGTTAAGGGAGAGAGTGTAGTGTCCGGCACCAAGATGTAGCAGTGCTGAGTGGATTGGCGCAGGAATAAGTGGAGGACACCAGGGCATGTAGTTCCAAAGCTTTATTCACAGTCTGTTGTGCATACAGGTGCCCGCATCCGTGCCGTGTCCTCCAGGTCAGTGGCCCAGCCAACCTCCAGGCAAGATGAAGTACTCCGTTCCAACACTCCACCAACGTATGTGCCTTTTCTGAACGTCTCCCTTTTGCGCCTATAGAGAAGTACTCACAGTACTGAGCTACACTGGAGTTCCTCCTGTCAGATGTTCCTATGAACTCTACTTGTACGGCAGACAGCTGTAGCCTGCTTCGGGGACTCCTTGCTACCAAGTCCCGGCTCACTATCGTTGCTGTTGTGCCCCCAAGTCTTGTGTGGGAATAAAGTGGTTACAACTTCTATTCCTCCGGTGTCTGCTGCAGGACCATTAGTATCCATACAACCTCTGGGACCGGACCCCGGCCTTGAGCTGTGAACTTGGGAAGGGTTCTGCTCTAACCCTAATCCTTAGTCCTCCTCTCCTCACGTTCCGTACTAATCCTTCCTTCTTATGGAGAGAGTCAGGCTTTCCATCAATGTCTCTTTCCTATGCCAGCGGACCAAGGTCACTGAGGTCGGCTGCAGCACTTCCTTCATCCATCCCACTCCGGGGATCCTCACTCTTCCACTGACTCTGTCAGCCTGACTAAATCCTAAACTCTTCCCGCTCTTTTGGTGCAGACTAACTCCACCCGCCTCCCAGCACACTTCGTGTTCCAAGCAGGGAACCACCAAAGGGTGCTTTGCTACACTACTATGTTGTGTGGGATGCAGGTGTTGGAGCATGGTCAGGTGTCTCCACCTTACCTGAATGGTGGGGTACCACACCTCAGGAGGAGGTGCAGTAACTCTGTGGCGACTGAACCCTCAGGGGCGCCACATATGTGCTGTGTAGCAGAAGCAGTAAGGTTGATAGTTCAAGCGCTGAACGGGACTGTGACTCTGTTTATTCCACATTGTCTGGGGAGAACATGCAGCGCATTACAGGAAACCCTGAATGGAATGGAGCTGCAGGTGTGATGACAGAAAACTGACATGTCTATGTGGGGGAGGCCAGGACACTGTTGCCCCTGAGTCCTGGGTCACGACTACCACCCTGGCCGACCCTTACGCATGCAGAGTGTAAGTGCATGTTCACACTGGCCACTAAACAGAAAGAAACAAAGACAGAAACATAATGTATAAATACCCTGCAGTAAATAAAAAACAACATAGTGCATGAAAATGACATACGGTACTAAGTTAACATGTTTTTTTGATTAAAATTAAAAGGGAAAGCCATCCTAACACTCCACAGTGACCATCATTGGGACATTACTAACTCTAATATTAAAAACATTACCGTTTGACATGCATGTGGATAATGGCTGAGACAGGCTGGGCCCAACTAGTGGACACACAGCCATGGGAGATCACATCAATATAATACCCAGCTCAAAGGAAAGGCAGGCAACATCTTTATATGCACATGATGCAAACATGGCCACTCATAAGCTCTTATGTGTTGAGGCTGATCGGAACACCTACGGGTATGGTGTAGCTGGTATTCAACTACTGTCCTCGTCTGCTCACAAAGCCTTATGAACATATGTAACATTGAGTTCCAATGTGTGGTGGCATCGCACATTAGTGGATGAGTTGGAAGTTGCAAATGCTACTGCAGCACTGCCAGGATGGTGGCAGCTCTAGCTGACTTGTGGAAATGGACACACAAGCGACGTACTTTCACAAGTAGCTCAGGCAGATCTGGGTAGGTTTTGAGAAACCGCTGAACCACTTAACTGAGCACGAGGGCCAGGCATGGTACATGTGCGAGGTGGCCAGGCTTCAGAGAGCAGCCATCAGGTTGCGGCCATTGTTACACATGACCATGCCTGGGACAAGAGCCACAGATTAGTATGGTCTTGTAGACCTTTGAACAACTTCATGGCAGTGTACGGTTTGTCATGTATGCATATTGGCTTCAGCAGAACCTGTTGCCGCTTGGCCAACAAAGTGCTGCAGTGCTTCCAGCTTGTGACTGATGTTGATGTTTTGGAGATGGCGGGTGAGGAGGAGATGCACAAACTGCTGTAGAAGGAGGGGAAAACCCTGACTGAACCAGGGCCCGCAATCCTTGGTGTTGGTAGCATGTGTTCCATCCCTGGGTTTGACTGGATCCCTACTTCATAATGTTCACCCAGTGTGCTGTCAGGAAAATGTAGCATCCCTGGCCACAAGCACTTGTCCAGGTGTCCATTGTTAAGTGGACCTTCCCAGTAACAGCTTTGGTCAGGGCACAGCTGATGTTATAGGACACGAGCTTGTGTAATGCGAGGAGGACAAAACTGGCGCAGTATAAATGTGTATAATATTTGTTTGCTGAAAAAAATTGTCAGGAATACTAGCAGTGGAAAATTTTCCCACCTTACATGTATGTGTTACACTGCAGGAGTAATATAGTGATGCTATTGAGATCCCACCCAGTCTGGCTGTATGCTTTTGATGCACAACTTTTGCAGTATAAATCCTGTAAAATATTTCACTGCTGAAAACTTTACAGTATTACGATAGCTGAAAAATTTGCCCACCTCAGATGGACTTGTTACACTGCAGGAGCAATATAGCGATGCTATTGAGATCTAACCAAGTCTGGTTGTATGCTTTTGGTGTACACTATTTCCCTGGTCAGAACAATTTGAAGGATTAAGAGCAAAAATAATATTATGAGCTCTGAGAAAAGCTTTTGGTATGAAGTGCAGCAGAAATCAAGTGCAATTAGCCCTATCCTCTCCTACATCATATCAGCCTTCAACAAAATCTATCCCTAAGTTCTGCTAACAGCAGTATGAATGTTGATTATAATTCACCCTAAGACGGGCTGTTTTTGCAGTTGAAATATTACTGTTGTTATGTAATCCTTTCCTACACACAGCTAAGATTCTCTTCCTAATTCACCGTTGCCTCTCCCTGCTCTGTCTGCTTCCAGGCAACAGTGTAAGGCGCATGGCATCACGGGTCTTATAAAGACCCGATGACGGTATGTGGCCAGCAAATCACAGTAATGTCAGAATCAAGATGACTATGGCATTACAGTGACTGGCAGGCAATCCCCGCATGTTTTTTGGGTGTCTAAATAACGTCACACATGTGGGGCAGGGACTTAAGCTTCTGCTCGAGCATTAAAAAAAATACTTGCTGGGTACCGAGCATCATAAGTACACTGATGCTGAAGTGAGTAACAAGTAGTGACGAGCACACCCACTCATCACTAATAACAAGTCAAACCAGAATTTTTAGGTGTGACTTTGCTTGTCACGTAATGTACTGAATTTAGTGTTTCTGTATTCTGTTGATTGTATTTAATCAGTCTCACACTAGGGGGCACAGAAACACATGGCAATACTGTCAACCCAGCTAAGATGTGATTGTCCCACTATGGAGGGTTACTTTCTGCAGACCAGATAACTATTGCACTGTCTGCAATAACAATTTATTGTTAGGATTTTGTACTTTTGCTTTCATTAAAAGGTTTCTTATTCACAGTTTCAGCATGAGATCTACAGCTGCCAGTTTCTGCAGTTTTAGGTGATGTATCATGGACTGGCAGGAGAGCTTTCTCTTGTCATTCAGGTCTAATACTCTACTTATCTTATTGTCGTAATGACCTTTAATCAGTTAACAGCTTGAAACAATAGTGTTCAATCTTAAAATGTTTCTTCTTTACTATTAGATCAACCAGTTTATTTTGCAGAAATTTTGCCATGTGTATCCAGATGTGACACCATTTTCTAATCTTGGACAAGACCTTTAACCCCTTAGTGAAACAGCAAATTTTGCGCTTCTGGCCGGGGTCACACTGGCGAGGAATACGACCGAGTGAGAGGCGCTAAAAGCACGCATTAGACACGGACAAATGATTCTCTATGGGGTCCCTCGCACCAGGCGTATATTTCTCATCCGTATGCTACGCTCCATGCCAATCGCAGCACGCTGGGACTGTCAGCGTACTACGGCCGTAGTACGCCAATGCAAGTCTATGGGTGCGCAAAAAATACGGATTACACACGGAACACACATGTGAATTGCGAGAAATACGCACCCGGTGTCTTTTAGCAAAGCCGGCAATTCAGTGCGCTATACAGTAAACTCACACTGACAGGTTTAATAAAGAAACGAAAGAATAGATAAGGCCGGGGTCACACTAACCGACGCAAAATACGGTAAGTATTTTACATGCGTAATACGGATGAATGGCCCCTAAACAGTGCTCCGTATGTCATCCATAATCAAGGTGTGGTCGCGTATTTTGTGCATCTAAGCATCCGTATGCAATCCGTATGGCATCCGTATGGCGAGATTTTCTCGCCGCCTTGCAAAGTGGACATATAATGGAGCCCTATGACAGGGTTTCTAACAGAAACCAAAGAATAGATATAGACACATAGAATACATATATATATATGCATGCTATGTGTCTATATCTATTCTTTCGTTTCTTTATTACACCTGTCAGTGTGAGTTTACTGTATAGCGCACTGAATTGCCGGCTTTGCTAAAAGACACCTGGTGCGTATTTCTCGCAAGTCACATGTGTGGTCCATGTGTAATCCGTATTTTTCGCGCACCCATAGACTTGCATTGGCGTACTACAGCCGTAGTACGCTGACAATCGCAGCGTGCTGCGATTGGCACGGAGCGTAGAATACGGATGAGAAATATACGGCTGGTGCGAGGGACCCCATAGAGAATCATTTGTCCGTGTCTAATGCGTGCTTTTAGCGCCTCTCACTCGGCCGTATTCCTCGCCAGTGTGACCCCGGCCTTAATGTTATATCTGGAACTATATGGGAAAAATCTACCTTTTGTGCATGGCGCCGTTCTTCTTTGGAACAGAGCAGTCACAGACTGTTGCTGCCAGGGATTAGGAAACCTCTGCTTAACACTTGGGGTGTGACCTCCGACAACATTCGGATTGACTGTTCCTCTAGTTAGGCAGTGGGGATCTGGCTGTAAATCAGAATGATGTCGGAAGTCCCGCCCTGTTGACAGAGCGGAGCTGAAAAGAAGAATTGGCTCAGTAGATATGGCGACATCAAGGGCTTCTCAATCAGCAGCAGGAGCGGTCTATGACTGCTCTTTGCGGGGAAAGAGAGGAGCTGTGCACAACAGGCAGATACATTGCAATTACTTGCCTGTTAGTGCTCAGGTATATTTTAAAATATTTTAATAAAGTCTGGGATATTCCCGTTAATGACTGAGTCCCAGTTTTCAAATCTGACCAGTGTGGTAATAACTCTGGAATGCTTCTATATAGCCTGGTAATTCTGAGACTGTTTTTTTTCAATGACTTTGTGCTTTATATTATATGTAAATTTAGATCAATAGATTTTTCATTTTTTGTGAAAATATCTGAAATTTGATGAAAATTTTAAAAAAATTGTGATTTTCCAACTTTGGATGCTTATTTCCTTAAACCTGATAGTTAATATAGTTAATAATATTCCCCACATGTCTCAAGGTTTAGGTGCTCACATGGATTAAGGCAAAGTAGATTTAAAAAGTGAAACATGCAATTTTTTTCCATTAAAATATTGTTTAATCTGCAAAAAAAAAAGCACATGGCAGGACTTGGAAGGTAAGAAGTGCTATTTGAATCGCAAATTGGGCTGAAATTGATTGCGGATACCATGTCTCATTTGCAAGCTTCTGAGTAGTGTTGAGCGATACCGTTCGATACCAAAAAATATCGTATCGGATGGTATCGCCCGATACGAAAAAAATATCGGGTATCGCCGATTCCGATACCGGAAGTCCCATTCAAGTCAATGGGACTTCCGGTATCGGAATTAAAAAAAGCCCTTTATTTCCTTGTTGGCTAATTCTACATAATTGAAAACAAATAAGAATCATGTAGAATGTATTGTGGGAGGTGGAGGAGACATTAAAGGCATAGTGGTTTATTCAAATCACATGGCATAGCATTAATTCCAATTTTTTTTTTCAAGACGTTCGGAGTTAAAAAGATATTGACTATGTTAACCTTTTTTATATTTTGTCAGATATGTATGTTACACAACTTCCATGCTCTTCACCTTCTTTTGTACTTCTCCCACACTTTCTCCTTCATGATCCGCAGCAGTAGCATTTTTTTTATCAACTTTTTCTTCACCTTATTCATCTTCTTCTTCTTCACCTTCTTCCCATTATTTTTTTTTTCCATTCTTCATATTCTTCTTATTCAGCTACTATTAATTTTCATATGCTATTTCTTCATCTTCCTTTTCTTCTTTTTCTTCATTTTCTTATGGTGACAGGCATTCCTGTAGTACTTATCTATAAAAGTTATACGATTACACCTTACGTTCTGCCTGTCACAAAAGATTTACAACAGGATTTGTCCGCGTTCAGTTTGGCCTGCAGCAGCAGGCATTTTCCAGGGGCACCACGAGGAGGAACGGACTCATCCCCATTTACTGCTTAGTCTTCTGCTTATAATTTTAATTTCTTCTATGCTGATTTTAGTCTTATGCTTAATGTTCTTCTGCTTTCTGTTCTTCTGCTTTTGCTTCTTCTGCTTCTTGTTCTTCTGTCTTTTGTTCTGTATCTTGGTGGTTGTCTTCATGTTCTTTGTCCTCTTGGTCATATTATTTAGGGTCATATTTCTGGTCTTCTTTGGTGTGGTCTTCAGGGTCGTCGTCATCAGGGTCGTCGTCATGGAGATCAATAAGGATTACCAAAGACAATTTCAAAAAGCTTGATCTTGGAAATGTAGCAGAAGGTACAAGAAGGCTGAGAAACTGGTGAGAACCAGCTGACAGTACTGGAACCCGTAGTGGCAGCAGAAGGAACAAGAGCCAATGGCACTACCGAGGACCAACTGACGGTGCTGGACCACGGTTACTAAGCAGAGGGTACCTGTGCTAAAAAGCACTAACAAGGACCAGCTGACGGTGCTGGACCTCGGATACCGAGATGGAGGCACCTAGGCCAAAGGCTGTGGCGAGAACCAGCAGACAGTGCTGGCACCCGGATGGGTAGCAGAAGGAACAAGAGCCAATGGCACTACCGAGGACCAACTGACGGTGCTGGACCACGTTTACTAAGCAGAAGGTACCTGTGCTAAAAAGCACTACCAAGGACCAGCTGATGGTGCTGGACCTCGGATACCGAGATGGAGGCACCTAGGCCAAAGGCTCTGGCGAGAACCAGCTGACAGTGCTGGCACCCGGATAGGTAGCAGAAGGAACAAGAGCCAATGGCACTACCGAGGACCAACTGACGATGCTGGACCACGGTTACTAAGCAGAGGGTACCTGTGCTAAAAAGCACTACCAAGGACCAGCAGACGGTGCTACACCTCGGATACCGAGATGGAGGCACCTAGGCCAAAGGCTGTGGTGAGAACCAGCAGACAGTGCTGGCACCCGGATGGGTAGCAGAAGGAACAAGAGCCAATGGCACTACCGAGGACCAACTGACGGTGCTGGACCACGGTTACTAAGCAGAAGGTACCTGTGCTAAAAAGCACTACCAAGGACCAGCAGACGGTGCTGGACCTCGGATACCGAGATGGAGGCACCTAGGCCAAAGGCTGTGGCGAGAACCAGCAGACAGTGCTGGCACCCGGATGGGTAGCAGAAGGAACAAAAGCCAATGGCACTACCGAGGACCAACTGACGGTGCTGGACCACGGTTACTAAGCAGAAGGTACCTGTGCTAAAAAGCACTACCAAGGACCTGCAGACGGTGCTGGACCTCGGATACCGAGATGGAGGCACCTAGGCCAAAGGCTCTGGCGAGAACCAGCAGACAGTGCTTGAACCCAGGTGGGTAGCAGAAGGTACCCATTCAAAGCAAAGTAGCCAGGCCGCAAGCCGGCCGCAGTTACCGAAACCCACAGTCCTACAGGGGGTCCATGTCGCTTTGGCACGACGGATCAAGCCTTCAGTGCCAGTTCCCGCAGCCCACATAGGAGTCACCTAAACTGCAGGCACCGTAGAGTCGGCTAACCTGGCCGCAAGACGACAGGACAACGGATTGGTGGCATAGTGACCTTGACACTACCCGGAAACAGCAGGCGTGCTGAAAACAGGCTGGGCAACAGGGAGTATCCGTGCCAAAGACACTGCCGAGAACCAGCTGACGGTGCTGGAACCCAGATGGGTAGCAAAAGCTACAAGAGCCAATGGCACTACCGAGGAACAGCTGACAGTGCTGGACCACGGTTACTAGGCAGGAGGTACCTGTGCTAGAAAGCACTACCAAGGACCAGCTGACGGTGCTGGACTTCAGATACCGAGATGGAGGCACCTAGGCCAAAGGCTGTGGCGAGAACCAGCAGACAGTGCTGGAACCCGGGTGGGTAGCAGAAGGTACCCATTCAAAGCAAAGTAGCCAGGCCGCAAGCCGGCCGCAGTTACCGAAACCCACAGTCCTACAGGGGGTCCATGTCGCTTTGGCACGACGGATCCAGCCTTCAGTGCCAGTTCCCGCAGCCCACATAGGAGTCACCTAAACTGCAGGCACCGTAGAGTCGGCTAACCCGGCCGCAAGACGACAGGACAACGGATTGGTGGCATAGTGACCTTGACACTACCCGGAAACAGCAGGCGTGCTGGAACCAGGCTGGGCAACAGGGAGTACCCGTTCCAAAGACACTGCCGAGCACCAACTGGCATTGTTGGAGCCCAGGGACAATCATGGTGTAGGCCGAGGCCTACTTGGTGGTAGTTTTAGATTGTTTGTAGGCTACAACAGACTGTCAACGTGCTCCAATTAGGCATCTGTCTCCACTCTGTTTCCAGGATTTTACGTGACCACCAACACCGCCAGTTTATGCGTACAGTAGCCGTCTGCCCAATCCACACGTGTTCCTGTGTTACTGGTGTTCTGTAATGTCAGCAGATCCCCTGATGTTTGTCTGCCAATGTCTCCTGCTCTGTCCACATTCCCACCACTTGCAGTGGGAAGGTGGACAGCGCAGGAGACAGTGCCGGACACACATTGGGGGATCAGCTCACATTACAGAACACCAGGAACACAGGAACAAGTGTGGAATGCGTGGACGGCAACTGTGAGCAGGAACTGGCGGTGTTGGAGGTCAGGGGAAATACTAGAGACAGAGTGGAGACAGAGGCCAAATCAGAGAATGTTTAAATCTGAAGTAGTTACAATTTGGAGGCAGCAGCAGTTTGCCCTCCACACAGCAGGGGATCAGCTGACGTTACCGAACCACACTTTCACATGAACGAGTGTTTTTTTCTGTGTGGACAGCACTTCCGAGCACCAACTGGCGTTGTTGGAGCCCAGGGACAATCATGGTGCAGGCCGAGGCCTACTAGGAGCCAGGTGTAAATCGAAGGTATTTTGACTTTGGAGGGAGCAGGACACTTTGCCCTCCACACAGCAAGGGATCAGCTGACGTTACCGACCCCCACTTTCACATGAACAAGTGTTTTTTTCTGTACGGACAGCACTTCCGAGCACCAACTGGTGTTGTTGGAGCCCAGGGACAATCATGGTGTAGGCCGAGGCCTACTTGGTAGCAGTTTTAGCTTGCTTGTAGGCTACAACAGACTGTCAACGTGCTCCAATTAGGCATCTGTCTCCACTCTGTTTCCAGGATTTCACGTGACCACCAACACCGCCAGTTTATGCGTACAGCAGCCGTCTACCCAATCCACACGTGTTCCTGGGTTACTGGGGTTCTGTAATGTCAGCAGGTCCCCTGATGAGTGTCTGCCACTGTCTCCTGCTCTGTCCACATTCCCACCGCTTGCAGTGGGAAGGTGGACAGCGCAGGAGACAGTGGCGGACACATATTGGGGGATCTGCTGACGTTACAGAACCCCAGTAACACAGGAACACGTGTGGAATGCGTGGACGGCAACTGTGAGCAGGAACTGGCGGTGTTGGAGGTCAGGGGAAATACTAGAAACAGAGTGGAGACAGAGGCCAAATCAGAGAATGTTTAAATCTGAAGTAGTTACAATTTGGAGGCAGCAGCAGTTTGCCCTCCACACAGCAGGGGATCAGCTGACGTTACTGACCCCCACTTTCACATGAACGAGTGTGTTTTTCTGTGTGGACAGCACTTCCGAGCAACAACTGGCGATGTTGGAGCCCAGGGATAGTCATTTTGTAGGCTGAGGTCTACTTGGAGGCAGTTTAAGATAAGATGTTGTTTGAATTTGGAGGCAGCAGCAGTTTGCCCTCCACACAGCAGGGGATCAGCTGACGTTACCGAACCCCACTTTCACATGAACGAGTGTGTTTTTCTGTGTGGACAGCACTTCCGAGCACCAACTAGCGTTGTTGGAGCCCAGGGAGAACCAGGGTGAAGGCCGAGGCCTACTTGGTGGCAGTTTTAGATTGTTTGTAGGCTACAACAGACTGTCAACGTGTTCCAATTAGGCATCTGTCTCCACTCTGTTTCCAGGATTTCACGTGACCACCAACACCGCCAGTTTATGCGTACAGTAGCCGTCTGCCCAATCCACACGTGTTCCTGTGTTACTGGGGTTCTGTAATGTCAGCAGATCCCCTGATGTGTGTCTGCCACTGTCTCCTGCTCTGTCCACATTCCCATCGCTTGCACAAGTAGTGGGAATGTAGACAAAGCAGGAGACATTGCCGTGCTCACCTCTGGAGATGAGCAGATGTTACAGGACCCAGGTAACACAGGAACAAGTGTGGATTGTGCAGACGGCACTTGAGAGCAGAAACAGGCAGTGTTGTAGGCCGGAGGAAATACTCAAAACAGAGTGGAGACGGAGGGCAAATCAGAGAACATATTAAATCAGAGGTAGTCAGAAGATGTAGGCAGCAGGAGAGTTTGCCGTACACACAGCAGGGGATCAGCTGACGTTACCGAACCCCACTTACACATGAGCGAGTGTTTTGTCTGTGCGGACAGCACTTCTGAGCACCAACTGGCGGTGTCGGAGCCCAGGGAAAATCAGGTAGTAGGCCGAGGCCTACTTGGAGCCAGGTGTAAATCTGAGGTTGTTTGACTGTGGAGGGAGCAGGACACTTTGCCATACACACAGCAGGGGATCAGCTGACGTTACCGAACCCCACTTACACATGAGCGAGTGTTTTGTCTGTGCGGACAGCACTTCTGAGCACCAACTGGCAGTGTCGGAGCCCAGGGAAAATCAGGTAGTAGGCCGAGGCCTACTTGGAGCCAGGTGTAAATCTGAGGTTGTTTGACTGTGGAGGGAGCAGGAGAGTTTGCCATACACACAGCAGGGGATCAGCTGACGTTACCGAACCCCACTTACACATGAGCGAGTGTTTTGTCTGTGTGGACAGCACTTCTGAGCAACAACGGGCGTTGCTGTAGCCCAGGAAATAAAGTTCAGGTCATAGAAACATGAACACAACAGGAGACCTGGATCCTGTTGCCAGCCAATTATTTATTCTGGAAGAGGACTGGCAAATTCAGGTGAGATCCAGGCCTTGTTCATTTTCAGAAAAGTAAGCCGGTCAACATTATCGGCGGATAGTCGCGTGCGACGGTCTGTTACCACACCACCTGCAGCACTAAAGACACGTTCCGATAATACACTGGCAGCAGGGCAAGCCAGCACCTCCAATGCATACTGGCTAAGCTCTGGCCATGTATCCAGCTTAGAGACCCAGTACTTGAACGGGGAAGAGCCGTCTGGGAGAACACTAACAGGGCACGACAAGTAGTCTGTCACCATCTGATGGAAACGTTGCCTCCTGCTGACTGGAGCCGTCTGTGATGGTGCAGCCGTTTGTGGTGGTCCCACGAAACTTTTCCACATTTGGGCCATACTGGCCTTGCCTTTTCCTGCGGCACTGCCTCTGCTACCTCTTTGTGCAGAGCTTCCTCCACTGCCTCTACCCACATGGCTGCTTTGAAAAGCACTACCAGCAACACTTGCGGGGGGAATGGAGAACATGATGGCCTGCACAAGTGTTTCTTGGTACTCCCGCATTTTTCGCTCCCGGTTCAACTGTGGTATGAGGCTTTGTAAGTTGTCCCGGGAGCGAGGATCTAGGAGGGTGTACACCCAATAATCAGCCGTGTGGAGAATGTTGGCGATGCGGCGGTCATTTAACAAGCACTGCAGCATGAAATCAACCATGTGCTGCAGACTGCCAACTGGACCGGAAACTCTGTCCCCAGCTTGAGGCAGCATCTCTGCCTGCTCAGCATCACCCCACCCTCACTGTACACACTGACTACTAGAGCCTTGTGTACCTCCCTCCTCTGGAGAGATGTGTTCCTCCTCCTCCATTGACTCCTCGTCATCCTCCTCACTAAGTGTCCCCTGCCTGGGCCTTTGTGTGGAAGCACGTTGCGCAGACTTGCCAGAAGCAGATGGCATTTCTGACTGCTCATCCTCGACCTCTTCAAAAACCTCCTCACTTAGTGCTTGTAAGGTTTTTTGAAGCAGACAGATGAGGGGGACAGTCATGCTGATTAGTGCATCATCTGCACTGGCCATCCGCGTGGAGTCATCGAAGGCACGCAAAACTTGGCAGATGTCGCTCATAGTGGCCCACTCAGTGGTGGTGAAGTGTGTCCGGCGCACAGTGCGACTTGTTTGCGCCTGATGCAGCTGGTACTCCATTACTGCTGTCTGCTGCTCACACAACCGCTCCAACATATGTAACGTTGAATTCCACCTGGTGGGGAGGTCACATATGATGTGATGTTCTGGCAGGCGGAATCGGCGTTGCAGAGATGCAATGCGCGATCTTGCCATGCTGGAACGCCGCAAGTGAGCACACTCTAGGCGAACCTTGTGCAGCAGTGCATCAAGATCCGGATAGTCCCTCAGAAAGCTCTGCACGACCAAATTGAGCACGTGTGCCAGACATGGTATGTGAGTGAGGTTGCCTAGGCCCAGAGCTGCCACTAGATTTCGGCCATTGTCACTCACTACCAAACCTGGCTGGAGATTCGCTGGCACAAACCACACATCGCTCTCCTGCTTGATGGCATTCCAGAGCTCCTGTGCTGTGTGGCTCCGATTCCCCAAAGAAATTAATTTAAGGACGGCCTGTTGACGTTTGGTCACACCTGTGCTCATATCTGGCCTAACAGGCTCACGCAGTGCTGATTCCGAGGAACTAGAGTAGGAGGAGGACTCAATATGTACAGACTGCATTCCTGCAATCCTTGGAGTTGGCAGAATATGTACACTCTCCAGATCTGTACCCGGCTCCACAACATTGACCCAATGGGCAGTGAGGGAAAGGTATCGTCCCTGTCCATGGCTACTGGTCCACGCATCGGTGGTCAGGTGGATCTTGCTACTGACGGCATTTAGTAGCGCATTTTTAATTTTTCCCTCCACATGCTTTTGCAGGGCTGGGACGGCTTGCCTGCTGAAATAAAAGCAGCTGGGCACATTGTATTGTGGAACTGCCAATGACATAAAGTTCCGGAAGGTGTCAGTCTCCACCAGCCTGAATGACAGCATCTCAAGGGCCAGTAGTTTGGCAATGCCGGCATTCAGAGCCAGTGCTCGGGGATGGTTTGCCGAGTATGGCCGTTTTCTCCAATGCCTGTGCTACCGATTGCTGGTGAGTGGCCTGGGAGTGTGCTGATGACTGCGAACGTGGTTCAGTGGGTGGAATTTCACTGGGTCTCTGGACAACAGTGGCAGTGGTTCTTCCATGGCGTTCCAGTGAGGAAGCCGAACCAGTTGTGTGTGAGCTGAAGAGGTGGTAGGTGCTGCTGAAGGTTGGCCTACATCTTCAGTGTGTCTGTGTAACTCCACCTCGTGCTTGGTACGCACATGTTTCCACATATTTGTGGTATTGAGGTTGCTCACATTTTTCCCTCGTTTCACTTTCTGATGACACAGCTTGCATTTGACAAAGCAAATGTCATCTGCAACTGTGTCAAAAAAAGACCACGCACTGCAAGTCCTGGAAGCGCCCGTTTTGTGTTTTGGAAGAGGATTGCTCCTCACAGGTGCAAAAGTGGAGGCTACAGGCAACCAAGTCTGCCCCCGCCCTCTCCCTCCTCTTTTGGCCGTTCGGGGAATCTCTTCCTCAGAGCTGCTCCCACCACCTTCCTGTGGCTGACGCCATGATCCATGATGGGTCAAGGACCTCATCATCTCCACTCCCCTCTTCAAGCACCGGCTGGTCCTGGGTTGTCTCGCCAGCACCATACGCACCAGAAATTGGCAACTGAGTCTCATCATCATCAGATGAGCACTGAGGTGTGCTGACAATAGGCACTGGCCCACCCGCCTCTTCAGATTCAGAGGGACAAAGCAGTTGCGCATCACTGCATACTCCCTCTTCTTCACGCTCTAGAATGCTGCTTGGCTTGCCACCTCTTTCCAAGCCAACAGATTCTGAGAACAGAAGTAAAGATTGAGATGGCTCCTGTCCAGGGCTCTCAGACTGCCTGGGCAATTTGGCAGGTGGTGAAGAGACAGATGGTTGCTCTTCAGTGCTCTGGCCTTGGGAGGATGCGGAAGTCATTGAAGTGGATGCGTTAGCTGCCATCCATCCGACAATGGCTTCAATTTGTTCGTCACGCAGCAGTGGGGTACGGCGAGGTCCTACAAAGCTGCGCATGAAGGACTGTTGCCTGGTAAAAGTGGGGGATGCCGGGTCACTGGTGGCCGCAGCAGACACCGAATCCCCACGTCCTCTCCCTGCTGAATCCCCCCGTCCTCTCCCTGCTGAAACTCCACGGCCACGACCACGTGCCTTACTCCCTTGCCTTCTTCATCTTGGTAGACTGATAAAGATAGGCAGAAAAGTAAAAAAGGGGTGGCTTAGTGTTCCTATTCCTGAACACCTGCTAACCAGTATAAGAAACACTAATTTGGCTAAGAGTGTGTGTACTACACTTTAATATGATCTAATGTGGCCTAGACAACTGTAAAGTGGAGTGTTTGGTGAACTTTATTTCCTTTTTTTTGGGGGGGGGGGGGGGGAAGAAAAGGATGTGACCAAAGTTTGAAAGCTATAGAATCACAAACTTTTTGGAGCGATTACAATGCAGGAAGCTAACCTACAATGCAATTGATGAGGCTCCAAAAAATAGGGTGATACTAGTCTGGCTGGCCCTGAAGGGCACAAGCCAGCAAAAAGGCTCCTCTATCTAATCCTATATAGTGTTTGCAACCAACCAATGACAATGGATGCGGTTGGAAGCACACTAATATAGGAGCAAAAATCTGGCTAAATTAGCTGCAAAAAAAGGACTATGTATGAGGCAGTGACGCACGCTGAGCGGACTACAGCTAGCGGTGGCTGTAGAACACACTGCAACGTGAGCTGCACTCACACACAGAGAGACCTATCAGACAGCCAAAAACAGTGCAGAGAAATGGGCTATAGCACTGAAAGGCTGCTGAAAGGCTCCGCTGTCCACTCCTTTAGTGTTTGCAACCAACATATATGGATACGTATGGAAGCACACTATACAGGAGAAAAAAAAAGCAGCAATAAAAGAAAAATGTGTATGAGGCAGAGACACACGCTGGGCGGCCTACAAGCAGACGTGCCTGCAGGACACACTACACAGCGTGGGTCTGCACTCACACAGCCCTTGCAGACAGCTATTAAAACAGCGCTGCTGGGCTACAAAAATGCTACAGTGGTGGATTATGTAGCCTGGGTAGAGCAATAGATATTTTGGATGATCGCTATTTCTAACTGTCCCTCACAGTCTTCAACAGCAGCCTGTCCCTAACTGAATTCACAGCAGAGTGACCAGAAATGGTGGCTGCAGCGGTTTTTATAGTGCATCATGACATCATTTCAGCAGCCAATCACAGCCATGCCAGTAGTTAACATGCCTACATGCCTAACAGGATGTGCCCACACTTCTGAGGATCCCCATTGGCTGAATCAAATCGAGCAGGCTCCTAGCATTATGGGAACTTCCGATTCCGGTATTCGATATGAAAAAAGTATCGGAACTAAGTATCGGAATTCCGATACAGCTAATATCGGCCGATACCCGATACTTGCGGTATCGGAATGCTCAACACTACTTCTGAGGTAATAAAAAAGCAGAAACCCCCACAAGTAACCCTATTTTGGAAACTAACCCCCACAATTAGTTCATATAGTGGCGAGTTGAGCATTTTGAACCCACAGGTGCTTCACAGAACTTTATAACATTTGGGTAATGGATCCTGTAATTTGTTATGCAATTTCTCCCGAACACAGTGATACCCCATATGTGGTCAAAAAGTAGTGTCAGGGGACATGGCAAAACTCAGAAAGCAAAAAGTGCTATTTATATTGGTAATGTAAATTTGGACACCGTGTTGTATTTGCAATGCCCCTGAGGTGTAAAAAAAGCAGAAACACTCACAAGTGAACCCATTTGTCAAACTAAACCCCACAAATGATTCATATATTGGTGTAGTGAGCCTTTTTAACCCCGTAAACAACATGACAGAATTTTATAAAACTGGGTTAGGAAAATTAATGAGGTTTTCTCTAAAATTTTTCCTTAGCTTCAAAGTTTTAATTGACACAAGGGGTAATAGGAGAAAATGGACAGGACAATTTTTTACGCAATATTTACCGAACGTGGCAGTACCCCAAGTGCAGTTGTACGCTACCATTTGAGCACATGGCAGGGATAGTATAAGTAGCCCATCTACTGGGCTTTTAAAATACAGATTCCATTTGAATAGATTATGGCACTATTTGCCGAGCCCCTGAGGTTCCAGAACAGTAGAAACCCCCTCAATTGACCTAATTTGTAAACTTTACTGCTTAAGGATGTCATCTAGAGATATTGTGAGTATTTTGAATCCACAGGTGCCTCTCAGAATTTTATAACACTGGGACGTGGAAGTGTAACATTTTAATGGTCAATTTTTTTATTACCTTACCTGCAAATTTGTAAGTTGCACAAGGGTTAATAGGTGAAGCTGAACCTTTATTGCACAATTTCTCCCAAATATGGTGATGCCTCATGTGACCTGTTTGGCTTTTGGAGCACAGATTTTGATAGAATAGAATAGTTTGGATGGGGGGGAGAGAGGAAACAGCAGAAACCCCCCAAAAGTGAACACATTTTAGAAATTGCACATCTCAATGAATGCATTTATGGCTGCAGTGACTATTTTGGTCTCACAGTGTCATGGGTGTGTCACATCCTGATGTGACTCCTGGAGGATCTAGAATCAGTAGGTCACAATAGATCAGGGTACCCCAACTCCAGTACTCAAGGCCCACCAACAGGTCATGTTTTCAGGATTTCCTTAGTATTGCCCAGGTGATAATTGCATCACCTGTACAATACAAGGGAAATCCTGAAAACATGACCTGTTGGTGGGCCTTGAGGACTGGAGTTGGGGAACCCTGCAATAGATCACAGGTCCTCTTTAGAATCTGTTTATCATTTACCTTTCATTTGGTGCTGAAAGGGTTAAGAACTCTTTCTCTTCTGGCTGTGAATATGGAGCTTGAGCACTCAGTTGCAGCACCTCCCACTATATAAACCCATCTATACTGAACTCTTTGAAGGAACCTATCTTTGGATAAGCTGTGGCATTCATTCTGCTGCAGCAGTGAAGTTTCTTATGGGAGAAGCTGAGGAGTGCTATTTGTGGTGTCTTTTCACACTGTCTTACCTCCCTCATGTTGTCTTTTTGTAGTAGTGGGACTAGTGTTTTGCTGGCCCGTGCACTAGACAGGGTATGTTTAGGGCCAGCAATGGCTTAGGCATGTGATCACGAACTTGGGGAAGGACCCATCTAGGGACTATAGTGAGTGTAGTGATCAGGCTAAGGTTTATGTTAGGAGGTGACTCCTCTCCCTTCTCCCTATCGCCAGAGTTTCATTGTACATCTTCCCTGAGTAACATAACTGGCCCACAATTTTTCTGGATCTTAACATGGATCCCATTGAAGCACTGGCAAAACAGATGCGAAGTCTGTCTCTTGAGATGACAGACCTGTGATCTAGATTTTGCAAGAACAACAGCAGACCATGGGTCTAGCAGTCAGCTATGAAGAACTTGAACCCAAAGTGGCCCTCCCGTATTGGTTTTCGGGGGGACGTGATAAGTTTGTTGTTTTTCGTGAGGCTTGCAAGCTTTATTTTTAGCTTCTTCCATGATCATCTTGCAGTGAGGAACAATAAGTTGGAAATGTTAGCTCTTCTTAGATGGAGACCCTCAATCCTAGACCCTTTCACTTCCGTCCAACTCACTGTCTTCTCCGGTTAGTTGATGGATTTTTTGGGGGTCTAGGCCTCGTTTACGATGATCTTGACTGTGTCTCCCTTGCTGAGTCTAAGCTACTTAAGGTCCAGCAGGGAGACTGGCCGGCTGAGGAATTTTACTCATAATTTCATAGACAGGCTACTGACTCCAGATGGAATGAAAAGAGAGAAGAGCCAGCACTGCCAGTGGTCAGAACGCATAACATGAGGTGCATATGCACATATCTTACTGCATTCAAAATGAGACATTTAGCAAAATATTGATCAATATATTGAGCCACCCCGCCACGCCAAGGCAATCTCATATGGGGGGTCCTACTCTACATTTATATTTATTCACTGTGCCATTGCGGCCTCCTAAATTTTTAAAAGCAAGACCATATCAAATACAATCCATACCTGAAGCATGACTGCATCACTCCCGTGCAGCCAGATGGAGCAGGTGCAGATGAAGGCCAACCAGGTCTGAACACAGACATCTCAGGTTTGACCTCCACACACTGCCTGACCAGCAAACACAGATGAAGGGCAATGCAGGCTCAGACATGGATGCAAAAATAAATAATGCCTGGGGCAGGGCGGGGCTGCCGTGAGTGTGCACAGCAGCCTAGATCAATCACAATAAACACAGAAAAGATGGCGAACATGACCAAGCGTGCACGGCAACAGTGGTGGTCAGCCACAAAACCAATTTGCAATAAAAAGAGAGAAGAGCCAGCACTGCCAGTGGTCAGAACGCATAACATGAGGTGCATATGCACATATCTTACTGCATTCAAAATTAGACATTTAGCAAAATATTGATCAATATATTGAGCCACCCCGCCACGCCAAGGCAATCTCATATGGGGGTCCTACTCTACATTTATATTTATTCACTGTGCCATTGCGGCCTCCTAAATGTTTTAAAAGCAAGACCATATCAAATACAATCCATACCTGAAGCATGACTGCATCACTCCCGTGGAGCAGGTGCAGATGAAGGCCAACCAGGTCTGAACACAGACATCTCAGGTTTGACCTCCACACACTGCCTGACCAGCAAACACAGATGAAGGGCAATGCAGGCTCAGACATGGATGCAAATATAAATAATGCCTGGGGAAGGGCGGGGCTGCCGTGAGTGTGCACAGCAGCCTAGATCAATCACAATAAACACAGAAAAGATGGCGAACATGACCAAGCGTGCACGGCAACAGTGGTGGTCAGCCACAAAACCAATTTGCAATAAAAAGAGAGAAGAGCCAGCACTGCCAGTGGTCAGAACGCATAACATGAGGTGCATATGCACATATCTTACTGCATTCAAAATGAGACATTTAGCAAAATATTGATCAATATATTGAGCCACCCCGCCACGCCAAGGCAATCTCATATGGGGGGTCCTACTCTACATTTATATTTATTCACTGTGCCATTGCGGCCTCCTAAATGTTTTAAAAGCAAGACCATATCAAATACAATCCATACCTGAAGCATGACTGCATCACTCCCGTGCAGCCAGATGGAGCAGGTGCAGATGAAGGCCAACCAGGTCTGAACACAGACATCTCAGGTTTGACCTCCACACACTGCCTGACCAGCAAACACAGATGAAGGGCAATGCAGGCTCAGACATGGATGCAAAAATAAATAATGCCTGGGGCAGGGCGGGGCTGCCGTGAGTGTGCACAGCAGCCTAGATCAATCACAATAAACACAGAAAAGATGGCGAACATGACCAAGGGTGCACGGCAACAGTGGTGGTCAGCCACAAAACCAATTTGCAATAAAAAGAGAGAAGAGCCAGCAGTGCCAGTGGTCAGAACGCATAACATGAGGTGCATATGCACATATCTTACTGCATTCAAAATGAGACATTTAGCAAAATATTGATCAATATATTGAGCCACCCCGCCACGCCAAGGCAATCTCATATGGGGGGTCCTACTCTACATTTATATTTATTCACTGTGCCATTGCGGCCTCCTAAATGTTTTAAAAGCAAGACCATATCAAATACAATCCATACCTGAAGCATGACTGCATCACTCCCGTGCAGCCAGATGGAGCAGGTGCAGATGAAGGCCAACCAGGTCTGAACACAGACATCTCTGGTTTGACCTTAAAAATATATAGAGTAGGACCCCCCATATGAGATTGCCTTGGCGCGGCAGGGTGGCTCAATTGAATTGATCAATTTTTTTGCTAAATATCTCATTTTTGAATACAGCTAGACATTATGTGCACATGCACTCCAATTTATGCGTTCTAACCTTAAGCAGTGCTGGCTTCCCCCCCTATTTTCTTGTTGTTGGTTTGTGGCTCACCACCACTGTTGCCGTGCACGCTTGGTTATGTCCGCCATAATTTTTCTGTGTTCATTGTGATGGATTAGGCTGCTGTGCACACACACGGCAGCCCCACCCTGCCCCAAGCTTTATTTAATTGTGCACCTGTGTCTGGACCAACTTCGCCCTTCATCTATGTTTGCTGGTCAGGTTATGTGTGGAGGCCATTCCTGATATGTCTGTGTTCAGACCTGGTTGGCCTTCATCTGCACTTGCTTCATCTGGCTTCATGGGAGCGATCCAGTAATGTTCAGGTACAGATTGCACTTGATGTGGTCATGCTCTAAATGTATTTAGGAGGCCGTAATGGCACAGCATTTATTAAAAATATATAGAGTAGGACCCCCCATATGAGATTGCCTTGGCGCGGCGGGGTGGCTCAATTGAATTGATCAATTTTTTTGCTAAATATCTCATTTTTGAATACAGCTAGACATTATGTGCATATGCACTCCAATTTATGCGTCCTAACCTTAAGCAGTGCTGGCTTCCCCCCCTATTTTCTTGTTGTTGGTTTGTGGCTCACCACCACTGTTGCCGTGCACGCTTGGTTATGTCCGCCATAATTTTTCTGTGTTCATTGTGATGGATTAGGCTGCTGTGCACACACACGGCAGCCCCACCCTGCCCCAAGCTTTATTTAATTGTGCACCTGTGTCTGGACCAACATCGCCCTTCATCTATGTTTGCTGGTCAGGTAATGTGTGGAGGCCATTCCTGATATGTCTGTGTTCAGACCTGGTTGGCCTTCATCTGCACTTGCTTCATCTGGCTTCATGGGAGCGATCCAGTAATGTTCAGGTACAGATTGCACTTGATGTGGTCATGCTCTAAGTGTATTTAGGAGGCCGTAATGGCACAGCATTTATTAAAAATATATAGAGTAGGACCCCCCATATGAGATTGCCTTGGCGCGGCAGGGTGGCTCAATTGAATTGATCAATTTTTTTGCTAAATATCTCATTTTTGAATACAGCTAGACATTATGTGCACATGCACTCCAATTTATGCGTTCTAACCTTAAGCAGTGCTGGCTTCCCCCCCTATTTTCCAGATGGAATGACTCTGCCTTGAGAAGCCATGTTTGACAGGGTCTGTATGACAGGCTAAAAGACGCACTGGCGCTCTATCAGACTCATTAGACACTAAAGGCCGCTATGACTCTGCTATGCTTATTGATAGACACCTCTGGGAAAGACCAGTGATGACTCTGCCCCCAGTTGGGCTTCCAAAAGCTGAAAGTTCTCCTATGTGCCTTGATAAATGCAGCTAGGGCGGACCTCTTCTCAGTATGGTTCTCTTGTGGTTTGTCTCAAGACAGAATTGTGTTTCTTCTTTGTTCAAGAGGGTCATTTTATTGGGGTCTGTCCCTCTGTTCCTAAGAACAAGAAACCATCTGAAAACTTCTGACCCCAGGTTTGTGTTTGGGATTACAACCTGGGCATATATACAGTTGTGGCCAAAAGTATTGACACCCCTGCAATTGTGTCAGATAATACTCAGTTTCTTCCTGAAAATGATTGCAAACACAAATTCTTTGGTATTATTATCTTCACTTAATTTGTCTTAAATGAAAAAACACAAAAGAGAATGAAGCAAAAAGCAAAACATTGATCATTTCACACAAAACTCCAAAAATTGGCCAGACAAAAGTATTGGCACCCTCAGCCTAGTACTTGGTTGCACAACCTTTAGCCAAAATAACTGCGACCAACCACTTCCGGTAACCATCAATGAGTTTCTTACAATGCTCTGCTGGAATTTTAGGTCATTCTTCTTTGGCAAACTGCTCCAGGTCCCTGATATTTGAAGGGTGCCTTCTCCAAACTGCCATTTTTAGATCTCTCCACAGGTGTTCTATGGGATTCAGGTCTGGACATATTTGCTGGCCACGTTAGAAGTCTCCAGTGCTTTCTCTCAAACCATTTTCTAGTGCTTTTTGAAGTGTGTTTTGGGTCATTGTCCTGCTGGAAGACCCATGACCTCTGAGGGAGACCCAGCTTTCTCACACTGGGCCCAACATTATGCTGCAAAATTTGTTGGTAGTCTTCTGACTTCATAATGCCATGCACACGGTCAATCAGTCCAGTGCCAGAGGCAGCAAAGCAACCCCAAAACATCAGGGAACCTCCGCCATGTTTGACTGTAGGGACCGTGTTCTTTTCTTTGAATGCCTCTTTTTTTTTATCCTGTAAACTCTATGTTGATGCCTTTGCCCAAAAAGCTCTACTTTTGTCTCATCTGACCAGAGAACATTCTTCCAAAACGTTTTAGGCTTTTTCAGGTAAGTTTTGGCAAACTCAAGCCAGGCTTTTTTATGTATCGGGGTAAGAAGTGGGGTCTTCCTGGGTCTCCTACCATACAGTCCCTTTTCATTCAGACGCCGACGGATAGTACGGGTTGACACTGTTGTACCCTCGGACTGCAGGGCAGCTTGAACTTGTTTGGATGTTAGTCGGGGTTCTTTATCCAACATCCGCACAATCTTGCGTTGAAATCTCTTGTCAATTTTTCTTTTCTGTCCACATCTAGGGAGGTTAGCCACAGTGCCATGGGCTTTAAACTTCTTGATGACACTGCGCACAGTAGACACAGGAACATTCAGGTCTTTGGAGATGGACTTGTAGGCTTGAGATTGCTCATGCTTCCTCACAATTTGGTTTCTCAAGTCCTCAGACAGTTCTTTGGTCTTCTTTCTTTTCTCCATGCTCAATGTGGTACACACAAGGACACAGGACAGAAGTTGAGTCAACTTTAATCTATGTCAACTGGCTGCTGGCTGCAAGTGTGATTTAGTTATTGCCAACACCTGTTAGGTGCCACAGGTAAGTTGCAGGTGCTGTTAATTACACAAATTAGAGAAGCATAACATGATTTTTCGAACAGTGCCAATACTTTTGTCCACCCTCTTTCTTATGTTTGGTGTGGAATTATATCCAATTTGGCTTTAGGACAATTCTTTTTGTGTTTTTTCATTTAAGACAAATTAAATGAAGATAAAAATACCAAAGAATTTGTGTTTGCAATCATTTTCAGGAAGAAACTTAGTATTATCTGACAGAATTGCAGGAGTGTCAATACTTTTGGCCACAACTGTATCCCCTGCATGTACATCTCAGTTTAATTTACCTGCAGAGGTGGTTTGTGGTGCAAAAACTGAGATCTGACCTCTTGGTTAGTGGGGCAGGAGCCAATATGATGGATGCTCAGTTTGCCCAGACACATGTTCTCTGCTGTAGCGTGCTGACAAAGTCCATCCCCATATTTGTATTCGACTCTGACACCTCTCAGTAAGGGGACTTTTAGCATAATGTAAACTTACGCATAGGGGTTCTTCATAAGGAGCTCCTTTCTTGCTTTGTCTTGGAAGGTCTCGCCTACACTTATTTTACGGGGCCTTCCCTGGATGGCAATGCATCATCCTGTGGATGACTGACAGTCCAGAGAAATAGGTGGAGGAGTGATTTCTGTAAGAATAATTTCCTAAGTACTATTATTTCTACCATCTCCACTAAAACTGTATCCTCTTTTCTGTCCGATTTTGTGGAAGTATTCTCGGAAAAGAGGTGGAAAGAACTGCCCCCCCCCCCCATCATGCAGATGATTGCCCCAATAACTTGCTTTCAGAACCAAAACTACCCAAGACCAGATTATATTACTTTTCTGATCCTGAAAGGCAGGCAATGAAAAATTATATCTCTGAGAGTCTTGAAAAGGGTCACATTAGACCCTCCTCTTCTCCTGTGGTGGAAGGGTTCTTCTTTGTTAAGAAGAAAGATGGGGATCTGTGTCCCTGTTTAGATTTTCATGACTTGAATTGATTTACCATTCAGGACCCTTATCATCTCCCACTCATTCCTGACTTATTTAATCAGATTGTTGGTGCTAAATAATTCTCCAAATTGGATCTTGGGGGCCTATAATTTGACTAGAATCAAAGAGGGTGATTAGTGGAAAATAGCCTTTAACACTCCTGAAGGACATTATGAAAACCTTATCAATACAAAAAATGGTGGGGGGAACAAGAGGCGCAATAGTGCCCTATCACTAGTGACACTTGAAGTATGAGCGGTATAATACAGTTCCACTCACCTATTCCAGTTGTGTAACCCACAACTGGCTTGAGAGCATATCACGGAATCAGCTGCTGCAGGACCTCCACCAACCACTCGCACGTGGAAAAACCTTCAGAAAGTTGTGGGAAGCAGGGTGTGTTGCAGTCCGCGCTGCCGAGATTCACAAATCACCTGGGATACAAGATGTTGTAGCAGTGTACTCCTTTATTTCCTCCTACGCGTTTCGGCGCCCTTCCTGGCACCTTCCTCAGGGATATTACATCAGCCATAGGAGCAGGGAATTTATAGCCCCTTACATTAGCAATTATGGGTGTGTTCTGTTTACATGTGATGTCATAATGGTCATCACTGGGGGAGGGGCCAGCATTTTTGGTGGAATTTCACATAAATAGCATGATAAAACAAGAAAATGGTCCAAAACACTTGCTAAAATGTACATAAAAATCTTACAAACAGAATGATGTAAAAATTTCCATGAAAAATGCAGCAGAAACGTTGCTAAAATATCCAGACTATCACTGCAGAAAAAATGTTTTATAAACCCATTGTCACCCGACTTTCAGGGTAGTAGAACCTATGTATTTGCTGGTTTCAGTGTTTTCTCTTGTG
The DNA here is from genome assembly GCF_039654945.1 of Dendrobates tinctorius. Taxonomy (NCBI): domain Eukaryota; kingdom Metazoa; phylum Chordata; class Amphibia; order Anura; family Dendrobatidae; genus Dendrobates; species Dendrobates tinctorius. Next base: position 926,410 of record NW_027362086.1, read on the forward strand.
ACTAATGTTGAGCGCCACCGTCTCACTGGTATCAGTGCCTTTGGATCGAAGGTTCTGTAAACTGCTTTTTCATGACACTATCCTGTTAAATATATGGTCCTATGGTTGTTATAAAAGAATTGTTATGAAAAATTGTCAAAGAAATATGTCAAAAATATTATTATTATGTTGACAAACAATCTTCTTTATTTTTGTTTTAGGAGGGGAGCAAAGAGTGGTGCTGCTATTAATAGCAACACACCCTGCTTCCCACAACTTTCTGAAGATTATGAAAACCTTGTCATGCCTTTTGGCCTGAATAATGCTCCAGCCATTTTTCAACATTTTGTCAATTATAGAGTTGAGAGACTTTGGTCGGATCGGGTTTCATGAAACAAAATTTGTTTCAGATGAAACTCGTCCGACTAGGGCAAAAATAGTTGGAGTTTTGTCCAAAACCCGACCCCAATGCAAGTCAATGGGGAATAAAAATCGGCATTGAGCGGATGAATGTCATCCACTCAATGCCGACTTTTATTCCCCATTGACTTGCATTGGAGTCGGGTTTCGGACGAAACTCCAACTATTTTTGCTCTAGTCGGACGAGTTTCATCTGAAGCAAATTTTGTTTCATGAAACCCGATCTGACCAAAGTCGCTCAACTCTAGTCAATTACATTTTTTGTCATCTGGTGGGTTGATTTGTGGTAGTTTACATTTTTGATATACTTGTAAGGGGTTACAAAGACTGTTTTAAGCCTCACACGCGTCCTGTAAATGTAAATGTTCTATTCTGTATACAGTATATGGTTATGTATCTTAATGCTGCTATGTGCCCATTGTATATAGGGAGAGTGCAGTACTCAAGTTAGCCAACTAGAGGGGGCACATTAGGATTAAATAGTAAAAGGATAGCAACTAGTTAAATTAGGAGGATTTCCTAAATTCTAGTCAGTAGGGCCTGGAAGCCTGGATAGGGCAGGTGAACCCCGTAATGTTAAGAAAGGAGCCCAGTTGTCCAGAGCCTGGTGGCAGAAGGTCACAACAGTGAGAGAATGCAGGGCAGCTCCAATATGTGGCAGCTAACTGCATGGGCTGATGCCCTTTTGCCTGGGACAAAACGGACAGGGGAACTCCTAAAGATAGTTAGGCTGACCCAAAGGAATGCTGTGGTACTGGACGAGTCAGTACGACCCTGGAGCATTGTGGAAGAAGTGAGGGAAAGCACAGGCAAGGCAAAGAGTGTACTGTGTGACGATCCCTGTGATGTAACTGTGACTGATCTGGACGTACTGAGAATGGACCTAAGTAAAGTTGTTTATGTTAAGTTGGAACTGGACTTCATCTTTCTTTGTGTGATTCCGACAGGAAGCAAGCCTCAGCAAATCATAAAGGATCTGGATGGATCTGAAAACAGAAAGAAAGGTATGCCGCATAGGGGACATTGTGTGCATGTGGTGGGAGATGTGATTGAGCAATCTTTGTCACCCACGACTACGGCCCTGACTCCCCTCACAAACTAGCCAGATCTCAAGACATATTGTGGCGCCCCTGAGGGTCCACTGCACCTCATCCAGAATGGAGACACCAGACCACACTCTTACACCCACAATCAATACACACTCTGGAGCAGCAGGGCACCCTGGATGATCCCTGCTTGGTTCATAAAGGGTGTTGGGAGGTGGGTGGAGCTTACGTTCAGAGGGGAAAACAGTAGGAAGTTAGAGTCAGTTCCCCCTTGGGGGAGAAGTGAGAGGATGTGTGTGGAGCAGCTCCCTGTAGCAGGAGCTGCTGGGAAGGAAGGTGACTGAAGGAAGCTCCCTGAAGTGGGAAAGGGATTCCCAGAGGCACGGGTGGAGAGAGTGCTCCCCGTGGAGCTTGTTCCATGCTGACGGACGTCAGGTGGGGGATCCCTCACCTGGAGGACGCAGCATCAAGTGAGCATCTGTGCATGCCAGAACTGTGAGTAAAGCTTTGGAACTGCATCCAGCTGTGTCTTCTGCCTTCTTCCTGCGTCACCTACTCAGCACCTCTACATCTCTTGCTTCACACTACATCACCATCTCTCAACATCTCTCATCTGCCCTGGGACTCAGCTCTGCCTGTGGAGAGCTATTCCAACTTTGCTGCATCATACAATCTGTCCCAGAGGATCTGCACTGCAGCACTGGTCGCCTCTGACCGGATACCACAGGTGGCGTCACGAACACTATATACAAAAACTCTTTATTTTTCATCCCTTGTAAATATATCCCTTTTATTCGACGCCCAGGGCCACGGACCGGGTCACCGCCGCTGTGACACATCCCTTAAAGAAGTGGCCTGGTATCGAGTATCCCCACTGCCCTGGTGGGCGCTCCAATATCTGGTTCATGTCTGTCAGGTGTTACAGATATAAGGCATAAAAAATTTTAAGCCGAACTGTAAAAATGTGTATTCACTGAAAAGGAGCTTCAATTTTTGGGCTTCCTGGCGTCATCTGCAGGTCTCCAGATGGACCCAGATAAGGTCTGCACAGTTTTGGAATGGGATCTTCTGGAAAATCTGAAAGCCTTTCAATGCTTTCTGGGGTTTGCCAACTACTATAGGAAGTTTATTCAGAACTTCTCACCAGTTATCAAACCTCTCACTGATGTGACAAAGAAAGGTAAGGACTTCTTCAGGTGGTCTGACCTTGCCTGAGGGGCATTTTTCTTTCTTGGAGAGATGCTTTGCTGTGGTTCTGTACCCATGCAGCCCAATGTCTCCCAACCATTTATTTTTGAAGTTGATGTGTCTGAGGTGGGGTCAGGGCTGTGTTATCTCAAGGACCGTCTCCTATTAAGTGGCATTCATACACCTTTTTCTAAAAAAAATAATCACCAGCTGAAAAAAACTATGATATTGGCAGTAGAGACCTTTTGGCCATCAAGTTGACTTTTGAGAAGTGGCGTCATTTTTTGGAGGGAACAGTCCACCCTGTCACAGAGATTACTGATCATTAAAATTTGCTTTACCTTGAATCTGCTAAACGCCTTAATCCTAGACAAGCTAGATGGTCTTTGTTTTTTACCAGGTTTAATTTTATTGTCGCTCACCTTCCTGGAATTAAAAAGTCAAGGATACATTGTCCTGGAGTTTCCCTGGGGGAGCTTGTTTAGATGATCCTGTCCCTATTTTACAGGAAGGGGCACTTGTCTCCACCATGTGTTCTGAGCTTGATAGTGAGGTGTTGAATGCTCAGGATAATGCCCCTGTGTCTTGTCCTTAAAGGAGATTATTTGTGCCCTTACATTTGCAACTCAAAATTTTAGGGACACATCATAACTCGGTTCTTTGATGGTCACCCAGGTAGTAAAGTGACCTTAGACCTCATTACCTGTCATTTTTCAAGGCCAAGGTTGCATCAGAATGTAGTTGATTTTGTGTCTACCTGTAATGTTTGTCCACGTTCTTAGACCCCCAGGTCTCTTAATTATACCAGATAGACCATGGACACATTTATCCATGGATTTTATTACTAACCTTCCTTCATCCACTGGAAAAACTGGAATTTTAGTAGTGGTGGTTAGGTTTAGTAAGATGGTGCACTTCATTGCCCTAGCTGCCCTCCCCAACGCTAAGACTTTGGCTCAAGTGTTTATCCCTGAGATTGAAGCTTCATTTGGTTACCTTCGATGTGGTGTCAGATCGGGAAAACCGTTTGCATCTAAATTCTGGAGAGCATTTTATTCTTGGCTGGGGATGCATCTATCCTATTCCTCGGCATTTCATCCTCAAAATAACGGTCAGACTGAATGTGTAAATCATAATTTAAAGACGTACCTTACATATTTTGTATCTGGAAATCAGGAAGATTGGTCATCTTACATCTGGATAAGTTCAAGTTGAACAATCGTCATAACTAACCCACTAGTAAGTCACCATTTTTTTGGTGCATACAGCTTCCGCCCTCAGTTCAGTGCTTTCAGTAGAGATGGGTCTTTGGGGGTTCCTTGGGAGGAAAGTTTTTCCTCATTGCTCTCTTCTGTATGACATGGGGCACAGAACAACCTGAAGGTTATGGAGTACAGATGCAAATGAATAGCTGATAAAAAAATGTTTATCAGGTCCGGACCTGTGTGTCAATGATTATGTATTGCTGTTCACCAGGAATATTACATTGAAGATTCCTTCTTGGAAACTAGGTCCTACATTTATTGGGCCATATAAGGTCGTCACCATAATTAACGTTGTGGCTTTTCACCTTGATCGACCCCTCAAGCACTTAAAATCCGTAACGTTTTTCACAGGTCATTGCTCAAGATATATGTTGCACCTTTGGAGCCGTGACCCCTGCCGTTGCCTCCTGTTATTGTTGATGGTAATTGAGAATTTTATCTGGAAAAAATTGTTCACTCTCATTTTGTTTACCAATCTCTCCAATACTTGGTTCACTGGAGAGATTATATTCCGGAGGAAACGGTGTGGGTATCTGCATCGTAAGTTAATGCTTATAGGTTTGTACATTCTTCTATGCTGCTCATCCGGATAAACCCGCTCATGAGAGCCCAGTGACCTCTCATAGAAGAAGGGGTACTGTCATGGGTGTGTCATGTCCTGATGGGACTCCTGGAGGATCTCTGATTGGAAGGTCACAACATTTAATAGATTGCAGGTCCTCTTTAGGATTCCTTTGTTGTTTACCTTGAATTAGAATGAATTTATTTTCTTTTGATGCTGAAAGAGTTAAGTACCCTTTCTCTTCTGGCTGTGAACTTGAAGCTTGAGTACTCAGCTGCAGCACTCTCTGACCACTCCCTTCCACTATATAAACCCACTGCTAGCTTCATTCCTTGCTGGATATAGTTATATATTTGTTGTGTCTTTTCCCACTGTTTGTCTTACCTCCCTCATGTTGTCTTTTTCTAGTAGTGAGACTGGCCCATGCACTAGACAGGGTAAGTTCAGGGCCATGAACCCGGCAATCTCCTCTGTCCACATGATATTGATGCTAATCTTTCTCATTGGCACTTCGCTTCATTAAAAGGTCTGGTGTCAATCCTAACCAACACACCCCCTGAGGAAGTGTGGACAAAACACACATCGGGGCTGAGGGATTTGAGAGAGATCAGGCCACTACATCACCTCATGTAAGTTGCATTGCAGTACTCCCACATATTTGTATCTATCCCTATTCAGGGATCTTGACTATTTTTGTTTATTGGCACCTTGTATACAATTGGCAAAATACTTTAGATTTTATGATAAGTAGTGATGAGTGGATGTGCTCACCACTACTCATTACTTGCCCGAGTATCACTGTGCTCGGTGAGCACCGAGCATTTCCGGGATTACTCAGGGGGAACTCGGGTCTCCACACTGCATTTTTGGCGGTCTTTAGAGACCCAATCAACATGCAGGGATTGTCTGCCAGGTACTGTAATGCCGTAGCTATCTTTTTTGTGGTCTTTCAGTGATTGGCTGGCTGCAAAGCATCATCGGGCTATAAAAGATGGGATGCCGCCCTGCCGAGATAGGGTCACATTTGGTGCTTTATTAGTTAGTGTGGGGTCTACCATCCTAAACTACTCAATTCCAGCTAAACTAACAGTCCTTCTAAGGACTAATTCTGGAGAATATAGGTTGCAGTGGTAGGTAGGAAGGGGAGTGTACCTCGCTCTATACATATCAGTGCAAGACCTGCAGGCACTGTATGTGTGTATATAGATATCATTGCATACACCAAGAGGGTCCATTCCATTCTATCTGCTGAAGGAAGCTCCCTGAAGTGGGAAAGGGATTCCCAGAGGCACGGGTGGAGAGAGTGCTCCCCGTGGAGCTTGTTCCATGCTGACGGACGTCAGGTGGGGGATCCCTCACCTGGAGGACGCAGCATCAAGTGAGCATCTGTGCATGCCAGAACTGTGAGTAAAGCTTTGGAACTGCATCCAGCTGTGTCTTCTGCCTTCTTCCTGCGTCACCTACTCAGCACCTCTACATCTCTTGCTTCACACTACATCACCATCTCTCAACATCTCTCATCTGCCCTGGGACTCAGCTCTGCCTGTGGAGAGCTATTCCAACTTTGCTGCATCATACAATCTGTCCCAGAGGATCTGCACTGCAGCACTGGTCGCCTCTGACCGGATACCACAGGTGGCGTCACGAACACTATATACAAAAACTCTTTATTTTTCATCCCTTGTAAATATATCCCTTTTATTCGACGCCCAGGGCCACGGACCGGGTCACCGCCGCTGTGACACATCCCTTAAAGAAGTGGCCTGGTATCGAGTATCCCCACTGCCCTGGTGGGCGCTCCAATATCTGGTTCATGTCTGTCAGGTGTTACAGATATAAGGCATAAAAAATTTTAAGCCGAACTGTAAAAATGTGTATTCACTGAAAAGGAGCTTCAATTTTTGGGCTTCCTGGCGTCATCTGCAGGTCTCCAGATGGACCCAGATAAGGTCTGCACAGTTTTGGAATGGGATCTTCTGGAAAATCTGAAAGCCTTTCAATGCTTTCTGGGGTTTGCCAACTACTATAGGAAGTTTATTCAGAACTTCTCACCAGTTATCAAACCTCTCACTGATGTGACAAAGAAAGGTAAGGACTTCTTCAGGTGGTCTGACCTTGCCTGAGGGGCATTTTTCTTTCTTGGAGAGATGCTTTGCTGTGGTTCTGTACCCATGCAGCCCAATGTCTCCCAACCATTTATTTTTGAAGTTGATGTGTCTGAGGTGGGGTCAGGGCTGTGTTATCTCAAGGACCGTCTCCTATTAAGTGGCATTCATACACCTTTTTCTAAAAAAAATAATCACCAGCTGAAAAAAACTATGATATTGGCAGTAGAGACCTTTTGGCCATCAAGTTGACTTTTGAGAAGTGGCGTCATTTTTTGGAGGGAACAGTCCACCCTGTCACAGAGATTACTGATCATTAAAATTTGCTTTACCTTGAATCTGCTAAACGCCTTAATCCTAGACAAGCTAGATGGTCTTTGTTTTTTACCAGGTTTAATTTTATTGTCGCTCACCTTCCTGGAATTAAAAAGTCAAGGATACATTGTCCTGGAGTTTCCCTGGGGGAGCTTGTTTAGATGATCCTGTCCCTATTTTACAGGAAGGGGCACTTGTCTCCACCATGTGTTCTGAGCTTGATAGTGAGGTGTTGAATGCTCAGGATAATGCCCCTGTGTCTTGTCCTTAAAGGAGATTATTTGTGCCCTTACATTTGCAACTCAAAATTTTAGGGACACATCATAACTCGGTTCTTTGATGGTCACCCAGGTAGTAAAGTGACCTTAGACCTCATTACCTGTCATTTTTCAAGGCCAAGGTTGCATCAGAATGTAGTTGATTTTGTGTCTACCTGTAATGTTTGTCCACGTTCTTAGACCCCCAGGTCTCTTAATTATACCAGATAGACCATGGACACATTTATCCATGGATTTTATTACTAACCTTCCTTCATCCACTGGAAAAACTGGAATTTTAGTAGTGGTGGTTAGGTTTAGTAAGATGGTGCACTTCATTGCCCTAGCTGCCCTCCCCAACGCTAAGACTTTGGCTCAAGTGTTTATCCCTGAGATTGAAGCTTCATTTGGTTACCTTCGATGTGGTGTCAGATCGGGAAAACCGTTTGCATCTAAATTCTGGAGAGCATTTTATTCTTGGCTGGGGATGCATCTATCCTATTCCTCGGCATTTCATCCTCAAAATAACGGTCAGACTGAATGTGTAAATCATAATTTAAAGACGTACCTTACATATTTTGTATCTGGAAATCAGGAAGATTGGTCATCTTACATCTGGATAAGTTCAAGTTGAACAATCGTCATAACTAACCCACTAGTAAGTCACCATTTTTTTGGTGCATACAGCTTCCGCCCTCAGTTCAGTGCTTTCAGTAGAGATGGGTCTTTGGGGGTTCCTTGGGAGGAAAGTTTTTCCTCATTGCTCTCTTCTGTATGACATGGGGCACAGAACAACCTGAAGGTTATGGAGTACAGATGCAAATGAATAGCTGATAAAAAAATGTTTATCAGGTCCGGACCTGTGTGTCAATGATTATGTATTGCTGTTCACCAGGAATATTACATTGAAGATTCCTTCTTGGAAACTAGGTCCTACATTTATTGGGCCATATAAGGTCGTCACCATAATTAACGTTGTGGCTTTTCACCTTGATCGACCTCAAGCACTTAAAATCCGTAACGTTTTTCACAGGTCATTGCTCAAGATATATGTTGCACCTTTGGAGCCGTGACCCCTGCCGTTGCCTCCTGTTATTGTTGATGGTAATTGAGAATTTTATCTGGAAAAAATTGTTCACTCTCATTTTGTTTACCAATCTCTCCAATACTTGGTTCACTGGAGAGATTATATTCCGGAGGAAACGGTGTGGGTATCTGCATCGTAAGTTAATGCTTATAGGTTTGTACATTCTTCTATGCTGCTCATCCGGATAAACCCGCTCATGAGAGCCCAGTGACCTCTCATAGAAGAAGGGGTACTGTCATGGGTGTGTCATGTCCTGATGGGACTCCTGGAGGATCTCTGATTGGAAGGTCACAACATTTAATAGATTGCAGGTCCTCTTTAGGATTCCTTTGTTGTTTACCTTGAATTAGAATGAATTTATTTTCTTTTGATGCTGAAAGAGTTAAGTACCCTTTCTCTTCTGGCTGTGAACTTGAAGCTTGAGTACTCAGCTGCAGCACTCTCTGACCACTCCCTTCCACTATATAAACCCACTGCTAGCTTCATTCCTTGCTGGATATAGTTATATATTTGTTGTGTCTTTTCCCACTGTTTGTCTTACCTCCCTCATGTTGTCTTTTTCTAGTAGTGAGACTGGCCCATGCACTAGACAGGGTAAGTTCAGGGCCATGAACCCGGCAATCTCCTCTGTCCACATGATATTGATGCTAATCTTTCTCATTGGCACTTCGCTTCATTAAAAGGTCTGGTGTCAATCCTAACCAACACACCCCCTGAGGAAGTGTGGACAAAACACACATCGGGGCTGAGGGATTTGAGAGAGATCAGGCCACTACATCACCTCATGTAAGTTGCATTGCAGTACTCCCACATATTTGTATCTATCCCTATTCAGGGATCTTGACTATTTTTGTTTATTGGCACCTTGTATACAATTGGCAAAATACTTTAGATTTTATGATAAGTAGTGATGAGTGGATGTGCTCACCACTACTCATTACTTGCCCGAGTATCACTGTGCTCGGTGAGCACCGAGCATTTCCGGGATTACTCAGGGGGAACTCGGGTCTCCACACTGCATTTTTGGCGGTCTTTAGAGACCCAATCAACATGCAGGGATTGTCTGCCAGGTACTGTAATGCCGTAGCTATCTTTTTTGTGGTCTTTCAGTGATTGGCTGGCTGCAAAGCATCATCGGGCTATAAAAGATGGGATGCCGCCCTGCCGAGATAGGGTCACATTTGGTGCTTTATTAGTTAGTGTGGGGTCTACCATCCTAAACTACTCAATTCCAGCTAAACTAACAGTCCTTCTAAGGACTAATTCTGGAGAATATAGGTTGCAGTGGTAGGTAGGAAGGGGAGTGTACCTCGCTCTATACATATCAGTGCAAGACCTGCAGGCACTGTATGTGTGTATATAGATATCATTGCATACACCAAGAGGGTCCATTCCATTCTATCTGCTGCTGCTACCTATAGCATATATTGACTATATACTGTACCTAGCCCCAGGTATAATTAGCTATGAAATTTTTGTTTGCCAGGTTTATAGAGATTATTTTATTGTCAAGCAATCCAGAGCCCTTTTTTTTTTTTTAATCTCCATTTGCTTTTTGACACTGCACAATACAGCCAGATCCTTTTCCTAGCACAGCTTGAAAATCCAGCACTTTTAAAGGGGTCCCAAAAATCACTTTTGAGTGCGCAGAGAAATCTTTCATTTTTATGTGGTACGGTAAAGTAGAATTTTTTTGAGTGTCTTACACAATTTCTTGGCACCATTTTGCTGAACCCCCAAAATATACATACAGGCCACATATTTTACAGTATGGTATATCTGTGACACGCCTCATACAGGCATTTTAGGCCTAATTCCATTTTTTTTTTTGCTGTCTGTCACTCTAGTTATATACAGCACTATTTTGCATTAAAAAAACAGGCCACATATTTGGCAGTGTGGTATCTCTGTGAAAGGCCTCATATATCTGCGTGCTCCAATTTTGGGCATTTTAGGATGGTATTCCAGTGCTTTTCCTGTCTGTCACTCTAGCTCTATACAGCACTATTTTACATTAAAAAAACACACAGGCCACATTTTTGGCAGTGTGGTATCTCTGTGAAAGGCCTCATATATCTGCGTGCTCTAAGTTTGGACATTTTAGGCCGATATTCCAGTGCTTTTCCTGTCTGTTACTCTAGTTCTATACAACACTATTTTGCATTAAAAAAATTAAAAATACAGGCCACATATTTGGCAGTGTGGTGTCTCCATGACAGGCCTCATATATCTGTGTACTCAAAGTTTGGGCATTTTAGGCCGGTATTCCAGTGATTTTACTGTCTGTTACTCTAGTTCCATACAGCACTATTTTGCATTTAAAAAATTAAAAAATACAGGCCACATATTTGGCAGTGTGGTATCTCGGTGAAAGGCCTTGTATATCGGTGCTAAAAAGTTTGCCATTTTAGGCCTACATATTCTAGTGTTTCTGTTACCCTACTTATTGACACCAATTTGATAACCAAAAAAACATTGTTAACTAAAGTCCAGATAGTTTAAAGTGTGGTTTTCCCGCACACGTATCACATACAAGTTCACTCCCAATTCAACCATTTGTAGTGAACGTGTAAAATATTCTAGTCCATTTACAATGGGCAAGGCGTGTGGCAAGGGACGGGGAAGTGGACGTGATGGTGATGGTGCATGCCGAGGCCGTGGGCAAGCTGAAATTGGGCCACAAAAAACACCCACATCTTTTCTCTGGACCTTAGTGTCCAAAGTCCTAGGGGACCGCAACAAGACAGCACTATTGAAGCCAGAGCAGTGTGAAAAGGTTGTTGGTTGGATAGCGGATAATACTTCCAGTTACCCGCACCCTGTCTTCCACAAGGTCAAGGCTGAGTAGTCATGAATCTGGACCGCTTATTTCTCACCCTGATCCTCCTTCCTCCCACCATGCTGAGTCCCCTGAGACCACTGATCCCACACTTGGACACTCCCAAGAGCTGTTCACTTGTCCATTTATAGATTCTGGCCTCTCGTCCGGTCCACTTGAAGCAGGGCAAGATGAGATTCCATGTAGTGATGCCTAAATATTTGAGCAGCCACGGTCACAAGAGGTGGACGATGATGGGACACAATTGCCAGAAAGTCAGGAGGAGGACCAAGGTCTGGAAGTGGAAGATGAGGTGGTGGATGATATAGTAACTGACCCAGCCTGGCAGGAGGACATGCAGAGCGAGGACAGCAGCACACAGGGGGAGGGAGGCGTAGCACCCCTTCAGGCAGGAAGAAGCAGTGTGGTGGTTGCAGACAGAAGGCGGGCAACCGTTCCCCGTAACACCAACATGACTGAAGTTGCCAGTAAAACTGTTAGGTCTTCCCGAGCCTGGTTATTTTTTAAAGACTCTGCTGATAACCCAAAATAGACCATTTGCAACACCTGTCATACCAGCAGGGGTAGCAAAACAACCAGCCTTACCACCACCAGCATGATCAGGCACATGGCAGCAAAGCACCCGACTTTGTGGGCCCAACCCCAGGCTCCAGGAACAGTTTCTGTGGGTGACTCCACTACTCCTTCCACTGCTGTGCATGCAAGCCAATCCCCTGTCCACGGTGCATGCGAACATGCACCTGCCGTTTCCCATACTCAAATAGCATCTCATCACGCATGTCCACGTCCTTGTCCCAGCGCAGCCTTCAGTTGTCCTTACCCCAGTCATTGGAACGTAAGCGGAAATACGCAGCTAACGTCCCACAGGCCACAGTACTAAATTCACACATTTCTCATCTACTTGTGCTTGAAATGTTGGCTTTAGGCTCATGGAGATGGTAGCTTTCCACAACCTGATGTCGGCGGCCGTCCCAAGGTACTCAGTCCCCAGCCGCCACTATTTCTCTCACTGTGCTGTCCAGGTATTACACAAGCACATGTCCCACAACATTACCCATGCCCTCAACAATGCAGTTACTGGGAAAGTACACCTAACCATGGACACGTGGACAAGTGCTTTTGGCCAGGGATGGTGCATCTTGCTAACAGGACACTGGGTTAACACAGTGGAAGCTGGGACCCATTCAGACCTTGGGATGGAACACGTCCTCCCGACACCAAGGATTGCGGGCCCTACATCAGTAAGGGTTGCCCCCACAGTCTACAGCTTCTGCACCTCCTCCTCCTCCTCTTCAGCCTCCATCTCCAAAATGAGCACATCAGTCACAAGCTGGAAGCACTGCAGCACTGTCAAAGCCAAGCAGCAACAGGCTGTGCTGAAGCTAATATGCTTAGGTGACAAACCGCACAATGCTGAAAAGTTGTTGACAGCTCTGAAAGAGCAGGCAGATCTGTGACTGACACAGCTGAACCTCCAGCCATGCATGGTTGTGTATGACAATGGCAGGAACCTGGTGGCAGCTCTTAGGCGAGGCGAACCGACACACGTACCATTCCTGGCCCATATGCTTAACCTCGTTGTTCAACGTTTTCTAAAAAGCTTACCCAGAGCTGCCGAATCTGCTTTTGAAAGTACTCCACCTGTGTGAACATTTTAGAAGGTCAGCTACAGCTTCAACCGCCCTTGCAGCGATTGCAGCTTCTGGTTCACCGACTGGTGTGTGATGTCCCCACGCGATGGAACTCTAAACTGCACATGTTGGAGAGGATTTGTGAGCAGAAGAGGGCAGTTGTTGAATACCAGCATCAACAAGACCATCGTTATTCAGGTATGACTCCACACGTAAGACCTCAGGAGTGGACATGGATGTCAGACATATGTAACATCCTCAAAAACTTTGAGGAGTCCACCAAGATGCTGAGCGGCGATGACGCCATAATTAGCGTCACCATCCCACTACTCTGCATTCTGAAAAGCTCTCTGCTCACAATGAAAGAGGATGCATTGCAGGCAGAGCACAAGGAGATGGAGAAAAGAGCCATACAGGGTGATTACACACAGCCAAGCCTCATGTCATCCCAATGTGGATTGGTTGACAATGAGGAGGAGGAGAAAGAACAGGAGCTACTTTCATGCGTTATAGATGGTACACCTTGGTCAGTCGCCCTGTTGGTGAGGACACAGGCTTGCCTGTTACCAGTCTTGCACATAAGGCTGACTTTACGTTGCACTGCCTTTCCCGTGACCCTCGTATTGTAAAAATTTTGGTTGACAGTCATTACTGGATAGTGACACTTTTAGACCCACGCTCCAAGGAGAAATTTCAATCTCTGGTTCCAGAGGCAGACAGGTGTACTAAAATAGTGCAGTACCAGAGGTACATTGTTGCAGGATTATTTAAAAATTCCCATCTCAAAACGTTGGTGGCAGACTTAACAGTTCCTTGGACAACCAAGGAGTACGGGTGAGAGAGACATAATTCCAATCCAGCAGAGGCAGGGAAACACTGGCAAAGTTCTGGGACAGTTTTCTCAGACCCTCCCATCGCCCAGGCCCTGAGGTGTGGGGTAATGTCACAAGGAATGGAATGTTTTTTAAGATGCTGAGGGAGTACCTTGCTGACAGTACCAATGTCCTCCGTAATTCCTCTGTACCTTTTAATTATTGAATATCCAAGCTGGACACATGGCATGAACTGGCTCTCTATGCCTTGGAGGTCCTGGCCTGCCCTACCACTAGCGTTTTGTCAGAGCGTTTTTTTAGTGCCGCTGGTGGAATTATCATAGATAAGCGCATTCACCTGTCAATGGAAAATGCAGACAGGCTGACTCTTACAAAAATGAACAAGGGCTGGATTGGGCCAGACTTCTCGACACCACCAAATGATGACAGCAAAACATAACCTCCAATACAGTGTCTTTTTGGGAGGTGTATTCCCATGCACCTCTTCACACCCACACATGGGTATACGCTTCCTGATTTTGGCTATTTGGTGTCCTCCTCCTCCTTCTCCTCATCCTCACCATCCACTACCACTAGAACACCAGGGTGAACATATCCCGTCATGCTTCAGCCACTCAAGTTTTTGTAAAGGGTGTTATGTTGCCCGTCACCAAATTTAAAAAAATATGTACCCCTCCAGCTGGAAATGTTTGTCAGCCCATACACTTAGTGTATGGGCATTACAAGTCTAGGAGACCTGCTCCTTTAAATTGGGCATATTTCTATTGAAGCCCTCTGTGGCGCCCCTGAGGCTCAGTCGCCACAGAGGTACTGCACCTTCTCCTAAGGTGTAGTGCCCCACCACCTAGGTAAGTTGGGAACTCCTTTCCACGCTCCAACACCTGCACCCACACACAGGATAGTTCAACAATGGACCAGATTGCGGCTCCATGCTTAGAGGATAGCAGAGCACATTTCGTGGGTCCTTGCTTCGTAACACGAGATGTGCTGGGAGGTGGGTGGAGTTGAGATATATAAAAGGCTGGGAAGGTTTAGAATGACAGGTCAGTCTGACAGAGGGTCAGAGAGGAAGGAAGCCACTCGGGAGGAGTGGGGATCCCTGGAAGAAGGGATGGAGGAAGGAGTGCTGCAGCTGCGTCAGTGACCTGAGCCAGCTGGCACGCGAAAGGAACAGAAGGAGAAAGACGTAGAATTGCAACCTAAGCTTCCATAAGAGAGAGAAGGAACAGCACAGAACGAAGGAGTAGGAGAACAGAGAGGAGTTGTGGGTTGGAAAAGGAACCCTTCCTATAGGTTCTTAGCGCAAGGCGGTGGCCCGGTCCCCGAGGTTGTATGGACACTTATGGTTCTGCAGCAGACACCGTGGAGTAGTTGGCTGTAAATGCACTACTCCCTTCCAAGACTTGGGGCACAACAGCATCTGTATAGAGAGCCTCAACTCAGGATAAAGGGAGCCCCCGAAGTAGGCTACAGCTGTCTGCCGTACAAGGAGAGTTGTTTGGAACATCTGACAGGAGGAACTTCAGAGTACCATGGTACTGGAGCTCTTCACACTACAAGGCGCAATAGAGGAGTCATTCAGGAGAGGTACATGTTGGTGGGGTGTTGGAGAGGAGAATCCTGACTTGCCCGGGAGGTTGATTGAGTCTCTGCCCCAGAGGACACGGCACGGAGGCAGGCACCAGTGTGTACCACAAACTGTGATTAAAGCTTTGGAACTACAAGCCCTGGTGTCTTCCATTCACTTGTGCGCCCACGCCGTCAGCACTGCTTGCTACATCTGGGTACCAACATTCCCCACACTGACTACGCCTATACACTGCCCTGGGGTTACAGCTTCACCTGTGGGGAGCTACACCATCTATGCTGCAACACACCATCAGCCCCAGAGGATCTGCCCGCAGCGTTGGCTTAACATCTTGCTTGCCAAACACCACAGGTGGCGTCATGAACTATTCCATTTCATTAACTACAAACCGCCATTGATTTGGGCATCCAGGGCCACGGACCGGGTCACCGCTGCTGTGACACGTCCCACTGACACCGGCCCGGTACCGAGTACTGTTGTGAGTTCATTTTCCCCTTCACCATTGAGGTCTGATGAACTCCCTCTTCTGGTGAAGGAAGGTAGTGAGGCTGATTACCAAGCATCTGGGCAGGATGATAATGACTGGGTGACGGGAATTGCTGACTGGATAAAAGGCAGCCGACGCCCTTCTGCCTTGCTGGTGATCTCTCTGAGGGATTCTAGGAGACCAGTCATTACGTTTGCAGAGCCCCTGATGTGCCTAAACAGTGGAAACCCCCCACAAGAGACCCCATTTTGGAAACTAGACCTTCCAAGGAACGTATGTAAGATGTGTTGTGAGCACTTTGAACCCCCAAGTGCTTCACAGAAGTTTATAATGCAGAGACGTGAAAATGAAAAAAATCATTTTTTTCCACAAAAATAATTTTTTAGCCCCCAATTTTTTATTTTCCCAAGGGTAACAGGAGAAATTAGTCCCCAAAAGTTGTTGTGCAATTTTTCTTGAGTACGCTGATATCCCATATGTTGGGGTAAACCACTGTTTGGGCACACGTTGGGGCTTGGAAGGGAGGGAGAACCGTTTGACTTTTTGAACGCAAAATTGGCTAGAATCAATGCTTACACCATGTCACCTTTGGAGACCCCCTGATGTGCCTGAACAGTGGAAACCCCTCAATTGTATCTCCAGCCCTAACCCCAACACACCCCTAACCACAACCCTAGCCCCAACACATCCCTAACCACAAGCCTAACCCTAATTCCAATGCTAACCCTAATTCTAACCCTAATTCCAACCCTAACCCTAATTCCAACCCTAACCCTAATTCCACCCTAACCCTAATTCCACCCTAACCCTAATTCCACCCTAACCCTAATTCCACCCCTAACCCTCTTTCCAACCCTAACCCTCTTTCCAACCCTAACCCTCTTTCCAACCCTAACCCTCTTTCCAACCCTAACCCTCTTTCCAATCCTAACCCCAACCCTCTTTCCAACCCAACCCTAACCCTCTTTCCAACCCTAACCCTCGTTCCAACCCTAACCCTCTTTCCAACCCTAACCCTAACCCTCTTTTCAACCCTACCCCTAACCCTAATGGAAAAATAAAAATATTTTCTTTATTTTATTAGTTGTGCCTACCTATGGGGGTGATAATCGGGGGGTTTATTTACTTTTTCTTTCATTTTGATCACTGTGAGAGTGATCAAAATGAAAGAATGGAATCTGCAGCCGCCCCCTGTGGTGAAGAACAAAGCCCCCTGTATCTGCGGGTCGGGTGACCTTTCAGTGACCTAGGTCACCCGACCCGCAGGGGGGCTTTAAAGTCACGTTCTGGCACGACTTTTCATGACGCCTACGTGGCGTCAAAGGTCGTGAAGGGGTTAAATAATAGAGCTAGTTCTGCCACTTTGATGTCACCTTTTTTTGTAACTTTGGGTTTCATCCTTGATTTTCTTCAGGGCAGGTGGAGCCTTCTGCCTGCCCAGGTGATGGAGAGAATGCACCAGATCTGGGACCAAGTGGTGGATAAGTTATCTCTCTCCCAGGAAAAGGTCCAGTGGTTTTGCAACCGACATAGGACCATTGGTCCCCAGTTTAAGGTTGGTGATATGGTTTGGTTATCATCAAAAATTATCGCTATGAAGGTGGCTTCTCCTAAGTTTAAGCCTAGATTTATTGGACCTTACAAGATTTTGGAGATTATTAATCCGGTCTCTTTTCGTTTGGCTGTTCCTGTCACATTTAAAATCCATAATGTGTTTCATAAATCCTTGTTGAAGAGGTTTGTTGAACCAGTAGTTCCTGGGGTGGCACCTCCGGACCCTGTATTGGTTGAAGGTAACATGGAATATGAGGTAGAGAAGATACTGGATTCCCGTCTGGCTAGACGGAGACTCCAGTATTTGGTTAAGTGGAAGGGTTATGGTCAGGAGGATAATTCCTGGGTCTCTGCTTCTGATATTCATGCCAAAAGATTTGTGCGTGCCTTTCATCGGGCTCACCCTGATCGCCCTGGTGGCGTGGATGAGGGTTCGGTGACCCCTCCTCAAGGGGGAGGTACTGTTGTGAGTTCATTTTCCCCTTCACCATTGAGGTCTGATGAACTCCCTCTTCTGGTGAAGGAAGGTAGTGTGGCTGATTACCATGCATCTGGGCAGGATGATGATGACTGCTTGACGGGAATTGCTGACTGGATATAAGGCAGCCGACGCCCTTCTGCCTTGCTGGTGATCTCTCTGAGGGATTCTAGGAGACAAGTCTGATTCCTGCTCCTCAAAAGTTAAGTTTTCTGCTCTGCCTTTTGCATTTGTGTTTTGGTTTTGGTTTTCCTTGTTTTTCTGGATTTCTGCCATTCCCTGCTGGGGTGTGCTGAATTCATTTTTGCTCTGTCTTCAGAAGATACCTGAGTGCTGATATAGTCTTTTTGAAGCCTAGCATCTTCAGGGCTTTTTTCCCTATCTGCTGTTGGCTCTTGTTTTGATAGGGTTTTGGCGGATTACAGACAGCAGCTTTTCTATCCTGTCCTATGTAGTTAGCTTGGGCCCCATCTTTTGCTCAGCCTATCTTTCTATCTGTGTGAGTGTTTTTTCATCTTGCTTCACCGTCATTATATGTTGGGGGCTGCCTATTGCTTTGGGGTCTGCTCTGGGGCAGTTTAGATTTCCCTTTCTGTCTTTAGGCTATGTAGTTCTCCGGCTGTGATCGAGGGGTCTAGGGCACCGTAGGAACCCCCCACGGCTACTGCTAGTTGTTGTTGATAGGTTCAGGGGTCTGTAATCCGATAGCTGCCAACTTCTCTGGTTTTCTGGACTTAGCTAGTATTTCTGTCTTTGCCTCCTACGGTGACTCATTCATAACAGAGTACCCCACAGCCCTGGGATGGGGCGACCCACTTCCTCCACATCTCATCATCTACTGCCACTAGATCACCAAGGTTAATGTGTACCATGCTGCTACAGCCAGTGTCGAATTGTTAGCAGGGGTGGGTGGTTATGCTGGCTGTAAAATAACTGTTATGAAAAGGTTGAGGTGTACCCCACAGGGGAAAATGTTTGCCAGCCTAAGTGTATGGGCATAACAAGTTTAGGAGACCTGCTCCTTTAAATTGGGCATATTTTTTAATGAGGCCTTCCTCCACGTCTCATCATCCACCACCACTAGATCACCAGGGTTAACGTGTTCCATACTGCTACAGCCAGTGTCAAATTGTTAGCAAGGGTGGGTGGTTATGCTGGTCGTAAAATAATTGTTATGAAAAGGTTGAGGTGTACCCTACAGGGGAAAATGTTTGCCAGCCCATTCACTTAGTGTATGGGCATTACAACTCTAGGAGATCCGCTCCCTTGTAATGTGACTTTTTTTATGTGGCCCTCCTCCATGTTTCTTCCAATGGGGGATTGGGGTGCGTTCAAATTTGGGTCAAGGCGGCCCTTGCATTCATTGCATAAGGAAACAGTATGGCAGGACCAACTGAAGAATGTGAAGTGGGTTTCCCTGTGCCCATCCAGTACCTGTGTTCAAAGGCTTATTGGGGCGCATATGACTTGATAGCAGGGCAGGTCTTCAGTCAATGCATAAGAAAAGAGTATGGGAGTACAAAATGAATAATGTGAAGTGGATTTTCCTGTGCCGATCCAGTATGTGAGTTCAAATGCTTATTGGGGTGCATATGACTTGGTAGCAGGGCAGGCCTTGCTGTCAATGCATAAGAAAAGAGTATGGGAGTACAAAATGAATAATGTGAAGTGGATTTTCCTGTGCCCATCCAGTATGTGGGATCAATGACTTATTGGGGTGCATATGACTTGGTAGCAGGGCAGGCCTTGCAGTGAATGCATAAGAAAAGAGTATGGGAGAACAAAATGAATAATGTGAAGTGGATTTTCCTGGGCCCATTCTGTACGTGGGTTCAAAGGATTATTAGGGTGCATATGACTTGGTAACAGGGCAGGCCTTGCAGTCAAATGCATAAAAAAGAGATTGGGAGTACAAAATTAATAATGTGAAGTGGATTTTCCTGTGCCCATCCAGCATGTGGGTTCAAAGGCTTATTGGGGTGCATATGACTTGGTAGCAGGGCAGGCCTTGTAGTCAATGCATAAGATAAGAGTATGGGAGTACAAAATGAATAATGTGAAGTGGATTTTCCTGTGCCCATCCAATACGTGGCTTCAAAAGCTTATTGGGGTGCATGTAACTGGGGCAGGCAAGACCTTGCATTCAATGTAATATTTTTTCAGGAAGCCCTCCTCTACATCTTGTGAGAGGGGTATTGGGGTGCGTTGTAATTCTTGACAGCCCATTCACTCACTGCATAGGCAATAACAGTATAGGAGAGCCACTGTTTAATAATGGCCCTTGAAGAATATTAGCGCCACCTGATGGCCCTCTAAAAATAGGCTCTGTGACTTTAAGAGTCTCGCCTTCATACATGAAACAAGACATGTCTGCTTATGTGTCACACACCACATGGCCAGCTAGGGTTGTTAAATATTACATCACAAAACTCAAGATAGAAAGCGGACGGCACCGCTGTTACCGTGTGACTTCAAATGATGTGCGGCATACAGAAGCCCAGCAGCTGGGAATCTCGGGTGCCAGACCTGGAAACAGTCAATCCTGGGAATCCATGCAAAGAGAAAAGGTCGCACTCATCGAGATGGAAGTTTCACTGATTTATTGACATATCATAAACATGTCAAGTCGGGGGAGTGACATAAGGAGTGCAAGAAAGGCTGACAAAGGCCGTTTCGCACTGCTCGAGCGCTTCAACGGGTCACTCGAGAAGCGCGAAACGGCCGTTGTCAGCCTTTCTTGCACTCCTTATGTCACTCCCCCGACTTGACATGTTTATGATATGTCAATAAATCAGTGAAACTTCCATCTCGATGAGTGCGACCTTTTCTCTTTGCATGGATTCCCAGGGTTGTTAAATATTACAATGACATTTCCCAGTGAATGCATTTGTATTGGTTCAAAGCAATGCTAAAGTTGAAAAACGCCTCAAAAACGCTGCGTGTGAACATAGCCCAAGTGGTGGAGGAACATTTTTGTTTTGGGTTAATTATTTTGCCTTGTATACAAGTCATTAACCTGGAAAGGATGTTCCTTAACATATTTCCCAGCAAAAAACAATTTGGTTTCGTTTTTGTATGTTTTTTTGGTGCCCCTGTAAAAATGGCGTGAAACTCTGACAACATTGTTTAAAGCTGTGACCTCGGAGTCAGAAATGCTTCCAGGGGCAGTTGCCATGATGTTTCCGTGTCATTTGAGCAGTGATTCCATCACTTTCAGACATTTTTAGAACTTAAAGGGAATCTGTCACCTATTTTTTCGCATATAAGATGCGGCCACCGCCATCAGGGGCTTATCTACAACATTCTGTAATGCTGTAGATAAGCCCCCGATGTAACCTGAAAGATAAGAAAAACTAGTTAGATTATACTCACCCAAGGGCGGTCTGGGTCCGATGGGTGTTGCGGTCCTGTCCGGAGCCTCCCATCTTCTAGCGATGACGTCCTCTTCATTGCTTCCCATCGCGGCTCCGGTGCAGGCGCACTGGCCATCGGCATCTTCTTCTGAGAAGATAGGAAATTTTTACTATTGGTTATTTTGATCACTGTGAAGGACCCTATCACAGTGATCAAAATAAAAAAATAAAAATAAATCAAACCTCCCTTTGTCACCGCCTTAGGCAAAAATAATAAAATAAAAAAATATATTTTTTCAATTTTTCCAATAGGGTTAGGCTAGTTTCACACCAGCGTATTTTCCATGCAGCGCACGGCGCTGCTAAGCCCTGCCCCCTGCCGGCTCCCTGCCCGCCCCATCTGGTCATCGCCGCCTACTATCGCACACGGCCGCATGCGATCTGTGCACCCTATCTTTAGCATAGGGTGCGCAGACTGTGCGCTAGTAGGATTTTAGCATGTGCTGCGCACTTTTGAAGGTTTGCCCGTGTGCGCCGAACGCACCATGTTGCATTTTGGCGCACTCGGTGCACCTTCAAAAGTGCGCAGCGCACGGTAAAATCCTACTAGCGCACGGTCTGCGCACCCTATGCTAAAGATAGGGTGCGCAGATCGCATTCGGCCGTGTGCGATAGTAGGCGGCGATGACCGGGCAGGGATCCGGTAGGGGCGGGGCTTATGGAAAATACGCTAGTGTGAAACTAGCCTTAGGGTTGGAGTTAGAGTCAGCACAACCCCCATCTGTGGACGTCGGGGCCTCAGACCATCCTCATGGAGTAGGTTTCTAACCGTTTGTGCAGGCACATGCACATTTGTGGCCTACTGGAGGACATTTTGCAGGACTCGGGCAGTGCTCCTCCTTGCACAAAGGCGGAGGTAGCAGTACTGCTGCTGGGTTGTTGCCCCCCTCCTGCCCCCTCCACATCTCCTGGTGTACTGGCCTGTCTCCTGGTAGCACTTCCACTACGGTGACAAACACAGCAAACCTTCTTGCCACAGCTCACATTGATGTGCCATCCTGGATGAGCTGCACTACCTGAGCCACTTGTGTGGGTTGTAGAGTCCATCGCATGCTACCACGAGTGTGAAAGCACAACCAACATTTAAAAGTGACCAAAACATTGTTACTGAGATTTGGTCTGTGGTCCCCACCTGCAGAATCACTCCTTTATTGAGGGTGTCTTGATAATTGCCAATAATTTCCATCTGTTCTCTATTCCATTTGCACAACAGCATGTGAAATTGTTTGTCAATCAGTGTTGCCTCCTAAGTGGACAGTTTGATTTGACAGAAGTTTGATTTAATTGGAATTATATTCTGGTGTTTAAGTGTTCCCTTTAATTTTTTGAGCAGTGTATCACTATTTGCTTTTTCTGTTGGTTTTAATGCAATACTATGTCTCTTGTTTATCACAATTGTTAGGCGGCAGGTTCCTGCCTCTGCACAGGAGGAATCCCGATCCATGCCTTCTGCGGTCTCCGATTCCTCTTCAGCCACAGAGGAGCCTGCTCAGTAAAGACATCGTTCCCAGCATCTTGCTCAGTCTACTACTATTGGCTTGGTTACTGCTGCCAATCAGGGTCCAGCTATAGTAAGCTGCAATCGCCAGCAGCGAGCAGCTCTTGGGACTAAGTCCTTCCTTCGGCCCACTGAGCATGCCAATGGGAAGTCCTCTCATTGGAGGTCTGAGGTCACATGCTCAGGTCCTATTGCTGCTCCCATTGGACCACTAGGAAGGTCCCGGAAGGATGCTGGTATAAAAGAGTCGCATGGCCATGCGCTAGTATAGACAGTAATTGGTAGTGATGTGTGTGATGATGAATGCTTGTGAACTGCTGAATGACTCATTATGAAAACCCTTCCCTTTGATACGCATGTTAGTAGGGTTTAGAGGTCAGAGTCAGCACCGAGTTGTGGCACTGTGAAAGACTGATGGCAAGCATGCCAAGACGCATGAAAGCTGTTTTTAAAAATCTTGGTTATTCCACAAAATATTGATTTCGGAACTCTTCCAGAGTTAAAACATTAGTATTGTTGTTTCTAAATGATTATGGATTTGTTTTTGTCATGACTCTGGACAGGATTGTTCCACCTCCATCCTGGTGAGGTCAGGGTTAAATTTAGTTTGCCTCTCTTTAGCTCTGGGGCAGCTATTTAATGTTGGTAGTTCCTGGATTTTGTGTCGGTGATACTTCCGCATACTCGGTTTGTGGTTGCTGACCCAGGTTTCTCATCCATAATCTTTGTGCCTTTGTGCTTATGTTGCGCCCCTGAGGGTTCAGTCGCCACAGAGGTACTGCACCTCCTCCTGAGGTGTGGTACCCCACTATCCAGGTAAGGTGGAGACACCTGACCACACTCCAACACTCGCATCCCACACGCACACCAGTAGTGTAGCAGAGCAACCTTGGTGGCTCCCTGCTTGGAACATGAAGAGTGCTGGGAGGTGGGTGGAGCTTAGACTGCACAAGAGAGCAGGAGAATATTAGGAAAAGGTCAGTCTGTGAGAGAAGATCCCCTAAGAGGGATAGAGTGAAGGAAGTGCTGCAGCAGACTCCTGTGACCTGGAGCTGCTGGCACAGGAAAGAGCCATAGAAAGCCTGATTCTTCAGAGGGAAGATAGTTTAGTACGGAACGTAAGGAGAAGAAGAGAACTAAGGAATAGGGTCAGAGCAGAGCCCTTCCTCAAGTTTGAAGCGCATGGCCGGGGTCTGGTCCCCGAGGTTGTATGGATACTGATGTTCCTGCAGCAGAAACCGGTGGAATAGAAGTCGTCACCACTTTTTTCCCATCTAAGACTTGGGGGCACAACAGCAACATGGGGGAGCCGGGACATGATAGCAAAGAGTCCCCGAAGCAGGCTACAGCTGTCTGCCCTACAAGTAGAGTTCTAAGTAACATTAAGAACGAGGAACTTTGAGTTTAATATGCAAGTACCAGTACTTCAGATTAGGCGCTAGTGTGGAGACGTTCAGAGAAGGCACATGTTGGAGGAGTGCTGGAAAGGTGTACTTTACCTTGCCTGGGAGTTGGCTGAGCCCCTGACCTGGAGGACACAGCACCGAAGCGGGCATCTGTGTGCACCAGACTGTGAGTAAAGCCTTGGAACTACATGCCCTTGTGTCCTCCACTTATTCTTGTGCCTTACACCCGGCTCTGCTACATCTACTTCTTTACACCACCTCCCCACTTGCCAGCTTCAGCTACACTGCCCTGGGACTACAGCTGCACCTGTGGGGAGCTTCAACATCATTGCTGCACCACACCATCTGTCCCAGAGAAGCAAAACTGCAGCGCTGGTCAAACTGACCAGAAACCACAGGTGGTGTCACGAGTCATCTCAACAACTTTATCCCTATCACACTACCCATTTTACATTGACCACCTGAGGCCACGGACCGGGTCACCGCCACTGTGACATCTCCCATTGAAGTCAACGGGCCCAGCACCGAGTACCCCACAGACTCTGGGGGCGAGTCAATCTTGGTGTCACGAACAGGATGACGAAGCCTGGTACCACCGTGTCCTGTGTGCTGAAGATTTATTGGACTTAAAATTGCTGAAAATGTGCAAAATAACCAAAATGATAGACTGTAAAATGGACTCTCAAAATGGCCTCCAGCACGGTGAAGAAGGGCGTGACAACATGGGTGGCCCTAAGAAAAGAGCACGACCTGTCCTGGGCCTCCCCTGCCTGAACTTCTATGCAACAGCAATATGGCCCACCCCCAGAGGGGTTCGTATAATGGCTTGGTATGGAGGCCGGGGGAGGAGGCGCCACCCCAAGAAGGAGGAGCGAAGCCCTGTGGTGGGAAAGGAGCTCAGGAAGGAGAGGGAATTCCAGGACGCCATGATGGAAGAAGGACGGAGGCCTGAGGAGCGCCCAGAAGCTGAGCTTGTCTTCCCCGGCACACTAGTCGAAGGCTCCAACCCTGCTTCCACGATGGACCGCCAACAGCTGGAGGAAGAAATCGCCCTGCTGAACCGCAGTCTGCGGCTGAAGCAGGAGGCTCTGCAGGCCTTGGATCGGCAGCGCACCCAGGAGGGGCCTGCAGAAACGGTACCTCCAACACCGGTACCCGCCGCCGCTGCACCAGTTCTCCCCCAGGCAGCACCTTTTGAATCCACGGCCACTGCGATGCCATCGGCAGCACCTGTCACCACCTCCACGCTGCTACCGCCGCTGGGAGCTGCCCACCAGGAGGAGTTACCTGAGGACCCGGGAGCTGAATGTGAGGCAGAGACTGTGAATTTGCCTGAACCTGGCGCGGCCGCGCAGGTCCCACCGGAGGCCTCAGCCGTTCCTGAACCAGCACCAGCTCCACTCCAGTCGCCGCCCACTGACCAGGCAACTCCAGGAACCACCGCTGCCACCGGCTGCTGTCCAGTGCCTGCACCGGAGCCAGAACACCGTCAGGAAGCGTCAGGTATGACTGCCCCCCCTGCAACCGAGTTGACCCCTGAGTTTCCGTCCACCGCGTGCAACAGGCCGGTACTTCGCAAGGAACAAATGGAGGAGTTGTGTTCTCAATTGCAAGACGCTAAGCTGACCACGATGGAGAAGCTGAAAACGTCCCTGCTGAAAAGAGCAAAACTGGAGCTGACGCGTCCCATCCGGCGTCTTCTGATCTCGGCGGAGGAGCCTGAGCAGCTGATGGGTGTTACTATGCATCATGGATTTCCCCTACCAGAGATTCGTTATCCTCGCCTTTCATCATGAAAGCATGAAAGCGACAGGACCACCACTAAGTACATTTCTAACTGAACTGTTACCCAGTTTGCGACTCTTAAGGTGCTCTCTCTTGGTTTTACATGAACAGTCTTCAACAAGCACTACCTCAGACCCAAGTTCTATTTCAGCTACAGAGACACTGCAAGAAATCCCGGCTGGGAGCCGTGTCCACCCCTTGCAAGAATTACTGTTGCCTTACTGTGAAGTATTTTATAATGTGTCTTTTGAAAATGTTGGTAACAATGTTTAGCTGCAGTATTAGGAGTGAATGCTTTGCAGAATTTAGCCTCGTAGTAATGCTTAATAAAAAAAAGAAAAAAGAGAAGTTTTGAATAAAAATTTTGAATTCAGGTGACGAACCAGGAGTCAGCGGTTGTCACCTATGGGTCTAGAAGAAAGAGCAGAATGTGAAAATGTGAATGATAAAGGAAAATATGTTGCAGTGGCGATAGTAGGCCCTGAACTGGTAGTGAACTTCTTAGCAATGGTTACTGCCAATAGCACTTTAAATTAGGTAAAATGTTAAATTATAGGTAGTCTGTTAACTTGTTCTGCAATGTTTAAGAATCAGTGCCTCCCATATTGGGAAGTTAATTTTAAAAATTGTTTACCTGTTAAAATGCATTTTAAAAATTTTGTATGTTCCTTATTTAACATCTTTGTTTCACTTGCAGCCCTCGGACGTGCTGGTTTAACAGGGGGTATGTGGTGCCCCTGAGGGTTCAGTCGCCACAGAGGTACTGCACCTCCTCCTGAGGTGTGGTACCCCACTATCCAGGTAAGGTGGAGACACCTGACCACACTCCAACACTCGCATCCCACACGCACACCAGTAGTGTAGCAGAGCAACCTTGGTGGCTCCCTGCTTGGAACACGAAGAGTGCTGGGAGGTGAGTGGAGCTTAGACTGCACAAGAGAGCTGGAGAATATTAGGAAAAGGTCAGTCTGTGAGAGAAGATCACCTCAGAGGGATAGAGTGAAGGAAGTACTGCAGCAGACTCCTGTGACCTGGAGCTGCTGGCACAGGAAAGAGCCATAGAAAGCCTGATTCTTCAGAGGGAAGATAGTTTAGTACGGAACGTAAGGAGAAGAAGAGAACTAAGGACTAGGGTCAGAGCAGAGCCCTTCTTCAAGTTTGAAATGCATGGCCGGGGTCCGGTCCCCGAGGTTGTATGGATACTGATGTTCCTGCAGCAGAAACCGGTGGAATAGAAGTCGTCACCACTTTATTCCCATCTAAGACTTGGGGGCACAACAACAACATGGGGGAGCCGGGACATGATAGCAAGGAGTCCCCGAAGCAGGCTACAGCTGTCTGCCATACAAGTACAGTTCTAAGTAACATCAACAAGGAGGAACTTGAGTTTAATACGCAACTACAAGTACTTCAGATTAGGCGCTAGTGTGGAGACGTTCAGAGAAGGCACATGTCGGAGGAGTGCTGGAAAGGTGTACTTTACCTTGCCTGGGAGTTGGCTGAACCCCTGACCTGGAGTACACGGCACCAAAGCAAGCATCTGTGTGCACCAGACTGTGAGTGAACCCTTGGAACTACATGCCCTTGTGTCCTCCACTTATTCTTGCACCTTACACCCGGCTCTGCTACATCTACTTCTTTACACCACCTCCCCACTTGCCAACCTCAGCTACACTGCCCTGGGACTACAGCTCCACCTGTGGGGAGCTTCAACATCATTGCTGCACCACACCATCTGTCCCAGAGAAGCAACCCTGCAGCGCTTGGTCAAACTGACCAGAAACCACAGGTGGCGTCATGAATCATCTCAGCAACTTTATCCCCGTCACACTACCCCTTTTACATTGACCGCCTGAGGCCACGGACCGGGTCACCGCCACTGTGACATCTCCCATTGAAGTCAACGGGCCCAGCACCGAGTACCCCACAGCCTCTGGGGGCGAGTCACTTGTGTGCCTTGCTGTGTATGACCTGGTTTGTCCCGACTTTTGCCTCTGCATCTTGCTTTGTACTGCCTTGTCTCTCCTGGTTATCTGACCCCTTGGCTTGTCTCAGTTTACTCTCTGTTTAATCCCTAGGTACCACGCTCTTGTCTGGCTTTTGACCCTCAGCTCTCCTTTGACTAAGATTACTTTATATGTGTTTTTTACAAATAGATTATCCAGTCTAGTGTTTGGATATGTCCTACTATCAAATCCACATCCATCTTCTGATGAGACCTTCATAATCCAACCGTACAGGTATGGGAAGATCCTTATATCTCTCTCTGAGTCCTGCAATTACCACTGCCACAACTTTAGTGAAGACTCGATAGCCTGAGGAGATCCAAAATGGAAGTGAGGTGAACTGGAAATGAGTTAATTAATTTCCTACCCAGGCCAATATTTGAAGATATCTTTGATAATTCACATGGATGGGAAAATGCAGATATGCATTCTTTAGGTTGGTAGTAGCTAGATAATCCTCTTGCTTTAGAAGGGTCAGAATCAATATTATTGATTCCATGCCAAACTTTGTTTTGATTATAAACTGATTCAAGAGCCTGAGATCAATACTTGTCCACTTGTTTTAGAACTAGAAAAATCCTGGATTAAACCGCTAGGCCCCATTTTTTCAAGAGAACCTCTTCCAGGAGCCACATCTCGATAAATTCTCTGATAAATGTCTCTAGAAGAAACTGCTTTTTCTCCTGCATTGTGACAAATCTTTGAGGGGGGGCTTAATATATATAATTTCTATACTTTAAGATATCTAGGCTCCAGAGAACCTAAACTAGGCTCAGCCAACTGTGGAAGAAAAGCCTTCCCTACTGGTGGATTCCTGGCATGAGAATTCCAACCTATCATTGGAAGAATAGAATGGACCCCCACATTATCTCTGCTGCCAACCAGAGAATCTTTGCAAGGCTCTACCTCTGCGGAAGATAAGTCTTTTCTCCGAGTCCTGCTGATTCGGCATTCTTCTTTGGGACCAAAATTAAGAATTCCTTCTGTGTTTCACTGGGAAAGGTTTTTTCCTCCTTATTAGATGTAATCTTCATTAGTATATGCAACTAAGCCCCAAAGAGATGTCCTGGCTCTGAGTCCATGGAGCAGAGGAGGCTATTAGAAGGGACATAGGCACCAATGATTTTATCCAGAGTGTTGTAAAGCCTGATATACATAATTACATTTTATGGGCAGATAGCCTGGACTGTCTAAACGCAGTGTCACATACAAAATCTAATGCTAATGCCACTTGTTTGAAATATCTGAAAATCTTATCTTTAGACACTCCTTTGTTAATGTCCTCTACCTCTAAAATGGCAGTCCTTGCGTGTCACAGCAGACAAATAACAACTGCATAGTGCACTATCGATTCTTTTATTTTTTTTATCCATAGGGTCAGAAAAATTAGAACCATTTTTAATCACCATGACAATATGTTTGAACAGCTTTAGCACAACTTTGTCAATCTTTGGTGGCTCACCGCACATTTTCTCCTGTTCTGGATCAATCATGTGCATTGATTTAAACCTCTTCAGAAAGGAATCCTTATCAGGGTTTTACCATTCATTCTACATAAAGCCCCCATCACACATAGCGATCTCGCGAGATCGCTGCTGAGTCACAATTTTTGAGATGCAACAGCGATCTCACCAGCGAGATCGCTGTGTGTGACACTGACCAGCGACTGGCCCCCCTGCCGGTTATCGCTGATCGTCCAGGAATAGCCAGGACATTTTTTTGATCGCTGGTCTCCCGCTGGCCAGCAAGCATCGCTGCGTGTGACAGGTGGGAGTCCAGTGATCAGTGATGAACGCGCTGGTAACTAGGGTAAACGCAGGGTTTCTAGAAACCCGATGTGTACCTTAGTTACCAGCGCGCTGGTGCAGGCTCACTTTCCAGTTGCTGTTGTGCCCCCAAGCCTTATGTGGGAATAAAGTGGTCACTACTTCTATTCCTCCAGTGTCTGTTGCAGGACCATTAGTATCCATACAACCTCGGGGACCGGGCCCTGGCCTTGCGCTTAGAACTTCTAGGAAGGGTTCTCTTTTACTCCTCACGTTCCATACTAATCCTTTCTTTCTATGGAGAGCCAGGCTTTCAGTCTATGGTGCTCTCTTTCTCCCTTTCCCGTGCCAGCAGACCCAGGTCACTGGGATCTGCTGCAGCACTTCCATCCATCTATCCCTCTCTCTAGGGATCTTCTCTCCCCAACCAACTACTGACTGACTAACTTAAACTCTTCCCGCTCCTTGAAATGTAATCTAACTCCACCCACCTCCCAGCACGTTTCGTGTTCCAAGCAGGGAGCCACCAAGGGGTGCTTTGCTATACTCCAAGCAGGGAGCCGCCGAAGGTGCTTTGCTATACTACTTTGTGGTGTGGGGTGCAGGTGTAGGAGCGAGGTCAGGAGTCTCCACCTTACCTGAATAGTGGGATACCACACCTCAGGTGGAGGTGCGGTACCTCTGTGGTGACTGAGCCTCAGGGGCGCCACATAAATGCTTTCAACAAGTAGACATTCAGCAAATGGAGAGAGATAGAAAAGTTGTGGATCACTCCTTATCGTCCCAGCTGTTTAATTTGGGGATGACCAAAGGACATTTCTCATTCTGCTCTACTTGGGCCTATGGATTTTAATAGGGATGTTTGGTGCAGATGTAGAATAAAATTTCAGTTGATTACTCATGCATCTCTTCTAACACCTTTTAAATACACTGCACATCTTCCAGAGAGTCTTTCAACTTTTGTGACTAGTTATTGGATAAGAGCCGGGCTTTCGGGCTATAGTTGACCCTCTTGCGAGGAAACCAAGAAAATATAGGAAATTATGTAACTTAGATGAACTACCACTATATGCATTTTCTTATCAACATATAACACATTATTTCAACTGGCACCCCTAACCCATCGCCGTTTGAATCTCTTTGCTCTGGAGGCTCCGCCACTAAAGTTCTGATTTTGGAAAAACAGTATACCGTATATAGATTCTTATTTAAGCATTCTCAATTAAGAATTATAAGCATTCTTATATGTTGAGATGGGAGGGTTGGCTTGGGATAGAACTATCACCTCAACTGTGGTAATTACAATGGTCCATGTCCTTTAAGTCTCCTATCAACACACTCTACAAGGAAAAGCAAATCAAAATTCTTATGACCTGGTAATGTACCACTGAGCTTTTACACAAACTTAACCCAATATCAGACATCTGTTGGAGGTGTTTTTCTGGAAAGGGTTCTCTAGTCTACATCATGGTTTTTGGACATGCCCCTTGATAATAAATTATTGGAAGGAGGTGGAGAATCTCACAAGAAATGTTTTAGGGAAGCATATTCTTTTAGATTCTGCTACATATCTACTAAATGTGTTTATGACAGACCTGGATACACCTATTTTATTTATTTATTTTTTATTTTGGAAAAAGATTGTTACTCTCTGTATATTCAACCTCTACTCGCGAATAAAAGATATCCATTCGATGGAACATTTGACAGCCATGCTTCACAATTCTACAGATAAATTCTTAGACTTGGTCAAATATGGATATAGCTTTATTTACTCCTTTTTCCTCCAGCTTTATACATAAAGTTCCTAACCATCGCCATAAGACTGTGATAATAGCTAGGCTACACCTGGTTCAGTAGAAGAAATACTATTAGGCTTTTAATAAATCAAGTTATACAACTACTTAACAAGCATACAACTACTTAGCATACTGTGATAACATATGTAATTATATAAGTGCTTTGTTTTTACTTTTGGATGAAAGAACTGGGGAACGAGAAAGCGCAATAGGGTCTTATCCGATATACCAGGATTTATTAGAGAAATTAAAATAACTCACCTGATATGGTTGCACAAAAGCAGCGTAAAACACATGTATATCAGCTGCTGCTGGACACTCATCGCAGAAGGACCATCTTGGAAATGGTGACAGGATGAAGTTGTCATACAAAGAGCTGCTGATGAAGCATCCGAAGCAAAATATACTTGGAAGGATTTATTGGGCATGTTTTAAGAGTCAATGCGTTTCGAGGTCATGGAGGACCTCTTCATCAGGACAAAAACCTAGTAGTGACTGTCAAGAGTGGCTGTCTTATATGCCATCTTTTTTTGAAAAATCCAGCCAAACAGAGCACATGTTAATGTCAAAGTTCAACATTGACATGGAAACCGAGTCAAATACTAAAATGTAACATATAGAATAACACATTGACAGATAACTATCTCCAGTCCACAAAAAACTCGCTAGCAGTTTGGGAAATGGACAATAAAACACGTTATTGGCGAATTGTATAAAATTATTCTGTGAAAATAAATCTCTATGTGAGAAAGAATTGTGTAGGAGTTCGAACTGGTAAAGGGGAATGTGTATGGATATAGAGTCAAGGGAGTAAGGATACAAGCCACTCCTTGATCTGAGAATTAGCGAAAAATATGGGTATATACGAAAGGAAAAGGACTTGATTATATAAGAAAATTTGTATGGTATGACTCCAACTAAAAGTGTTTAATAATTTATTTATTAAAATCAGTGATTAAAAAAGAAAGAAGTTACATAGAGTATTATAAAATAGTTAATAAAAAATAAATGAAACACCATCTCTGAAAAAAGCAGGTAACTACATCCGTGAACAGGGAATTGACAAGAATTACACCATGAAAATATAGTAAAAAGAAAAACAATTTAAAAATTACAACAAGATAAAAATTATTTTAAGAAAATTATGGGAAGGGGTGAATATTACCCAGTACCAGTTTGTTGATTCAATATTGTTTGGCAGATCACATTATCCGATCCAAATGCTATGATCAAATGTGAGAAACATACGGGTTGACATAGCTGGAAATAAAATTATGCATCAGCTTATTTTGATAGAAGGAAGAATGTATCTAGGGCAAGTAGCTTGGTTGAATACGTGATAAATACCAAATAAGGTAAAGAAAGGCAAGGACTGTGACTATACGACATGGCACAAAGTGCGCCGGGGAACGTGAAGAACCAGAAAATACAGAAAACACAAAAGGGACATTCACAATCACCGTGCCTGTAAGTATGCATTTTCTTAGATAAATTCCTATTTCGTAAAGTGCAGTGAAAAACAATGAATTAAATAAATATATAAATATAAATTGAAATTCCTTTGTTATTCAAATAAATTCAAATAGATCCCTATCTAAGTGTGTGGAATGTTGAAAAATGGATGAACGGTAAGGTGATAATTAAAATGCATTGAAGGAGCATTTTATGTTTTTAAGAAAAAATATAATCACAAGAAAAAATGGGAGTTAAAGAAAGGTGTCTGTCATTTCATTAAGTCCATTCATGGCTAGTGTCCTCAGTTTATATATCCAATAAATCTCCATGCAATTTAATTATTCTATATGGTTATGGGTTTGTGGTGGAATTTCTTCTATAGCAAATATTCTTAAATTTTGGTATTCTTTATTATATATGGTGGCACAATGCCGTGACAAGCCGAGTTTGAGGAACCCTTTTAAGATGTTAGACCGGTATGAATTCAACCTCTTATGAAGGAGTTGGGTGGTCCTCTCAACATATAGTTTTTGACAAGGACATAAGATGACACATCTAACAAAACTGGAAATACAGGATATATGGCTTTTTATGTAAAAAATCTCGCACGTATGAGGGTGAGTAAAATTCAAAAGACCGTCACAGATGGCATGACAACACAAACAATTTCCATTGGCACATTAAGTGATCCTATTAATGCAATGAGTGACAATGGTAGGATGATTAGCTTTCTCCCTGACTTTAATAATATGTTTTTCAGTGTAGAGTATCTCCTGAAAGTAAGCAGGGTTTTTTTTTGTAATAATTTTGACAGTATGGGATCATTCAATAGGATAGGCCAGTGATCTTCGATAATTTTCCATATATTATTATGATGTTGGTTGCTGAAAGTAGTGACAAAGTTACAATGGAAATTACTGCTTCTCTTTTTCTCATCCTTTTTTTAACAATGATTCTTGGCTGATATTACAGGAATATTTAAAAGCATCCATGATGAGATCTTTGGGGTATCTTTGTTCAAAAAAATCTTTATTTAATGATATTGGCTTGAGTTAAGAAGTCAGACTCCAAGGTACAATTTTTCTTACTCCTTCTGAATTGGTTTTGGGGTATGTTTAAAAGCCATTGAAGTGGATGTAACTATTAGCATCAACTTTTTTGAAAAAGGTTTTGGTACAGATACGGCTGGCAAAAAAAAAATGGACAGATCTAAAAAATCAATAGATTGTTTATCTATTTTTGATGAGAAAGATTAACCTCAACTATTCAAATTAAGTTTGTTTATGAAGACCTCAATACTAATCTGGGAATTTTCCCAAATTATAAAGAGGTCATCTATATTTCTTTTACACAGAATAATACTCTTTTTGTATTGGTTTTTAGAGATATAAAGATCCTCAAAAATGCCCATAAATAGGTTTGCATAGGTTGGTGCGACCTTTGATCTCATAGCTGTTCCTCTCGTTTGATGGTAAAAATCTTTCAAGAAGATAAAACAAACGTTTTTCAATATGAAGGCACGTCCTTCTAAAATGAACTCTTTATGTGGGACAGTGAGTGTATTGTCTATAGATAACAATTTGTTACAACACAATAGTCCAATTTCATGGCATATATTGGAATATAGAGACGCCAAATTCAATGTTAGGAATAAAAAGGATGGGTTCCAATTGATGTTTTTCAGTTTCTCAATAAGCTGAGTGGAATCCCTAAGAAAACTCAGCAGGTTATTCACATGTGGATGCATAATTTTATCAATGTATTCTGCAAGTCTACTTGTTAGAGATTCAATCCCTTGCCAGAGGGATCACTCAGACTTTTATGGATCTTTGGTAGGTGGTAGAGAAATGGAATAGTGGGACAGTGAATGGATAAAACCCTTTTCTCCTGATCATTTAATAGATTATTATTGAATGCCCTTTTGAATAAGGAACTGTACACTGGAATGATGTGAGGGAATGGATCCTATTTGCTTCTTTAATGTAGCCTATGAAATCATGAATAACCACACACCCCTTATGACAACATCCCTATTATCACGTAGGGATTTGAGGACTTCTTTTTCTCTCCTTGGCAGATTTTTTGGAACCTAATTAACCCCTTAGTTTGTTATTATTAATGTCTTCAATTTATTGAGGACTAGGTCATTAAAAGTATTGAGGTGATGGACCCTACCATGTCAAGGGTCCTCAAACTTGCGAGTCCTATCACTAAACAGCAAAACCACCAAAAAGAGGACTTAGAAATTCTTTAAAAATTATTCAAAAAACACCAGAAAAAAGGCAGAGATGCTTACCTGCCCAGGCCTCCAAACAAATGCACTATCAGGGTACACTGGACCCAATTAAAGATGGTGGTGCAACAATACCGATGAAACAACCACTCTCAACCTACCAATCCATGGAGGGGGTGGTTGTATGGTATGTTAGTGCACAAAAAAAAATCTGTATGCGGCACTGTTAACATACAGGTAATGCAGAGCATCTGGCTTATAGCCTATTAGTGATGCCCATACTCTTAGATCAGGCGGGCTGCCCAGTGCTAACCAAAATGTATCCCGTGTGAACAGACACCACAGTTTACAGAGCCATCTGTGCCCAACTGCACGCTGAAAGATAAATAAAGTGCAAAAAACACATATAAATATATGTGAGGTATTTATTGAGGACTAGGTCATTAAAAGCATTGAGGTGATGGCCCCTACTTTCAATGGGATAAAATTGAGATTTACTTTTGAGGTCTACATGGAAATTTGTATCGGTGGATGATATAGAAGTAGGAATGACCTTACCCTGAAGAATGGAAAAATGTCGTTTTAGGGTGAGTTTTCTGATAAAAACCTTAAGATCTAAAAATAGATCTAATTCCTTAAGGTACTGTCACACTTAGCGATGCACCAGCGATCCCGACCAGCGATATGACGCTGGATCGCTGGTGCATTGCTAAGTGGTCGCTAGTGAGCTGCCACACAGGAAGATCTCACCAGCGACATCGCAGGGGTCAGGGGTCGCTACTTACCTGTCACACTTGGCGATCCTGACGTCCTCCCGCCCGGCTCCACGCTCGTCGCTCATCTCTCCACAGGAAGCGCCGCAGGAAGCTGACGACGAGAAACAGTCCAGGATGTTCTCGCGCGATCAGCGATAACCAGCGGGGGAGCCGGTCATAGGTAAGTATCACACACAGCGATATCGCTAGCAATATCGCTATAACATCACAAGTTATATCGATATTGCTAGCGATATTGCTTAGTGTGACAGGCCCTTTAGAGGAGAAAGTTGTACAAAAGGATAATCCTTTCTCCAAAACAGATGTTTTAGCTGGAGATAATTGATAGTGGGATAAGTTAAAAATATTACTTTTATTCTTTAAATTTGAGTTATTGTGAGTAGTTGTGGTTTTCCCTTTCTTTCTACCTCCCCTTGTTCTTTTGTTAGATTTTTTCTTTTTACTGATTTTGTTCAATAGGTTTGCAATTTATTCCGGGAGTCCAGGAAGCCTTTCCTATTTCCAGAATCCTCCCAGACATGCTGGAGGAGTTGGCATGTATATTTGACACTCATCTACAAAATTATAAAATAGATGGCAGAAAAAATGCCATCTACTCTACATATTTTAAGGATAGATTTTGGTTTAATTCAGACATATTCTATTTCAATTATGGGTAGTGTTGAGCATTCCGATACCGCAAGTATCGGGTATCGGCCGATACTTGCTGTATCGGAATTCCGATACCGACTTCCGATATTTTTTCAATATCGGAATTCGGCATCGGAATCGGAAGTTCAAAGTTGATTGACAGCCTGACGTCATCATGATGCGCGGTGTGTGCGCATCATGATGCGCCGTCATTTCGGGCCTTCCGGGGGTCTCTGCCGGCCTGCCGGGGGGCTGTGCCGGCCTGCCGGGGGGCTGTGTGGACTGCCCGGGGTCTGTACCGGCCTGCCGGGGGGCTGTGCCGGCCTGCCGGGGGGCTGTGCACCCTGTGGGGGTCTGTACCGGCCTGCCGGGGGGCTGTGCCGGCCTGCTGGGGGGCTGTGCTGATGTCCGGGGGTCTGTGCAAGCATCGTCCGATGGGACTACAAGTCCCATCGGGCGATGCCTGCTACCATGACAGTGATTGACACATTAGCCAATGATGGGACAGTAGTAGTCCCATCATCCGGCTAATGTGTTAAATGTTAAAAAAAAAAAAAAAAAAATACTACATACATACTACATGCATGCTACATACATACTACATGCTACATACATACTACATATATACTACATACATACTACATACATGCTACATACATACTACATGCTACATACATACCACATACATACTACATACATACTACATACATACTACATGCTACATACATACCACATACATACCACATACATACTACATACATACTACATACATACTACATGCATGCTACATACATACTACATGCTACATACATACTACATATATACTACATACATACTACATACATGCTACATACATACCACATACATACTACATACATACTACATATATACTACATGCATGCTACATACATACTACATGCTACATACATACCACATACATGCTACATACTACATACATACTACATACATACTACATACATACTACATGCATGCTACATACATGCTACATACATACTACATGCATGCTACATGCATGCTACATACATACTACATGCTACATACATACCACATACATACTACATACATGCTACATATATACTACATGCATGCTACATGCATGCTACATACATACCACATACATACTACATACATACTACATATATACTACATGCATGCTACATACATACTACATGCTACATACATACCACATACATGCTACATACTACATACATACTACATACATACTACATGCATGCTACATACATGCTACATACATACTACATGCATGCTACATGCATGCTACATACATACTACATGCTACATACATACCACATACATACTACATACATGCTACATATATACTACATGCATGCTACATACATACTACATGCATGCTACATACATACTGCATGCTACATGCATGCTACATACATACTACATACATACTACATGCTACATACATACCACATATATACTACATACATACAATACATTCATACAATACATACATAGACATACAGTACATATAACATAGAGTAACATACTTACCAATACTTGTCACATTGTTCCCCGAAGCCATTGTCTTTTCCGGAATAAATATTAACATAACAAACCACAAAAATACTCACCCACGATCCGAAGCAGTCCACGAGTGTGTCCCACGACGATCTTGGGTAGAGAACTGCAGCATCAGATGATGCTGCCGTTCTCTACGGGCTGCAGGAATCCAATGACGGAAGGTAGGTATCCTTCCGCACTGTATTCCTCCGCCACTTAAAAAAAAAAAAAAAGTCCCTAGTCTCACTTTATGCCATTGCTGCGTGGGAAATTCCCACACAGCAATGGCATAAAGTGAGACTAGGGACTTTTTTTTTTTTTAAGTGGCGGAGGAATACAGTGCGGAAGGATACCTACCTTCCGTCATTGGATTCCTGCAGCCCGTAGAGAACGGCAGCATCATCTGATGCTGCAGTTCTCTACCCAAGATCGTCGTGGGACACACTCGTGGACTGCTTCGGATCGTGGGTGAGTATTTTTGTGGTTTGTTATGTTAATATTTATTCCGGAAAAGACAATGGCTTCGGGGAACAATGTGACAAGTATTGGTAAGTATGTTACTCTATGTTATATGTACTGTATGTCTATGTATGTATTGTATGAATGTATTGTATGTATGTAGTATATATGTGGTATGTATGTAGCATGTAGTATGTATGTAGTATGTATGTAGCATGCATGTAGCATGCAGTATGTATGTAGCATGCATGTAGTATGTATGTAGCATGCATGTAGTATGTATGTAGCATGTATGTAGCATGTAGTATGTATGTAGCATGCATGTAGCATGCAGTATGTATGTAGCATGCATGTAGTATGTATGTAGCATGCATGTAGTATATATGTAGTATGTATGTAGCATGTATGTAGTATGTATGTGGTATGTATGTAGCATGTAGTATGTATGTAGCATGCATGTAGTATGTATGTAGCATGCATGTAGTATGTATGTAGTATTTTTTTTTTTTTTTTTAACATTTAACACATTAGCCGGATGATGGGACTACTACTGTCCCATCATTGGCTAATGTGTCAATCACTGTCATGGTAGCAGGCATCGCCCGATGGGACTTGTAGTCCCATCGGACGATCCCTGCACAGACCCCCGAAGCCTGCACAGCCCCCCGGCAGGCCGGCACAGCCCCCCGGCAGGCCGGCACAGCCCCCCGGAGCCTGCACAGCCCCCCGGCAGGCCGGCACAGCCCCCCGGCAGGCCGGCACAGCCCACCGGAGCCTGCACAGACCACCGGCAGGCCGGCACAGACCACCGGCAGGCCGGCACAGACCACCGGCAGGCCGGCACAGCCCACCGGAGCCTGCACAGACCACCGGCAGGCCGGCACAGCCCCCCGGCAGGCCGGCACAGACCACCGGAGCCTGCACAGACCCCCTGGCAGGCTGGCACAGCCCCCCGAAAGGCCCGTACAGACCCCAGAGAGGCTGTACAAGGGCAGGAAAGGGTTTTTCTTATTCCAATACCGGAAGTCCCATAGACTTGAATGGGACTTCCGGTATCGGAATCGGCGATACCGATACTTTTTTTAAAGATCGGCCGATACCATCCGATACGATACTTTGAAGTATCGGACGGTATCGCTCAACTCTAATTATGGGTGATTTTTCAATCAAATCTGCTGGAATATTGTTCCAACTTTTAATCTTTCTATAAAATTTGAAAATTTG
Organism: Dendrobates tinctorius; assembly: GCF_039654945.1. Classification (NCBI taxonomy): domain Eukaryota; kingdom Metazoa; phylum Chordata; class Amphibia; order Anura; family Dendrobatidae; genus Dendrobates; species Dendrobates tinctorius. The sequence continues at coordinate 966,051 of NW_027362086.1, forward strand.
GCACCAATTATGTTCTTATAATTTCAAATGTGATAAACAGAAATTTGTTTACAAATTTAGCTTTTCTGTTAACCCCTTACCTACAATTGACGTAATATTCCGTCCATGTGACCATGGACCTAATTACCATGGACGGAATATTACGTCATGCCCTTTAATGCGACATCGCGACTTAAGTCGCGGTGATCACATTAAAATGCCGATGCCATCTTACCTCAGGATAGATGGCCTCGGCATCCCGGGCAGTCTCCGCCCTGGCCCGCCCCTCTCTGAGCTGTGATTGGCTGTTCAATTCAGAACAACCAATCACAGCACTTCTCTTTGTTTCAGCCAATCAGATGTACTCGTTCGTAGGACCGGTGCCTGGCAACGCCAGGCACCGGAGAAAAGCCCCCAGATTGGCGCGATCGCCGATCTAATCGATCGCGCCAATCGCAGCGCACAGCGGCGCAATATCGCCGCTGTGCCCTGCCGGTACCGGCCCGGATCGGTGCTGTAATAGCACCGATCCTAGGCCGGAGCCTAGGACAGGCCCAGCAGGGCCTGCAGGAAGTGGTTGGCGCGATCGATTAGATCGGCGATCGCGCCAGCCACAGGGCACAGCTGCGGTCACCATGTGACCGCTCTGTGCCCTGCTGATGACCTGGCCATGACCTGCCTAGGAATCGGAGCTTTTTTTTACTCTGCACACACATCCCGTTTTTCATTTTTTTCTCCCCTCCTTGTGCCACCTAACTACAACCCTAACTGACCCCTGCCCAATCTTTCTTCATCCACCCCAATCCCCCCATCCCCCTTCCCCCTATTTTTACCCCCCTCCACCCCACTTTTGCGCCACCTCCGTGCGCAGCCGCCGAGCGTTGATTTGTGACGCAGTTCACCGATCAACACTCGTGCTCGTTTTTTTTTGTCCTCCACACTCACATCCTGTTTTTCATTTTTTTCTCCCCCCCTTGTGCCACCTAACTACGACCCTAACTGACCCCTGCCCAATCTTTCTTCATCCACCCCAATCCTCCCATCCCCCTATTTTTACCCCCCTCCACCCCACTTTTGCGCCACCTCCGTGCGCAGCAGCCGAGCATTGATTAGTGACGCAGTTCACCGATCAACACTCGTGCTCGCTTTTTTTTCCTCCGCACACACATCCCGTATTTCATTTTTTTCTCCCCCCTTGTGCCACCTAACTACAACCCTAACTGACCCCTGCCCAATCTTTCTTCATCCAGCCCAATGGCGCGTTTTCAGGCCATCCTCAAGTTTCTGCATTATAACGATAATGGACAGTGTCTCGCACGAGATGACCCCAACTTTGACCGTCTGTTCAAAGTTCGGCCGGTCATCGAACACTTCAACAAAAAGTTTGCTGAAGTGTACGTGCTCCAAAGGAACATCTGCGTGGACGAGTCCTTGGTCCATTTTAAGGGCAGGCTCGGATTCCTTCAATACCTGCCCAGTAAGAGGGCCAGGTACGGAATCAAACTCTATAAGCTGTGTGAGAGTACCTCAGGGTACACCCACAGGTTTAGAGTGTACGAAGGAAAGGACACCAGGATTGAACCCCCTGAGTGTCCTCCTGACCTGGGAGTGAGTGGGAAAATTGTGTGGGATTTGGTGCACCCACTGTTGGATAAAGGTTATCACCTCTACACTGATAACTTTTATACCAGTGTCCCACTCTACAAAGCCCTCTTTGCGCGAGGTACCGCAGCTTGCGGTACTGTCCGCAAAAATCAGAGAGGCCTCCCGAAGACGCTACTTGGGCAGATGCTCCGAAAAGGTGAGAGCAGGGCCCAATGTAGCGACCACCTGCTGGTGGTCAAGTACAAGGACAAGAGTGATGTCTTTCTCTTGACCACCATACACGGTGATGGCAGCGCCCTCAGCACTGTACGGGGTACCTCGGCACAGGTCAGCAAACCTGAATGTGTGCTGGGGTACAATAAAAACATGGGGGGCGTTGATCGCTCCGATCAACTCCTCCAACCGTACAATGCTTTGAGAAAGGCCAAGGCGTGGTACAAAAAGCTGGCCGTGCACATCGTCCAATTGGCAATGCTCAACGCATTCCTATTGTCACAATGTGCATGCCCCAGCGATACGTCGTACCTTCAATTTCAGGAGGTAGTGGTTAAGGCCCTGATGTTTGGCACTCTGGAAGGAGCGGGCCCCAGAACTTCCGGAACTGAAGGTGCTCGTATTGTACCAGGTCAGTATTTCCCGGGGGAGGTCCCGCAAACTGGAAAAAGAGGTAAATCGCAAAAAAGGTGCCGAGTGTGTTACAAAAACGGAATACGCAAGGACACCATTTATCAATGCGACACCTGCCCTGAAAAACCTGGCCTGTGTATGAAGGATTGCTTCAAATTGTACCACACCTCAATGCACTACTAAATTTCGTTACCGGAAACATTAGATTAGTTGGGGCACATCTAGATAAGTTCCTTGGGGGTTTAGTTTCCAAATCAATGTCACTTGTGTTTTTTTTTTACTGTTTAGGCACATCAGGGGCTCTGCAAATGGAAAATGACGCCCGCAGACCATTCCATCTAAGTCTGCATTTCAAAACGTCACTCCCTTCCGACCCTGACGTGTGCCTAAACAGTTTTTTCCCACATATGGGGTACCAGCGTACTCAGGACAAATTGGACAACAACTTTTGGGGTCCAATTTCTCCTGTTATGCTTGGGAAAATTGAAAATTGGGGACTAAACGATCATTTTTGTGGGCACAAAATAGGATTTTTTATTTTCACGCCTGGGCAGTATAAACTTTAGTGAAACACTTGGGGGTTCAAAGTTCTCACCACATATCTAGATAAGTTCCTTAGGGGGTCTAGTTTCCAAAATGGGGTCACTTGTGGGGGGTTTCTACTGTTTAACCACATCAGGGGCTCTGCAAACGGAACATGACGCCCGCAGACCATTCCATCAAAGTCTGCATTCCAAAGCGTCACTTCTTCCCTTCTGAGCTCCGACGTGTGCCCAAACAGTAGTTTTTCCCCACATATGGGGCACCAGCGTACTCAGGACAAGTTGGAAAACAACTTTTGGGGTCCAATTTCTCCTGTTACGCTTGGGAAAATAAAAAATTGGGGACTAAACGATCATGTTTGTGGAAAAAATATGATTTTTTATTTTCACGCCCGGGCGTTATAAACTCCTGTGAAGCCCTAGGGGGTTCAAGGTGCTCACCACACATCTAGATAAGTTCCTTAGGGGGTCTAGTTTCCAAAATGGGGTCACTTGTGGGGGGTTTCCACTGTTTGGGCACATTGGGGGCTCGTCAAACGCAACATGGCGTCCAATCTCAATTCCAGCCAATTTTAGGTTGAAAAAGTCAAGCGGCGCTGCTTCCCTTCCGAGCCCTGCCAGGCGCCCAAACAGTGGTCCCCCCCACATATAGAGTATCAGCGTACTCAGGACAAATTGGACAACAACTTTTGGGGTCCAATTTCTCCTGCTACCTTTGGGAGAATAAAAAATTGGGGACTAAACGATCATGTTTGTGGAAAAAATATGATTTTTTATTTTCACGCCCGGGCGTTATAAACTCCTGTGAAGCACTAGGGGGTTCAAGGTGCTCACCACACATCTACAGTCATGGCCAAAAGTATTGCCACCCCTGCAATTCTGTCAGATTACTCTGTCAGAATACTCAGTTTCTTCCTGAAAATGATTGCAAACACAAATTCTTTGGTATTATTATCTTCATTTAATTTGTCTTAAATGAAAAAACTAGAGTTGAGCGACTTTTGGTTTTTTAGGGTCGCGTTTCGTTTCATGAAACCCGACTTTTCCAAAAGTCGGGTCGAGCAAGGTCGTCCGATTATAGGGAAAAGTCGGGGTCGTCCCGAAACACGAAACCCAATGTAAGTCAATGGGGAATAAAAGTCGGCAGTGAGAGGAGGACAGGAAACACACCTACAGTGCTCATTTGAATGCCAAAAGCATCAATTCTTCTTTCTTAAGCTTGTCAACCTTAATTAACTTCATAATACAAGTTACGCACTGAAAAATGGGGGTTATTTGGCTACAAACTGTGGGGGGGGGGCTGGCTCCAGGTTTTCATGTGCCCTGGGCGAAAGAGCGCCCCTTTAACACATACCGCAACTCATCATGCTCCGATACGGCAGAGAAATAGCGGTATAGTACAATGAAAAATACTTCACTTTTTACATCTCATGACGAGGCCCATCTATTTCTCCATACAGAATCATTGGTCCCATATAATGTTTGAAACAGTATATGATGAGCTCCACATAATGCTACAGTATATGTTGGTCCCCATGGATGAAGCTCCACTGTCTTATGGGCCCAAATAATGCTCCAAACATAATGGGCCCCATTTCTAATGCTCTAGTGTATAATGGGCCCTGTAAATGCTGCTCCAGTGTCTGATGTCCACCTTTGGAATGTTCCAGTGTATGGTGGGGCCCATCTATCATTCTCCAGAGTATAGTGCTCCCCAAAAATTGCTGTCCCAACATTGAAAACAATCAAATAAGTCTCCTCGCTAGGGAATCCCTGTACTTGTCTGGACAGGTGCTGTAGCTTGCTTAACAGCCCGCCAGCCGTTCTCACGCCCAGTATGGATTACACGTGATTGCACAAAGGTGAGAAAGGGTACCGTATCCCCGATAACATGTATGGATAGCGTACACATTCAAAATATATGTCTCAGGAAGCAGGCTCAGACGGTGTTAGGCCCAGTATGGATTGCTTGTGATTGCACAAAGGTTAGAAAGGGTACCGTATCCCCGGATAACATGTATGGATAGCGTACACATTCAAAATATATGTCTATACAGCATGAGGCAGGCTCAGACGGTGTTAGGCCCAGTATGGATTGCACGTGATTGCACAAAGGTTAGAAAGGGTACCGTATCCCTGGATAACATGTATGGATAGCGTACACATTCAAAATATATGTCTATACATCAGGAGGCAGGCTCAGACAGTGTTAGGCCCAGTATGGATTGCACGTGATTGCACAAAGGTTAGAAAGGGTACCGTATCCCCGGATAACATGTATGGATAGCGTACACATTCAAAATATATGTCTATACAGCATGACGCAGGCTCAGACGGTGTTAGGCCCAGTATGGATTGCACGTGATTGCACAAAGGTTAGAAAGGGTACCGTATCCCCGGATAACATGTATGGATAGCGTACACATTCAAAATATATGTCTATACAGCATGAGGCAGGCTCAGACGGTGTTAGGCCCAGTATGGATTGCACGTGATTGCACAAAGGTTAGAAAGGGTACCGTATCCCCGGATAACATGTATGGATAGCGTACACATTCAAAATATATGTCTATACAGCATTAGGCAGGCTCAGACGGTGTTAGGCCCAGTATTGATTGCACGTGATTGCACAAAGGTTAGAAAGGGTACCGTATCCCCGGATAACATGTATGGATAGCGTACACATTCAAAATATATGTCTATACAGCATGAGGCAGGCTCAGACGGTGTTAGGCCCAGTATGGATTGCACGTGATTGCACAAAGGTTAGAAAGGGTACCGTATCCCCGGATAACATGTATGGATAGCGTACACATTCAAAATATATGTCTATACAGCATGAGGCAGGCTCAGACGGTGTTAGGCCCAGTATGGATTGCACGTGATTGCACAAAGGTTAGAAAGGGTACCGTATCCCTGGATAACATGTATGGATAGCGTACACATTCAAAATATATGTCTATACAGCATGAGGCAGGCTCAGACGGTGTTAGGCCCAGTATGGATTGCACGTGATTGCACAAAGGTTAGAAAGGGTACCGTATCCCTGGATAACATGTATGGATAGCGTACACATTCAAAATATATGTCTCAGGAGGCAGGCTCAGACGGTGTTAGGCCCAGTATGGATTGCACGTGATTGCACAAAGGTTAGAAAGGGTACCATATCCCTGGATAACATGTATGGATAGCGTACACATTCAAAATATATGTCTCAGGAGGCAGGCTCAGACGGTGTTAGGCCCAGTATGGATTGCACGTGATTGCACAAAGGTTAGAAAGGGTACCGTATCCCTGGATAACATGTATGGATAGCGTACACATTCAAAATATATGTCTCAGGAGGCAGGCTCAGACGGTGTTAGGCCCAGTATGGATTGCACGTGATTGCACAAAGGTTAGAAAGGGTACCGTATCCCCGGATAACATGTATGGATAGCGTACACATTCAAAATATATGTCTATACAGCATGAGGCAGGCTCAGACGGTGTTAGGCCCAGTATGGATTGCACGTGATTGCACAAAGGTTAGAAAAGGTACCGTATCCCTGGATAACATGTATGGATAGCGTACACATTCAAAATATATGTCTCAGGAGGCAGGCTCAGACGGTGTCAGGCACAGTATGGATTTGACGGCCCAGATTACACAGCGGAGGAGCAGGGAGAGGTAAACATTGCAAATGCTGGGGCCCTGCCCAAGCAAGGGGGGCCCACTCGTGGGCGTCGGTACTGGCACTGGGCCCCTCATAGTACAGCAGTGTGTCTGACGGCGGGTGTGCACCACCACCGTCAGAGACACTTGATTGCACTATGAGGGACCCTGTGCCAGTGCCCGCGCCCAAGAGTCGGCCTACCCACCTGTCCAGGGCAACGGCACTCGCACGGTGTCGTGCGGTAGGTGGTGACCCCGGCCATGGGGGGGAGGCAGCACAGTTAGGGAGTTTTAGAAAGTGGCATATGTTGATGTTGGACATTCAGCTGATGCAAAAGGCGAAATAGGTGAAGTACCAGGAAGAGGTGGACCAAAGCAAGCCATTTTTCTGTCACCCTATGTGTCATCAGGGGAAGGTGGGACAAAATCCTTGGAAACCCATGCGTGGTTCATTTTAATGAAGGTTAGATCATCCACATTTTGGGTTGACAGACGGGTCCTTTTTTCTGTCAGGATTGATCCAGCTGCACTGAAGACTCTTTCCGATAGCACACTTGCAGCTGGGCAAGCGAGCTCCTGTAAGGCATATTGGGCCAATTCAGGCCAGGTGTCCAGTTTAGCGGCCCAATAGTCAAAGGGGAATGACCTGTGTGGGAGAACATCGATATGGGAGGAAAAGTAGTTTGTTACCATAGTTGACAACTGCTGTCTCCTGTCACTTTCCATCGATGCAGTATTACCAGTTGTGTGAGCGGTATTTGAAAAATCAGTCCACAACATTGTCATGAAACCCCTGTCTCCAACGCCACTTCTGCTGTGTGCACCACGAACACCTCTGCCAAGCTGCCCCCGGCCCGTACGGCTCGTGTGAGAACCATCACCGCTGCTGTGTGCTGGGAATGCCTCAAGCAACCGATTTACCAGAGTTGCTTGTTTATTAGCAAATATTAGGTCAAGGTTCTCCTGTGGCATGATGTTTTGTAATTTGCCTTTATAGCGTGGATCCAGAATGCTGGCCAACCAGTAGTCGTCATCGTTCATCATTTTGGCAATGCGGGGGTCCCTTTTTAGGATCCGCAAGGCATAATCTGACATGTGGGCCAATGTTCCCGGTGTCAATGATGCACTGCGAGTGCTGGGTGGAGGAGCACTTTCTGGCAAATCCACATCCCTCCAGTCACGCACAAACCCTGTACCAGACCTTGCCACGCCAACATTTTCACTTGCCCCACGAGATGCATCCTCCTCCCCTAAGTAATCATCCCCATCATCCTCCTCCTCTTCTTCCTCCACCTCGTCCAGGAGAGGTCCCTGAGCAGACAATGGCTGAATGTCATCAAGGATTCCCTCCTCCTCTTCCTCCTCATCAACATTGGCTGCAGACGCCTGCTCCTTAAGGTGCGTCAAAGTTTGCATGAGCAGACGCATAAGTGGGATGCTCATGCTTAGGATGGCGTCGTCTGCGCTTACCAGCCGTGTACATTCCTCAAAACACTGAAGGACTTTACAAAGGTCTTTCAGCTTCGACCACTGCACACCTGTCAACTCCATGTCTGCTCTCAAAGTGCCTGGCCGTGTATCCTCCCACAAATGCATTATGGTCTGCCTCTGCTCGCACAGCCGCTCCACCATGTGCAGGGTGGAGTTCCACCTTGTTGCAATGTCGATAATGAGGCGGTGGTTGGGAAGGTGGAGCAATCGCTGCAGCTTCTGCATACGAACGGAGTGTACAGGCGACCAACGGATGTGCGCGCACAGTCTTCGCACCTTCTGGAGCAGGGCTGTTAACTCCGGATAATTTTTGAGGAAGCACTGCACCACCAGGTTCAAGGTGTGAGCCAAGCAAGTTATGTGGCTGAGTTTTGAAAGGGCTATGGCTGCCACAAAATTACGGCCGTTATCACTAACTACCTTGCCTGCCTCAAGATGTACACTGCCCAGCCATGACTCAGTTTGTCGCTTCAAGTACTCGGCCAGCACCTCGGCGGTGTGTCTGTCGCCCAAACACATCATCTGCAACACAGCCTGCTGACACTTTCCACTAGCTGCTCGATAGGGGGACACATCGTGTGCAACAGTGGCAGCTGCAGATGGAGTGCTCGTACGACTGCGCTCTGTGGACGAGCTTTCGCTTCTGGAGGAGGAGGAGGAGGAGGCTCGAACGCCTACAGCCAACTGTTTCCTATACCGTGGGCTAGGCAGCACTGTCCCACCACCGCTGTCCCCTGTGGACCCTGCATCCACCACATTAACCCAGTGCGCAGTGATGGACACGTAACGGCCCTGGCCATGCCGACTGGACCATGCATCAGTTGTGACGTGCACCTTTCCGCTCACTGACTGCTTGAGTGCATGGACAATGTGGTCTTTCACATGATGGTGGAGGGCTGGGATGGCTTTGCGAGAGAAGAAGTGGCGACTGGGTAGGTCATAGCGTGGTACTGCATAGGCCATGAGTTCGCGGAAAGCTGTGCTTTCCACCAACCGAAAGGGCATCATCTCAAACGAGATTAGTTTGGCAATGTGGGCGTTCAAACCCAGTGTACGCGGATGAGAGACTGAGTACTTTCTTGACCGACTCATAGTGTCTGGGAGGGTGAGCTGGACTTGAGAGCTGCATATGGTGGAAGTAGCGGTGGACAGGGCGGACTGAGAGAGGGTTGATGATGGTGATGGAGTTGGTGTTCTTTCTGATGGCCTAGAATCAGTCTTTCGTTGATATAACAGTGGGATTCCCTGACTGCTGTGGTCTTGCAACGACACCTCAACATTTGCTGCTGTGCTAACCGGTGGGCTTACAGTGGGGGAAACAATGTAGCGTTGCTGACTACCTTCGTTGTGATCAATTGCACATGTGGCACTTGAGGTTTGGTGTTGTGTCCACGCTTGCAAGTGCATGCTGGTTAAATGTCTAAGCATGCAACTGGTATTCAAATTTTTCAGATTTTTCCCTCGGCTAAAGGTCTTTGCGCACTTCTTACAGATAACCTTGGCCTGATCATGAGGATTTTGTTCAAAAAAGTGCCACACTGCACTCTTCCTACTTTGGCAGACATTTTGCGGCCTAGCACGCTGTGATCCTTTGACCCTCTGGACAAGCTGTCCAGCAACTCTTTTGATGTTTGAAACCTGTCTTTGGAGTGCTCCGGGCCTGCCAGATAACAGCTGTTGCGATGTCGATGTCTGCTGTGGATGCTCCTCATCTGAGCTATTGGAAGCAGCACCCTCTTCCCCCAATGGATGCCAATCTGGGTCAACAACTGGGTCATCCATCACCTCCTCTTCTATGTCATGTGCACCTTCCTCTGTGTCACCGTGTATGGTGGTATAGTGTGCGGGAAGGGGCACCTGAGTCTCATCAGGGTCAGAATCTGGCTCTGTACACTGCGAGGACAATGTAGTGCTCTGAGTGAATGTACCAGCAGAATCATCCATCAGCGGCTGTGCATCAGTGCACTGCATGTCAGATTCATCTTGGCCTGGGTAATTCACCATTTGACTTGATAATCCAGGCATGGTATGTGAAAACAGCTCCATGGAGTAATCAGTAGTATGGCCTGCGTCATCCTTCAATCTTGGTTGGGGTGAAGGACACAAGGAAAGGTGTGGTTCATGAACATGAGCCTCCAATGACGACTCAGTGCTTTTACTTTTTACAACTGAAGAAGAGGAGGCGATAGAGCTGGAGGCTGAGTCAGCAATGTAAGACAAAACTTTTTCCTGATGCTCTGGCTTTAAAAGCGGTTTGCCAACTCCTAGAAAACTAAGCGTTCGAGGCCTTATGTAGCCAGACGATGACGCAGGGTCAGCACCTCCTGCATTCGGTCCTATTTTGCTCTTGCCACTACCATCAGATCCACCACCAACACCATCATTACCAGCTGCCAACCCCCGCCCAATTCCACGGCCTCTTCCACCAGCCTTCCTCATTTTTGGTAGAAATGTAGACAAAATCCAACAAACTATATAGTAATGTAAAACAAGGTACAAGGTGTCTATAGGACAGGGGAGATTTTGAATTTCTGCAGACACTTGTGGACAGTGGACACTTTTGGATTGTGTGAGGCCCACTGATATCTGAACGCTATGTGACAGGCTCGATGGCACAGCTGTGACACAAGTGACTAGAGGATAAGGGAGATTTTGAATTTCTGCACACACTTGTGGACAGTGGACACTTTTGGATTGTGTGAGGCCCACTGATATCTGAGCGCTATGTGACAGGCTCGATGGCACAGCTGTGACAAAAGTGACGAGAGGATAAGGGAGATTTTGAATCTCTGCGCACACTTTTGGACACTGGACACTTGTGGATTGTGTGAGGCCCAATGAATATCTGAGCGCTATGTGACAGGCTCGGTGGCACAGCTGTGACCAAAGTGACGAGAGGATAAGGGAGATTTTGAATCTCTGCGCACACTTTTGGACACTGGACACTTGTGGATTGTGTGAGGCCCAATGAATATCTGAGCGCTATGTGACAGGCTCGATGGCACTGCTGTGACAAAAGTGACTAGAGGATAAGGGAGATTTTGAATTTCTGCACACACTTGTGGACAGTGGACACTTTTGGATTGTGTGAGGCCCACTGATATCTGAGCGCTATGTGACAGGCTCGATGGCACAGCTGTGACACAAGTGACTAGAGGATAAGGGAGATTTTGAATTTCTGCACACACTTGTGGACAGTGGACACTTTTGGATTGTGTGAGGCCCACTGATATCTGAACGCTATGTGACAGGCTCGATGGCACAGCTGTGACACAAGTGACTAGAGGATAAGGGAGATTTTGAATTTCTGCACACACTTGTGGACAGTGGACACTTTTGGATTGTGTGAGGCCCACTGATATCTGAGCGCTATGTGACAGGCTCGATGGCACAGCTGTGACAAAAGTGACGAGAGGATAAGGGAGATTTTGAATCTCTGCGCACACTTTTGGACACTGGACACTTGTGGATTGTGTGAGGCCCAATGAATATCTGAGCGCTATGTGACAGGCTCGGTGGCACAGCTGTGACCAAAGTGACGAGAGGATAAGGGAGATTTTGAATCTCTGCGCACACTTTTGGACACTGGACACTTGTGGATTGTGTGAGGCCCAATGAATATCTGAGCGCTATGTGACAGGCTCGATGGCACTGCTGTGACAAAAGTGACTAGAGGATAAGGGAGATTTTGAATTTCTGCACACACTTGTGGACAGTGGACACTTTTGGATTGTGTGAGGCCCACTGATATCTGAGCGCTATGTGACAGGCTCGATGGCACAGCTGTGACACAAGTGACTAGAGGATAAGGGAGATTTTGAATTTCTGCACACACTTGTGGACAGTGGACACTTTTGGATTGTGTGAGGCCCACTGATATCTGAGCGCTATGTGACAGGCTCGATGGCACAGCTGTGACAAAAGTGACGAAAGGATAAGGGAGATTTTGAATCTCTGCGCACACTTTTGGACACTGGACACTTGTGGATTGTGTGAGGCCCAATGAATATCTGAGCGCTATGTGACAGGCTCGATGGCACAGCTGTGACACAAGTGACTAGAGGATAAGGGAGATTTTGAATTTCTGCACACACTTGTGGACAGTGGACACTTTTGGATTGTGTGAGGCCCACTGATATCTGAGCGCTATGTGACAGGCTCGATGGCACAGCTGTGACAAAAGTGACGAGAGGATAAGGGAGATTTTGAATCTCTGCGCACACTTTTGGACACTGGACACTTGTGGATTGTGTGAGGCCCAATGAATATCTGAGCGCTATGTGACAGGCTCGGTGGCACAGCTGTGACCAAAGTGACGAGAGGATAAGGGAGATTTTGAATCTCTGCGCACACTTTTGGACACTGGACACTTGTGGATTGTGTGAGGCCCAATGAATATCTGAGCGCTATGTGACAGGCTCGATGGCACTGCTGTGACAAAAGTGACTAGAGGATAAGGGAGATTTTGAATTTCTGCACACACTTGTGGACAGTGGACACTTTTGGATTGTGTGAGGCCCACTGATATCTGAGCGCTATGTGACAGGCTCGATGGCACAGCTGTGACACAAGTGACTAGAGGATAAGGGAGATTTTGAATTTCTGCACACACTTGTGGACAGTGGACACTTTTGGATTGTGTGAGGCCCACTGATATCTGAACGCTATGTGACAGGCTCGATGGCACAGCTGTGACACAAGTGACTAGAGGATAAGGGAGATTTTGAATTTCTGCACACACTTGTGGACAGTGGACACTTTTGGATTGTGTGAGGCCCACTGATATCTGAGCGCTATGTGACAGGCTCGATGGCACAGCTGTGACAAAAGTGACGAGAGGATAAGGGAGATTTTGAATCTCTGCGCACACTTTTGGACACTGGACACTTGTGGATTGTGTGAGGCCCAATGAATATCTGAGCGCTATGTGACAGGCTCGGTGGCACAGCTGTGACCAAAGTGACGAGAGGATAAGGGAGATTTTGAATCTCTGCGCACACTTTTGGACACTGGACACTTGTGGATTGTGTGAGGCCCAATGAATATCTGAGCGCTATGTGACAGGCTCGATGGCACTGCTGTGACAAAAGTGACTAGAGGATAAGGGAGATTTTGAATTTCTGCACACACTTGTGGACAGTGGACACTTTTGGATTGTGTGAGGCCCACTGATATCTGAGCGCTATGTGACAGGCTCGATGGCACAGCTGTGACACAAGTGACTAGAGGATAAGGGAGATTTTGAATTTCTGCACACACTTGTGGACAGTGAACACTTTTGGATTGTGTGAGGCCCACTGATATCTGAGCGCTATGTGACAGGCTCGATGGCACAGCTGTGACAAAAGTGACGAAAGGATAAGGGAGATTTTGAATCTCTGCGCACACTTTTGGACACTGGACACTTGTGGATTGTGTGAGGCCCAATGAATATCTGAGCGCTATGTGACAGGCTCGATGGCACAGCTGTGACAAAAGTGACGAGAGGATAAGGGAGATTTTGAATCTCTGCGCACACTTTTGGACACTGGACACTTGTGGATTGTGTGAGGCCCAATGAATATCTGAGCGCTATGTGACAGGCTCGATGGCACTGCTGTGACAAAAGTGACTATAGGATATGGGAGATTTTGAATTTCTGCACACACTTGTGGACAGTGGACACTTTTGGATTGTGTGAGGCCCACTGATATCTGAGCGCTATGTGACAGGCTCGATGGCACAGCTGTGACAAAAGTGACGAGAGGATAAGGGAGATTTTGAATCTCTGCGCACACTTTTGGACACTGGACACTTGTGGATTGTGTGAGGCCCAATGAATATCTGAGCGCTTTGTGACAGGCTCGATGGCACTGCTGTGACAAAAGTGACTAGAGGATAAGGGAGATTTTGAATTTCTGCACACACTTGTGGACAGTGGACACTTTTGGATTGTGTGAGGCGCACTGATATCTGAGCGCTATGTGACAGGCTCGATGGCACAGCTGTGACAAAAGTGACGAGAGGATAAGGGAGATTTTGAATCTCTGCGCACACTTTTGGACACTGGACACTTGTGGATTGTGTGAGGCCCAATGAATATCTGAGCGCTATGTGACAGGCTCGATGGCACTGCTGTGACAAAAGTGACTAGAGGATAAGGGAGATTTTGAATTTCTGCACACACTTGTGGACACTTTTGGATTGTGTGAGGCCCACTGATATCTGAGCGCTATGTGACAGGCTCGATGGCACAGCTGTGACCAAAGTGACGAGAGGATAAGGGAGATTTTGAATCTCTGCGCACACTTTTGGACACTGGACACTTGTGGATTGTGTGAGGCCCAATGAATATCTGAGCGCTATGTGACAGGCTCGATGGCACTGCTGTGACAAAAGTGACTAGAGGATAAGGGAGATTTTGAATTTCTGCACACACTTGTGGACAGTGGACACTTTTGGATTGTGTGAGGCCCACTGATATCTGAGCGCTATGTGACAGGCTCGATGGCACAGCTGTGACCAAAGTGACGAGAGGATAAGGGAGATTTTGAATCTCTGCGCACACTTTTGGACACTGGACACTTGTGGATTGTGTGAGGCCCAATGAATATCTGAGCGCTATGTGACAGGCTCGATGGCACAGCTGTGACCAAAGTGACGAGAGGATAAGGGAGATTTTGAATCTCTGAGCACACTTTTGGACACTGGACACTTGTGGATTGTGTGAGGCCCAATGAATATCTCAGCGCTATGTGACAGGCTCGATGGCACAGCTGTGACAAAAGTGACTAGAGGATAAGGGAGATTGGATTGCTTTTAAAAAAGCAGTTTGCGGAGCAGTGGGTAAACAGCAATGCCAGCCTGTCAGGAAGCCTTAAAAGGCAGCCCAACAACCAACACCACTGATACACCACTATATAGCCTCCCCTTGCACTGCACACACAGTGACTGGTGTGTTGTGCAGGCCAAATCGCTAGCAGCAGAAGCAGTTTTTTTGTCTTCTTCCCTGCCTAACGCTCTCCCTACAGAATCAGCAGCAACCTCTCCCTATACTAAGATCGGCAGAAGTAAGATGGCGGTCGGCGTGCACGCCCTTTTATACCCCCTGTGACGCCCACCAAAGCAAGCCAATCACTTGCATGCCCTTCTGAAAGATGGTGGTGACCCGTGCCTATGTCATCACGTTGCCCACAGTGTCCGTGGATCCTGATTGGCTGAAAAAGAGCGCAAAACAAACTTTTGAAACGCGACTTTGGCGCGTAAGTCGCCGACCTCATGGCCGACCTCATCCTAGGGTCGGGTTTCGTTTCATGAAACCCGACTTTGCCAAAAGTCGGCGACTTTTGAATTTTTTCGACCCGTTTCGCTCAGCTCTAGAAAAAACACAAAAAGAATTGTCCTAAAGCCAAATTGGATATAATTCCACACCAAACATAACAAAGAGGGTGGACAAAAGTATTGGCACTGTTCGAAAAATCATGTGATGCTTCTCTAATTTGTGTAATTAACAGCACCTATAACTTACCTGTGGCACCTAACAGGTGTTGGCAATAACTAAATCACACTTGCAGCCAGTTGACATGGATTAAAGTTGACTCAACCTCTGTCCTGTGTCCTTGTGTGTACCACATTGAGCATGGAGAAAAGAAAGAAGACCAAAGAACTGTCTGAGGACTTGAGAAACCAAATTGTGAGTAAGCATGAGCAATCTCAAGGCTGCAAGTCCATCTCCAAAGACCTGAATGTTCCTGTGTCTACCGTGCGCAGTGTCATCAAGAAGTTTAAAGCCCATGGCACTGTGGCTAACCTCCCTAGATGTGGCCGGAAAAGAAAAATTGACAAGAGATTTCAACGCAAGATTGTGCGGATGTTGGATAAAGAACCTCCACTAACATCCAAACAAGTTCAAGCTGCCCTGCAGTCCGAGGGTACAATGGTGTCAACCCGTACTATCCGTCGGCATCTGAATGAAAAGGGACTGTATGGTAGGAGAACCAGGAAGACTCCACTTCTTACCCCGAGACATAAAAAAGCCAGGCTGGAGTTTGCCAAAACTTACCTGAAAAAGCCTAAAACATTTTGGAAGAATGTTCTTTGGTCAGATGAGACAAAAGTAGAGCTTTTAGGGCAAAAGCATCAACATAGAGTTTACAGGAGAAAAAAGAGGCATTCAAAGAAAAGTACATGGTCCCTACAGTCAAACATGGCGGAGGTTCCCTGATGTTTTGGGGTTGCTTTGCTGCCTCTGGCACTGGACTGCTTGACCGTGTGCATGGCATTATGAAGTCAGAAGACTACCAACAAATTTTGCAGCATAATTTAGGGCCCAGTGTGAAAAAGCTGGGTCTACCTCAGAGGTCATGGGTCTTCCAGCAGGACAATAACCCAAAACACAATTCAAAAAGCACTAGAAAATGGTTTGAGAGAAAGCACTGGAGACTTCTAAGGTGGCCAGCAATGAGTCCAGACCTGAATCCCATAGAACACCTGTGGAGAGATCTAAAAATGGCAGTTTGGAGAAGGCACCCTTCTAATATCAGGGACCTGGAGCAGTTTGCCAAAGAAGAATGGTCTAAAATTCCAGCAGAGCATTGTAAGAAACTCATTGATGGTTACCGGAAGCGGTTGGTCGCAGTTATTTTGGCTAAAGGTTGTGCAACCAAGTATTAGGCTGAGGGTGCCAATACTTTTGTCCGGCCCATTTTTGGAGTTTTGTGTGAAATGATCAATGTTTTGCTTTTTGCTTCATTCTCTTTTGCGTTTTTTCATTTAAGACAAATTAAATGAAGATAATAATACCAAAGAATTTGTGTTTGCAATCATTTTCAGGAAGAAACTGAATATTATCTGACAGAATTGCAGGGGTGTCAATACTTTTGGCCATGACTGTAGATAAGTTCCTTAGGGGGTCTAGTTTCCAAAATGGGGTCACTTGTGGAGGGTTTCCACTGTTTGGGCACATTGGGGGCTCGTCAAACGCAACATGGCGTCCAATCTCAATTCCAGCCAATTTTAGGTAGAAAAAGTCAAGCGGCGCTGCTTCCCTTCCGAGCCCTGCCGTGCGCCCAAACAGTGGTCCCCCCACATATAGAGTATCAGCGTACTCAGGACAAATTGGACAACAACTTTTGAGGTCCAATTTCTCCTGCTACCTTTGGGAGAATAAAAAATTGGGGACTAAACGATCATGTTTGTGGAAAAAATATGATTTTTTATTTTCACGCCCGGGCGTTATAAACTCCTGTGAAGCCCTAGGGGGTTCAAGGTGCTCACCACATATCTAGATAAGTTCCTTAGGGGGTCTAGTTTCCAAAATGGGGTCACTTTTGGGGGGTTTCCACTGTTTGGGCACATTGGGGGCTCGTCAAACGCAACATGGCGTCCAATCTCAATTCCAGCCAATTTTAGGTTGAAAAAGTCAAACGGCGCTGCTTCTCTTCCGAGCCCTGCCGTGCGCCCAAACAGTGGTCCCCCCCCACATATAGGGTATCAGCGTACTTAGGACAAATTGGACAACAACTTTTGGGGTCCAATTTCTCCTGATACCCTTGGGAAAATTAAAAAATTGTTGCTAACAGATCATTTTTGTGACTAAAAAATTAAATGTTATTTTTTTCCTTCCATGTTGCTTCTGCTCCTGTGAAGCACTTGAATGGTTAATAATCTTCTAGAATGTAGTTTTGAGTAGCTTGAGGGGTGAAGTTTTTATAATGGTGTCACTTTTGGGTATTTTCTGCCATATAGACCCCTCAAAGTGACTTCAAATGTGAGGTGGTCCCTAAAAAAAATGGTTTTGTAAATTTTGTTGTAAAAATGAGAAATCGCTGGTCAACTTTTAACCCTTATAACTTCCTAACAAAAAAAAATTTTGTTTCCAAACTTGTCCTGATGTAAAGTAGACATGTGGGAAATGTTATTTATTAACTATTTTCTGTCATGTAACTCTCTGGTTTAAGGTCATAAAAATTCAAAGTTTGAAAATCGCAAAATATTCTAAATTATCGCCATATTTCAGGTTTTTTCATAAATAAACGCAAGTTATAGCGAAGAAATTTTATCACTAAAGTGAAGTACAATATATCACGAGAAAACAATGTCAGAATCGCCTAGATCCGTTGAAGCGTTCCAGAGTTATGACCTCATAAAGGGACAGTGGTCAGAATTGTAAAAATTGGCCCGGGAGTTAACGTGCAAACCACACTTGGTAGTGAAGGGGTTAATCAGTGAACTAATATTTAGTTGTATAACCTTTATTTCTGATAACTGCTTTACATCTGTGTGGCATGGAGTCAACTAACATCTGACACCTGTGAACAGACATTTCAGCCCAAGCTGACTGGACTACATTCTACAGTTCTTTTGCATTCGTAGGTTTAGTATTAAAAATAGCATTTTTGATGTCACTTCACAACTTCTCAATCGGATTGACGTCTGAGGATTGGGCTGGCCCCTTCATAACATCAATCTTGTTGGTCTGGGACCAGAATATTTCCCACTTGCTGGTATTTTTGGGGTTGTTGTGGTACTGAACCACCCATTTCAAGGGGATTTCTTCTTCATGAAAAGCCAACATGACCTCTTCCAGTATTTTAATATATTCTAACTTGTCTATGGTGCCTGGTATGCCATAAATGACCCAATTCCAAATTAAGAGAAACAGTCCCAAACTATTCTGCTTGTACATCCATGTTTTGCAGTCTTTACAGCGTACTTTGGCTTGAATTCAGTGTTTATGAGTAGTGTTGAGCTTTCCGATACCGCAAGTATCGGGTATCGGCCGATATTAGCTGTATCGGAATTCCGATACTGACTTCCGATACTTTTTTCGTATCGGATACCGGAATCGGAAGTTCCCATAAATCTATCAGCCTGCTCGATTTGATTCAGCCAATGGGAATCCTCAGAAGTGTGGGCACATCCTGTTAGGCATGTAGGCATTTTAACTATTGGCATGGCTGTGATTGGCTGCTGAAATGACATCATCATGATGCGCGGTCTGTGCGCATCATCATGCGTGGTCTGTGCCGACTGCGGGGGTGGTCTGTACGGACCTGCCGGGGGTCTGTGCCGACTGCCGGGTGCCTGTGCCGGCTGCCGGTGGTCTGTGCGGGCCTGCCGGGGGTCTTGTGTGTGTGCAGGCATCGTCCGATGGGACTACAAGTCCCATCGGGCGATGCCTGCTACACTGACAGTGATTGACACATTAGCCAATGATGGGACAGTAGTAGTCCCATCATCCGGCTAATGTGTTGAATGTAAAAAAAAAAACATACTACATACATACTACATACATACTACATACATACAACATAATATATACTACATACATACTACATACATACTACATTCATGCTACATACATGCTACATATATACATACTACATAAATACTACATACATACAACATATATACTACATTCATACAACATACATATATACTACATACATACTACATACATGCTACATATATACATACTACATACATACTACATACATACAACATATATACTACATTCATACAACATACATATATACTACATACATGCTACATATATACATACTACATACATACTACATAAATACTACATTCATACAACATACATATATACTACATATATACTGTGAGAATCATGTGGGAATAGTGGATGAGGGCAGGTATATCTCGCCCAGATTCCTTTCCTATGTGGCCTAGTCTGGTCAGTATCGCACCTGCTTGCTAATGAATAATGGGAGGTGGATATAAAAGCATGCCAGGTGGTTGTGTGAGTGTCTCAGCCTGGGAACACAGAGAGCCTGTCTGTGTGAGAGACACACGTGAGTGGAAGCAGTGCCCACTGCAACTGTGGTTTGGCTGGATGGGAGAAGCCCGCCAGTTGGTAGTTAGGTTGTCCATTGTTTAGTTAGTGCCGGACAGGCAAGGATTTGTTTTATGTTTTATTTCTTTATGCATTGCTTTCATCGTTAATAAACCTGACCTAGGGTCAGTTATACACAAATCCCAGCTCTGCGCCTGAGTTTCATGTTGAACGCACGTGACCTTTGACCCCAGCAAAGGCGACCCCGGAGTGTTTTATCACATTGTGGTGGAGAATGCGGGCATCACGTTGCAAGCATGAGCATGGAGAATGTGGTGAAAGCGCTGGTACAGTCCACCGCCGTCCAGCAAGAAGCTAATCGGGTGATGATGGCCCAGCTGAAGGAGTTGGTGGACATGACAGCTACCGATCGTTCGCTTCTCCAGCAGGTGGCGCAGCGCCTGGCAAGCCTACATGAGGTTAACCTGGAAGCCGAGTCGAGAGTGATTCACGTGAGTCGGTACTGGCAGAAGATGACGACCGAAGATGACGTCGAGGCATACCTGACCACGTTTGAACGGACGGCGGTACGAGAAAAATGGCCGAAGGCACGATGGGCCGGCCTGATTGCCCCGTTTCTTTCCGGTGAGGCCCAAAAGGCTTATTATGACTTAGAGCCTGAAGCTGCGCAGGACTTTGACAAACTGAAAGCCGAGATCTTGGCCCGGCTGGGAGTGACGACCGCTGTCCGTGCACAGAGAGTGCATCAATGGACTTATCAGCCGGATAAACCACCGCGGTCACAGATGTTCGACCTGGTCCACGTGACGAAGAAGTGGCTACAACCCGAGGTGCTGACAGCGCCAGAGATAATCCAGAGAGTCGTCATGGACAAGTACCTGAGAGCTCTACCGCCAGCCCTGAGGAAGTGGGTAAGCCATGGAAATCCTACGACGGCAGATCAACTGGTGGATCTGGTTGAACGTTACTCCGTGGCAGAAGGACTCCGAGACGACGCTACCCCACCTCGTTCTTCATCATCTCCACGTGGAACCGGTAAGACTGTTCCAGGGAATAGGGGAGATGGAAAAATCCCTAAGACAGTGGGGGAGGAAAACGGGACTGCCCGCACTGCGAGGCCGAGAGTAACGAACTATGGTCTAAGCAAGGGGCCCGTTAGGTGTTTCCGCTGCCAAGAGATGGGACATATTGCTGCGAACTGTCCGCTCACTACTGAACCCATGCAGTGCGACGTCACAGACTCTAAAAAACGCATGTCTATGGTTGCACGGGTAGTGAGTGTGAATGCTGGTCAAAAGGCGGTGGAAAAACACTTGTGTGATTTAACTGTTGATGGAAAAAATGTGGTGGCATTGTTAGACTCGGGAAGTGTGGTGACTCTGGTGAAGGCCAGTCTGGTGTCAGTCCCGACTGGACCATCAGACAAATTTTCTGTAACGTGTGTGCATGGAGACACCTGTTCGTACCTCACCACGGTCATATGCATTACTACTTCCTATGGGTCTGTGCAACATAAAGTGGGACTCGTCCCGGCGTTATTGCATGATGTTATCCTGGGCCGGGATTTTCCCCACTTCTGGCAATTGTGGGAGAATCAGTTGATGCCCTCGGGTAATAGTGTACATGATTCTTCTCCCAGGGAGCGTGTGGGTCCCAAACCCCTGGAAGAGGTCTCCCCGGAAGACTCGGGGGAAGAGTCTGCTGGAAATGACCTGCAGTTCCCGTTTTCAGTCATTGCGGGTGATACGGAGGAGACCGGGGAAGAGGAGGAGGCCAACAGCCGTCCACCTCCCCGTTTGCCGGATTTAGAAGTTCAGAAAGATGACTTCCAAAGCGAGCAAATAAAGGATCCTACCCTTTCTCAGGCTAGGACAAATGTAAAAGTGATAAATGGGGTACCCGTAGAACCTGGCTCTAGGCTGGCATATCCTTACATGGTTCTGGAGAATGATTTACTCTATCAGATAGAGAAAAAGGGGGAAGATACGGTGCAACTATTAGTTGTGCCAAAACCCTACCGGCGGCAGGTGCTGGACCTGGCCCACGGACATGTGATGGGAGGTCACCTGGGAGTCCAGAAAACCACCGAAAGGATATTACACTGTTTTGTTTGGCCAGGCATGATCACGATATTCGTGTATATTGTGAGTCTTGTCCTGACTGTCAAGCCTCTGCACCTAAGCCCCGGTTCTGTAGCCCTTTGGTACCCCTACCTATTATTGAAGTCCCGTTTGAGAGGATTGGGATGGATTTAGTTGGGCCCCTTCCACGGTCTGCACGTGGACACCAACATATCCTGGTCATCTTGGATTATGCCACTCGTTACCCGGAGGCCATCCCTTTGCGTAACACGGCCACCAAGACGATTGCCAAGGAACTGGTGCATGTGTTTAGTCGGGTCGGTATACCAAAACAGATTCTCACCGACCAGGGGATCCCCTTTATGTCCAGGGTAATGAAGGAGCTCTGCCGATTGCTACAAATTGAACCGTTACGCACATCCGTGTATCACCCTCTAACAGACGGGTTGGTCGAACGGTTCAATAAAACTCTGAAGCAGATGCTGAGAAAGGTGATAGACAAGGATGGGAAGAACTGGGACTATTTACTTCCGTATTTGCTTTTTGCCATCAGGGAAGTACCCCAGTCTTCCATGGGATTCTCGCCTTTCGAGTTATTGTACGCCCGACGTCCTCGCGGACTGTTAGACGTTGCAAAAGAAACCTGGGAGGGTCAGGTCACACCGTTTAAAACAGTGATAGATCACGTCACACAAATGCAGGACCGTATTGCGGCTGTTATGCCTATCGTCAAAGAACACATGATACAGGCTCAAGGAGCCCAAAAAAGAATCTATGATAGGGGCGCCAAGATCCGTACGTTTGCACCCGGAGATAGGGTGTTGATCCTGGTCCCCACGGTGGACAGTAAGTTCCTGGCAAAGTGGCAGGGCCCCTTTGAGATCAAGGAAAGAGTTAGTGAAGTAAACTACAAAGTATACCAGGCAGGTAAACGGAAACCTGAACAGATTTATCATGTAAATCTGATAAAACCCTGGAAAGATCGGTCTGCCTTGTCAGCGGAGCTGGCCCGTCCCGTCTGCTCGCATACCGTACCGGAGGTACGGGTTGCAGAGACTCTCTCGGAGCGGCAAAAGACTGAGGTCAGGCAGTTTCTACTTCACAACCAAAAGTTTTTCTCAGAAAAACCCGGGCAGACTGCGCTAATGAAACATGACATTGTAACGGAACCTGGTGTCACAGTTCACGTAAAGCCTTACCGAATCCCGGAAGCGCGCCGTGAAGCAGTTTCCCGAGAAGTGAAGGCAATGTTAGAGTTAGGTGTCATTGAGGAATCGCACAGTGCTTGGTCCAGCCCGATTGTGCTAATTCCTAAACCGGACGGCACCATCCGGTTCTGCAATGACTTCAGGAAACTGAATGCGGTCTCAAAATTTGATGCCTACCCTATGCCCCGGGTCGACGAGTTAATAGATCGGTTAGGAAAAGCCCGGTATATTACGACCCTAGACCTAACAAAGGGGTATTGGCAGATCCCTCTGGCGGAGGCTGCCAGAGAAAAGACGACATTTGCTACCCCAGAAGGTCTATTTCAGTATGTGTATATGCCGTTTGGACTGCACGGAGCACCGGCGACCTTCCAGAGACTGATGGATCGAGTCCTGAGGCCACATAGGCAGTACGCTTCGGCCTATTTGGACGACATTGTCATTTACAGCTTGGACTGGGAGACTCATCTCCAGAAAGTACAAGCTGTGATTGACGACCTGTGGGAGGCAGGTCTAACCGCGAACCCCAGGAAATGTCACATCGGGCTAGAAGAAGCCTGGTATTTGGGGTATGTAATTGGGAGGGGTGTTGTTAAACCCCAGGTTGATAAGATTCAGGCGGTTCAGGATTGGCCACAACCTGTCAACAAGAAGCAGGTGCAAGCCTTCCTGGGGATCGCCGGCTATTATCGCCGGTTCATACCCAATTTTGCAGCCATCGCTACCCCCCTGACGGATCTTACAAAAGGGAAAGACTCCGTCATGATTAAATGGAGTTTAGCGGCTGAAGAAGCCTTCCATAGCCTAAAACGGGCACTTTGCTCTCAGCCCGTACTGGTGACTCCGGACTTCCGCAGCGAGTTTGTGGTACAAACGGATGCCTCTGATACCGGTATCGGGGCCGTACTCTCACAAGTGAGGGACGGAGTGGAACACCCAGTCCTCTATCTCAGCAGGAAGCTGAATAAACACGAGCAAAGGTATGCAGTCGTAGAAAAAGAGTGCCTTGCCATTAAGTGGGCTCTAGAGGCCCTCAAATATTACTGGAGGGCCGAAAGTTCAGGCTGATCACTGACCATGCCCCTCTCATGTGGATGCACTTGAACAAGGAACGGAATAGCCGGGTGACCCGGTGGTTCCTTGCCCTGCAGGCCTACACTTTTACGGTGGAGCACCGCCCAGGGGTACAGATGGGAAATGCAGATGCCCTGTCCCGAGTGCACTGTTTGGCAGGTGTCATTGCTCGACCGGTGTGGTCTGAGCAGAGGGGGGGGATATGTGAGAATCATGTGGGAATAGTGGATGAGGGCAGGTATATCTCACCCAGATTCCTTTCCTATGTGGCCTAGTCTGGTCAGTATCGCACCTGCTTGCTAATGAATAATGGGAGGTGGATATAAAAGCATGCCAGGTGGTTGTGTGAGTGTCTCAGCCTGGGAACACAGAGAGCCTGTCTGTGTGAGAGACACACGTGAGTGGAAGCAGTGCCCACTGCAACTGTGGTTTGGCTGGACGGGAGAAGCCCGCCAGTTGGTAGTTAGGTTGTCCATTGTTTAGTTAGTGCCGGACAGGCAAGGATTTGTTTTATGTTTTATTTCTTTATGCATTGCTTTCATCGTTAATAAACCTGACCCAGGGTCAGTTATACACGAATCCCAGCTCTGCGCCTGAGTTTCATGCTGAACGCACGTGACCTTTGACCCCAGCAAAGGCGACCCCGGAGTGTTTTATCACAATACATACTACATACATAATATATGCATACTACATATATACTACATTCATACAGCATACATATATACTACATAAATACTACATACATGCTACATATATACATACTACATACATACTACATACATACTACATACATGCTACATATATACATACTACATACATGCTACATACATACTACATAAATACTACATTCATACAACATACATATATACTACATACATACTACATACATACTATATACATACTACATATATACTACATTCATACAGCATACATATATACTACATACTACATACATGCTACATACATACTACATACATACTATATACATACTACATACATGCTACATACATACTACATATATACATACTACATACATACTACATACATACTACATTCACACAGCATACATACATACTACATACATACTACATACATGCTACATACATACTACATATATACATACCACATACATACTATATACATACTACATACTTCATACATACAACATACATATATACTACATACATACTACATACATGCTACATACATGCTACATATGTACATACTACATACATACTACATATATACTACATTCATACAGCATACATATATACTACATACATACTACATACATACTACATATATACATACTACATACATACTACATTCATACAACATACATACTACATACATACTACATACATACTACATACATGCTACATACATACTACATATTTACATACTACATACATCCTATATACATGCTACATATATACTACATACATACTACATACATGCTACATACATGCTACATATATACTACATTCATACTACATACATACTGCATACATACTACATACATACAACATACATATATACTACATACATGCTACATACATGCTACATATATACATACTACATACATACTATATACATACTACTTACATACTACATACATACATACAACATACATATATACTACATACATGCTACATACATGCTACATATATACATACTACATACATACTACATATATACTACATTCATACAGCATACATATATACTACATACATACTACATACATACTACAGATATACATACTACATACATACTACATTCATACAACATACATACTACATACATACTACATACATACTACATACATGCTACATACATACTACATATTTACATACTACATACATACTATATACATACTACATACATACATACAACATACATATATACTACATACATGCTACATACATGCTACATATATACATACATACTATATACATACTACATACATACTACATACATATATACTACATATATACTACATACAACATACATACATACTACATACATGCTTCATATATACTACATTTATACAACATACATACTGCATACAACATACATATATACTACATTCATGCAACATACGTAGATACTATATACATGCTACATATATACTACATTCATACAACATACATATATACTACATACATGCTACATACATACTACATACATACAACATGCTACAGACATACAACATACATACATACTACGTACTGCATACATACAACATACATACATTCATACAATACATACATACTACATACAATACATTCATACAATACATACATACTACATACAATACATTCATCCATTCGTACAATACATACATAGACATACAGTACATATAACACAGAGTACATACTCACCAATACTTGTCACATTGTTCCCCGAAGCCAGTGTCATCTAAGGAAAAATATGAAAATAACAAACAAGCCATATACTCCCTGATCCGCAGAAATCCACGCGTGTCCCACGCTGATCTCCTGTGGAGAGCAGCAGCATCAGCTGATGTGACCGCTCTCTAGGGGCTCAAGGAATCCAGTGTCGGGAGGTAGGTATCCTTCCGCACTGTATTCCTCCGCCACTGTAAAAAAATAGTCCCTAGTCAACACTATTTATGAGTCGTCTCACAAAATGTCTTGTGCCTTTTTACTCAGTAAGAATAATCTTGCTTTCATCTGGCTATAGAATGTTGCACCACTTCTATTTTGGCTAGTCAATGTATTCTTTGGCAAAATGTAACATTTTCAAAACATCTATTTTCAGCAATGGTACTTAAGGATAATTTCTTGCAAATGCAGTAGTGTGTCTTCCTGAAGAAGTTTTCTAATGGTTGCAGGTCACACAGATAACTGAAGATCTTCTTTAAACTCCCTGGAGCTAATAATCGGATAACTCTTTGCCATTCTTGTGATTCTTTGATCTATGCAGATGGTTCTGCCACATGTCTTTGGCTTTGTTTGGCATTTTAAAGCTATGGAAATCTTTTTAGCTGAGAAGCCAATTATTTTCTGCATTTTTTACATGTTTTATTGTTTTCCCCTCTCCAATCAGCTGCTTTATCAAAGTTCTTTTTCCTTCGATACAATGTCTGGAACCATTTTACTCATTGAGCAAGGGCTACAACCAGCAGGTACAACTTTTGCTGACCTCCTTCTTTAAATAAGGACCATAATTGACACCTGTTTCTTCATAGAACATATGACCTCACTAATTGAACTCCTCACTGCTTTTAATTAGAACTGTTGTGAGTCCATTTTCCCCTTCACCATTGAGGTCTGATGAACTCCCTCTTCTGGTAAAGGAAGGTAGTGAGGCTGATTACAAAGCACCTGAGCAGAATGATGATGACTGGGTGACTGGGATTGCTGACTGGATATAAGGCAGCCGACGCCCTTCTGCCTTGCGGGTGATTACTCTGAGGGATTCTTGGAGACCAGTCTGATTCCTGCTCCATAAAAGCTAAGTTTTCTGCTCTACTTTTTGCATTTGTGTTTTGGTTTTGTTTTTCCTTGTTTTTCTGTATTTCTGCCTTTCCCAGCTGGGTGAGCTGAATTCCTTTTTGCTCTGTCTTCAGATAATACCTGAGTGCTGATATAGTCTTTTTGAAGCCTAGCGTCTTCAGGGCTTTTTTCCCTATCAGTCTGTTGGCTCTTGTTTTTGAGAGGGTTTTGGCGGATTGCAGACAGCAGCTTTTCTATTCTGTCCTATTTAGTTAGCTAGGGCCCCATCATTTGCTCAGCCTATCTTTCTATCTGTGTGATTGTTTTTTCATCTTGCTTCACCGTCATTATATGTTGGGGCCTGCCTATTGCTTTGGGGTCTGCTCTGGGGCAGTTTAGATTTCCCTTTCTGTCTTTAGGCTATGTAGTTCTCCGGCTGTGATCGAGGGGTCTAGGGCACTGTAGGAACCCCCCACGGCTACTGCTAGTTGTTGTTGTTAGGTTCAGGGGTCTGCAATCTGATAGCTGCCAACTTCTCTGGTTTTCTGGACTTAGCTAGTATTTCTGTTTTTGCCTCCTACGGTGACTCATTCATAACATAGAACCCCCCTTCTCAATAAATGAGTCTATTAAACCCAATTGCATGTCATAACTGTTGGTTGCTCAATACTCGCCTATACCTAGTCATTAATTTTTCCCATGTTGTATGATATTTAATTAAAAAAACAGTAATTAAGCACATCAGTGTTGCTATTATTTTCCACATAACTGTACTTTACTTTTTGATGTGAGGTTCTTAACCCCTTAATGTCCAATGACGGACACAGTCTGTCACCAGACATTTCCCCTGCTTTGATGAGGGCTCCGGTGCTGAGCCCGCATCAAAGCCGGGACATGTCAGCTGTTATGAACAGCTGACATGTGCCCGCAATAGGTGCGAGCAGAATCGCCGTCCGCCCGCGCCTATTAACTAGTTAAATGCCGCTGTCAAAGCTGACAGCGTGCATTTAAATAGCATTTCCGGCCGCCGGGCCGGAAATGACGTCACCGCCGACCCCCGTCACGTGATCGGGGGTCGGCGTCATGTTGCCTGGACAACCAGAGGTCTCTATAAGACCTCTATGGTTGTTCCAGGCATATGGCTTTCAGCGCCACCCGGTGGTCGGCGCTGAAAGCACAGCAGTAAATCTGCCACATATGGGCGATCTGCTCATCGCCCATATGTAGCAGAGCCGATCGAGTTGCGCATGCTTCTAGCCTCCTATGGAGGCTATTGAAGCATGCCAAAAGTAAAAAAAAAAAAAATGTTTAAAAATAAAAAAAAATTAAAAAAACCTAAAAGTTCAAATCACCCCCCTTTCGCCCCAATCAAAATAAAACTGTAAAAAAAAATCCCACATACACATATTAGGTATCGCCGCGTTCAGAATTGCCCGATCTATCAATAAAAAAAGCATTAACCCGATCGCTAAACGGCGTAGCGAGAAAAAAATTAAAAACGCCAGAATTACGTTTTTTTGGTCACCAAGACATTGCATTAAAATGCAATAACGGGCGATCAAAAGAATGTATCTGCACAAAAGTGGTATCATTAAAAACGTCAGTCCGGCACGGAAAAAATAAGCCCTCACCCGACCCCCGATCATGAAAAATGGAGACGCTATGGGTCTCGGAAAATTGCGCAATTTTTTTTTTTTTTTTTTTTTTTTTTTTAGCAAACTTTAGAATTTTTTTCACCACTTAGATAAAAGAGGACATAGACATGTTTGGTGTCTATGAACTCGTAATGACCTGGAGAATCATAATGGCAGGTGATATTTAGCATCTAGTGAACCTAACAAAAAAGCCAAGCAAAAAACAAGTGTGGGATTGCACTTTTTTTGCAATTTCACCGCACTTGGAATTTTTTTCCCGTTTTCGAGTACATGATATGGTAAAACGAATGATGTCATTTAAAAGTACAACTCGTCCCGCAAAAAATAAGCCCTCACATGGCCATATAAACGGAAAAATAAAAAAGTTATGGCTCTGGAAAGAAGGGGAGGGAAAAATGAAAATGTAAAACCAAAAATACCCCTGGTCATTAAGGGGTTAATACACATTTTGTGTAAGCCCAGCTGGCATTAAAAATGAGGCACAGCAAAGTTACTTTTAAATCAAAACTTTTTGACCCATACAATGTCCCGTGCTTGAAGCTTAACAATAAATCCCTATCTGTCACCCTATATGCTCATCCAGGGCAAAGTGACCAGAAATGTACAAGAAAAATAAAGAATAAAATACAATTTTGTTGCTAATTAAAAAAAAAACATACAATAATAACAAGATAACAGAAATGCATCAAATGTGAGGAACGTGATTGGCGGGGGACACCAAATGAATATCACAAAGGTTATGCATAGACTTATTAGTAATGCCTATTAAATATGATCAGTTTGGGTAAGGACAATTTCATGTAGTGCCTCTGAATATTGAGTAATTATTTAAAGTGCAGTGCTTGTAATGGAGGTTTGCAATAGTGACCTATATATATTCCAAAAATCACCCCAAGGGGTCTGTATCATACATGCTGAAAGACACCGTGATGGGGACCTCATAAAACATTTTGCAGTTATTACAATAGGTACAGGAAA
This sequence comes from Dendrobates tinctorius, assembly GCF_039654945.1. NCBI lineage: Eukaryota > Metazoa > Chordata > Amphibia > Anura > Dendrobatidae > Dendrobates > Dendrobates tinctorius. The sequence goes on from NW_027362086.1 coordinate 996,204, forward strand.
GATGTATATCTTTGTACCGTGTTAGCCAGTAGATAGAAAAATATTCAGTATTGAGAGTCCTCAGTGGTTGATACTAGAGTTGAGCGAAACGGGTCGAAAAATTTCAAAAGTCGCCGACTTTTGGCAAAGTCGGGTTTCATGAAACGAAACCCGACCCTAGGATGAGGTCGGCCACGAGGTCGGCGACTTAAGTGCCAAAGTCACGTTTCAAAAGTTTGTTTTGTGCTCTTTTTCAGCCAATCAGGATCCACGGACACTGTGGGCAACGTGATGACATAGGCACGGGTCACCACCATCTTTCAGAAGGACATGCAAGTGATTGGCTTGCTTTGGTGGGCGTCACAGGGGGTATAAAAGAGTGTGCACGCCGACCGCCATGTTACTCATGCTGATCTCAGAATAGGGAGAGCTGCTGCTACTGCTGATTTTGTAGGGAGAGCGTTAGGCAGGGAAGAAGGCACCAAAAACTGCTTCTGCTGCTAGCGATTTTGCCTGTACAACACACCAGTCACTGTGTGTGCAGTGCAAGTGGAGGCTATAATTTGCTGGATCAGCGGTGTTGGTTGTTAGGCTGCCTTCTAAGGCTTCCTGACAGCTGCATTGCTGTTTACCCACTGCTCTGCAAACTGCTTTTTTAAAAGCAATCCCAATTTTTTTTTTTGTCCTGGTGAGGTACTGAGCGTGCATTTTTTCACACCATACAGCGGTGCACACTCCTCACACAGTACCGTGTAACGGCTGTTATCACAGCCACAGTGAAGCTATCTGTGTGTCACTCTGTAAGGATAAGTCGAGGACATGTTCCGTTCTTACAGACCTGCACCTTCTAGTTTTGTCTAGCTTTCAAACAGTTAAATATATTTGCTGTTTGATCACATTCAAAACTATAGAGAGACAGCGTGTATCAGTCCGTATACTTAAAAAACACGGAGCTTGACAATTTTACGTACACCGGACAGCCGTGTACGTGCACGCTCCTCTCCCAGTACCGTGTAACGGCTGTTATCACGGCCACAGTGAAGCTATCTGTGTGTCGCTCTGTAAGGATAAGTCGAGGACATGTTCCGTTCTTACAGACCTGCACCTTCTAGTTTTGTCTAGTTTTCAAACAGTTAAATATATTTGCTGTTTGATCACATTCAAAACTATAGTGAGACAGCGTGTGTCAGTCCGTATACTTAAAAAACACGGAGCTTGACAATTTTACGTACACCGGACAGCCGTGTACGTGCACGCTCCTCTCTCAGTACCGTGTAACGGCTGTTATCACGGCCACAGTGAAGCTATCTGTGTGTCGCTCTGTAAGGATAAGTCGAGGACTTGTTCCGTTCTTATAGACCTACACTCTAGGGAGATTCCTATTCTGCCCAATTCTATATACACCTTGTAGTTTGTCATACACTAGCCAATTTCTGCTTGTGACATTGTGGGCCTCACACAATCCAAAAGTGTCCAGTGTCCACAAGTGTGTGCAGAAATTCAAAATCTCCGTTATCCTCTAGTGACATTTTTCACACCTGCGACATCGAGCCTGTGACATAGCGCTGTGATATTCAGTGGGCCTCACACAATCCAAAAGTGTCCAGTGTCCACAAGTGTGTGCAGAAATTCAAAATCTCCGTTATCCTCTAGTGACATTTTTCACACCTGCGACATCGAGCCTGTGACATAGCGCTGTGATATTCAGTGGGCCTCACACAATCCAAAAGTGTCCAGTGTCCACAAGTGTGTGCAGAAATTCAAAATCTCCGTTATCCTCTAGTGACATTTTTCACACCTGCGACATCGAGCCTGTGACATAGCGCTGTGATATTCAGTGGGCCTCACACAATCTAAAAGTGTCCAGTGTCCACAAGTGTGTGCAGAAATTCAAAATCTCCGTTATCCTCTAGTGACATTTTTCACACCTGCGACATCGAGCCTGTGACATAGTGCTGTGATATTCAGTGGGCCTCACACAATCCAAAAGTGTTCAGTGTCCACAAGTGTGTGCAGAAATTCAAAATCTCCGTTATCCTCTAGTGACATTTTTCACACCTGCGACATCGAGCCTGTGACATAGCGCTGTGATATTCAGTGGGCCTCACACAATCTAAAAGTGTCCAGTGTCCACAAGTGTGTGCAGAAATTCAAAATCTCCGTTATCCTCTAGTGACATTTTTCACACCTGCGACATCGAGCCTGTGACATAGCGCTGTGATATTCAGTGGGCCTCACACAATCCAAAAGTGTCCACTGTCCACAAGTGTGTGCAGAAATTCAAAATCTCCCCTGTCCTATAGACACCTTGTACCTTGCTTTACATTACTATATAGTTTGTTGGATTTTGTCTACATTTCTGCCAAAAATGAGGAAGGCTGGTGGAAGAGGCCGTGGAATTGGGCAGGGGTTGGCAGCTGGTAATGATAGTGTTGGTGGTAGATTTGATGGTAGTGGCAAAAGCAAAATAGGACTGAATGCAGGAGGTGTTGAGCCTGCATCATCGTCTGGCTCCACAAGGCCTCGAAGGCTTAGTTTTCTAGAAGTTGGCAAACCGCTTTTAAAGAGCTTCAGGAAAAAGTTTTGTCTTACATTGCTGACTCAGCCTCCAGCTCTATCGCCTCCTCTTCTGAAGTTGTAAAAAATAAAAGCACTGAGTCGTCATTGGAGGCTCATGTTCATGAACCACACCTTTCCTTGTGTCCTTCACCCCAACCAAGATTGAAGGATGACGCAGGCCATACTACTGATTACTCCATGGAGCTGTTTTCACATACCATGCCTGGATTATCAAGTGAAATGGTGAATTACCCAGGCCAAGATGAATCTGACATGGAGTGCACTGATGCACAGCCACTGATAGATGATTCTGCTGGTACATTCACTCAGAGCACTACATTGTCCTCGCAGTGTACAGAGCCAGATTCTGACCCTGATGAGACTCAGGTGCCCCTTCCAGCACACTATACCACCATACACGGTGACACAGAGGAAGGTGCACATCACATTGAAGAGGAGGTGATGGATGACCCAGTTCTTGACCCAGATTGGCATCCATTGGGGGAAGAGGGTGCTGCTTCCAATAGCTCAGATGAGGAGGAGGCGCATTCACAGCAGACATCGACATCGCAACAGCTGTTATCTGGCAGGCCCGGAGCACTCCAAAGACAGGTTCCAAAAATCAAAAGAGTTGCTGGACAGCTTGTCCAGAGGGTCAAAAGATCACAGCGTGCTAGGCCGCAAAATGTCTGCCAAAGTAGGAAGAGTTCAGTTGCAGTATGGCACTTTTTTGAACAAAATCCTCATGATCAGGCCAAGGTTATCTGTAAGAAGTGCGCAAAGACCTTTAGCCGAGGGAAAAATCTGAAAAATTTGAATACCAGTTGCATGCTTAGACATTTAACCAGCATGCACTTGCAAGCATGGACACAACACCAAACCTCAAGTACCACATGTGCGACTGATCACAAAGAAGGTAGTCAGAAACGCTACATTGTTTCCCCTACTGTAAGCCCACCGGTTAGCACAGCAGCAAATGTTGAGGTGTCGTTGCAAGGCCATAGCAGTCAGGGAATCCCACTGTTATATCAACGAAAGACTGAATCTAGGCCATCAGAAAGAACACCAACTCCATCACCATCATCAACCCTCTCTCAGTCCGCCCTGTCCACCGCTACTTCCACCTTATGCAGCTCTCAAGTCCAGCTCACCCTCCCAGACACTATGTGTAGGTCAAGAAAGTACTCAGTCTCTCATCCGCGTACACTGGGTTTGAACGCCCACATTGCCAAACTAATCTCGTTAGAGATGATGCCCTATCGGTTGGTGGATAGCGCAGCTTTCCTCGAACTCATGGCCTATGCAGTACCACGCTATGACCTACCCAGTCACCACTTCTTCTCTCGCAAAGCCATCCCAGCCCTCCACCATCATGTGAAAGACCGCACTGTCCATGCACTCAAGCAGTCAGTGAGTGAAAAGGTGCACCTCACAACTGATGCATGGTCCAGTCGGCATGGCCAAGGCCGTTACGTGTCCATCACTGCGCACTGGGTTAATGTGGTGGAAGCAGGGTCTACAGGGGACAGCGGTGGTGGGACAGTGCTGCCTAGCCCACGGTATCGGAAACAGTTGGCTGTAGGCGTTCCACCCTCCTCCTCCTCCAGAAGCGAAAGCTCGTCCACAGAGCGCAGTCGTACAAGCACTCCATCTGCAGCTGCCACTGTTGCACACGAGGTGTCCCCCTATCAAGCAGCTAGTGGAGAGCGTCAGCAGGCTGTGTTGCAGATGATGTGTTTGGGCGACAGACGCACCGCCGAGGTGCTGGCCGAGTACTTTCAGCGACAAACTGAGTTATGGCTGGGCAGTGTACATCTTGAGGCAGGCAAGGTAGTTAGTGATAACGGCCGTAATTTTGTGGCAGCCATAGCCCTTTTAAAACTCAGCCACATACCTTGCTTGGCTCACACCTTGAACCTGGTGGTGCAGTGCTTCCTCAATAATTATCCGGAGTTAACAGCCCTGCTCCAGAAGGTGCGAAGACTGTGCGCGCACATCCGCCGGTCGCCTGTACACTCCATTCGTATGCAGAAGCTGCAGCGATTGCTCCACCTTCCCAACCACCGCCTCATTATCGACATTGCAACAAGGTGGAACTCCACCCTGCACATGGTTGAGTGGCTGTGCGAGCAGAGGCAGGCCATAATGCATTTGTGGGAGGATACACGGCCAGGCACTTTGAGAGCAGACATAGAGTTGACAGGTGTGCAGTGGTCGAAGCGGAAAGACCTCTGTAAAGTCCTTCAGTGTTTTGAGGAATGCACACGGCTGGTAAGCACAGATGATGCCATCCTAAGCATGAGCATCCCACTTATGCATCTGCTCATGCAAACTTTGACGCACCTTAAGGAGCAGGCGTCTGCAGCCAATGTTGACGAGGAGGAAGAGGTGGAGGGAATCCTTGATGACATTCAGCCATTGTCTGCTCAGGGACCTCTCCTGGACGAGGTGGAGGAAGAAGAGGAGGAGGAGGATGATGATGGGGATGATTACTTAGGGGAGGAGGATGCATCTCGTGGGGCAAGTGAAAATGTTGGCGTGGCAAGGTCTGGTACAGGGTTTGTGTGTGACTGGAGGGATGTGGATTTGCAGAAAGTGCTCCTCCACCCAGCACTCGCAGTGCATCATTGACACCGGGAACATTGGCCCACATGTCAGATTATGCCTTGCAGATCCTAAAAAGGGACCCACGCATTGCCAAAATGATGAACAATGACGACTACTGGTTGGCCAGCATCCTGGATCCACGCTATAAAGGCAAATTACAAAACATCATGCCACAGGAGAACCTTGACCTAATATTGGCTACTAAACAAGCAACTCTGGTTAACCGGTTGGTTGAGGCATTCCCAGCACACAGCAGCGGTGATGGTTCTCACACGAGCCGTACGGGCCGGGGGCAGCTTGGCAGAGGTGTTCGTGGTGCACACAGCAGAAGTGGCGTTGGAGACAGGGGTTTCATGACAATGTTGTGGACTGATTTTTCACGGACCGCTCACACAACTGGTAATACTGCATCGATGGAAAGTGACAGGAGACAGTTGTTGTCAACTAGATGTGTATTTCCTGAAGGAAGTACAGATAGTGGTTTGAAATGGTGCCGGGCTGCCCCTTTAAGAGAGACTTGCCTGCTTCCCCTGCAAGACTTTCAACTCAGGATCCATTTTATCTGTGGGTGCCTCTCAGGGGCCACTTTGGCCTCAGGGTCTGATTTGGTGGGTGGGGCTCCTCAGGATCCGATTCGGTGGCCTGGGCTCCTCAGGGTTTGAATTGGTGGCCGGGATCCCTCAGAGTCCAATTTTTTGGGTGTGACCCCTCAGGGTCTGATTTTGTGGCCGGGTCCCCTCAGGGTCTGGATTTGTGGGTGGGGCCCCTCAGGGTCCAATTTTGTGGGTGGGGCCCCTCAGAGTCCGATTTTGTGGCTGGGGCACCTCAGGGTCTGATTTTGTGGCTGGGGCCCCTCAGGGTCCGATTTTGTGGGTGGGGCCCCTCAGGGTCCGATTTTGTGGGTGGGGCCCCTCAGGGTCCGATTTTGTGGCTGGGGCCCCTCAGGGTCTGATTTTGTGGGTGGGGCCCATCAGAGTCCGATTCTGTGGGTGGGGCCCCTCAGGGTCCGATTTTGTGACCGGGGACCCTCAGGGTCTGATTTTGTGGGTGGGGCCCCTCAGGGTCCGATTTTGTGGCTGGGGTCCCTCAGGGTCTGATTTTGTGGGTGGGGCCCCTCAGGGTCCGATTTTGTGGCCGGGGCCCCTTAGGGTCTGATTTTGTGACTGAGGCCCCTCTGGGTTCGATTTTGTGGCCGGGGTCTCTCAGGGTCCGATTTTGTGGGTGGGGCCCCTCAGCGAACGATTTTGAGGGTGGGGCCCCTCAGGGTCTAATTTGGTGGGCGGGGCCCCTCAGGGTCCGATTTTGTGGGTGGGGTCCCTCATGGTCTGATTTTGTGGGTGGGGCCCCTCAGGTTCTGATTTTGTGGTTGGGGCCCCTCAGGTTCTGATTTTGTGGCTGGGGTCCCTCAGGGTCTGATTTTGTGGGTGGGGCCCCTCAGGGTCCGATTTTGTGACTGTGGCCCCTCAGGGTCTGATTTTGTGGTTGGGGCCCCTCAGGGTCCGATTTTGTGGCCGGGGTCTCTCAGGGTCCGATTTTGTGGCCGGGTCCCCTCAGGGTCTGGATTTGTGGGTGGGTCCCCTCAGGGTCCGATTTTGTGGGTGGGGCCCCTCAGAGTCCGATTTTGTGGATGGGGCCCCTCAGGGTCTGATTTTGAGGGTGGGGCCCCTCAGGGTCTAATTTGGTGGGCGGGGCCCCTCAGGGTCTGATTTTGTGGGTGGGGCCCCTCAGGGTCCGATTTCGTGACCTGGGCCCCTTAGGGTCTGATTTTGTGACTGGGGCCCCTCTGGGTTCGATTTTGTGGGTGGGGCCCCTCAGGGTTTTATTTTGCGGCTGGGGCCCCTCAGGGTCTGGTTTTGTGGGTGGGGCCCCTCAGGGTCCGATTTTGTGACCGGGGCACCTCAGGGTCTGATTTTGTGGTTGGGGCCCCTGAGGGTCCTATTTTGTGACTGGGGCCCCTCTAGGTTCGATTTTGTGGTCGGGGTCTCTCAGGGTCCAATTTTGTGGTTGGGGCCCCTCAGGGTCTGATTTTGTGGCCGGGCCCACTCAGGGTCCGATTTTGTGGGTGGGGCACCTTAGGGTCTGATTTTGTGGGTGGAGCCCTCTGGGTCCATTCTGGTGGGCGGGGCCACTCTGGGTCCGATTTAGTGGGCGGTGCCCCTCATGGTCCGATTTGGTGGGCGGGGCCCCTCATGGTCCGATTTGGTGGGCGGGGCCCCCTGGGTCCGATTTGGTGGGCGGGGCCCCTCTGGGTCCGATTTGGTGGGCGGGGCCCTTCAGGGTCCGATTTGGTGGGTGGGGCACCTCTGAGTCCGATTTGGTGGGCGGGGTCAATCTGGGTCCGATTTGGTGGGCGGGGCTCCTCAGGTTCCGATTTGGTGGGCGGGGCCCCTCAGGGTCCGATTTGATGGGCGGGGCCCCTCTGGGTTCCGATTTGGTGGGCGGGGCCACTCTGGGTCCGATTTGATGGGCGGGGCCCTTCAGGGTCCGATTTGGTGGGCGGGGTCACTCTGGGTCCGATTTGATGGGCGGGGCTTCTCAGGGTCTGATTTGGTGGGCGGGGCTCCTCAGGGTCCGATTTGGTGGACGGGGCCCTTCAGGGTCCAATTTGGTGGGCGGGGCCACTCGGAGTCTGATTTGGTGGGCGGGGCCCCTCAGGATCCGATTTGGTGGGCTGTGCTACTCTGGGTCTGATTTTTTGAGCGGGGCCACACTGGGTCCGATTTGGAGGCCAGGGTGGCTCAGCCTCCGATTTGGAGGCCGGGGTGGTTCAGCCTCCGATTTGGAGGCCGGGGTGGCTCAGCCTCCGATTTGGAGGCCGGGGTCACTCAGCTTTCGATTTGGCGCGCCGGCTCTTTAAGACTCATTTCGGTGCGCTGGCCCTTTAAGAATCACTGTGGCACGTCGGCCCTTTAAGAGCCAGGGTGGCTCACTGGGCTTCTAAATCCACTTTGTCGCACATTCTATCTCAGGGGCATGTGTCATGTGATGAAGCTAGATTTGCATTTGTGCTGTGGGTTTCACTTTAAGAGCTGATATTATGTGGCAGAAGCTCTGTCCTTGGGATGTCATGTGACGTTCGTAGGCATTGGCATAGTAACTGGGTGTGCCTGCGCATATCAATGAGCTTAACTGCCATTTCAATCGCCTCAGGGCACGTTTTGCCATTACCCATTGAAAAGCATTGGAGACAGTGCATTCCAATGACGGGAAAAAAAAAATTCAAACGCAAATTGCGCAAAAACTACAAATCCGATCAACACGAAAAATATTTAGCACACCTCTCGTGGACGCTGGCATCGAAACAACACCTCAACGGCGTCTGTGCGTGTAGCGGTTCGGGCTGTATTAATTGCGGAAATCAACTTAATAATAATAATAAGAAGAAGAAGAATAAGTTAGCAGCGTTCGGATTACAATATAGTGGTTTTTTCAAACCACTATAACTATGGTTTACAACTACTTTTCCTCCCATATCGATGTTCTCCCACACAGGTCATTCCTCTTTGACTATTGGGCCGCTAAACTGGACACCTGGCCTGAATTGGCCCAATATGCCTTACAGGAGCTCGCTTGCCCAGCTGCAAGTGTGCTATCGGAAAGAGTCTTCAGTGCAGCTGAATCAATCCTGACAGAAAAAAGGACCCGTCTGTCAACCCAAAATGTGGATGATCTAACCTTCATTAAAATGAACCATGCATGGGTTTCCAAGGATTTTGTCCCACCTTCCCTTGATGACACATAGGTTCCAAGAAAAATGGCTTGCTTTGGTCCTCCTCCTATTCCGCGAACTTGACCTATTTCGCCTTTTGCAGCAGCTGAATGACCCACATCTACATATGCCACTTTGTAAACCTCCCTAACTGGGTTGCCTCCTCCCCCCATGGCCGGGGTCACCACCTAGCGCACAAAACCGTGCGAGTGCCGTTGCCCTGGACAGGTGGTTGGGTCGACTCTTGGGTGTGGGCACTGGCACAGGGTCCCTCATAGTGCAATCAAGTGTCTCTGATGGTGGGGGTGCACACCCACCATCAGACACAGCGCCGTACTATGAGGGGCCTAGTGCCAGTACCGACGCCCACGAGTGTGCCCCCCTTGCTTGGGCAGGGCCCCAGCATTTGCAATGTTTACCTCTCCCTGCTCCTCCGCTGTGTAGTCTGGGCTGTCAAATCCTTCACTGGGACTGCCACTACAAATTGATTGAACTGAAAGATGATGGTTAAGATGTAGCTATGCCCTGTCCTGCTGGCCGGGCTCTAGCTCCAGATGATCAGTGGCTTCCATTTCTTATGGACGTCGACTCACAATTACATGCAGTGGTGGTTTATCATCAGCTTTCACAGTTTTCCTACTCACAAACGTGTGATATTCCGGCGCACATTTCAAAATGTGCCCTCTCATGCCAATCAAATAGAATCGCCTATGGCCTGTGGCTTCTGTCTTTTGCACTCCAAAGTTACGTGACAGATCAGATCATGATAGCCAGTGAGCACCATGTTTACATCGCTCCCTGTGATAAAAATTGGATTGAGATGAGTAACAGTGATGGAATCAACGGAAGTGCGATACAGCAAGACTTTATTCACAAAAAAAGTTTTCACTTTCTCAACACACAAATTAATTGAGGGTCAGCATCGCCTATGAGAACTGTGACGGAAGTTTTTCCCGTGAATAATAATTCCTAGATTTCTGCAATCAATAGCCTTTATGTCACTAATTGTATGCATCTCATTTCCTATTGCGGAGAGGCTGGACTGTATTACTGAGACAGAAATATATATGAAGATTTAAAAATAACACCAAAAGTATATAGTTGTGTACGCCTCAAATGCATTTCCTTTTTTCCACTTTTTAGATTGCTGTGTAATCCATACTGAGAACACGGAGATTTTACATGTTTAAACTATGCTATATATACCTGCTATCCAGTGATAAAGTACCCTTCCTCAACTTTGTACAATCTGGTCAAATCCATACTGGGCCTGAGAACATCTGAGTCTGCCTCCTCATCTATAGACATATATTTTTAATGTGTAAACTAGGCTACAGTCATATGCTAAAGTTTGGGCACCCCTAATAATGTTAACCTTTTTTCTTTATAACAATTTTGGTTTTTGCAACAGCTATTTCAGTTTCATATATCTAATAACTGATGGACTCAGTTATATTTCTGGATTCAAATGAGGTTTATTGTACTAACAGAAAATGTGCAATCTGCATTTAAACAAAATTTGACCCGTGCAAAAGTATGGGCACCCTTATCATTTTCTTGATTTGAACACTCCTAACTACTTTTTACTGACTTCCTGAAGCACTAAATTGGTTTTGTAAACTCATTGAGCTTTGAACTTCATAGCCAGGTGTATCAAATCATGAGAAAAGGTATTTAAGGTGGCCACTTGCAAGTAGTTCTCCTATTTGATTCTCCTCAAAACAACTCTCAAATGATCTGAAAACAAAGATTATTCAACATAGCTTTTCAGGGGAAGGATACAAAAAGTTGTCTCAGAGATTTAACCTGTCAGTTTCCACTGTGAGGAACATAGTAAGGAAATGGAAGAACACAGGTACAGTTCTTGTTAAGCCCAGAAGTGGCAGGCCAAGAAAAATATCAGAAAGGCAGAGAAGAATGGTGAGAACAGTCAAGGACAATCCACAGACCACCTCCAAAGACCTGCAGCATCATCTTGCTGCAGATGGTGTTACTGTGCATCGGTCAACGATACAGCGCACTTTGCACAAGGAGAAGCTGTATGGGAGAGTGATGCGAAAGAAGCCGTTTCTGCAAGCATGCCACAAACAGAGTCGCCTGATGTATGCAAAAGCACATTTGGACAAGCCAGCTACATTTTGGAAGAAGGTCCTGTGGACTGATGAAACAAAGATTGAGTTGTTTGGTCATACAAAAAGGCGTTATGCATGGAGGCTAAAAAACACAGCATTCCAAGAAAAACACTTGCTACCCACAGTAAAATTTGGTGGAGGTTCCATCATGCTTTGGGGCTGTGTGGCCAATGCCGGCACCGGGAATCTTGTTAAAGTTGAGGGTCGCATGGATTCAACTCAGTATCAGCAGATTCTTGACAATAATGTGCAAGAATCAGTGACGAAGTTGAAGTTACGCAGGGGATGGATATTTCAGCAAGACAATGATCCAAAACACCGCTCCAAATCTACTCAGGCATTCATGCAGAGGAACAATTACAATGTTCTGGAATGGCCATGCCAGTCCCCAGACCTGAATATCATTGAACATCTGTGGGATGATTTGAAGCGGGCTGTCCATGCTCGGCGACCATCAAACTTAACTGAACTGGAATTGTTTTGTAAACAGGAATGGTCACAAATACCTTCATCCAGGATCCAGGAACTCATTAATAGCTACAGGAAGCGACTAGAGGCTGTTATTTTTGGAAAAGGAGGATCTACGAAATATTAATGTCACTTTTATGTTGAGGTGCCCATACTTTTGCACCGGTCAAATTTTGTTAAAATGCAGATTGCACATTTTCTGTTAGTACAATAAACCTCATTTGAATCCAGAAATATAACTGAGTCCATCAGTTATTAGATATATGAAACTGAAATAGCTGTTGCAAAAACCAAAATTGTTATAAAGAAAAAAAAGGTTAACATTAATAGGGGTGCCCAAACTTTTACATATGACTGTACATATATACGTGTTATCCGGTGAAACTGTACCCTTTATCAACTTTCTACAATGATGTTGAATCCATACTGGGACTGAGAACGCCTGCCGACCTGTTAAGCAAGCTACAGCACCTGTGGTTTGGACACGTAATTTTTTCAGGAATGACGGTTAGGCCTAACTCCGGAAATTGCGGTTGACCTGAACTTACTGGGAAATCATCGTTCGCGGGGAATAATCTGAATCCCAGATCCCCATCACTAAGGGAGTTCAGCAGGTTATCTGCACCTGTAAGCGACAAAAGCTGGTCCTTTCAGTGAAGTGTGCATGCAGCCCCGGACATGTACTGGAATGCTAGACCTGTTATTGTTCGATCTCACGTGCCACAGCCTCGCTTATCCCTCTAGTAAGCTTGACGTGTACCGCCGGGCCATGCCGGAGTCTCGGTCGTTAACGGAATAAAGCTGAGAAATCGCTAGCACAACTACAAACGGACATACCACACCACACACAGAATCGACAAAGCTTGCAATCTGTCCATCTTTTCTGTAGCTTGTATGGTAGTGGTTTCCCGGGTGCAGTCCAATTAAGCCACAGGCTCCACTCCTGGTGGTGCCCTTTTGGACATTCCTTTAAGGTTCAGCTTTGCAATCATACTGCCCCCGGAAACCAAAAACTTTGCCTTCAGGGACGCTGTTTGGAGGTTTGTGGGAATAACGCCACCCGATCAGCAGTCGGCATATGGGTCGCCCTCCCAGGGCTGTGGGGTACTCGGTACCGGGCCGGTGTCAGTGGGATGTGTCACAGCAGCGGTGACCCGGACGGTGGCCCTGGGCGCCCATGTAAATGGCGTGGTATAATGGTAAAGAGTTTATATAGATAGTTTGACGCCACCTGTGGTGTTCGGCAACATAGATGTTAGGCCGACGCTGCATGCAGATCCTCTGGGACTGATGGTGTTGTGCAGCAAAGATGGTGAAGCTCCCCACAGGTGGAGCTGGAGTCCCAGGGAAGTGTAGATGTAGTGATGGGGGAAAGGCACAGGTGGTGTAGGTGCTGGTACCCAGATGTAGCGGTGCTGGAATAACTGTAGGACACCAGAGCGTGCAGTTCCAAAGCTTTACTCACAGTCTGCAGGTTACACAGATGCCTGCCTCCATGCTGTGTCCTCCGGGTCAGGACCTCTGCCAACCTCCGGGACCAGAATGGAAAGCTCCCTTCCAACACTCCGCCAACATGTACCTTCCTCAACGTCTCCTTTCTAGCGCTTGTGGGGGAAGCACTCACAGGACCGTGGTTCACTGAAACGCCTCCTGTCTAACAGATGTTCCACAGACTTTACTTGTATGGCAGACAGGTGTAGCCTTTTCCTTCTGCCTCGCACACGTCGATGCTGGGGCCTCTGAGCCTTAGTTGGGTACAGAGCATTTATAGCTGCTACTTCCCCCGGTTTCTGCTGCAGGAACGTCAGTGTCCCTACAAACTCGGAGACCGGAATCCGGACCATGCGCTCCAGCTAGGAGTGAGCCTTAACTCTGCTCATCCTCCAGCTCCCCTTCTCACATCCACACACTTCCCCTTCCCTGCACAGAGTGCCCTAACTTACCTCCTCCTGACCACAGAGAGCAGCTCCTCAGCAGTCAGGTTCAGAGGTCTCCCTGCTGGCCTGGAGTGGGAAATGTGATGTGTGTTGGTTGAACTGCTAGAGAGATCCTTTGTTGCTTCCAAGCTTGACAACACACTCCCTAGAAGGAAGGCAATGCCACAGTGGCAACCGTACTCTTGGACCGTACAGCTTTGCCTGTGGAGAGCTATTCCAACTCTGCTGCCACCACACCATCAGTCCCAGAGGATCTGCACCGCAGCGCTGGTTATCTCTGACCAGAAACCACAGGTGGCGTCACAAACATTTACAAACTCTTTATTTTTCCCCTGTAAATATTTCCCCTTTTTACTGGATGCCCAGGGTCACCGCTGCTGTGACACTACCCCTTTTAAGAAGTGGCCCATTACCGAGTATCCCCACTGCCCTGGTGGGCAGTCCATGAGCTTGCCTCACCATGGGGCCGCCACCAGGTTCGCACCATTATCGGACATGGCCTTCCTTGGATGCAGGTTTAGCGGAGACAGCCATTGATCAAACAAGCCTGGAGAGCTGTCCACAACTCTTTAGCTGTAAGACTGCAATCTCAAAGTCATATCAATTTTAACACTGCCTAATTGCAGCGAGCCCTGGCTGTGCAGTACAAAGGTGATGGAGATTCACTCTGCACTGTTGCAAAGCGTGTCTCATTAAGGCAGAGGTTGAGGGCTTAGGTGGAGGTCCTAGAGGAGATACAGGAGAAGGCAGAAGCAGTGAAGGAAGTGTTAAATGTAGAGGTTTATCCTGCAAGACTTGAGGATTCCAAGACTTGTGGAGCAACGCCTGTCCCCACAGCCACCAAAGTCCCCCAGTGCCCAGTTAGGGAAATGTAACACCCTTGGCCATGCTTACTTGTCCAAGTGTCTGTGGTGAAATGCACCCTGGTAGACAGAGATTTAGGCAAGAAACAGGTGATTTTGTCTGTGACATGCTGGTGTAGAGCAGGCACAGCTTTCTTAGAAAAGTAATGGCAACTGGGCAATTGTTACTGGGGTAATGCGATGGCCATCAGCTTTCGGAAATCGTCTTAATCTACCAGGTGGAAAGGCAACATTTCTGTGGCCAACAGATTGGAGATGGTGGAGTTCAACCTCTTAGCTTTGTCATGTGTAGGAGGAAACAATCTTTTACGTGATCACAACTGCAGTACCGTGGGCTGGCTGCAGTGCTGAGGGAGGGCAGAGCATGGTGAACCAGACAAACTGTGGACTGTGAGAGAGGAGCAGGACGAGATGTTACAGTGGATTGCGAAAGTTGTGAAGTGCTCGTAGTCGGAGATGGGTCTAAAACAGCAGACATGTCCGCATCCGTTACAGCTCAGTCAGCGTGACTGGAGTGGGTAAAGAACCCGAGGTTCTGCGGTCAAAGACCTGTGTCTCAATAGTTGGCACAGTTAAAGATTAGGAGGAAAAAGCAGAAGATGCAATTGATTGGGTGGCTGATGGTTGTTGAGGTCCGCTGGTCAACATTTTTGCGCAGTGGGATTCCCAGAGTAATGCATGTTGATTGTTCATGTCAAGGTTCATACATGTAGTAGTCAAATTATTGCACTTTTTACCTCTACACAGTTTTTTTTGAAAAGTTGGCAGATTATGTAAGTTGGCTCATCCTTTGCAGTGTCAAAAAAGGCCCAGGCTATGCAACCCTCTCCACCCTGCAAGCTGCAGACCCACGGATGCTGCTGGTCACTGCCACAGTTGTGGCTGAGGATGCATTGATCACCATGGCTGTATCACTACATGTCTGTGATGTATGGCGCAACGTAACCTCCTTGTATTGCTTCTTAGATGACCTACTCAACTGTGTGTCTCTATTTTCACACCAACAGGGATCTAACACCTCATCATTATCATCCTCTCAGTTATCACATTTCTCGCCATTGGTGTCACCCTCCTCTTCCTGCCCTGACAGCACAGTGCAGTCCACGTGAGCCTCAGATATTTGAGTTTCATCAGGGTCACATCACCCCAGGGGTTAACGTCTGACGACGAAGGTCAGAATGCTCTTTGGACCCTACTTCGTCCTGCTCCGCATCCTAGATAAAAAAATTTTGGGCATCTGTGCAGATTTCCTCCTCTTGACTCTGTGAAGCTGTTGAGTACACTTCTGATGACCATTGCATAGAATGTGTGAACAGCTCTTCAGACTCGCCCATCTGTGGTTCTGTACAGTCAGTTGTACGGTTGGAAAGTTGGGACGCGGGGGGAAGCAAGGGAAATTTGGGTGCCACCTTTGTGGACTGTACTGGGTGTGATGTTGAGGTGGAGAAAGAGGAAGATAGGCCACTTGAAGCTGCACTTGCCATACACTCGAGCCCATGCTCTTTCTGGGCCTCATTAACAATGCGTACCACTGTGCATCTGCCAAAGAAAGGTAGTGGAGTAGCCTGTCCAGTAACTGAAGTTGTCAAATGTCCAAATGGGCATTTTTATTACAAAAAAAACATTATAACTCGGTGTAGTGTGGGGTGGAAATACTGCTGGAGGGGCTGCGGGACATTTCGACAATGGGAGTGTGGAGAGAGGACTGGGATCGTGGTGGGGAAGGAACAGTTAGAGGTGATGGTGTGGAAAAAGCTACAGAATGGGTGGACATGTGGGAGGCAGAAGAGGTGGTGGGCGGTGGAGTGGAGGGTTGGGCAGGGACTGTAGGAGCAGATGATGTTGATGGAAAGTTGTATGGGGAAGGAGTTTGGTACGGGGAAGGAGTTTGGTACGGGGCAGGTTGCTGGAAGTGGGGAGATGTCTGGTACTGGGGAGGTTGCTGGTACTGGGAAGGTTGCTGGTACTGGTGAGGTTGCTGGTATGTAATAGGAGGGGGAGGATGGAAAGTGGCTGGAGGGGGTGCAGATGTAATAGGAGGGGGAGGATGGAAAGTGGCTGGAGGGGGTGCAGATGTAATAGGAGGGGGAGGATGGAAAGTGGCTGGAGGGGGTGCAGATGTAATAGGAGGGGGAGGATGGAAAGTGGCTGGAGGGGGTGCAGATGTAATAGGAGGGGGAGGATGGAAAGTGGCTGGAGGGGGTGCAGGTGGAGGAACTACAGTGGTGGGAGGTGGAGGTTGGGAGGTAACCTGCTGTAGAGCACCGTGGCACGAATGCATTACATGCATCTGCTGGGTAGGAGATAGTGTTGCCATGCGCTCCACAACAGACCTGAAAAAGGTGTGGTTTGGCGAAGATCTTGCTTCTGAATGCATGGTTTGCAGAAGTGTCTTCACCTCCAGAATGCTGGAGTTGATCTGCTGAAAGCCTGCGGAGATTTGCTCTGACAAGACTTTTAGACAGTTCTGGAAAGATGCATTCAGATGCAAGAACTCTGGCGCATAACTCTTTTCCTGACCCCTCTGCCGCTGCCGCCCAGTACCCGCAGGTGTACTAGAGGTGGCAGGGGCAGAAGGGTGGGGTAAAGGGAAAGCGATCTCCTCACCAGCAGCTTCATGTAATGTAGGCGGCCACGATGCTCCTGTGCTGGTGGATGGGACAGATGGGTCGAATGTGTGGGAAGGCTGGGAAGGTGCAGATGTACCGGGGCGGTCGAAGTGTCCCTCGGTGCCGGTCTCCTCAGGGATCGCCTCAGAAGGGTCCAATCGTGCAGGCTCCCGAGTGCTGCTCACCGTGCTGTGGAATAAAGAGAAAAAAAAACAATTAAAATACTGACATGGTATGGCCCTGGCTGAAAAAAAAAAGTTACATGTAACATTTTTTTTCACATGTGGTGTGTAATATTTACCTTCTAGTGACCATTGTTTCCCGGAGGAACGACAGGGCTTGTGCGTACTTGTACTTGCTCCTGCGTCCTCCAGATCCACTCGGGGCCCGCATCTCTTTATTGAACTCCTTCTTGAAACGATCCCTCACAGACCGCCACCGATTCACAATTCTGTTCCCTGAAACGAGAAAGGAGTGGTTAGTATACAACATCAGTGTTTCACAAACTCCAGTCCTCATGGTCCCCAGGGGTCATGTTTTCAGGATTTCCATAGTAAATAGAAATCCTGAACACATGATCCGTGGGGACCACGAGGACTGGAGTTCGGGAAACACTGGTTTACATCAAGCAACCGGTACTGTATATACTTACGCTCTTTAATCTGGGCCCGAACATCGAGGTCCTCCCAGCGGCCCACAAGGAGCGAACAGATTTCCTCCCAGAGTCGTCGGGTAACGATAAGGTCAGCGTGGCGGCGGTCAGCCATATTCCAGAGCGGCTCCCTTTCTCTGACGAGATCAATGAGGTGGTCCACATCGAGTCCTCCATCCTCACCGTCAGAGTCGGGAGCACGCTGTGAAGGCTGTTAAAGAAAAAGACAAAAATAACATAATTAGCCTCCACAAAAGAAATGAAATAAAAAGTGCAAAAAAACAAAGCAAAAATATTTATACTTACACGCTGGTGACCGCCGCGTTGCTGTCGCCGACGACCCTGGGAGGCACTGCGAGGACCTCTTGGCCGAGCACCAGATTGGGAAGACTAGAGAAGAAAACAAAAAATGTTATGTCTTTGGATGTAGGCATTTGTTTGCTGTGTGTGGTCTGCAGAACATTGTTTTCTATGTGTTGTGTGTAGTGTGATGTTGTGTTTCTGCGTTTGATGCAAAAAACTTACCAATTGTGAGCCCACTCCAAGTGTCTGTCCACCCCTTCCTTCTTCTTCTGGGAGCTCCTCTTCATCTTGTGAATCCTGTTTTGAAATAAAAGGCAATGAATAGACATATATTACAGAGATGATGGATTTTGGAAATAAAAACTTACCGTCAAACGCTGACGATGCGAGGGAGGGCTCCCAGAAGATGATGTGCTGTCTTCCTGGTGGCCACACTCCATGCCTGTGGGTGGTGTTCCAGCTGCTGCCATTGCTGCTGCTGCTGCTGCATCTATTGGGCGGCTGTTGAATAAAGAGAAACAAAGGGCCAATGAATATCTTGATATTTAATAGCCCTAGTTTGGAGGAATGGGGGATTTGATAATTACCGTCTCTCATCTGCTGCTGGCCTCCCCTCCTCAGCATGTTCCATTTGCTGCTCCATTTGGGGTGGTGGTGGTGCTGATGGTGCTGCAGTGGTCTCCTGCCTTCTCCTGCTGCGCTTGGTTGCTTTCTTGGGTGGCATGTTGGGTGTGGCTGTGGGTCCCACTGTCTATATATGTCTTGTGGGCAGAGCTACTGAGCATGCTCAGACCAAAAAAAACGGATCCGGCCACCGGATCCGGCTTTCGCCGGATCAGGCGCATTGCGGCGCTCATAGGCTTTCATTGTGTGAAAAAACCGGACGCGCCGGATCCGGCGTGTCCGGCTTTTTCGCCGGAGACAAAAAACGTTACAGTAGCCGTTTTTTCCAGACGCCGGATCGCGACACATTGCCGGGTCCGGCGAAAACCGGATGAAACGCATGGCCATCCGGCGCGATCCGGCGCAAATGCAAGTCAATGGGGGGGAAACCGGATCCGGCATTGCATTTCGCCGGATCCGGTTTCTGTCAAAAGCGCCGGATCGCGCCTGACGGTGAAAACCTGATGTGTGAAAGAGGCCTAAGGTACATCCTTTCCAGGTTAATAACTTGTATATAAGGCAAAATAAATAACCTCAGACCAAAATGTTCCTCCCCCACTTGGACTATGTTCACACGCCACGTTTTTGAAGCGTTTTTCAACTTTAACATTGCCTTCAGCCAATACTAATGCCTTCACTGGGAAATGTCAGTGTAACATTTAACAACCCTAGCTGGCCATGTGGTGTGTGACACAAAAGAAGACACATCTTGTTTCATTTCTGAAGGAGGGACTCTTAAAGTCACAAAGCCTATTTTTAGAGGGGCATCATGTGGCATTAATCTGCTTAAAGGGCCATTATTAAACAGTGGGTCTCCTATGCTGTTATTGCCTATGCAGTGAGTGGCTGGGCTGCCAAGAATTACAACACACCCCAATACCCCTTTCACAAGAGGTACAGAAGGGCCTCCTGAAAAAATGTTGCATTGAATGGAAGATCTGCCCTGATATCAAGTCATATGCACCCCAATATGCCTTTGAAACCAGATACTGGAAGGCCCACATGAAAACCCACTTCACAGTCTTAAGTTGGTCCTGCCATACAGTTTCCTTATGCATAGAATGCAAGGGCCGCCTTGACCCAAATTTGCACTCACACCAATCCTCCCTTGGACGAAACATGGAGGAGAGCCTCCTAAAACAAAATGTCCCATTACAAATGAGCAAGTCTCCTAGACTCGTAATACAGTGTATGGGCTGACAAACATTTCCCCATGGGGGGTACATTTTTTTAAAAAATACTATGGGCATCATAGACACTAGAGTTGAGCAAAACGGGTCGGTCAAATTAAAAAAATCGGCGACTTTCGCTGAAGTCGGGTTTCATGAAACGAAACCCGACCATAACGTGAGGTCAGTCAAGAGGTCGGCGACCAGAGCGCCAAAGTCACGTTTCAAATGATGCTTCCAGCGCCCTTTTTCAGCCAATAATGGAGGACTCACACTGTGGGCAACGCAATGACATAGGCATCGGTCACCACCATCTTTGAGAAGAGCATGCAAGTGATTGGCTGGCTTTGTTTGGTGTCACAGGGGCTATAAAAGGGCGTGCACGCCGACCTCCATCTTACTTCTGCTGATCTTAGCATTAGGGAGAGGTTGCTGCTGCTGATTCAGAATAAGGGAGAGCGTTAGGCAGGGAAGAAGAATCAAAAAAACTGCTTCTGCTGTTAGCGATTTCCACTTACAACACAACAGTTTGTGTGCAGTGACAGGGGAGGCTATATTTTTGTGCATCAGCTCTGTTGGTTATTAGGCTGCCTTATAAGGCTCCCTGATAGCTGCATTGCTGTTTGCACACTGCTGTGCCAACTGCTTTTTTAAAAGAAAAAATACTTTTCTTCCTCTTTTCTGCACAGTTACCAAGCGTTCATTTTTCCACCCTTTTGTGTGCAGCAGTCCTGCTTATTAGGCTGCCTGCGTCCATACTTGGACTGAGAGCATCATTGTCAGCCTCCTAAAATCTCTAGTGAGATCCAAATTCTCACCAATACTATATGCACCCTCCACCTTGTCATACACCATCCAATTTCAGCCTGTTACATTGAGGTGTAATCTCTTCTGGCCCTGAGATACTAGTTCAGCGTCCTCAAATCTCTAGTGAGATTCAAATTCTCACCAATACTACATACACCCTCCACCTTGTCATACACCATCCAATTTCAGCCTGTTACATTGAGGTGTAATCTCTACTGGCTCTGAGATACTAGTTCAGCGTCCTCAAATCTATATTGAGATTCAAATTCTCACCAATACTATATACACCCTCCACCTTGTCATACACCATCCAATTTCAGCCTGTTACATTGAGGTGTAATCTCTACTGGCCCTGAGATACTAGTTCAGCGTCCTCAAATCTCTAGTGAGATTCAAATTCTCACCAATACTATATACACCCTCCACCTTGTCATACACCATCCAATTTCAGCCTGTTACATTGAGGTGTAATCTCTACTGGGCCTGAGATACTAGTTCAGCGTCCTCAAATCTCTAGTGAGATTCAAATTCTCACCAATACTATATACACCCTCCACCTTGTCATACACCATCCAATTTCAGCCTGTTACATTGAGGTGTAATCTCTACTGGGCCTGAGATACTAATTCAGCGTCCTCAAATCTCTAGTGAGATTCAAATTCTCACCAATACTATATACTCCTTCTACCTTGTTTTACAGTACCATATAGCTGGTGGTATTTTGGGTACATTTTCACAAAAATGAGGAAGTATGGTGGAAGAGGCCATTGAAGTGGGCGGGGGTTGCCAGCTGGTCCTGATGGTGGTGGTGTTGGTGGTGCATCTGTTGATAGTGGCAAAAGCACAATAGCACCTAAAGCAGGAGGTGTTGAGCCTGTGTCATCGTCTGGCTCCACAAGACCTCGAAGGCTCCCTTTTCTGGGAGTAGGTAAACCGCTTTTAAAGCCAGAGCTTCAGGAACAAGTTTTGGCTTACACTGCTGACACAGCCTCCAGCTCTCTCGCCTCCTCTTCTGAAGTTTCAAAAAATAAAAGCACTGAGTCGTCAGTGGAGGCTCCTGGTCAGGAACAACACCTTTCCTTGTGTCCTTCACCCCTACCAAAAGTGAAGGATGCGGCAGGCCACACTACAGATTACTCCATGGAGCTCTTTTCACATATCATGTTTGGGTTATCAAGTCAAATCGTGAATTCCCCAGTCCAAGATTAATCTGACATGGAGTGCACTGATACACAGCCACTGCTAGATTTTTCTGCTGGTACATTCACTCAGAGCACTACATTGTCCTCGCAGTGTACGGAGGCAGAACCAGACCCTGATGAAACTCAGGTGCCCCTTCCCACATAGTATACCACCTTACAAGGTGACACAGAAGAAGGTGCACATGAAATTGAAGAGGAGGTGATGGATGACCCAGTTGTTGACCCAGATTGGCATCCGTTGGGGGAAGAGGGTGTCGCTGCCAATAGCTCAGAAGAGGAGGAGGAGGATCCGCAGCAGGCAATGACATCACAACAGCTGTTATCTGGCAGGACCGCAGCAGTCCAAAAACGTGTTACAAAAACCAAAAGAGTTGCAGGACAGCTTGGCCAGACGGTCAAATTAGCACAGCGTGCAAGGCCTCAAAATGTCTTCCATAGTAGGAAGAGTGCAGTGTGGCACTTTTTTGAACAAAATCCTAATGATCAGGCAAAAGTTATCTGTAAGAAGTGCACAAAGGCATTTAGCTGAAGGAAAAATCTGAGAAATTTGAATACCAGTTGCATGCTTAGACATTTAACCACCATGCACTTGCAAGCGTGGGCGGACTGTCAAACCTCTCGTACCACATGTGCACCTGCTCCGAATGAAGGTAGTCAGCAACGCTACATCGCTTCCCCCACTGTAAGCCCACCGGTTAGCACACCACCAGCAGCAAATGTCGAGGTGTCGTCGCAAGGGCAAAGTAATCATGGAATCACAATCAAAAGAGGAAAAAGCTCACCTGAAGGCATGTGCAGTGGATAGCCCGGACCACGTGCAGTCTTCACGCAATGACCAAGGAAAAGGAAAAAGAAAGGTCCAGCTTTGCAAATTCAAGTCCAATTTATTGCTAAAAACAAGTCCAAGACAGAGCAAAAAATGGTGTGTTCACATGCGTAACAAGTAGATTACGCGTAACATACACTAACCAATGCAATGAAACACTCATAGAATCATAAGGGGTGGAGTAATATATATTTAGACACAATTAAAGAAACAAATTATAACATAGACACAGCATGCTCTTGCCAAGAAGTTGCCCCCTCAGGTGAGATAAAGTAATTAGTGAAAACATCACGCACTTTTAGGCCAGAGAGCGGTCTACGTTGAGGGTTCATAGGTGGTCTCACCCTGCGCACATTGTCCGGCCTACGCACAACACCATCAGAGGAGGAACAATCATGTATCCTGGTGAAGTTATGCAGAACAACACAGGCTTTCACAACTTCATTCACATTTTGCTCACTCAACTGAATGGCAGACTGGAGTACATGCCATTTGGCACAAAGAATCCCAAAGGAACACTCCTCCAGTCGCCTAGCACGTGATAGTCGCAAGTTAAAAATTCTACGCCTGTGGTCAAGGTTGCGCTGGGGATATGGCCTCATGACATTGCGCGATAACTGAAAGGCCTCATCTGCCACAAGGACATAAGGGACTGATTCTTCAGGGGAGCCTGGTAGCTGGCGTGGTGGTGGTAGATCCAACTGGTTGGTGCGTAGCCGCCGAGCCATTATGGAAGTATTGAAGATTCTAGAGTCTCCCGTCCTTCCATAGGCCCCAATGTCAACAATTATAAACTTGTATTGAGGGTCTACCAGAGCCAACAATACAACAGAAAAGTATTGTTTATAATTGAAGAATTGGGAGCCAGAGTTCGGCGGCTTACGCACCCTGATATGTTTGCCATCCAGGGCCCCAATACAATTTGGAAACTGGCAGTCTTCCTCAAAGTCCCTTGATATCCTCAACCAGTCTTCCATCCTGGGCTCGGGCATGACCACTTGATGGAGTCTTGTCCAGATTTCTGTACATGTAGACCTCACTATGCCTGAAATGGTTGATTTTCCTATGAGAAACTCATGGTGGAGGGCGGCATAAGACAGGCCAGTGGACAGGAAGCTGTAGAACAACAGAAATTGTTAAGTTTAGAATGCCTAAAGTCCAAAAAAATCAGTTACATGCCGACCAAACTTGGTAGGAATTGAGATAGAATAACACACACATATTTGGTGGCACAATGACTAAGTGATATGCAGGACATATTAGATCTAACATTCTGGTGTGTCAGTTGAAACATATTTGGAGTAAGATGAGGGCATTAAACTTTGTCCAAGAAGGCCAAAAAACATAATTTAGCACACACATTATGAACATAGAGAATGTGGTTGTGTAGTACATACCGTATTGTGAGTAGAAGTCGCTCCTCTGCAGATATCGCTTTGCGCATCCTTGTGTCCTGAAAGGTTATCCCAGGGCGCACTGTCTCCAAGAGTCGATCAAATGTGGAAACGCTCATGCGACAGTACTGGTAAAATTTCTCCGGATGCTCCCGCAGAGAAGAATAGAGGCGGTGAAAATGACCTCTTGTGAGTTGTTGCCTCAAAAGTGGATGTACCCACAGGCGTCTCCTCCTCCGCGGATCCACTATCACTGGGTATGGTTGCCCAAAGCGCCGTGACAAAAGCCAGGTAAAGAGAACCTGCTCAGTTGTATTGAATCTCAGACCCTCTGCCATGTTGCACAAAGAACACCAACACACCTCGTGAAAGCAAGGTCACAAATGGACAGAATGGAGGCAGCCACCTGTTTCAGAGTGTATAAATAGGGTGCAGGCTAATGATTTAAATTGTTTGCAGGCCTCAAAACCGTTAAATGTCCATTTTGCAAGGCTGCGAGAAAATCTCGCCATACGAATTGCATACGGATGCCACATGGATTACATATGGATGCAGACATGCGCAAAATACGCGACCTCACCTGGCTTACAGATGACCTACGGAGCACTATTTAGGGGTCATTCATCCGTATTACGCATGTAAACTACGGACCGTATTTTGCGCAGGTTAGTGTGACTCCAGCCTTAGGCCGGGGTCACACTAACCGACGCAAAATACGGTCTGTAGTTTACAGGCGTAATACGGAAGAATGACCCCTAAATAGTGCTCCGTATGTCATCCGTAAGCAAGGTGTGGTCGCGTATTTTGCGCATGTAAGCATCCGTATGTAATCCGTATGCCATCCCTATGCTGAGATTTTCTCGCAGGCTTGCAAAATGGACATATAATGGAGCCCTATGACAGGTTTTATAACTCAAACGAAAGAATAGATATAGACACATAGAATACATATATATATATACATGTCATTGAGACACACACATATATATATATATATATATATTTATATTTCACAGAGTTCTTCATAGCAGAATAGCCGCTAATTCAATTGCCGGCTTTTGTCAAATCATTCCCCAACCCGACATGAAATGACACATGGTTACATACAGTAAACCATTTCATTTCATGTTTTTTTTGTATGTCTTTCATTAGTAATTAGATGACGGTTGATGTGTAAAATTTGGAAGGTGTAGGTGTTAATTTAAGGGGTTAATTCGTTGTCAAAAAATGTGTGGGCTCCCGCGGTAATTTGTCTATGCGGGAGCCCACACATTTTTTTACAACGAATTAACCCCTTAAATTAACACCTACACCTCCCAAAATTTAAACATCAACCCTCATCTAATTACTAATGAAAGACATACAAAAAAAAAACATGAAATGAAATGGTTTACTGTATGTAAATCATGTGTCATTTCATGTCAGGCTGGGGAATGATTTGACAAAAGCTGGCAATTGAATTAGCGGCTATTCTGCTATGAAGAACTCTGTGAAATATAAATATATATATGTGTCTCAATGACATGTATGTGTATATATATATATATATGTATTCTATGTGTCTATCTTTTCTTTCGCTTGTGTTATAAAACCTGTCAGTGTGATTTTACTGTATCGCGCACTGAATTGCCGGGTTTTGTAAAGGACACTGGGTGCGTATTTCTCGCAAGTCACACATCTGGTCCGTGTGTAATGCGTATTTTTAGCGCACCCATAGACTTGCATTGGCGTATTACAGGCGTAGTACTCTGACAATCGCAGCATGCTGTGATTGGCACGGACCGTAGAATACAGACGAGAAATATACGGCTGATGGGAGCTGCCCCATAGAGAATCATTTGTCGTGTCTAATGCGTGCTTTTAACGCCTCTCACTCATCCGTATTCCTCTCTAGTGTGTCCCCGGCCTTATTTCAGTGGTTTTCTTAATTTCATCAATAGCTTTTCGCTGTTTGTGGCTCAAGTTGTTATTTTGTTTTTGAGTTTTAATTGAAGCATCCAATTTTCTAAGTTCACGCTCCATAACGCTGTGAAACTTGTCGATGCATTCTGCTCTGGATTGGATAGAATAAAAACTCAGATTTTTTATGCATACATTTTCTGCTTAAAAAACATCCTTAGACACAATAATATTAGTAGAGTCTAGTTCATTCAAATTTTTCAATGCCATCTGCTCCGAAAAATTAAGACCATTGTATTCATTGCGTACAGGAATTTTCATAGCAATGGAATCAGATTCCTGTGCAAAAAAATGCTTGTTAACAGTCAAATTTCGTACAAATTTATTTATGTCCAGAAGTGTATTAAAAAGGTTGAAATGTTGATCTGGTGCAAAGCTTAATGCCAATGTCAATACCTGAAGTTGTTCCGTTGTAAGATTGTAGCCAGAGATGTTTAAAATATTGGAAAAATCATTTTGAGAGGTCGAAGCTATTTTTTGTTGTTGCGGGTTGTCATCCGTGTATTTATTACGGTGCTTCCGGCCCCCCCGCCTTTTGTGTTTTTTGAAAAATACCTTTTAGGTTTTCTATTGTAAGAATTAGTGTTAATCATGCCATTCATGCTAGTATCACTCTGAGTATCATTTAAACTAATATCAGTGGATTCCACATCTGAGGAGCTAAAGGAAACCTGTCGTTCAGGTGTGTTAGAAAAAACATAGCTGCGTTTTAAAATTGACCTGGGAGTTTTTTGAAGTTTCTGCCATCTTCCCCATTCATAAACTTGATCCATCTGATAATCATCCAAGTCACGCTGTAACTTATTCCGCTTACGTTTTATAATGATTTCTTCCAACTTGGAGATAGAGATTTTTTTACGTTGGCAAATTCTTCCTCAAACTTAGCATTATTATTCAACTCCAGCTTTGACTTCATTTGGTCAATTTCAATTTGAAAATCCTTTAGCTTGATAGACTCATATTTCATGATTAATTGCATAAGCTGTATGGAGCAATTGCTGAGAATCAGATTCCATTCTTTGACAAAGTCTTGGGAGTACACAGTAGTTGGAATCTTTTTTATGCGTAAACCCCTTGGAATCATGTTTTTATGGACATAGTTCTCAAGGGTTGTATAGTCCCACCACACTTTGGTTTCATTGATCATTGTTTTTTCTAACTTGCTGATATCTGTTACAAATGGATCTGATTCCAAGCAACCTACAAATGTGGATCCATCTGAAGTAAATAATTGAGCCGCCTTGCGCACTCTTTCTGGACTTGTGTTCATTATGATTTGTTCAAAAAATAGGACATACACAATGCCACATAGCTATTAATTATTGTAGAGCATTCCTTAAAAAAATATCTATTGGTGTGCACGGCCAAAAAACTGTAGACATTCAAAAAAATGTACATTCATGACCGATCCACATGTAATTTCGTTTCTGGATCTTAAACTAAAAGGTATCGCAGGTGCTGTTATTAGCACTGCTACATTCTGCAAGCCACTTTCTGGTAATACCATCTTACATGCATCTAGTAGCCACCCCGGGCACACTATTAAATCTGTACCAGTGGGGGAGCTCACTAGAATCACTAGAAATTGCAATGATGACAATGCCCTGAAAGGAGAAATTGAGTCATGCTGCAACAAGCTGAGCAAAAGGGGTTACTCTAATTGGTGTCTTGATAGAGCAAAGAAAATTGTACAAAAGAAAAAAAGACATGATTTGTTATCACCTAAGGCTGCTTTCACACATCCGGCTTTTTGAATCCGGCACGATGCGGCGAAAACTGTGAAAACCGGATCCGGAATTGGATCCGGTTTTGGCACATAGAATTTAATGATCGCCGCATCATGCCGGATGGACATGCGGCGCCTCCGTTTTTAGCCGGAAGCGTAAAATCTGCGCCGTCCGGCGTCAGCAAAAAATGTTGCCTGCAACGTTTTTTTGCAGCGCCGGAACGGCTTTTTCAACAGCGCATGCGGGATACTGTGAGGTTTAACCCACAAGTGCCCGGTGAGCGCGCGTGTATCTCTATCCCCCTCCCCGCATACCGCTGCCTCTCTCGTCCCCGGTGAGGCTCCTTTAAATGCTTTCCAACCGGATCAGGTGCCGCATCTGCATCCGGTGTCACTGCTGCAGGCCTGATTTGGCGGTACGGCTTTTCGCCACACGCCGCTGCACCCCTGACACCGGATGTGTGAAAGCAGCCTAAGGTATATAATAATGATAAAAATCCAGATAAGATGGTTTGCTCTAACCAATATAGTTCTCAGTTTAACACCATTAAAGCACTCATTTTAAAACATCTACCTATTCTATTTGAAGATGAGGTCTTGTCTAGCATTTTATCTAATGGCTGCCGAGTGGTTGCTTAAAAATCCAACACCTTATCAGATATGATGTCTCCTAGTTTTTTTAGTTCTAAAACTGGATCTTGGCTACACTGCTGCGGTTTTTACCGCTGCGGTACATCTAGATGCAGAACATGTGCACATTGTAATAATGTTCATTCTTTTTTTGATGGTACTAATTGTAATGAACATAAAATAAAACAATATATCAATTGCAATAGTAAAAATGTAGTATATGTGATTGCTTGTTCCAAATGCAACTTGAGATATGTGGACTGCACATCTCGCATGCTTAAGACTCGCATATCTGAACATATAATTGACATCTTATCTCCTTCCAGCATTAATCGCTCCATTTCATCTGCATCCAGACACTTCATTAATGAACACCAAAGAAGTACTGAATTTTTTCGTGTCATGGGCATTGAGAGAATAACACCACATATAAGAGGTGGAGATCTGAAAAAACGTCTTCTAACATGTGAAGCGTATTGGATTTATCTAAATACATGCTTTCCTAATGGATTGAATGCCAGAAGAGAAATTGTTTCATTATTGATGTTATTTTTACAGTTGTATTTATATATATATATATATATATGCACAAAAAAACTTTTTTTATTTATTTAAAAAAAAAAAAAATTTTTCGTTTTTTTATTTTTGTCTCCCCCCCCCCTTTTTCCCCCAAAAATTGTTTTTTCTTTGTCACATTATTGTTTATATTTTACACATGTTTCCCTCCCCATCCCCCTTTTTTTCCCTTTTTCTTTCCTTTCACATCATGTGTTTGTAATTTACTGGGTGGAATGAGTATATATTGCAGCAACACCCTGGGGAAGTAGTTTTGAGAAAGAACAAGCTATTGTTTGAAACGCATAATCTACTACTTGTTACTCATGTGAACACACCATTTTTTGCTCTGTCTTGGACTTGTTTTTAGCAATAAATTGGACTTGAATTTGCAAAGCTGGACCTTTCTTTTTCCTTTTCCATGGAGTCACAATCTTATTGCTACGAAAGACTGAATCTAGGCTGTCAGCAACACCACCAACACCATTACCATCACCAACCCTCTCTCAGTCCGCCATGTCCACCGCTAGTTCCACCATATGCAGCTCTCAAGTCCAGCTCACCCTACCAGAGACTTCTAGTAGGACAAGAAAGTACTCATCCTCTCATTTACGTACACTGGCTTTGAACGCCCACATTGCCAAACTAATCTCGTTAGAGATGATGGTTGAAAGCAAAGCTTTCCGCGAGCTCATGGCCTACGCAGTACCACGCTATGACCTACCCAGTCGGCACTTCTTTTCGCGAAAAGCCATCCCAGCCCTCCACGTGCATGTGAAAGACCGCATTGTCCATGCACTCAAGCAATCAGTGAGTGGAAAGGTGCACCTCACAACAGATGCATGGTCCAGTAGGCATGGCCAGGCCGTTACGTGTCCATCACTGCGCACTGGGTTAATGTGGTGGATGCAGGGTCCACAGGGGACAGCGGCGGTGGGACAGTGCTGCCTAGCACACGGTATAGGAAACAGTTGGCTGTAGGCATTCGACCCTCCTCCTCCATAAGGGAAAGCTCATCCACAGAGTGCAGTCGCACAAGCACTCCATCCGCAGCTGCCAGTGTTGCACACTCGGTGTCCCACTATCGAACAGCTAGTGGTAAGCGTCAGCAGGCTGTGTTGAAGATGATGTGTTTGGGTGACAACAGACACACCGCGGTGGTACTGGCCGACTACTTGCAGCAACAAACTGAGTCATGGCTGGGCAGTCTACATCTTGAGGCAGGCAAGGTAGTTAGTGATAACGGCCATAATTTTGTGGCAGCCATAGCCCTTTCAAAACTCAGACACATACCTTGCCTGGCTCACACCTTGAACCTGGTGGTGCAGTGCTTCCTCAATAATTATCCGGAGTTAACAGCCCTGCTCCATAAGGTGCGAAGACTGTGCTCGCACATCCGCCGGTCGCCCGTACACTCCAGTCGTATGCAGAAGCTGCAGCGATTGCTCCACCTTCCCAAGCACCGCCTAATTGTCGACGTTGCAATAAGGTGGAACTCCACCCTGCATATGGTTCAGAGGCTGTGCGAACAGAGGCAGGCTGTAATTCATTTGTGGGAGGATACACGGTCAGGCAGTTTGCGGCAGACATGGAGTTGTCTGGTGGGCAGTGGTCGAAGCTGAAAGCCCTCTGTAAAGACCTTCAGTGTTTTGAGAAATGCACACGGCTGGTAAGTGCAGACGATGCCATCATAAGCATGAGCATCCCACTTATGCGTCTGCTCATGCAAACTTTGACGCACATTAAGGAACAGGCGTCTGCAGCTGAGGAGGAAGAGGAGGAGAGAAGCCTTGATGACAGTCAGCCATTGTCTGCTCAGGGAAGTCTCGTGGATGAGGTGGAGGAAGAAGAGGAAGAGGAGGAGCAGGATGATGTTGATGATTATTTTGGGGAGGAGGATGCTTCTCAGGGGGCAAGACAAAATGTTGGAGTGGCAAGGTCAGGTACAGGGTTTGTGCGTGACTGGAGGGATGTTGATTTGCCAGAAAGTGCTCCTCCACCCAGCACTCTCAGTGCATCATTGACACCTGGAACATTGGCCCACATGTCTGATTATGCCTTGCAAATCCTAAAAAGGGACCCCCGCATTGCCAAAATGTTGAACGATGACGACTACTGGTTGGCCAGAATCCTGGATCCATGCTATAAAGGCAAATTCCAAAACATCATGCCACAGGAGAACCTAGAGCTAATATTGGCTAACAAACAAGCAACTCTGGTAAACCATTTGTTTGAGGCATTCCCAGCACACAGCGGCGGTGATGTTTCTCCCACGAGCCATAGGGGGCAACATGGAAGAGGTGTTCATGGTGCACCAGCCGAAGTGGCGTTGGACACAGGGGTTTCATGACCATGTTGTGGACTGATTCCTCAAGTCCCGCTCACACGACTGGTAATGCTGCATCGATTGAAAGTGACAGGAGACAGCAGTTGTCAACTATGGTAACAAACTACTTCTCCCATATCGATGTTCTCCCTCACCGGTCATTCCCCTTTGACTATTGGGCCAGTAAACTTGACACCTGGCCTGAATTGGCACAATATGCCTTACAGGAGCTCGCTTGCCCTGCTGCTAGTGTGTTATCTGAAAGAGTCTTCAGTGCTGCTGGATCAATCCTGACAGAAAAAAGGACCCGTCTGTCATCCCAAAGTGTTGATTATCTAACCTGCATTAAAATGAACCATGCATGGGTTTCAAAGGATTTTGTCCAACCCTCCCCTGATGACACGTAGGTTGCCAGAAAAATGGCTCGCTTTTGCCCTCCTCTTCCGCGGACTTCTCCAATTACTCCATTTGCAGCTGCTGAATGTCCAACATCAACATATGCCATTTTTTCCACCTCCCTAACTGGGCTGCCTCCCCCCACAGGGCCGGGGTCACCACTTGGCGCACGCACCCGTGCGAGTGCCGTTGCCCTGGACAGGTCGGTGGGCCCACTCTTGGGCAATGCCACTGGCACAGGGTCCCTCATAGTACAATCAAGTGTCTCTGACCCGCCATCAGACACACCGGAGTACTATGAGGGGTCATGTGCCAGTACCGCCGGCCATGAGTGGGCCCCCCCTGCTTGCTCAGGGTACCAGCACTTGCAATACTTACCTCTCCCTGCTCCACCACTGTGTAGCCTGGCCTGTTAAATACTTCACTGGGACTGCCAATACAAATTTGGTAAAATGATAGATGATGGTTAAGACGTAGCTATGCCCTGTCCTGCTGGGCTCTATCTTCAGATGATCAATGGCTTCCATTTGTTATGGACGTCGACTCACAATGAGATGCAGTGGTGGTTTATCATCAGCTTTCACGGTTTTCCGACTCACAGATGTGTGACATTCCTGCCCACATTTTTAAATGTGTCCTCTCATGCCAATCCAATAGAATCAGGGGCTGGCTGGCAAATTTTAGCCTGGGGGGCAAGCACAATGCAGTGGCCCACTGTGACGCGGGCCGCGGCCCATCTTAAGGTTTGGTCTCCTGTAGTAGCACTTGAGTATAGCACATGTGTGACAGAGGTACACCTTCTAACAACCCATTTCATAAAAGTGGTTAAGGAACAATAAGGGTGTGTGCACACGTTGCGGATTCTGCTGCGGATTTTTCCACCCAGATTTGTCCAAATCCGCAGGTAAATCTGCGGATTTAGTGCGGTTTAGCCTGCAGTTTTCCCCTGCGGTTTGACACCTGTCATGGAATCCGTACAAAGGATTGACATGCTGCGGTTTTGAAACTGCAGCAAATTCGCGCAGAAAAATCCGCAAAGTGGGCACTGCGTTTTTCTTTTTACTTAGACTAAATTGGTAATGTACAACGCAGCAGAAACTGCTGCGGATCAGCAGGGCAAATCCGCTGCGGATCCACAGCAGAATCCGCAACGTGTGCACACACCCTAAATACTTATCAATAGAAAAAGGCTCTGTTAGTGTATCACCACCGAAAACATAAGTGCTCAATTAAGCGTGTCAGCCAGGGGTCCACAGCATACCATAAATTGATATGTCATGTTGTCAGTAGTTTATAGAATAAAAGAGCAATTTACATTTTACTCAAAAGTATAAAGATGAACTGAACATTTGAAAGTGGTCTCTTGATTTTTGCCAGAGCTGAATATACTGTATATATATATATTCTTTACAGTCAGCTATAGTGTGCTATGCGCTACAGTATTGAAGCACCCTCAGGGAGAGCACCCATTTGTCAAATAGTGAACACCACTTACCGCAAGGTGCAGGCACTGGGCAGCAGGGACTGGAGTAGGAGTGGGACTCAGACTGGCCTGTGGGCTGTGGCACACTGTAACCTAGAGGGTCACATCCACATTATAGAGGGTCACATTCATATTACAGAGGTTGAAATCCACATTACAGAGGTTGAAATCCACATTACAGAGGTTGAAATCCACATTACAGAGGGTCACATCCACATTACAGAGGGTCACATTCACATTACAGAGGGTCACATCCACATTACAGAGGGTTACATCCAAATTATAGAGCAGACCTGGGCAAAGTGTGACCCGGGGGCCACATCTGGAACGAGACAGCTATGAGGCTGGAAATCAGAGGTCCACGGGCCGCATGTTGCCTGCCTGGCCTCTCGCTGTTTCCATGTGCGCCATGGCGCTGCTGACTCCTTTGGTGGAGGAGGGGCCTCCGGCCACTTCCTCCACCGGTGTGTGAAACAGCTGACACAATGAAATGACGCCATCGCGTCAGCTGTTTACTCCGGAGAGTCCGCGCACAGGAGGCAAGGAGTATGTGGTGTTTTTTTTCCTTATGTGTATGGGCCATTTGGGTGGGCATGAAGAGGCTATGGGGGTGACGACATGGTGCTGCACACCTGGGGTGCGTGACGACATGGTGCTGCACACCTGGGGTGGGTAACGACATGGTGCTGCACACCTGGGGTGACATGAGGGGGTGATATGGTGCTGCTGCACATGGTGTATATAGTGAGGCTGTGTGGGGCTCATGCTGTATATATGGAGGCCGTGTGGGGCTCATGCAGTATATAGGGAGGCTTTGTGGGGCTCATGCAGTATATGGGGAAAATGTGTGGGGATCATGCAGTGTATATGTGGCGGCTGTGTGGGGCTCATGCTGTATATATGGAGGCTGTGTGGGGCTCATGCTCTATATATGGAGGCTGTGTGGGTCTCATGCTGTATATAGGGAGGCTGTGTGGGGCTCATGCAGTGTATATAGGGAGGCTGTGAGGGGCTCATGCAGTGTATATAGGGAGGCTGTGTGGGGCTCAGCAGTGTATATAGGGAGGCTGTGTGGGGCTCATGCAGTGCATATAGGGAGGCTGTGTGGGGCTCATGCAGCATATGGGGAGGCTGTGTGGGGCTCATGCAGCATATGGGGAGGCTGTGTGGGGTTCATGCAGTATATAGGGAGGCTGTGTGGGGCTCATGCAGTATATGGGGTGAATGTGTGGGGCTCATGCAGTGTATATGGGGAGGCTGTGTGGGGCTCATGCTGTATATATGGAGGCTGTGTGGGGCTCATGCTCTATATATGGAGGCTGTGCGGGTCTCATGCTGTATATAGGGAGGCTGTTTGATGCTCATGCAGTGTATATAGGAAGGTTGTGTGGGGCTCATGCAGTGTATATAGGGAGGCTGTGTGGGGCTCATGCAGTGTATATAGGGAGGCTGTGTTGGGCTCATGCAGCATATGGGGAGGCTGTGTGGGGCTCATGCAGTATATGGGGAGGCTCTGTTGGGTTCATGCAGTATATTGGGAGGCTGTGTGGGGCTCATGTAGTATATGGGGAGAGTGTGTGGGGCTCATGCAGTGTATATGGGGAGGCTGTGTGGGGCTCATGCTGTATATATGGAGGCTGTGTGGGGCTCATGCTCTATATATGGAGGCTGTGTGGGTCTCATGCTGTATATAGGGTGGCTGTATTGGGCTCATGCAGTGTATATAGGGAGGCTGTGTGGGGCTCATGCAGTGTATATAGGGAGGCTGTGTGGGGCTCATGCAGCATATGGGGAGGCTGTGTGGGGCTCATGCAGTATATGGGGAGGCTGTGTGGGGTTCATGCAGTATATAGGGAGGCTGTGTGGGGCTCATGCAATATATGGAGAGGCGGTGTGGGTCTCATGCAGTATATAAGAAGGCTGTGTGGGGCTCATGCTGTATATAGGGAGGCTGTATGGGGCTCATGCTGTATATAGGGAGGCTGTGTGGGGCTCATGCTGTATATAGGGAGGCTGTGTGGGGCTCATGCTGTATATATATGGAGGCTGTGTGGGTCTCATGCCGCATATAAGGGGCTGATGGGGGGGCTCATACAATATACTGAAGCTCGGGTTCAAGCGATATATATGGGGATGTTGGCATTCATAATTCTGCTCAACATACAATTCTGATACAATTAATATTACTAAAATTATTAATAATATAATTATAAAATATCAATATTAATATTGAGAAGAATTAATTTTGGCCTATTGGTTCGGCCCTCCACGACAGTCATGGTCTCTCATGTGGCCCCTCAGGAAAATTAATTGCCCACCCCTGTTATAGAGGGTCACAACCACATTATAGAGGGCCGCATCCACATTATAGTGGGTCACAACCACATTATAGAGGGTCACATCCACATTACAGTGGGTCACATCCACATTATAGAGGGTCACATCCACAATATAGAGGGTCACATCCACAATATAGAGGGTCAGAAACATTATAGACAGTCACATCCACATTGTAGAGAGTCACATCCACATTTTAGAGGGTCACATGATGTGACCTTCTAAAATGTGGATGTGACTACAATGTGGATGTGACCCTCTGTAATGGGGATGTGACCATCTGTAATGGGGATGTGGCCCTCTAAAATGTGGAGAGAGAAAGAACAGAAAGAAAGAACAGAGACGGAGAGGAGGAAAGAAAGAAAACAGAGAGAAAGAAAGAGGGGAAAGAAAGAGAACAGAGAGAAAAAGAAAGAACAGAGAGAGAAAGTGAAAGAGGGGAAAGAATGAAAGAACAGAGAGAGAAAGGAAGAGGGGAAAGAAAGAAAGAACGAAGACAGAGAAAGGAAGAGGGGACAGAAAGAAAGAAGAGAGAGAAAAAGAAAGATTCTATAAAGATACTATAGCAGACCGGCTCCCATTGTAATGCCCACCTGAGCGTCCCGGTGCAGGACATATCATGGCCGATATCCCGAGTCCAAGGCGATCCCGCTGTCCGCACTGTCGTCGGAGGACACAGTCATGGATCTGAAGCGTTCCCTGAAGTGCCTCCATGGTTCCGTCACAATCTCCTCCCGAAATTACACATGGCTCTGCTCCGCTCTGTACACACATGGCTCAGCTCCGTACACTTTCTACACACAGGGCTCCGCTCAATACACTTCGTAGAAATGTGGCTCAGCTCAGTACACCTCGTACACACGCGGCTCTGCTCCGTACACCCCATACACATACGGCTATGATCCGCTCTGTACAGACACGGCTCACCTCCATACACTTTCTACACACAGGGCTTCGCTCAATACACTTCGTACAAACACGGCTCCGCTCCGTACACCTCGTACACACGCGGCTCAACTCCGTACACCCCGTACACATACGGCTCTGCTCCACTATGCACACACATGGCCCAGCTCTGTATACTTTCTACACACAGGGCTCCGCTCAATACACTTTGTACAAACGCGGCTCCGCTCCGTACACCTTGTACACATACGGCTATGCTCCGTACACCTCGTACACACGCGGCTCCGCTCTGTACACCTCGTACACATATGGCTCCAATCCGTACACTTTGTACAGACACGGCTCCGCTCAATACACTTCGTACAAATGCATCTCTGCTCCGTACACCTCGTACACACGGCTCTGCTCCGTACACATGCAGCTCTGCTACATCCACCCTGTAAACCCCTCCTGACCTCACACATACACTTGCCCTCATCCAGCATGATGACAAGCAGCACAGCAGAGTCCTCAGTCCTGCATATTCTGAGGGCCCTCATCATGTGACCCCTGACTCCTCCCCTCCTGTGACCTCATCACAGCTCCTGTGCACAGTAAAGTGTACACATAAAAGATTGAACAACATAGTGGCTGGGTTCAGAATGTAACAGTGGGCCGATCACCCCCCCCAGCCAGTGTAGTAGCCACCTACTGCTCCACTTCCATTGCATCTTGGGCTGCCATGGCAACGCGGTCTCAGCCTACAGTCAGTGCACTGAGTGCAGTGACTGAGTCCCGCCCACTGGCCCCGAGCTGTGTCTGCTGCTCTATGTGTGGCCGCCGGCTCACTCTCCTCTCCACTGCTGCGGGTCGCGCCGGCATGGCCGCGGCCATGTTTTCAATCATGTAATGGACACGCTGTGAATACGGAGCGGGTGGGCGAGCGGCGCGGCCCTGTCTGACGCTAATTAACCGGCCCGGGGGGCAAATGCCTCTCTGCCACCTGGGCCAGCCCGCCCCTGAATAGAATCACCTACGGCCTGTGGCTTGTGTCTTTTGCACTCCAAAGTTACCTGGCAGATCATGATAGGCAGTGAGGACAATGTCTACATCTCTCCCTGTGATCACAATTTGATGGAGATGAGTAACGGTGATGGGTTCCACGGTACTGCGATACAGCAAACCTTTCTTCACAAGAACTGAATTCGCTGTCTCCACAGATAAAGTAATTGAGGGTTAGCATCACCTCTGGGAATTCTCCCGGGAGTTTTTCCAGTGATTAGTAATTCCAAAATTTCTGCAATCACTCGACTTTCTGTCTGTACTTGTATCCATCTCGTTTCCTCTTGCAGAGAGTCTGGACTGTCTTACTGAGACTGAAATGTTTATGAAGATTGAAAAATAGCCCAACAGTGTATACTAGTGTACGCTTCGAATACATAACCCTTTTTCTACTTTTTAGATGCTTGTCTAATCCATACTGAGGCTGTGAGTGTCTTTGTCGGACTATAATATATAATATACATATATATATATATATATATAATATACACGCAGATTTTTAATGTTTAAACTATGCTATATATGCCTGCTATCCAGCGATACTGTACCCTTTCTCAACTTTCTACAATCACGCTGAATCCATACTGGGCCTGAGAACATCTGAGTCTGCCTCCTGATTAGAGGTGAGCGGTGTTCGAGTCGACCTGTTCGTCAAGTTAAAATTCCAGCTGTTTTGGGCGGTGTTCGAGCCGTTCATAGAACTCGAACACTTTGCTTAAAATTCGGCTGTTCGAGGTTCCGTTCGAGAACGGTTTGTTCACCAAAAGCAGAACTTCATTTTCACATTAATAATGGTTTTTAGTGTTAATAGACTGTTTCATGGCATAGTAGCGGTGTGTGGTAGCAAGTGGTGTAGTACTCGTGTCAAGGAGCTACACCGTGTGTGTTTCTAATAATTTTTTACCGCATCTTGTCCAGAAAATCCTTTAGGGCCTTGTAGCACTGTCTGCTGCTCAGCAGAGGAGCCCACCAGTGAACCTAGCTATGCCGCCTGTTTATGAAAGAACCAGTTTTTGACTGCATTTAGCACAGTTAATACTTTTGGCCTAGTAACTGTGTCTGCTACTCATCAGAGGAGCCCACTCGTGAACCAAGCTGTGCCGCCTGTTTATGTTAGAACCATTTTTTAACTCCATTTAGCCCAGTGAATACTTTGGGACTAGTACCAGTGTCTACTGCTCAGCAGAGGAACCTCCCTGTGAACCTAGCTATGCCACCTGTTTATGTAAGCACTGTCTGCTACTCAGCAGAGTTGCCCACCCGTGAACCAAGCTATTCCGCCTGTTTATGTGAGAACTGCGTGCTACTCAGCATAGGAGCCCAGCTGTTAAGCAAGCTACAGCACCTGTGGTTTGGACACTTAATTTTTCCATTCTTTCTGGAATGCCGGTTAGGCCTAATTCCGGAATTCCGGTTGACCTGCACTTACTGGGAAATCTTTGTCCGTGGGGAAGAATTGGAATCCCAGATCCCCATCACTAACGGTGTTCAGCGGGTTATCTGCACCTGTAAGCGACACACGCTGGTCCTTTCAGTGTAGTGCGCATGCAGCCCCGGACATGAAATTGGGTCTCCCTCCCAGGGCAGCGGGGTACTCGGTACCGGGCCGGTGTCACGGGGATGTGTCACAGCAGCGGTGACCCGGTCCGTGGCCCTGGGCGCCCATGTAATAGGGTGGTGGAATGTAGTTAATGGAATAGTTCATGACGCCACCTGTGGTGTTCGGCAAGGGAGATGTTAAGCCGACGCTGTATGCAGATCCGCTGGGACTGATGATATGATGCAGCAAGGATGTGAAAGCTCCGCACAGGTGAAGCTGTAGTCCCAGGGCAGTGTAGAGGTGGTTGGTAGGGGGATGTAGCAGTGCCGGAAGGGTAGAAAGCAGACAAGACACAGCGGGGTGCAATTTCTGTACCTTTACTTGATAACTGCAGTCCAGTATGTATGTATGTATGTATGTATGTATGTATGCATGTTGTATGAATGTAGTATATATGTAGCATGTATGTAGTATATATGTATGTTGTATGAATGTAGTATATATGAAGTATGTATGTAGTATGTATGTATGTTGTATGAATTTAGCATATATGTAGTATGTATGTAGTATGTATGTATGTTGTATGAATGTAGTATATATGTAGTATGTATGTAGTATGTTTTTTTTGTTTTTTTTACATTCAACACATTAGCCGGATGATGGGACTACTACTGTCCCATCATTGGCTAATGTGTCAATCACTGTCATTGTAGCAGGCATCGCCCGATGGGACTTGTAATCCCATCGGACGATGCCTGCAAACACACAAGACCCCCGGCAGACCCGCACAGACCACCGGCAGCCGGCACAGACCACCGACAGCCGGCACAGGCCCACGAGAGGCCCGTACAGACTACCGGCAGCCGGCACAGGCCCACAACAGGCCTGTACAGACCCCCGAGAGGCCCGTACAGACCACCGGCAGCCGGCACAGGCCCCCGGCAGCCGACACACACCACCGACAGCCAGCACAGGCCCCCGATAGGCCCGTACAGACCACCGGCACCTGGCACAGGCCCCCGACAGTCGGCACAGACCCCGCCCGCACACACAGACACACACAGTGTCCGCCCACGCACCGCCCACACTCTTCCCCCTCCTCCCGAACAGGATGTACAAGGCAAGAAAGGTTTTTTTTTAATTCCGATATTTCTGTCCCATTGACTTGAATGGGACTTCCGCGATCGGAATCGGCGAAACCCGATACTTTTTGTGTATCGGGCCAATCCTATCCGATCTGATATTTCTGAATATTGGATGGTATCGCTCAACACTAGCCCTGACCAGTTAAAAGAAAGAAAAGAATAACCAGATAACATCCAACCCATAGTGGAAGAAGAGAAGGTCAGCACAATACTCTGAGAGTTTCCAGCGAACTGGACTAAAGTGAATGATGCAATAGTGGTGCCAGTATTGGTGTTTCCCCAAGTGGTAGCACAGGAGGAAGTGACTCAAGAGAATCCTGAGGATCAGGAAAACCAGGCAGCAGATGTCACACCAGCAGTGGAGCCAGAGAACCCTCGCCCTGCCAGTGGTGAACCTGTTATGCCCCTGGTGAGTCTAAGAGTCCATAGGAGAATGCTGCCCAGTTTACCCACACTAGAATTATGCAGGTCTACCCGCATCACCCAAGGTATACCACCCATTAGGTACCGAATATAGGAGAATAAATGTAAATATTGAAATTGTTTGTGTAAATATGTAACTGTTTTCAAGTTTGTGCCTACAGGTAACCTGTAAGGCTTCACCTTCAGGCCAAAATTGGACAAAGCTTCAAACACTTCAGCCAGGTGTTCCAGATGATCTTCATAGGTCTTGGAGAAAACAATGACATCATCCAGGTACAACAGGACCGTCTCAAAGTTCATGTGTCCCAGGCAGCACTCCATCAGCCATTGAAATGTTCCTGGAGCAGTGCAGAGCCCAAACGGCATATAATTGAACTCACAGAGACCCATTAGAGTGGTAAATGTGGTTTTCTCCTTGTCTGCCTCTGCCACGGAAACCTGCCAATACCCACTAGTGAGATCCAAGGTGGAAAAGTAGTTAGCAGTTTTAAGTGCAGCTATGGACTCTTCAATTCTCGGTAATGGGTAGGCATCTTTATGTGTAATGCTGTTAAGTTTCCTGTAATCAACACACATTCTGATGGTACCATCCTTTTTCTTTACAAAAACTATTGGAGCTTCCAGGGGCTACAACTGTCTCTGATAACCCCTGCTTCCTTCATCTCTTTCAACATACTCTTAGCACATTGGTACTGTGTTGGGGGTATAGGTCTGTACCTCTCCTTTATGGGTGGATGGTCTCCAGTGGGGATACGATGTTGGACCCCTTTTGCCTGCCCAAAATGTAGTGGGTGTTTGCGGAATACCCACTCATACTCTTGTGTCACTCTGTAAACCCCATTTCTCTGGTATGAAGATGTAGAGTCAGTTCCCACCTGCAGTTGCTGACACCACTCCTCTGGCTGCTTCACAGAGCCATTGTCCACCACCTGATTGGATGAGACCAAGGGCTCTGCTGCCTGCAATGAGTTGTTATTAACAGTGAGCAGCTTAGCAACTGTGGCGTACCGAGGTATTGTGGCCTCTTCCTCCACACAATTCAAAAGACGTACATGTACTCTCCCTTTTCTGACATCAACCACCCCTCTGGTTGTCAGGACAGTGGGCCTGCTATCGGAGTATACTGGTTCTACCAATGCCTGGTAATTTTTCCCTCTAAGACCTATAGCTGCCTGACATCATATCAACATTTCACATCTGGGGGATATTGCAATGGGGAAAGCATCACTCACTCTGACACTGCCAATCTCTCCGCCAGAGAGTTCTAGCTGTCGTCTTTGCATCAGGGCTTGGATCTCCTTCTGCAGGACTCGTTGTTCTCCGGAACCACCAGTCTCAGCCACCTGTTGCAACAAGACAATAACCTCGGACAGACAGTTTTCAATTACATTGGTACCAAGAGTCACCATGGGATTACATTCACGTCGATCAATATCAAGAACTATCAGGCCCTGAGATTTCAGCTCTACCCAACCCACTTTAACAGTAACCTCATTGCATCCAATCTGCGGCAAAGTCTGACCATTACTGGCAACTACTGTTAGCTTATCAGTTGGGCCACGGGTGAGTTCAGAATCAGCCCAATACCTCTTATACAAAATATACGGCATAGTGGTCACCTGGGAGCCAGTGTCCAGCAAAGCGTTCATGGGGATGCCGTCAATCACCACAGGAAGGATCGGTCTCCTTCCCACATACTTGGCTCACCAGTTCCTTGGGCCTGCTGGTCCTACTCCTGAGGGTTGGCCCTCTGCCCCAGGGGTTGCTCGTTTAAAGGACAGTACCTTGCAAGATGACCTGCCTTGTAACAGTGACGACAGATGGGACGTCCGTCCTGGTCATAGCGATCGTTGCTCCTTCCTCGAAGTGGCGGGGCTCTCCTGCTCCGGAGCCACGGGACATCCTCTGGACTGGAAGCAAGCTGGATCTTTTCTTTGGAGGACACCTGCAGGGACTGCACGGTTTTAGTAAGTGCAGCCATTCCTTTGGTCAACTCCTGGACCTGAAGACG
The DNA here is from genome assembly GCF_039654945.1 of Dendrobates tinctorius. Taxonomy (NCBI): domain Eukaryota; kingdom Metazoa; phylum Chordata; class Amphibia; order Anura; family Dendrobatidae; genus Dendrobates; species Dendrobates tinctorius. The sequence goes on from NW_027362086.1 coordinate 1,038,561, forward strand.
CAGCTCCTCAGTTGGATCTTTATCCAGAGTCTGGGCATCAGCCTCCACAGGGATGGAAGGGAAAGATGTGGCTTCCTGGTGGTAGGTGATCGCTGGGCGCCTCAGGGGCGCTGGACGGCTGTCAGTGGGTTCCTGCAGTACCCATATAGCCCTGTCCTTAAAATCAGAAAAGTCCAGATCAGGGTCTTGCAGGGTTAGGATGCGCAACTGTCCTCTGTGTGTACTGGATAGGAGTCCTTCAATGAACTTCTCCTTTAACAGTTTATCTTCTTCCTTTACACTATCAGGATCAACTTGCTTAACTGCTCGCAGCGCCTCCTGCAGGTTGAGAGCATAGTCCCTGATACTGTCTTGTGCCCTCTGTTTACAGCCAAAGAACCTCATCTTGATTTCAGCTGCAGTGCTGGTGTCAAAGGTGCTTCTCAGCTTTGCCAGGATCTTTACAACAGTCTCTTTATCAGTGTCCTGCCAGGCTTTCACTTCTCTCTGTGCTGCACCCGTTAGCTCTCCAATCAGGATATTCACTTTCTGGCTTTCAGACAAAGGGTATACTTTAAACAAACTGCACAGTCTTTCTTTAAATTCACTCAGGGTATGTGACTCACCCGAGTACTGCAGTAGCCAGGCCGCTCCCGGTATGTAGGGCATGGACAGCGGCATTATGGCAACCGCTGCTGCAGGTGCTCCTCCTTGCGGTGCTGCGGGGCTGGCGGCGGCGGCCGCTGCTGCATCGCCTTGTGGCACGGACATTCTCTTCCCCCCTAGTTAACGTTAGCCAGGGCCGGGGGTTGTGTGAGCTCACCGGCGGCTGCTTCGCAGGCCCAATGCTCCGGGCTGTAGGCCTCAGCTCCTCCTCTTCTCGCGCGCTGTCCTCTCTTCCCATGCGGCACTTCACTTCTTCGCGCTCTGCGGCAAGCTCCGCCCACGAAGGCCTGCCCCTTCTTCCCATGCACGCCACAAAGAGCGGCAATGGCGGCAATTGGCGCCAAATTTCACACAGTCTCTTTCACAAACACAGTCTATGGCACACAGGACCCGGGGGGTACCGGGCTCCGTAATCCTGTTTGTGACGCCAAAATTGGGTAGCCCTCCCAGGGCAGCGGGGTACTCGGTACCAGGCCGGTTTCAGGGGGATGTGTCACAGCAGCGGTGACCCGGTCCATGGCCCTGGGTGCCCAAGTAATAGGGTGGTGGAATGTAGTTAATGGAATCGTTCGTGACGCCACCTGTGGTGTTCGGCAAGGGAGATGTTAAGCCGACGCTGTATGCAGATCCGCTGGGACTGATGATATGATGCAGCAAGGATGTGAAAGCTCCGCACAGGTGAAGCTGTAGTCCCAGGGCAGTGTAGAGGTGGTTGGTAGGGGGATGTAGCAGTGCCGGAAGGGTAGAAAGCAGACAAGACACAGCGGGGTGCAATTTCTGTACCTTTACTTGATAACTGCAGTCCAGTATGTATGTATGTATGTATGTATGTATGCATGTTGTATGAATGTAGTATATATGTAGCATGTATGTAGTATATATGTATGTTGTATGAATGTAGTATATATGAAGTATGTATGTAGTATGTATGTATGTTGTATGAATTTAGCATATGTGTAGTATGTATGTAGTATGTATGTATGTTGTATGAATGTAGTATATATGTAGTATGTATGTAGTATGTTTTTTTTGTTTTTTTTACATTCAACACATTAGCCGGATGATGGGACTACTACTGTCCCATCATTGGCTAATGTGTCAATCACTGTCATTGTAGCAGGCATCGCCCGATGGGACTTGTAATCCCATCGGACGATGCCTGCAAACACACAAGACCCCCGGCAGACCCGCACAGACCACCGGCAGCCGGCACAGACCACCGACAGCCGGCACAGGCCCACGAGAGGCCCGTACAGACTACCGGCAGCCGGCACAGGCCCCCAACAGGCCTGTACAGACCCCCGAGAGGCCCGTACAGACCACCGGCAGCCGGCACAGGCCCCCGGCAGCCGACACACACCACCGACAGCCAGCACAGGCCCCCGATAGGCCCGTACAGACCACCGGCACCTGGCACAGGCCCCCGACAGTCGGCACAGACCCCGCCCGCACACACAGACACACACAGTGTCCGCCCACGCACCGCCCACACTCTTCCCCCTCCTCCCGAACAGGATGTACAAGGCAAGAAAGGTTTTTTTTTAATTCCGATATTTCTGTCCCATTGACTTGAATGGGACTTCCGCGATCGGAATCGGCGAAACCCGATACTTTTTGTGTATCGGGCCAATCCTATCCGATCTGATATTTCTGAATATTGGATGGTATCGCTCAACACTAGCCCTGACCAGTTAAAAGAAAGAAAAGAATAACCAGATAACATCCAACCCATAGTGGAAGAAGAGAAGGTCAGCACAATACTCTGAGAGTTTCCAGCGAACTGGACTAAAGTGAATGATGCAATAGTGGTGCCAGTATTGGTGTTTCCCCAAGTGGTAGCACAGGAGGAAGTGACTCAAGAGAATCCTGAGGATCAGGAAAACCAGGCAGCAGATGTCACACCAGCAGTGGAGCCAGAGAACCCTCGCCCTGCCAGTGGTGAACCTGTTATGCCCCTGGTGAGTCTAAGAGTCCATAGGAGAATGCTGCCCAGTTTACCCACACTAGAATTATGCAGGTCTACCCGCATCACCCAAGGTATACCACCCATTAGGTACCGAATATAGGAGAATAAATGTAAATATTGAAATTGTTTGTGTAAATATGTAACTGTTTTCAAGTTTGTGCCTACAGGTAACCTGTAAGGCTTCACCTTCAGGCCAAAATTGGACAAAGCTTCAAACACTTCAGCCAGGTGTTCCAGATGATCTTCATAGGTCTTGGAGAAAACAATGACATCATCCAGGTACAACAGGACCGTCTCAAAGTTCATGTGTCCCAGGCAGCACTCCATCAGCCATTGAAATGTTCCTGGAGCAGTGCAGAGCCCAAACGGCATATAATTGAACTCACAGAGACCCATTAGAGTGGTAAATGTGGTTTTCTCCTTGTCTGCCTCTGCCACGGAAACCTGCCAATACCCACTAGTGAGATCCAAGGTGGAAAAGTAGTTAGCAGTTTTAAGTGCAGCTATGGACTCTTCAATTCTCGGTAATGGGTAGGCATCTTTATGTGTAATGCTGTTAAGTTTCCTGTAATCAACACACATTCTGATGGTACCATCCTTTTTCTTTACAAAAACTATTGGAGCTTCCAGGGGCTACAACTGTCTCTGATAACCCCTGCTTCCTTCATCTCTTTCAACATACTCTTAGCACATTGGTACTGTGTTGGGGGTATAGGTCTGTACCTCTCCTTTATGGGTGGATGGTCTCCAGTGGGGATACGATGTTGGACCCCTTTTGCCTGCCCAAAATGTAGTGGGTGTTTGCGGAATACCCACTCATACTCTTGTGTCACTCTGTAAACCCCATTTCTCTGGTATGAAGATGTAGAGTCAGTTCCCACCTGCAGTTGCTGACACCACTCCTCTGGCTGCTTCACAGAGCCATTGTCCACCACCTGATTGGATGAGACCAAGGGCTCTGCTGCCTGCAATGAGTTGTTATTAACAGTGAGCAGCTTAGCAACTGTGGCGTACCGAGGTATTGTGGCCTCTTCCTCCACACAATTCAAAAGACGTACATGTACTCTCCCTTTTCTGACATCAACCACCCCTCTGGTTGTCAGGACAGTGGGCCTGCTATCGGAGTATACTGGTTCTACCAATGCCTGGTAATTTTTCCCTCTAAGACCTATAGCTGCCTGACATCATATCAACATTTCACATCTGGGGGATATTGCAATGGGGAAAGCATCACTCACTCTGACACTGCCAATCTCTCCGCCAGAGAGTTCTAGCTGTCGTCTTTGCATCAGGGCTTGGATCTCCTTCTGCAGGACTCGTTGTTCTCCGGAACCACCAGTCTCAGCCACCTGTTGCAACAAGACAATAACCTCGGACAGACAGTTTTCAATTACATTGGTACCAAGAGTCACCATGGGATTACATTCACGTCGATCAATATCAAGAACTATCAGGCCCTGAGATTTCAGCTCTACCCGACCCACTTTAACAGTAACCTCATTGCATCCAATCTGCGGCAAAGTCTGACCATTACTGGCAACTACTGTTAGCTTATCAGTTGGGCCACGGGTGAGTTCAGAATCAGCCCAATACCTCTTATACAAAATATACGGCATAGTGGTCACCTGGGAGCCAGTGTCCAGCAAAGCGTTCATGGGGATGCCGTCAATCACCACAGGAAGGATCGGTCTCCTTCCCACATACTTGGCTCACCAGTTCCTTGGGCCTGCTGGTCCTACTCCTGAGGGTTGGCCCTCTGCCCCAGGGGTTGCTCGTTTAAAGGACAGTACCTTGCAAGATGACCTGCCTTGTAACAGTGACGACAGATGGGACGTCCGTCCTGGTCATAGCGATCGTTGCTCCTTCCTCGAAGTGGCGGGGCTCTCCTGCTCCGGAGCCACGGGACATCCTCTGGACTGGAAGCAAGCTGGATCTTTTCTTTGGAGGACACCTGCAGGGACTGCACGGTTTTAGTAAGTGCAGCCATTCCTTTGGTCAACTCCTGGACCTGAAGACGCAGCTCCTCAGTTGGATCTTTATCCAGAGTCTGGGCATCAGCCTCCACAGGGATGGAAGGGAAAGATGTGGCTTCCTGGTGGTAGGTGATCGCTGGGCGCCTCAGGGGCGCTGGACGGCTGTCAGTGGGTTCCTGCAGTACCCATATAGCCCTGTCCTTAAAATCAGAAAAGTCCAGATCAGGGTCTTGCAGGGTTAGGATGCGCAACTGTCCTCTGTGTGTACTGGATAGGAGTCCTTCAATGAACTTCTCCTTTAACAGTTTATCTTCTTCCTTTACACTATCAGGATCAACTTGCTTAACTGCTCGCAGCGCCTCCTACAGGTTGAGAGCATAGTCCCTGATACTGTCTTGTGCCCTCTGTTTACAGCCAAAGAACCTCATCTTGATTTCAGCTGCAGTGCTGGTGTCAAAGGTGCTTCTCAGCTTTGCCAGGATCTTTACAACAGTCTCTTTATCAGTGTCCTGCCAGGCTTTCACTTCTCTCTGTGCTGCACCCGTTAGCTCTCCAATCAGGATATTCACTTTCTGGCTTTCAGACAAAGGGTATACTTTAAACAAACTGCACAGTCTTTCTTTAAATTCACTCAGGGTATGTGACTCACCCGAGTACTGCAGTAGCCAGGCCGCTCCCGGTATGTAGGGCATGGACAGCGGCATTATGGCAACCGCTGCTGCAGGTGCTCCTCCTTGCGGTGCTGCGGGGCTGGCGGCGGCGGCCGCTGCTGCATCGCCTTGTGGCACGGACATTCTCTTCCCCCCTAGTTAACGTTAGCCAGGGCCGGGGGTTGTGTGAGCTCACCGGCGGCTGCTTCGCAGGCCCAATGCTCCGGGCTGTAGGCCTCAGCTCCTCCTCTTCTCGCGCGCTGTCCTCTCTTCCCATGCGGCACTTCACTTCTTCGCGCTCTGCGGCAAGCTCCGCCCACGAAGGCCTGCCCCTTCTTCCCATGCACGCCACAAAGAGCGGCAATGGTGGCAATTGGCGCCAAATTTCACACAGTCTCTTTCACAAACACAGTCTATGGCACACAGGACCCGGGGGGTACCGGGCTCCGTAATCCTGTTTGTGACGCCAAAATTGGGTAGCCCTCCCAGGGCAGCGGGGTACTCGGTACCAGGCCGGTTTCAGGGGGATGTGTCACAGCAGCGGTGACCCGGTCCATGGCCCTGGGCGCCCAAGTAATAGGGTGGTGGAATGTAGTTAATGGAATCGTTCGTGACGCCACCTGTGGTGTTCGGCAAGGGAGATGTTAAGCCGACGCTGTATGCAGATCCGTTGGGACTGATGGTATGATGCAGCAAGGATGTGAAAGCTCCCCACAGGTGAAGCTGTATTCCCAGGGCAGTGTAGAGGTGGTTGGCACGGGGATGTAGCAGTGCCGGAAGGGTAGAAAGCAGACAAGACACAGCGGGGTGCAATTTCTGTACCTTTACTTGATAACTGCAGTCCAGGGTCCTGATTACAGATGGTATTGGAGCAGGTTAGCCTGGAAGCAACTCAGGGATTCTCTCTCAGCAGAAGGGCTGTGCAGTCTCCTTCCTAGCGCCTCTATATGTGAAGATCTCCTAGTACTCAGTTCACTGGAGTTCCTCCTGTCAGATGTTCCCAAGAACCTTACTTGCACGGCCGACAGCTGTAGCCTATCTTGGGGACTCCTCTCCTCTGAGTCCCGGCTCTCTATCCAAGCTGCTGTTGTGCCCTCAAGTCTAAGATGGGAGCAGGGCATGTACAGCCTCCTACTCCTCTGGTGTCTGTTGCAGGACCATTTGTATCCGTACAACCATGGAGACCAGGCTCCAGCTCATGCACTCTCACCGCGAGGGAGCTCTCCAGCCGGAGCTCAACCTCAGCGCTCTTTCCACACGTCTGCACACTTCACCCTCCACAGACTAACTGACCACCCCTTCCTCTTGGCCCACAGAGAGCACGCCTCCCCTTAATCCTGGTTCAGAGTTCACCCTGCTGGCCTGGAGTGGAACTGTGTTGCATGTATAGGTAAACTGCTGGAGAGACCCATCATTGCCTCCAAGCCTGGCATTACCCTCCCCTGGAGGAAGGCAAAGCCAGTGTGGTGACCATACTCCTGGGGGCGCCACATAAGGGCATGACAGACCTGTTATTGCGCGATCTTGCGTGCCAGAGCCTCGCGTGTCCCTCTAGTAAGCTTGACGCGAACCGCGGGGGCATGCCGGAGTCTCGTTCGTTAACGGAATTAAGCTGACAAATCGCTAGCACAACTAAAAACGGACATCCACCACCACCCACTGAATCAACAAAGCTTGCAATCTGTCCATCTTTTCTGTAGCTGGCATGGTTGAGGTTTCCCAGGTGGAGTCAAATTAAGCCGCAGGCTCCACTCCTGGTGGTGCCCTTCTGGACATTCCTTTAAGGTTCAGCTTTGCAACCATACTGCCCCAGGAAACAAAACACTTTGCCTTCAAGGATGCTGTTCGGAGGTTCGTGGGAATAACGCCGCCCCATCGGCAGTTGGCATACTTTATGGTGGGAAGTCCGACGGTATTTGATCGTCTTCGATTTCAGATTTTTTTTTTTTTTTTTGTATTTTACATTTTTATTCCAGCCTTTCTTGACTTCATAAGGGCATGACATGCCTATATCTGTGTCTCCTCCTCCTCCTTTTATTCCTCCACCTCTTTTCTATATGTAGTTGCCCTTTTCCATATGTTATTTTTGGCTTCTGAGCATTTTGTCTGCTTTGGGACACCTTTTAAGGTCTTTTGTAATTTTTTTTCTATGTGTTAGTATGTGTTTGTGTTTGCCTGCCATTGTTTTCAATGGTGTTCGACGGTGTTCGTCGAACGTTCGACGAACTTGCCTCCTGTTCGACGAACCAAAACGACCTCGAACACTAGCGGGGTGGCTCAACACTACTTCTAATATATAGACGTACATTTTTAATGTTTATACTATGCTATACATACCTGGTATCTGGTGATACTGTACCCTTTCTGCCAGGAAGTCCTCCTCCACCCACCACTCTAAGTGTATCATTGACACCTGGAACATTGTCCCACATGTGTGATTATTTCTTGCGGATCTTCTTGTTACATTGTGGTGTGATCCATCCTGAGCGTGTGACAGTCTGTGGGTTACTCCTTACTTTAGATGTACATATAAAAATTACCACAACACTAGTGTATACAGCTGTATGCTTGTGATACATTACCCATTTCCTGCTTTTTATATTCTGGTCTAATCCAAACTGACCAAGTGAGAGTTATTTTCTGACTGTGGAAATAAATACTGAGATTGACAACAATGACCCCTACACTGTGTACAGCTGTACTCTTCAGATCCATTACCATTTTACGGCTTTTTATATTCTTGTCTAATCCATACTGAGCCTGTGAGCATCTCTGTGTGACTGAGGGAGATTGACAATTATCCTTTGACTGTATAGAGCTGTACGCTTCTGATATAATATCATATATCTGATGTTATTTTGGGTTCATTTTCTGCAAAATTTTGAAGTTTGGTGGAAGAGGCCGCGGATGTGGGCGTTGAGGGGCCAGCTGGTGCTGATGGTGGTGGTGCATCTTCTGGTAGTGGCAAAAGCACAATAGCGGCTAAGTCAGGAGGTGTTGAGCCTGCGTCATCGTCTGGCTCTGGAATGCCTGGAAGGCTACCTTTTCTGGGAGTAGGTTAACCGCTTTTAAAGCCGAAGCATCAGGAACTGGTTTTGACTTACATTGCTGAAACAGACTCCAGCAAATATGCCCTCCTCTTCTGAAGTTTCAAAAAATGCAAGCACTGAGTCATCAAGTGCTGGCTCCTGGTCAGGAAGAACCCCTTTCCTTGTGTCCTTCACCCCCACCAAAAGTGAATGATGCAGCAGGCCACACTTCACATTAATCCATGTAGCTCTTTCCATCATATCATGCCTGGGTTATCAAGTCAAATCGTGAATTCCCCAGTCCAAGACGAATCTGACATAGAGTGTGGGTGGCCAGCCAGGGCAGTGGGGTTAATCGGTACCGGGCCGGTGTCTCAGAGGGATGTGTCACGTTGGTGGTGATGACCCGTTCCGTGGCCCTGGGCGTCCATGCAAAGGGGTGAATAACGTTTATAGGTGAATGATACGTGACGCCACCTGTGGTTTCTGATCAGATTGACCCGCGCTGCAGTGTCGCTTCTCTAGGACAGATGTTGTGGTGCAGCTAAGATGTAGAAGCCCTGCACAGGTAGGGCCGTAGTCGCAGGGCAGATGAAAGAGTTGGTAGATGGTGTGCAGTGCTGGATGTAGCAGAGCCATGTGCCAGGTGCAGGAGAAAGATGACAGACACAGTCGTGCAGTTCCTTTACCTGTACTTGGTAAGTGCCATCCAGGACCCAGAGTACAGATGGAGAAGGAGTTGGTCAGCCTGGAAGCAAATTTGGAATTCTCTCTCTGCAGATAGGTAGTGTGGCCTCCGTTCTAGCGCTTATCTGAGGTACTCGCAGTACTGAGTTCACTGAAGTTCCCCCTGTTGACTCTCATTTGGAACTTTCTCGTATGGCAAGCAGCCATAGCCTTTTCCTTCTGGCTCTCACACGTCGCTGCTGGGCCTCCGAGTCTTAGTTGGGAACAGAGTATTTACAGCTGCTACTTCCTACGGTTTCTGCTGCAGGACCGTCAGTGTCCCTACAAACTCGGAGACCGGAATCCGGACCATGCGCTCCAGCTAGGAGTGAGCCTTAACTCTGCTCATCCTCCAGCTCCCCTTCTCACGTCCACACACTTCCCCTTCCCTTCACAGACTGCCCTAACTTACCTCTTCCCGACCACAGAGAACAGCTCCTCAGCAGTCAGGTTCAGAGGTCTCCCTGCTGGCCTGGAGTGGGAACTGTGTTGTGTGTTGGTTTAACTGCTAGAGAGATCCTTCGTTGCTCCCAAGCATGACATCACACTCCTTAGGAGGAAGGTAATGCCACTGTGGTGACCGTACTCCTGGGAGCGCCACAAGTGCACTGATGCCCAGCCACTGCTAGATGATTCTGCTGGTACATTGACCCAGACCACTACATTCCCCTCGCACTCTACACAGCCAGAATCTGACCCTGATTAAACTCAGGTTCCCCTCCCGCATAATATACCACCTTACACGGTGACAAAGAGGAAGGTGCAGATGAAAGTGCAGGTTCCTTGAGCAAGTGGGGGGGCATACTCATAGGCGACGGCACTGGCACAGGGCCGCTCATAGTATGCAAAATTGTCCACCTGCCGTCAGACACACCGCCTTACTATGAGGGGCCCTGTGCCAGTGCCGTCGCCAACGAGTGAGCCCCCCCTCCTTGCTCAGGATCACAGCACTTGCAAAGTTGAAATACTTACCTCTCCCTGCTCCACCGCCGTGACGTCTTCCGTGTTTCCTGACAGTGACATTCTGGTCAGAGAGCGCGATGACATCACATCTGCACACCCTCTGTCTAAACAGCCAAGTGCAGTGAGATGGAAGATGGGGACGACGAGGAGTCTAGACTGGTACAGGGATTCCCTAGTGAGGAGACTTATTTAATTGTTTTCAATGTTGGAACAGCAATTTTTGGGGAGCACTATACTCTGGAGAATGATATATGAGGCCCACCATACACTGGAGCATTCCAAAGGTGGACATCAGACACTGGAGCAGCATTTACAGGGCCCATTATACACTGGAGCATTAGAAATGGGGCCCATTATATATGGAGCATTATTTGGGCCCATAAGACAGTGGAGCTTCATCCTTGGGGACCAACATTTACTGTAGCATTATGTGGAGCTCATCATATACTTTTCAAACATTATATGGGACCAATGATTCTGTATGGAGAAATATATGGGCCTCATTACTCTGTATAGCGCACTATGCTGTGGCCATAATACTGTATGGAGTAATATACTGTCCGTTTTTGGAGCTCTTGGAGAATTTAAAATGGATATCAGTCATGAGATGTAAGAAGTGAAGTATTTTTCATTGTACTATACCGCTATTTCTCTGCCGTATCAGAGGATCATGAATTGTGGCATGTATTAAAGGAGCCCAGTGACACTCTTTGGCCCAGGGCCCACAAAAATCTGGAGCCAGCCATACCCCCCCACAACTTTAGCCAAATAACCCCCAGTTTTCAATGCCTAACTATTATTATAAAGTAAATTAAGGTTGACAAGCCTAAGTAATAAGAATTGATGTTTTTAGCATTAAAATGGGCACTGTAGGTGTGTTTCCTGTCCTCCACTCCCTTCCCACCTTGGTTCCCCATTGACTTGCATTGGGTTTCGTGTTTCAGTCGGCCTTCGACTTTTCATGATAATCGGCCGATTGCGTTCGACCTGACTTTTGCGAAAGTCGGGTTTCATGAAACCCGACTCGACCCTAAAAAATGCAAAGTCGCTCATCTCTAATAGACAACTTTGCCAAAAATAGGACTGCCGGTAGCAGCGCAGAACACGTTAACGCTGGTCATCTAGTGACGGAGAAGGAGGAAACATTGATGAAGGCCTCATTAAAAACTAGGCTCAATGTTAATGATGGGGTCTCCTAGACTTGTAACGCCCATACACGCAGTGCATGGGCTGACAAACATTTCCCCATGGTGGCTACATTTTTTAAAAGTATAGTATCGGCATCATAGACACCCCTGCCAAAAATTGGACTGCCTGTAGCAGCACAGAACACGTTAACCCTGGTCATCTAGTGGTGGACAAGGAGGAGACAATGATGAAGGCCTCAGTAAAAACTAGGCCCAATGTAAAGGAGCTGTTCTCTTAGACTTGTAACACCCATACTCGCAGTGCATGGGATGACAAACATTTCCCCATGGGTGTTCCATTTTTTAAAAGTATACTATGGGCATCATAGACACCCTTGCCAAAAATTGGACTGCCTTTGGCAGCACAGAAGACGTTAACCCTGGTGATCTTGTGGCGGAGAATGAGGAAACATTGATGAAGGCCTCATGAAAACCTATGCCCAATGTAAGGGAGTGGGTCTCCTAGACAAGTAATGCCCATACACGCAGTGCATGTGCTGACAAACACTTCCCCATGGGGGGTTCAAATTTTTTAAAAGTATACTATGGGCATCATAGACACCCTTGCCAAAAATTAAACTGCCTGTAGCAGCTCAAAACACGCTAACCCTGGTGATCTAGTGGTGGAGAATGAGGAGACATAATGAGAAATAATACTGAAATCAAACAAATAATTTACAAATGTTAATCCACCTGTGAAAGAAAATAACAAAAGGGAGGGGCGAACACAGGTTCATAGATATGAAGCCAGAATGTGTCCAACGAGATATCTTTGTCCCTAGCAACAGCTCAGAGACAGGGATATAAATAAAAATATAGTGACTTTTGCATCATGGAATACGTTGACCCTGGTGTTCTACAGGAAGCAAATAACCATGTATGATTGTGAAGAGGTGCATGAGAATACACCTCCCCAACCAACCAAAAAATTAATTTGAGGCTATGTTTCGATGTTTTCATTCGGTGGTGTACAGAAATCTTGGCCAATCCAGCCCTTGTTCACTTTTATAAGAGTCTGCCTGTCAGCATTGTCAGTTGACAGGCAGATGCGCTTATCTGTTATAATTCCACCAATGACATTAAAAACCCATTCTGACAGAACACTAGCAGCAGGGCAAGCCAGGACCTCCAAGGCATAGAGAGTCAGTTCATGCCACATGTCCAGCTTGGATACCCAATAATTAAAAGGCACAGAGGAATCCCGGAGGACATTTGTACGATCTGCAAGGTACTCCCTCACCACCTTCCCAAACATTGCACTTCTTGTGACACCACCCCATGCCTCTGTGGCAGCACGATGTGAGGGTCTGAGAAAACTGTCCCAGAACTTTGCCATTGTTGCTCTGCCTGAGCTGGATTGGACTTCTTGCTACAACAAACTCGGAAGTCTGCTGCCAGCGTTGTCACATGAGAATTTTTTCAGTAATTCCGCTACAATGGCCCGCTGGTACTCCATCACTTTTGTACACCTCTCTGCCTCTGGTAGAAGAGATTGAAACTGTTCCTTGTAGCGTGGGTCTAGAAGTGTCACAAACCAATAATGAGTGTCCCCGAAAGTTTTTATAATGAGAGGGTCACGGGAAACGCAGCGCAACATAAAGTCAGCCATGCGTTCCAGACTACTAACAGGCAAGCCTTTCATGTCCTCACCAACAGGACGACTGACTGTTGTGTCCTCTGCCTCCTCATCCTCCTCCTCCCTGTCCTCAGACCATGCCCGGTGAACAGTTGGTATGACAGCTGTGCTTGTAGTACCATCTATAGCACATGAATGTAGCTCCTGTTCTTCCTCCTCTTCATTGTCTACCAATCCACGTTGTGACGACATGAGGCTGGGCTGAGTTTAATCACCCTGTATGGTTCCTTGCTCCATGTTCTCATGCTCTGCATGCAATGCATCATCTTTAATTGTGAGTAGAGAGGTTTTCAGAATGCTGAGAAATGTGATAGAGACGCTAATGATGGCATCATCGCCGCTCACCATCTTGGCGCAGTCCTCAAAGTTCTGGAGGATGGTACATATGTCTGACATCCATGTACACTCCTGCAGTCTAATGTGTGGAGTTGCTGTGATGTACCATGTCTGCAAGATATGTTTTCTGTTGCAATGTGCTAACAAATCCTCCATCCTAGGACATTGTAAACTCTCAGTAGTAGGAATTCCTTCCCCCCAGGTTTTATCAACCCTGCCACTTCCTCTGGAAGAGCAGGAATGTTAATTAGCTAGACCATCTTCCTCACACCATTTGCCTTCTCTCCTCTTCAGAGCGGGAAAAACTTCTTTGTTTGAAACGAATAAAACTATGAGAGACTATACCATAAGAACCAAATACCCTAGAGATATGAAAATCATATTTTTGTAACCTGAGCGGTCCCAGCTTCGAGACCACGTATGTTTCGAAGTTCTACCCTGTCCAGAACATGAGATAGGATTTGCGCCCAAATGGACGGTCATATCGCATAGATGTTTGATGTTTTCTTGATGGGCTCATTACGCTGGGAAACATGATACCACTGATGAGTCCATACCAGCTTCTCCCATAAAGTTATAGCTAATCTAAGTTTTGTAGCCAAAACATAACTTGGATAAGAGAGGTGGGATCAACCCAGAATGCACCTCTCTGTGATGTCACATAGGAAAGTCTATAAGGCATTTCCTGGGCAAACCAGCTCAGAACAGCTCAAGTCGTCGTGCTAGAAGGACCCCAATGAGCGGAGAAGTGCAGCTCCGCCTCCACTCACCTTAGCCGCATGGTCTGCCTAAGGAACAATATGGAACTGTGAGTGTAATCTCTTTGTTTTCTCCACTTTTATTTTATACCTGTACTGTACATAGTTTATGTCTCAATTTTATAGCAACTTTTATCTGTAATCACTGTCCTCTTTCGGAAAATAAATGAAATTATTTAGATCTGTCTCCATGCTCTAAGAATCGAACTATACGCCTTTGATAGATAATCGCTACTAATTCAAGGGGTTTGCCACGGACCCTCTTAATTTAACACTGTGAATTAAGTAACCGTGACTGGTGGCAGCGCGTTGTGTACGGCTATTACGGCTTGCTGGCAGTCTAGAAGGGTCTTATATTGCTGAGTAAGGGGCTTCAGCCACAGCATTGATAATTCCCTTACTGCAGAAGCCTAATTGCCGGTTCACAACAGGCAGCCCGTCCGGCGACCAATTATCCTAGGTGCAGTTCCCTGACTGACCTGAGGGTAAGGGGGGCGCCGGAGAGCTGTGAGTTCCAAAGTGGAACTGAGAAAGTGGGATATACATAAATCCCCGCAGTACTTGGAAGATTGATAGCAGTGGTGGGGCATCCAAATTAAACTCCCCCTGCGGCAAATTGTAGAGCGAGATTAGCTTGCTGGATATTTTTGGTCACATGGTGCCAGTGTTGGGATAACTAAGATAAGCCCCACTGCGCCTGTGATAGCCGTGTGCCGGCATTGTGTCACGCCCCTCCGTCCGCTGATACACCCGTGTCAGTGGTGGGACTGTGACATAGTGGTGACACAGGGTCCGCTGTCCGTCGCGTTTTGGTGGCAGCGGGACTCCCGTTAGTGTCGCCCGTAAGTGGACGAACGGCGGTGGGCTGTTCGTCACATATTGGTGGCAGCGCGGTGGGATAATCCTAGAGCATTAGTGATTTGGTTTGAGCAATCATTCCTCTCACTAAAAACCTGCACGGTTCCTGCGGGAATCCTGCATCATAGGTTTTGGAGAACAGACTCAGTGGTTACTAGTCCTGAGACATTAGTGTGTACTTGCAAGTATCCCCCTCCCGTTTCTTCGTTTTTCTTTTTCTATCTTTTATTTGGCAACCATGGCGGCAAAAGGAGAACCTTGGTACACCCGGCAGACAAAGGAAGTTCTTGCTGCGTTATGCACGTACCAAGGCCTTGACGCCACGAACAAAAACAGAGCTCAAATGATCGCGGCTCTAGTGCAGCTGGACAACGACCAGAATCCAGCGAGCGCAGAAGTTGGCCCAAGTTGCAATGGGGCTGCAGCAGAGGCTCCACTCCTGAGCGCTGGCCCCACATTCAACCAGAACGGGGTGGACCCCTATCTGCAAATGGCCTTGGACGAACTCCCCGCCGAAGACAGTGATGGGCGGGTGAGGCTGATCCAGCAAGCTCGAGAGAGAGCAGAGCAGCGAGCCGAGCGCCAGGCGGAGAGAGCTGAGCGCCAAGCTGAGGCTGAGAGAGCCGAGCACCAGGCGCAGAGGGCCCATGAACTGGAGGTACTCCAGCGGGGTGGGAATGCCCTCACAGCCCGAAGCCGTGAGCCCAGCAGCGTCCAGACTCCTAAACCCCGGACAGAGCATTTTCCCGTGATGGAAAAGGACGGGGACTTGGACACATTTCTGCGAGCCTTTGAGAAAGCCTGCAGACAGTACCAGCTGCCTAGAGACCAATGGGCAAGGTACTTGACCCCAGGGCTAAAAGGCAAAGCCCTGGAGGCATTTGCTTCTCTTCCGCCAGAAGCCGATGATGACTATGACGCCATAAAGCAGGCGCTGATCGCCAAATACCGGCTGACACCTGAGGTATACCGAAAGAAGTTCCGACACCTCCAACGTGGCCCACACGATAGCTACAGTGATGTGGTGCAAGGACTCAGGACCCACTTTGACCAGTGGATCCATGGACTGTCCGTTGAAACCTTTGAGCAGCTACGGGACCTGATGATCAAAGACCAGTTCCTGCATCTCTGCCCAGCTGAGGTCCGACAGTTCATCCTGGACCGCGAACCAACGAACGCGGACAAAGAGGCGCAGATCGCCGACAACCACGAGGCCAACCGGAAGCCCGAGACGCGGAGGCCAGTCGCCACCAGCTGGAAAGGGGGTAAGCCAGCAACCAACCCCAATGCCCCAGCTAGCCGTCCCTCCGGAGGCCCTGTCCCTGTTGCCAACAACAGGCCGGCTACTGACAGTCGCCTGTGTCACCACTGCCAGCGGCCTGGTCACTTCTTTTACACCTGTCCGAACAGGCCGAAGAACCCCCCAGCCAAGGCCCCCGGGCCCAATGCCTCTGTTCTTTTGGTGGGAGGTGTGGTTGGGAGGGCTGACGACAACGTTCAACCTGTTCAGGTGGGGGCCCGTCTTGCTACAGGCCTCAAGGACACCGGGGCTGAACGAACCCTCATCCGTCCTGGACTGGCGGCCCCTGAAGAGTTTGTTGAGGGGAAAACCCTGACTGTCACCGGGATTGGAGGCACCCGTTGTCCCTTGCCAGTGGCACGAGTTTTTCTTGACTGGGGTGCCGGGAGCGGGTTGAGGGAGGTGGGAGTGTCTGAAAATTTGCCCACTGATGTTTTATTGGGGACTGACTTGGGGAGGATGGTTGCATACTATGTCCCTGACACCCTTCCCCAAACTGATAATAAGGGTAACGTTAACCCTGATGATGTTGATGATGGGAAACTGAATGTGTTACCTGCTAATGCCTTGATGAGTAATGATGCAACTAACAACCATTCTTTCCCCAGGTACGATGCTGATGCTGATGTGAATGTACCAAAGCAAACTGATAACCATTCTTCTCCTAGGAAGGATGATGATGATGTTGATGTATCTGTGCCGACTGAACCCGTTAACCCTTTCTTTGAAGCGGTAGATGTGTCCACAGGTACCGAAGTGCTCAGCCCCGTCACTCTGCGGAGTGAGACGGCTGAGGAACCCCTGGCAGGAGTAAGCAACGGTGCTCAAGGAAATGGGGAGGTGCATGGGGACCATGAGGAAGGTAATGCCATGCAGCTGACCAGTGCCACCGAGGAAGGTAACTGGCCCATAAGTAGCACTGCTCCTGAAGTGTTGGGGGTGGATGGGGAGGTAGAGCCCAGGGCAGCACCAGCTGGTGGGTCTGCAGAAATCCCCAGGGAGACAGCATACATAGCAGCTGTCACACGCAGTCAGAGTGCCCAGATCGCAGGTAACGCACTGTCTTCTGGACCCTCTGCTGCTACAGGAGAGACTGAACCAGAGGTGAACCCAGAGCCGGTTCCAGAGGGTCCCAGTAAAGAGGGGACCCTGACGTCACTTCTGGCAGCCTCCAGCATGGAGTTCCAGGCTGCTCTGCACTCAGATGCCAGCCTGGAGAAATTGAGAGGTCTCGCCGAGACGCCCACCTCCAAGTCTGATAAGGAGAGGGTGTTCTGGGAACGAGGAAGGTTGTACCGGGAGACAGTACCCGGAGATCCTAAAAAGGAGAGGTTGAGGGAAAGACAGCTGGTCGTCCCCTATCAGTTCAGAACTGAGTTGTTGCGGATTGCCCATGAGATTCCACTCGCTGGACACTTGGGGATCAGCAAAACAAAGGCACGGCTGTCTCAACACTTCTATTGGCCCAAGATGGGGACAGATGTAACACACTACTGCCGCTCCTGTGCCACCTGTCAAAAAGTGGGTAAGGCGGGGCCTGCTCTTAAGGCTCCCCTTATTCCTTTGCCGGTGATAGAGGAGCCTTTCCAGAGAATCGCGGTGGACATTGTAGGACCGCTGTCCGTCCCCAGCAGCTCCGGAAAGCGATACATTCTCACCGTGGTAGACTACGCTACCCGGTACCCAGAGGCAGTAGCTCTGTCTTCAACCAGGGCAGATAAGGTGGCTGACGCACTGGTGACCATCTTTTCGAGAGTAGGATTTCCCAGGGAGATGCTTACCGATCAAGGGCCCCAATTCATGTCTCGCCTAATGGAGGCTCTCTGTGAGAAAATGCAGGTGACGCAGCTGGTATCGAGTCCGTATCACCCACAGACTAACGGTTTGTGTGAACGTTTCAACGGTACCCTCAAACAGATGCTCCGCATACTGGTTGACACCCAAGGGCGCGACTGGGAGCGGTACCTCCCACACCTGCTGTTCGCCTACAGAGAAGTTCCGCAGGCCTCGACCGGGTTCTCCCCCTTCGAGCTCCTGTATGGCAGGCGAGTCCGGGGACCCCTTGGGTTGATAAGAGAATCCTGGGTAGATGAGCCAAACCCCACAGAAGTGTCCATCGTGGATTATGTCATGCGCTTCCGTGACAAGATGCAGACCTTGACGCAGTTGGTGCATGACAACATGACGCAGGCTCAGGCTGACCAGAAGCGCTGGTACGACCAGAACGCCCGGGAGCGGACCTACCAGGTGGGTCAAAAGGTGTGGGCGCTGGTCCCTGTACCAACGGATAAGCTTCAGGCAGCTTGGGAAGGCCCGTACGTCGTCCACCAACAGCTCAACCCGGTCACCTACGTGGTCACGCTTGACCATGCTCGGGGTAGGCGCAAGGCCTTTCACGTCAACATGCTGAAGGCGCACTACGAACGTGAAGCTTGCGTCCTACCGGTCTGCAATCTGCCAGAGGATGGGGAGGAAGATTCCCTCCTGGACATGCTGGCCCAGGCCAAGGCCAATGGGTCCATTGAGGACATGGAGATAAGTGGTTCGCTCACCGTGTCCCAGCGGTTGCAGTTGATGGCCACCCTGGAACTCTTCCGGCCCGTGTTCACCAACCGTCCTGGGAGGACGGAGTTAGCGGTTCATGAGGTGGACACCGGGAATCATGCCCCATTACGGCGAACACCTTATCGGATCTCTGAAACGGTGCAACAAGTCATGCGCCGAGAGGTCGATGAGATGTTAAGGCTGGGAGTGATTCGACGGTCAAAAGGTGCGTGGGCTTCACCTGTAGTCCTCGTTCCTAAAAAGGATCGAACCACCCGGTTCTGCGTGGACTACAGGGGGCTCAACGCCATCACAACCTCTGATGCCCACCCAATGCCGCGCATCGAGGATCTGCTCGAGCGGTTGACAAACGCCAACTACATATCCATCATGGATTTGAGTCGGGGATACTGGCAGATTCCCCTGAGCCCTGAGGCGCAGGAGAAATCCACCTTTATCACCCCCTTTGGACTGTACGAGTCCACGGTCATGCCCTTCGGCATGAAGAATGCCCCTGCCACTTTCCAGCGGATGGTCAACCACCTGCTTCGGGGACTGGAGGAGTACGCAGTGGCGTACTTAGACGATATTGCCGTCTTCAGTTCCACCTGGGAGGAACACCTTCAGCACCTCCAGGAGGTGCTCAAGCGTCTTCACCAGGCAGGCCTGACCATCAAGCCGGGGAAGTGCCAGATAGGCATGCGCGAGGTCCACTACCTGGGGCACCGGGTAGGCGGGGGTTCCATGAGTCCGGAGCCAGAAAAAGTGGACGCAATCGTGTCCTGGCCCACCCCCAGGACCAAGAAACAGGTGAAGTCCTTCTTGGGCACTGCAGGGTACTATAGGCGGTTCGTACAGGACTATAGCGCCCTTGCCAAACCCTTGACTGACCTCACCAAGCAGAGGCTACCCCAAACAGTCAACTGGACAGATGACTGTGAGGCGGCTTTCCAAGCTTTGAAAGCAGCCCTGTGCAACTCTCCAGTGTTGAGAGCAGTCGACAGCAGTCGCCCGTTTCTGGTACAGACCGACGCCAGCGAGTTTGGCCTCGGTGCTGTGCTTAGCCAGGTCGACTCGGGGGACCAAGAGCACCCCGTGTTGTACCTGAGCCGGAAACTTTTGCCGAGGGAAGTGGCATACTCGACCATCGAGAAGGAGTGTCTGGCCATGGTGTGGGCACTGCAGCGTTTGCAGCCCTACCTGTATGGGCGCGCCTTCACGGTGGTAACCGACCACAACCCACTGAGCTGGTTGCACACCGTGTTGGGAACCAATGGAAGATTGCTCCGCTGGAGCCTTGCCCTTCAACAGTACGATTTTACTGTAAAACACAGGAAGGGCAGTGAAAACGGCAATGCCGATGGGTTGTCCCGCCGGGGCGAACCCGCTGAGGTGCGCATGGCCGATTACCGAGAGGTAATGCCTCCTTAGCGCCCTCTTAAGGGGGGAGGTGTGATGTACCATGTCTGCAAGATATGTTTTCTGTTGCAATGTGCTAACAAATCCTCCATCCTAGGACATTGTAAACTCTCAGTAGTAGGAATTCCTTCCCCCCAGGTTTTATCAACCCTGCCACTTCCTCTGGAAGAGCAGGAATGTTAATTAGCTAGACCATCTTCCTCACACCATTTGCCTTCTCTCCTCTTCAGAGCGGGAAAAACTTCTTTGTTTGAAACGAATAAAACTATGAGAGACTATACCATAAGAACCAAATACCCTAGAGATATGAAAGTCATATTTTTGTAACCTGAGCGGTCCCAGCTTCGAGACCGCGTATGTTTCGAAGTTCTACCCTGTCCAGAACATGAGATAGGATTTGCGCCCAAATGGACGGTCATATCGCATAGATGTTTGATGTTTTCTTGATGGGCTCATTACGCTGGGAAACATGATACCACTGATGAGTCCATACCAGCTTCTCCCATAAAGTTATAGCTAATCTAAGTTTTGTAGCCAAAACATAACTTGGATAAGAGAGGTGGGATCAACCCAGAATGCACCTCTCTGTGATGTCACATAGGAAAGTCTATAAGGCATTTCCTGGGCAAACCAGCTCAGAACAGCTCAAGTCGTCGTGCTAGAAGGACCCCAATGAGCGGAGAAGTGCAGCTCCGCCTCCACCCACCTTAGCCGCATGGTCTGCCTAAGGAACAATATGGAACTGTGAGTGTAATCTCTTTGTTTTCTCCACTTTTATTTTATACCTGTACTGTACATAGTTTATGTCTCAATTTTATAGCAACTTTTATCTGTAATCACTGTCCTCTTTCGGAAAATAAATGAAATTATTTAGATCTGTCTCCATGCTCTAAGAATCGAACTATACGCCTTTGATAGATAATCGCTACTAATTCAAGGGGTTTGCCACGGACCCTCTTAATTTAACACTGTGAATTAAGTAACCGTGACTGGTGGCAGCGCGTTGTGTACGGCTATTACGGCTTGCTGGCAGTCTAGAAGGGTCTTATATTGCTGAGTAAGGGGCTTCAGCCACAGCATTGATAATTCCCTTACTGCAGAAGCCTAATTGCCGGTTCACAACAGGCAGCCCGTCCGGCGACCAATTATCCTAGGTGCAGTTCCCTGACTGACCTGAGGGTAAGGGGGGCGCCGGAGAGCTGTGAGTTCCAAAGTGGAACTGAGAAAGTGGGATATACATAAATCCCCGCAGTACTTGGAAGATTGATAGCAGTGGTGGGGCATCCAAAATTAAAATCCCCCTGCGGCAAATTGTAGAGCGAGATTAGCTTGCTGGATATTTTTGGTCACATGGTGCCAGTGTTGGGATAACTAAGATAAGCCCCACTGCGCCTGTGATAGCCGTGTGCCGGCATTGTGTCACGCCCCTCCGTCCGCTGATACACCCGTGTCAGTGGTGGGACTGTGACATAGTGGTGACACAGGGTCCGCTGTCCGTCGCGTTTTGGTGGCAGCGGGACTCCCGTTAGTGTCGCCCGTAAGTGGACGAACGGCGGTGGGCTGTTCGTCACAGTTGCAACTGAATATCGACGGCCTTGTTGATGGTAGTCAACAACTGCCCTCTTCTGCTCATAAATCCTTTCAAACATATGCAGTGTAGAGTTCCAACGCATGGGGACATCACACACCAGTTGGTGAGCCGGAAGATGGAAACGCTGCTGAAGTCTGGCAAGTGCGGCTGAAGCTGTACCTGACTTTCTAAAATGGGCAGACAGACGGCGTACTTTCACTAGCAGATCCAGCAGCTCTAGGTAGCTTTTGAGAAAACATTGGACCACGAGGTTAAGAACATGAGCCAGGCAAGGAACTTGTGTGAGCTCACCTTGCATCAGAGCCACCACCAGGTTCCAGCCATTGTCACACACAACCATGCCTGGTTGTAGGTTCAGCTGTGTCAGCCAAATATCTGACTGCTCTTTCGGCGCTGTCCACAAATTTTCTGCATTGTGTGGTTTGTGACCTATGCAGATTACCTTCAGCACAGCCTGTTGCCGCTTGGCTGAGGCAGTGCTGCAGTGCTTCCAGCTTCTGATTGATGTGTTCATTTCAGAGATGGAGGCTGAAGAAGAGGAGGAGATGCAGGAGCTATAGACTGTGGGGGCAACCCTGATTGACGTAGGGCCCGCAATCCTCGGCGTAGGGAGGATGTGTTCCATCCCAAGGTCCGAGAGGTTCCCAACTCAAACTATATTAACCCAGTGTGCCGTCAGTGAAGTGAGATGTACCGTCCCTACCCATAGGCACTTGTCCACGTGTCCGTGGTTAGGTGGACTTTCCCAGTAACAGCATTGTTGAGGGCGTGGGTAATGTTGTGGGACACATGCTGGTGTAATGCAGGTACGGCACAATGGGAGAAATAATGGAGACTGTGGACTGTGTACCTTTGTGGACGGTCGCCGCCTTCAGGTTCCAAAAAGCTTCCATCTCATCGAGCCTAAAAGGCAACATTTCGAGTGCAAGCAGATGAGAAATGTGCAAATTAAGTATTGTGGCCTGTGTGGCATTGGCTGCGTATTTCCGCTCGCATTCCAATGACAGGGGTATAGACAGCTGAAGGCTGGGTTGGGACAAGGATGTGGACGGGCTTGTTGATAGTGCTGGTTGCCTGTGGGCAACAACAGGTGCAGGGCCATAGGCATCTTCACAGGCATGGTGACCTGGGGATTGGCTTGGATGCGAAACAGTGGAAGAAGCAGTGTTGTCACCTATAGACAGTGTTTATGGAACCTGGGTTTTGGCCCACAAAGTTGGGTGCTTTGCTGCTCTGTGCCTTATCATGCTGGTGGTGGTCAGGCTGGTAGTTTTGCTACCCCTGCTGATGCGGGCATGGCAAGTGCTGCAAATGGCTTGTTTGGGGTTATCAGCAGAGTCTTTAAAAAATATCCAGACTCGGAAAGATCTAACCGAAGGAATGACCACTTCCTTCCTGTTGGTGCTACGGGGAACGGATGCACTCCTTCTGTCTGCAGCCACCTCACGGCTTCTTCCTGCCTGTTGGGGTGTTATGCCTCCTTCCCCATGTGTGCTGCTTTCCTCGCTCTGCATGTCCTCCTGCCAGGTTGGGTCAGCCACTATGTCATCCACCACCTCATCTTCCACATCCGCACTCTGCTCCTCCTCCTGACTTTCTGGCAATTGTGTCTCATCATCATCCACCTCAGGTGACCGTGGTTGCTCAAAGATTTGTGCATCGCTACATGGAATATCATCTTGCCCTACTTCAAGTGGAGCGGGTGAGAGGCACAAATCTCCAAATGGATAACTGAACAGCTCTTTGGAGTGTCAGAGTGTGGTATCTGTTGTCTCAGGGCACTCAGCATGGTGGGAGGAAGGAGGATCAGGGTGAGTAATATCCGGTCCACACTAATGGCTACTCAGACTTGACCGTGTGGAAGACATGGTGGTGTTGGTGGTGGCTAAGTGACTGGAAGCATTATCCGCTATCCAACCAACAACCATTTCACACTGCTCTGGATTCATTAGTGGTGTGGTGCGGTCCCCTAGAAACTGGAACAGGAAGGTCGAGCGCGCAGATGTGGGTCCTTGCTGTGGCCCACTTTCTGCTTGACCACGGCCTCGTCCTCTGCATGCACCATCAGCATCACGTCCACTTCCCCATCCCTTGCCCCTTGCCTTGTCCTTTTTAAATGGACTACTGAAAGATTTTAAAACCTCAATGCAAATGGATTTCTTGGGTGAAAAATTAGATGTGATAAGTATGCCTGCAAAGCAAACAATTTTCCACCACAGATACACAAGGCCTCAGCCTGAGATAACAGACTGTATACATTTTTTAATATTTTTTGGATACAAAAGACTGCTGGATATAACAACTGTGACAGCTAAGCCAAAAAAAAGGAAACCTAGGTAAACTGGCCAAAATTTCACCATGCACAGATCAGAGCTGGCACGAAGATACCGCATCAAAAAATGGGTGGCTTTATTTGTCCTAAATACTGTTTTATTTAAGCAAAACTAACAGCCAGGCAAAAAAGAGAAAAAAGCCGTAAACTGGCCAAACTTTGAGCACACCCAGATAGGAGCTGCCATGGAGATACCACTACAATAAATGTGTGGCCTTTTTTGGGGGGCTAAATACTGCTGTATTTAAACAAAAGTGACAGCCAGCCCTAAAAAATAAAACAGCAGTAAACTGGCCAAACTGAGCACGCACAGATATGAGCTGTCACGGAGATACCACAACAAAAAATGTGTGGCCTGTATTCCAATTGCACCTCTGGCTAGCTATATACAGCTAATATAGCCCACAGGTAGCTGCAGCAGCACCAGAATACAGGAAGGGAATGGACCCTCTGGATGTATGCAATGCTATATATACACACACATACAGTTCCTGCAGGCCTTGCACTGATGTGTATAGAGTCATGTACACTCCCCTGCCTGCCTAATACTGGAACCTATATTCTTCAGAATTAGTCCTTAGAAGGACTTTTGGTTTAGATGGATGTGAGTATTTAGGATGGTAGACCCCACACTAACTGAGAAATGCCTAATTCTGACCCTATCAAGGCAGCCGCTCTCCCTACACTCTCTCATTCCGGAGCTGAATGCGCTGAGCAGGGCGGCGTCTGGTCCCTTATACCCCTGATGATTCTGTGCTGCCAGCCAATCACTGCACAACCACATGAAAGATGGCTGCGGCGTTTCACGGCCTGGCAGACAATCCCTGCACCGTCATTGGGTCTCTAAGGTCTGACAAAATTGCTGTGTGGAGACCCGAGTTCCCGCCGAGTAATCCCAGAAATACTCGGTGCTCGCCGACTACCCCGAGCACAGTGATACTCAGGCGAGTACGAGTAACGTCCCTTAACATCACCCTTTCTCATCTTGAATGTGCTATGCTTATGAAACCAAAAAATGCTGGCTTTATTTTTCACAAGTACCCTTACAAAGGTGTTATGTAGAAATTCACTGCATCTAGCAATGCGCGGCTATTTTTTTGGAGATCGTCTTGCTGACACTCTCTATATGTGGTGTCACGGGGCAGTAGTGGGAAAACAGGAGACGTGGAACCTGGGCCCCTGGACTGAAGCTCAGGCAAAAGAGGTGCCCTGACTTTCCTTAACTTGGGGGTACACTTGATAGTAGTGAGGCCCAAGTCTCCGACCTGTCCCTATTTCCTGTTAAGCCCTGAACTAAACCCCCAACCCCCTCCCCAGGAGGTGAGACAGGGAATAAAGTGAACTGCACCGCAAACCAAAGGAGAGATAAAACAAGCCCCACGTGTCACGTCGCCGTCAGACTCGGGGCCTGCTGTCCCGGCCTCGGCCACTAGGAGGCACTGGACTTTCACATCACTGTCAGACTCGGAGCCTGCTGTCCCAGCCTCGGCCACTAGGAGGCGCCGGACTGTCACATCGCCGTCTGACTCAGAGCCTGCTGTTCCTGCCTCGGCCACTGGGAGGCGCCGTGGTTCGTCCCCGAGTGATGGCAGCGACAGAGAAGAGGCTCCTGCACAGGCATCTGATGGACGCAGGCTCCGCTCCTCTGTCAGTCATGAAGGGGTTGGTGCATCACCATCTGGCCTGGTCCTGGGGGCGGTCCTGATGACATCATCAGTCCGGGAACCTGTGAGGGATGACCTGATCCCTCAAATACCTTGGGACTGGTCTTGCAAGCCGCCGGATATATTCTTAGTTCCCCTGTGTGCTACAGTGTGATTTGCTATTGTTTGACTCTGACCTCAGCCTGGATTTCTGACCCCTCTACTGCCTGACAATTTTGTACCTCTGTTACTCTCCTGGTTTGTGACCTTGGCCTGGATATTCGACTCTGCTACTGCCTGCCGTTTTTGTACCTCTGCTGCTCTCCTGGTTTGTGACCTTGGCCTGGATATTCGACTCTGCTACTGCCTGCCGTTTTTGTACCTTTGCCACTCTCCCGTTTTGTGACCTTGGCCTGGACTGTCTACTCTGCCACTGCCTGCCGATTCGGTACCTCCGCTGCTCTCCCGATTTCTGTCTACGTTTTTGGTTCCCTGCCTTTTTCCCTTGGCGACCGTCCTGCTCTGGTCCACTGCTCCTCTAGACAGCCATCCCCTGGGCCTTGCTACAATTCCAGATCCCTGTATTGGGGTTAAGGGTCTCGGGGTTTCTCAGGGTGCTGTCCCTATTGCAGCCTAGATTCTCGGACAGACGTCACATTATATCTGGCCATAATAAAAAACAAAAAACAAAAAAAAAACTGCCTCTTGTGTATATATCCAACATATACAAAAGCAGTCTCCCTGAACTTTTTTTTTCCCCTTCTTCTCCTGCCTGATTTTTGGCCTAAACACCTGTTACTCGCTTCAGTGCACAGCCTGGAGGATCACTCCCATCTTCCTGCACAAGCATGCTGCAGTCTGGAGACTTCAGGAAGAAAGCTGAACATCAGAGATCCACACTCCTGGGACATTGGCCCCTGGGCAGCTCTGGCCAGGGTTGCCCAGGGGCTCAGGTACTGCCCGCAGATGTGGCTAAAGTTTTATTGCTCATCTCTCTTTCATTTGGTCAGAAATCTCTGTGTTTAAAAGCTTATGTGGATTGTGGATCTGAAGGAAATTTTATGGAGTATTTGGCTGCTAGGAATCTTGGTGTACCGCTGCTAAGGCTTACTGCCCCTATTAAAACCACGGCTATCAATGGCACATCTATTATTCAAGAGGGGGTTAAATTTGTTATGGCCACAATTGCTATGTCTGTGGGAACATTACATACCGAACTTATGTCATTTTTTGTGATGGATAATTTATCTGCTGCAGTTATTTTGGGTATGCCATGGTTACGCCAGCACAATCCTGTTATTGACTGGCACCTGGGTGATGTTGTGCGCTGGAGTTCGCAGTGTCAGGATAACTGCATATCATTAGCAGCAAACAAAGTTAAGGTTAAAAAAAACCCTCATACCGTTTGCTTTCAGAGACTATGAGGATGTTTTTTCTATTGTAGAATCTGAGAAGTTACCCCCACATAGAGAGTATGATTGCCCTATAGACCTGATTCCGGATGACCGTCTCCCAAAAGGGAGAATATTTAATCTCACTGGTCCAGAGTGTCAGGCCATGAATGACTATATAGTGGTCAGTTTAAAAAAAGGGTTTATTAGACCATCCATTTCACCAGATGGGGCCGGGTTCTTCTTTGTGGAGAAGAAAGATGGGGGTCTCAGACCTTGCACTGATTACTGGGAATTAAACGCAATCACTATAAAGAACCAGTATCCGCTTCCACTCATCCCTGATCTTTTTAATCAGCTAATGGGAGCCCGTTGGTTTACTAAACTTGACCTCTGGGGGGCATATAATCTGGTCTGCATAAGAGAGGGGGATGAGTGGAAAACCGTCTTTAATACACCCCTTGGCCACTTTGAGTACCTTGTAATGCCGTTCGGGCTCAGTAACGCACCTGCCGTGTTTCAGAACTTCGTTAATGATATTTTCAGAGACATTTGTGGGGTGTATGTCGTAGTGTATTTGGATGACATTCTGATTTACTCTGCTGACCCTGTGACACACGCTCAACACGTCTGTTCTGTGCTGCAGAGACTGCGAGAACACTCCTTGTTTACTAAACTGGAGAAATGTGTTTTTTTTGCTAAGGAGGTACAGTTTTTAGGGTACATGGTCTCAGGCAAAGGGTTCCGCATGGATCCTGCCAAGATCCAAACTATTAAAGCTTGGGTACAACCCAAATCGCTAAAAGTACTGCAGCGATTTTTAGGGTTTGCTAATTACTACCGCAAGTACATCAGGGGTTTCTCAGAAATTGCCAAACCACTCACGGATTTAACCCGGAAAGGGGCAGACGTGGCCAATTGGAACCCTGCGGCAATTCAGGCATTTTCTACGCTAAAGGAGTGCTTTATGGCCAACCCTGTTTTGGTTCAGCCTGATCTGGACCGCCCATTTATTGTAGAAGTAGATGCCTCTGAAGTCGGAGTGGGAGCAGTGCTATCGCAAGGCACTGCATCCCTCACTCAGCTTCGTCCATGTGCTTTTTTTTCCCGCAAATTCTCTTCCACTGAGAAAAACTATGATATAGGTAATCGGGAACTATTGGCAATTAAATGGGCCTTCGAGGAATGGCGCCACTTCCTCCAGGGCGCCAAACATAAGATCTCTGTAATTACTGATCACAAGAACCTGAACTACCTGGAGTCAGCTAAAAGACTAAATCCTAGACAAGCAAGGTGGGCCTTGTTCTTCTCTAGGTTTGATTTTATAATCACCTTCCGCCCTGGTACTAAAAATGTGAGGGCTGATGCCCTCTCTCGCAGTTTTTGCCCCTCACAAGCCGAGGACTGTGAACCAGTCCCGATATTGGCCAATGGGATCGTTGTGTCGGCAGTGTCTTTGGACCTTCTGGAGGAGATCCGTTGGTCCCCAGAACAAGCTCCTGACACTACGCTCCCCAAAAAATTGTTCCTTCCGGCTACGATTCGCCTACAAATTCTTAAAGAATCGCATAACTCTGTTCTGGCAGGCCATCCTGGTCTCAATAATACCACCAGACTGGTAACTAGGAATTTTTGGTGGCCAATGGTGGTTAAGGACTGTAAAGACTATGTTTTAGTGTGTGAAGTCTGTGCCCGCGCCAAGTCCCCCCATAATCGCCCTGCCAGCTGGCTCCAGTCCTTGCCCACCCCTGAGGATCCATGGACCCACATCTCCATGGACTTCATTACGGACCTGCCGTCCTCAGATGGGAAAACGTGTATCTGGGTGGTGGTGGACAGTTTCAGCAAACAGTGTCATTTTGTCACCCTGTCGGGGTTACCTATCTCCGAAACTTTGAGTAAACTGTTCATTGTGCATGTTGTATGTCTGCACGGTGCTCCGGTCAATATTATGTCCGACAGGGGTACACAGTTCATTTCAAAGTTCTGGAGGGCATTCTGCAAACGCATTGGTATTGAGTTGTCCTTCTCCTCGGCCTACCACTCCGAAACCAATGGTCAAACTGAGCGTACCAACCAGGCTTTGGAGCAATATCTTCACTGTTATGTATCAGAACATCAGTCCGATTGGGTGGAACATCTGCCATTAGCTGAGTTTGCCCTAAATAATCAGTACCAGGACTCCATTAAGACTACCCCCTTTTTCTGCAACCATGGACTGCATCTGCGCTTTGGTTCATTCTCAGCCAGGATGTCAGAGCTCCCTGGGGTAGAGAAAAATATACATCGCTTAAAAACTATTTGGTCTGAGGTAAACTCGAACTTGAAAGGGGCCCAGGTTAGACAGGTTTCGGCTGCGAACAGACGGCAATCTAAGGGGCCGCACATCGGAGTTGGAGACAAGGTTGGGCTCTCCACCAAAAACATCAAGCTTAAAGTGCCGTCTGCCAAACTGGGTCCCAGATTTATTGGTCCATACGAAATTATAGAGGTGAATAACCTGGTAGCCTTCCATTTAAAACTCCCTCAGTCATTCAAATTGCCCAACGTCTTCCATAAATCTCTCCTCAAGCTGTATCGCTCTCCAATTCATCCTGTCCAGTCCCCTACTCCTCCTGTTTCGGTCAGTGGTACCTTGGAGTATGAAGTCCAGGGTGTCCTTGACTCCCGCCTTGTAAGAGGGTCTGTACAGTATCTTGTACACAGGAAGGGCTACGGCCCGGAGGAGAGGTCCTGGGTCCCCGCAGGGGACATCCATGCCAAAGCATTAATTAGGAGATTTCATCTCCTTCACCCTGACAAACCGGGTTTTGAGGGTCCGGAGGCCCCTTTTAGGGGGGGTACTGTCACGTCGCCGTCTGACTCGTGGCCTGCTGTTCCTGCCTCGGCCACTAGGAGGCACCATGGTTCGCCCTCGAGTGATGGTGGCGACAGAGAAGGGGCTCCTGCGCAGGCATCTGGTGGACGCAAGCTCCGCTGCTCTGTCAGTCATGAAGGGGTTGGTGCATCACCATCTGGCCTGGTCCTGGGGGCGGTCCTGATGACATCATCTGTCCGGGAACCTGTGAGGGATGACCTGATCCCCCAAATACCTTGGGACTGGTCTTGCCAGCCGCCGGATATATTCTTGGTCCCCCTGTGTGCTACGGTGTGATTTGCCACTGTCTGCCGATTCGGTACCTCCGCTGCTCTCCTGATTTCTGTCTACGTTTTTGGTTCCCTGCCTTTTTCCCTTGGCGACCATCCTGCTCTGGCCCACTGCTCCTCTAGACAGCCACCCCCTGGGCCTTGCTACAATTCCAGATCCCTGTATAGGGGTTAAGGGTCTCGGGGTTTCTCGGGGTGCTGTCCCTATTGCAGCCCAGATTCTCATACGGACGTCACACCACGGGGTTAAAGCAACTAAAAACCAAAACTTAGCTTTATCTGCTGCCAATGCTCCCAACAGCAGAGGAATGCACCCGATCAGCATCCAGCAGCATCACCACTGCTCCAAATAAGCTGAGCCCTCCCTCCACCAGGTAGGTCCAGTCTTCACCAAGGTTGGCTAGCAAATGACCAGTATTACCAGCAGTCAGCTGGTGTACCAGGTGACCTTATATAGGAAGGTGGGAGTGGTCATCAGCTGCATCCACAGACTATCAAAACATGCAGTAACATCAGCAGCCACCGGGGGCAAAAACTGACATTAACCCCCGATGGCCCAAAAGGAAAAAAGTTTAAATCAGAGCAGCCCAAACTGACACAGATCCAGAAATGGATCGTGACATGTGGAGTATTGAAGATTATTGCCAGTCTCACAATTCCTAGATAAAGATACGCTATTTTTTAAACCAATAGAAAATTATGATTTTTTTTCAAGATTGAGAGTCCTCAGTAGTTGATACCTTTTAATGGCTAACTGAAAAGATGGTAATACATTGCAAGCTTTCGAGACTACTCAGGTCTCTTCATCAGGCTAGACTAATACAAAATCTGAAGTCACATATTTATGCACAATACAGCCTAGAAAAAATGCAATAGATAAGACAAGTGACGTGAAGCAGAACTATCAATATGGGAGAGGGAGAAACATAAATATAAACATTGGACCAGTTCATAGATAAGGAGTCCGGATGTTTTATGGTCCTCTGATTGGGGTCTAGTTCTGTGTTGCCCCGCAAGGTTTTAAAAGGAAATTCCTTAATTGATGTAAAAAGACATAAATCCATGCGACACATTCATTCCAGCACTGAGAGTGTCAAAGTTCGTCATAAATTTGTACTCCCAAACTCGTCTCTCTCTCTGAGATGTGAAGTTACCTTTCAATACCAGTAATTTCATATCCATGCTGCTGTGATCAGGGATACAGAAATGTTTTGCCACAGGTAGATCCATTCTTTTTTCTCTTATTGTGTGACGATGAGCATTCATCCTTGTTCTAAGCTTTTGCCCTGTCTCCCCCACATACAGACCCCCAGTTGGACATTTAGTACAAATAATGGTGTACTTAATTATTTGTACTAAATGTCCAACTGGGTCTGTATGTGGGGGAGACAGGGCAAAAGCTTAGAACAAGGATGAATGCTCATCATCACACAATAAGAGAAAAAAGAATGGATCTACCTGTGGCAAAACATTTCTGTATCCCTGATCACAGCAGCATGGATATGAAATTACTGGTATTGAAAGGTAACTTCACATCTCAGAGAGAGAGACGAGTTTGGGAGTACAAATTTATGACGAACTTTGACACTCTCAGTGCTGGAATGAATGTGTCGCATGGATTTATGTCTTTTTACATCAATTAAGGAATTTCCTTTTAAAACCTTGCGGGGCAACACAGAACTAGACCCCAATCAGAGGACCATAAAACATCCAGACTCCTTATCTATGAACTGGTCCAATGTTTATATTTATGTTTCTCCCTCTCCCATATTGATAGTTCTGCTTCACGTCACTTGTCTTATCTATTGCATTTTTTCTAGGCTGTATTGTGCATAAATATGTGACTTCAGATTTTGTATTAGTCTAGCCTGATGAAGAGACCTGAGTAGTCTCGAAAGCTTGCAATGTATTACCATCTTTTCAGTTAGCCATTAAAAGGTATCAACTACTGA
This sequence comes from Dendrobates tinctorius, assembly GCF_039654945.1. Classification (NCBI taxonomy): domain Eukaryota; kingdom Metazoa; phylum Chordata; class Amphibia; order Anura; family Dendrobatidae; genus Dendrobates; species Dendrobates tinctorius. The sequence continues at coordinate 1,070,607 of NW_027362086.1, forward strand.
GGACTCTCAATCCTGAATATTTTTCTATCCACTGGCTAACACGGTACAAAGATATACATCTTTCCTGTATCATGATTTTTTTTCAGTCATCTTGCTGACACACTCTAAATGAGGAGTAATGAAGATTATTGCCCCTGCTAAATTTTCACTTATGATTTTATCTCTACCTAGATTGCACCAGTTGCACAACTGCTAGATACAGAAATGCTATTTTTTAAAAGAATAGAAAATTATGTTTTTTTTTTCAATCGTCTTGCTGACACAGTGCAAATGTGGAATAATGAAAATTATTGCCCCTACTAAATTGTCACATACAATTATTTCTACCCAGATTGCGCCAGTCGCACAACTGCTAGATAAATATTAGGTATTTTAAGTGGAAAATAGCAGAGAGCTGCAGCATGTACTTGCAATGATCAGAACATCCTGGTGCCTGCCTTTTACTCACCCTCCCTCCATCCCTCCTTTTAAATCTTTCCCTACTAAATCCCTACCTAACAAACAAAAACAAGTAATTTTGACAATTTTCAACTCTTAAAAGGGCTTTTTGGAATAAATAACGCTCACTATAACTTTTTGTCACTGTCCCTACACTCCTTTCACTTTCTCTACACTGAAACTATGCTCTCCCTATGCTGTTTCCGGCTGCAATGTGCGCAAGATGGCATCGGCAGCCTTTAAATAGTCACTATGACGCTGGAAGACCAGCCAATCACAGTAATGCCACACCAAAGATGGTGCCCACATTACTGTGATTGGCAAGCCAGCCCAGCATGTGTAGCCAATGGGCAGGTCACTTGAATATAGCGAGACGAATGCCTAATTACTCGCCGAGTAACGAATAGCCCGAATACCATACTATTCGTGGAAGTAACGAATAGTGCCGAATGTATTTGCTCATCACTAGTGCTTATGTAATGCATTGACGGCACACCGGTAAAAATAGTGTCAGATGGTAATCGGGTACCGTGGGGCTGCCATCGCCAAGAGGTCGCGGAAATACTCAGTTCTAGAGTTTTCATCTAATTTGTTCGGGTTCCCTCTCATTCGACCCTGCTTCCTGGATTGCATCGGCTGAACAACTGATTGACGTCGCAGCTGCATGTGTCACGGCTGTGTCACAGTCACAGCACATGCATGGAGAGCCTGTGTGGAACCTGAACAAATTTGCTTAATTCTACTCAGGTCACACAAGTCGAAAAGGCAACATTTCCAGGGCTCCCAATCTGGCTATGTGGGTGTTTAGTGTTTTATCATGTGGGTGAGTCGATATTTCTGATTTCTTCTAAATTCCTGGGGCAGGGATAAGTGAACGCTGCGCTGAGACAATGAACTGGACATGGTGGCTGACTGTTGTGTCAATGCAACTGCAGGTTGTGGGTAGGAGGCATCAGCGCATGCTTCATGGACAGCACATTGATAATGCCGTAACACAGGGTAAAGGACAATGGTTTTACCATCAGACAAAGATTTTGTACACAGGTGTTCCACCCACCTACTGGGATGCTTGACTGGCATGTGCTTTTGCATGCTGGTGGTGCTCAGGTTGACAGTATTCTTGTCTCTTCTTAGCTTGGTTTGGCAGATAATGCAAATAACAGTTGCTTTGTCTGAAGGACTTTCAGAAAAAATCTGCCATACAGGGTAAAAACGCACCTTTGGACAGTAATCTAGCCAAGTGCGGGAGGGCTCTGTGGAACAGTTGACTGAGTTCTCCCTCTGGTCAAACCACTACCTCTTCTTGCCTGTTTTTGTACTGTGGACCAATCCCTGTTTGCACTGCTATGTTCGCTAGGCGTGCCACAGTGCCAGGTTGGATCAGTGGCCTCATTATCAACAACATCATCTTCCAATTTCTCAATCTGATTCTCATTCTTAGTTGTGATTTTAGGCTGACCTGATGGCAACTGTTTCTCATGATTATCCTCCACCTCTTCAGACATCAATTGACCTTCTGTAAGGGGGAGAACAGGACCAATGTCATCGGTCCGAAATACACTCTGGAGCCAGAACTATTGGGGCTGTAATCACTGTTGCAGGGGGGTGACTTGCCTGGGCGGGGAGAGCTCAAGCACCTGACAGAAAGGGGTGTGGGAGACTTAAAAGGAGCAAAGTGCGGGAAGGCGACTACAGAGCAGGACGATGATTGACTCACTCTCCTCAACTGCTGCCACTGATGTCAGCCCTTTACAGACTGTCCACCTCTTACACCCTTCACCCAGTGCCCCTCCACGAATGAGATCTGTGACGGGTAGTGCAGCAGACGTACCGACCTTTCCTGAACGTTGTGATTCTGTACAAGGCCTTGTCACCCCTGCGGCCTGAAAGGCAATGTGCTCCCGGTGTACCACGTCACACTTTAGGAACCCACAGAAGGAGCTATTCCCTCTCTCCAACGGACCCAAGTTCAACAGACCCAAGACCAGTGGACCTGGATACTTCGGCACGGTCAGGAGACAGTGCATCTTGTTTCTACACAGCAGAGCCAGAGACTTTGTTCACGGACTGCGACGCCGTCGGGAGCTGTTCCAACCACTCCCCAACAAAACCTCCAATAGATAAGTCATTGCCTTCACTTTTACCCTTCTTGCTATGTTTATTGAATAGTTCACTAATTGCCTTAACACATCCCTGTGCAGAGGTTTCCTTGAATACATATTCAGTATTTGCTTGAGTAAACTTTTGTTAACCAACTTTTCTGCCTCCTTCTGTTCACTGCATCAGACGAACCATAACACTTCCCCAACGTGCCTTTCTCCTGGCCGTGGGTGCTCATATGGTTGGGCATCACTGCACTCTACCTCCTCATGACGCTCTTTCAGGGCAGGACTGGGACTGAAAATCAGACCTGGAACACCAGTCAAAGCAGCCCACATTCAAATCAATTAAATAGGAGTGTATTTTCTATGCAGCCTTTTCTGTACAGTTTGTGGGTGAGAACACTAAGGGAGTTAAATAGGTAAAAAATTACAATATACATCCCTCCTTGTCTTTAAAAGGTGGGAGATATGGCATTCTATGACTGCGCATATGCCGAGTGACCCTGCTGATATTTTTGGTTGCAGCATGCTGCAAGTGGCTCCCAAATTCGGATCACGCACACCTATACAAGTCTATGGGTGCGTGTGACACATCGGACTACAGTCTGATGTAAGTGGACACAGAGAATGGACAAGATGGAAAAATGTAGATTCTCCATCTCCTCTACACCTGTTATACCGTTATCACATGCAAGAGAATCAGATCAACATAAACTAACACTGATCAAACTCGGATCAGAGTGTGTTTAATGTCATTACCATAATCGATCATCAATCGTGTGAACAAGCCCTTAATGATATCACCACATAAAGAAAAAATTAAAGGGATTGTCCATCTACTAAAAATGGGCAGTCCTCCAGCCAGTACTGCACCAGGAGCTATATAGACACTGACTGTCCAGGACTGATAGAAATCAGATATTCTTGGCTAAATAAGCTCCTGGTGCAAAACTGGCTGGAGGATTTGCAGAAAATGTAATTTTCATCAGCCCAAAAAGTCAGCCACCAGCCAGTTCTGGAACAGAGAATGGAAACAAGAATATTTAAATGGGTTGTCAAATACTTTAACACTGATGATCAATCCTTAGGATAGGTCATCATGTTTGATCTGTGTTGGTGTGACACCTGGCACCACTGCAAGTCGGTTGTTCTCAGTGCCGGTGGGAACTGCTCAGTTACAGAACCGCACAGCACAGCTCAATCTACTGTATAGTGGCCACAACCGAGTTCTGCACATCCGCCCCTTTATTTAAATAGGCACCAAATATGCAGTACCTGGCCACTCACTATAGAGTAGGTGGAGCTGTCCCGTACCTGAGCAGTTCCCGCCGGCACCGAGTACAGCTGATCTGCAGTGGCGCCCAGGTGTTGTACCCACACAGATCAGACATTGATCACCTATCCTAAGGAAAGGTCATCAATGTTAAAGCAGTGGACACCTCCGTAAATGTATTAAATTTGTCCCTATGTTGAGATAGACACTCTCTCACCCAGTGACCCAGATTGCTTCAGATTGGGGCAGGAACGACAACACACCATGGCCAACTGCTGGTCTGGAGCTAATTAGGTGTCTGCCAGGAGTATATATAAAAATCATGGGGCCCCAGAGCAAAAGCCCTAATAACCCTGCACATAATATGATGGCCCAACATACAGTCCTACACATAATGTAATGGCCCTACATATAGCTCTGCACATAATATAAAGTAATGGCTCCACATATAGTCCTGCACATAATTTAATGACACCACATATAGCTTTGCACATAATATAATGACCACACATATAGCTTTGTACATAATATAATGGCCCCACATATAGTCCTGTGTAGTAATCGCAGGTACGCGGGATGCAGTGACGAGATGGGAGATGGGATGAACTTTAAGATGTAACTTTTATATACAGATAGATGCCTATAGGGGCTATCTCGAGCAACCAAACAAGCTAACAGCAGTTATCCTCGCAGGGATAAAAACAAGAATACACTGGTAACACAAACACGACTAATCCGGCAAAGACCGGTCACTATAGGGCCGCGGTATGGCCCACTACGGGTCCTGAATGTTAACTATAACGTGCCACTTATCCTCTCTGACGTCCGGCAGAGTGCTGATCGGTGGTGCTTTGGCATTTCAGCTGATTGGCCCAGCCGACGAGGATCTGGCGGAGACTTCAGGCGTTCCTACGCCCAGGTGAAGTGGGAGCACAACAGGCCCCTGGAGAGTTCCTTTGCGTTTCGCCTCCCGGCGGAGGCGGTATGCCGTTGCCTGGGGACCGAACAATGGAGGCCACAGCCACAAGATGGGGATGGGTAGTGGCTGCCGCATGTGGCGGCAAACGGGGCCGCAGGATGGAGTCGGGCTGCGGGGGCCACGGGCGGCAGCGGACAGGCTGCAGCCACGGGCTGGAGTGAGGTGGCGGCGGTCGCAGGTGGCAGCAGACAGGCTGCAGCCGCGGGCTGGAGTGAGGAAGCGGTAGCCGTGGGCGGCAGCGGACAGGCCGCAGCCGCAGGCTGCAGGATGGCTGTGGCGGCCGCAGGCGGCAGCAGACAGGCCGCAACTGCGGGCTGGAGTCGGGCGGTGGCGGCCGCTAGGAGCAAAGATGGATAGTCGGTGCTCCTCTTCTGGACGGCTCGGTGCCGTCTCCCCTCTGTCCGCGGTGAGTCTCCCTTCAGTCTCTCCAGTCACAGCTCTCCTCTCTTGTCTCTGGCTCTCTGGCGCCCTCTAGCTTCCTTGCTCCTTCTCTCCTGCTTCGTGGTCTGCCCTCTGCTGGCGTCCTCAGCCCCTTTTATACTAGCTCCTCCTCCAACCTTTCTAGAACTCTATGGGGTCCGTCTTCTAATTATGTCCCCTGGAAACAGTCCCCCTAGGAACCTTGGTGACAGTCCCCTTGGCTCCGGCCCGGTCATACAGCGGGGACTACTCCTCCTACACCTGCACATAATACAATTGCAACACATATAGTCCTGCACATAATATAAAGGAACCATACTGTATATAGTCCTGCACATAATATAATGGCAACACATATAGTCCTGCACATAATATAATGGCCCCACATATAGTGCCCCATATACAGTATGATGGCCCCACATATAATGTCCCATATACAGCATGATGGCCCCACACATAATGCCCCATATACAGTATGATGGCCCCACATATAATGCCCCATATACAGCATGATGGCCCCACATATAATGCCCAATATACAGCATGATGGCCCCACATATAATGATCTGCAGCACGGCCTTGGTGGGCACCACCACATCCACGTCCCTTAACGTCACCCTTTCTCATATTGAATGTTTATGCTTAGGAGAAAAATTCCAGGCTTTATTTTTGACAAGTACCCTCACAGAGGTGTTATGTACAAATTCAAGATATCTAGCAATGTGTAGCTATTTTTTTTTAGTTATCAGCTGTATTATATACCGCAACAGTAAACTCATGAAAATTAGATATAAATAGTCATGTTTGCGCATGTCTGCATGCTTTGTACCAGTTGCACTACTGCTTGATAAAGATACATTATTTATTAAACTAATAGAAAATGCGTAGGCTTGTGCAGATTGGTCAATGGCACTCCTGTCTCTTTCCATTGTGGAGGCTGCTTCCAAGTAAAATGAGGCTTGTACATGTTCCTGAAATGGGTTTCAAGCATGACAGACTGACCACATTACAGGCCCTCGATTGCATATACTGTATTCTGAATTGAATTCTAATGCTGGTGTCTGGTAGAATCCAATTTACTGGCATTGATCATACAGCTCCACCAACTCCTGTATAATATTTATTTTACTAATTTATATAGCACCATTACTTCTACAGCGCTTCTACAGATATTATTGGCACTGCCCCCGATGGGGCTCACAATCTAAATTCCTTATCAGTATGACTTTGGAATGTGGGAGGAAATCGGAGAACCCGGAGGAAACCCAGGCAAACACGGGGAGAACATGCAAACTCCTTGTAGATGTTGCCCTTAGTGGGATTTGAACCCAGGACCCCAGCGCTGCAGTGCTAACCACTGAGCCAACGTGCCGCCCCTTATATTCAACTTACAGCAGCTTCACCTGCTATGACAGTTGTTTGCATTGGGATCCAGTGGTAAAAATGAAATGTTTTAGCTTTCAAAATGCAGGTTTCACTGCACCTGCTGGCCCTCTGCTAATTGTCAGCGAGGGCCACATAATGACATGGCGGTAGTCATGGTAGTGGTGGTGGGCAAAGCCCAAAATTCAAATGGGCATGTTTTATCTGGCATTGCAAAGTGGAATATGTATGGCTAACTATTTGGCATGAGGGAGAGACCTCCCAAATGTAGACATGAGAGCGCTCACAATTGTATGATATAGGGCCACTTGAGGGCCCTTACCAAACTTAGGTTTCACAGCACCTGTTGGCACTCTGCTAATTGTCAGTGATGGCCACATAATGGCATAGTGGTGAACATAGTGGTGGTGGGAGATGCCCAAAATTCCAAAGGGCGTGTTTGAAATGGCATTGTAAAGGGATGGGGAATATGTATTCCACTAACTTGCTAACTATTTGGCATGAGGGAGGGTCTTCCCAAATGGAGTGAGAGCCCTCACAAATGTTAAAGTAAAAAATAAAGCCAAAACACTCCGTGTGAACATATGCTAAAGGGAAGGTTTATATACGGTATATTTTTTATTTTGCGTTATATACATGTAATTATGAAGGAAATAATGTTTCTTAGCATTTTTCCCTTTAAAAATATGTTGGTTTGGTAGGTATTTTTAAAAATCCATAAAACCAGCGCAATGGTCTGATAACATTATTCCCAGATACCATATGTGAGTCAGAAAGGCATGCAGACATCTCCTGCATGCTGTTCCCATTTAGTTTTAGCTCTTTCCCATCCATTTCAGCTTTTTTCCCATGCCCCTACTCCTGTCTGTTGGGTCCAGCAGAAAAATATTCGGCTTTCCCATTGACTTGCGTTATTCGGTACGCATTAATGGATATTAGAAATTATTTGCGCCGATTTTCCCAAATCCGAATATTTCCCTATTTGATCATCACTAATAATTATGTATTTTAGGGAAGTGAGGAGGCAAAAGAAAGTCCAATCAGGTGTATTGATTTTTTTGCTTAGCGGCATTTACTAGTTAATTAATTACATATTTTAACCACTTTCCAACCACCAACGGTAGATAAACGTCGACGCGTGCTGGGCTTTGTGCAGCGCAGACATTTGTCTACGGTGTGCGGTATTGTGCCCACTGGGACCCCCACGTACCTTATAACAAGGGGATCCTGGCCCAAAATGCTTCCTGGGAACCACGATCTCATTGAGACCTGATTGGTTCAGGTCCTGATGACATCAGTGTCACACCAGCCAATGAGAGAGATCACTGGGAAAGTTTGTTGCAGCAACAAACTTTCCCGGCGATCTGCCTCATAATAAAGCTGTTTCTCCTCTGATCTCCTGTCAGTAAGAGATCAGAGGAGAAACAGGGTGACAAGTGCTGCTGGCAACAGCTGTGCCAGTCAGCGATCTTGTCATAAAGTAAAAAAACAGATGTAGCAGGTTAGGGTTAGTGCTATAGTTAGGGTAAGTGCTATACTTAGGGTTACTGTTAGGGTTAGGGTTAGTGCTATAGTTAGGGTTACTGTTAGAGTTAAGGTTACTGTTAGGTTAGTGCTACAGTTGGGGTTACTGTTAGGGTTAGGGTTACTGAGGGTTAGGGTTGCAGTAAGGCTAAATTTAGGGTTACTGTTAGGCTAAATTTAAGGTTAGGCTAAAGTTAGGGTTATGGTTAGGATAAAGTTAGAGTTATTGTTAGGCTAAAGATAGGGTTAGGGTTAGGCTAAAGTTAGGGTTGGGGGCTAAAGTTAGGGTTAGGGTTGGGGCTAAAGCTTGGGTTAGGATTGAGGTTAAAATTAGGGTTAGAGTTGGGGCAAGGGTTTGGGGTGTATTTGTTATGGTTCTGCAACACAGGACTAAGGTAGGAGGGGGAAAACTGACCCTGCACTGTGACTAGGCTGATGCCCTATGATGGAGTGGGCGACCCATTCCTTGTGAATAGACCCACCGACGATCCTAGGCTAATCTCAAAGGAAGACCTATAGATAGGGGGAAGGGGGTCCCTGAAAGATATAAGGACTGGGTACAAAAACGGGTCACCTCCTAACAGAAAACACAAATAAGGCTGCAGAAACAAACTGAAAACAGAAACTAAGGCTAGCAGAACCAGAGATCCCAGTACTGCACTAATTAAACACACAGAAGGCAAAGCAAAGCTCCAAGCCAGACTTCAAGCTGATTAACACTGTTGTCCAGTAAGGAATGGGAGATAGGTCCAGGTTAATAAAGGGCAATACAATCACCTGACCAAAGGCAAACCCAGCACCAGGGGAAAAGACCAGCAGCCAGGACACTACAAGAAAATGGCGGATAGTCACAAACTGAGCAGATTCTAACAGTATCTCCCCTTTAACGAGGATCCCCTGGATCCTCCAGGCCGAGCCTTATTCGGAAATCTCCTGTGAAAAGCCTTAATTAATCTTGAGGCTGAGACTTCCACAGCTTTCACCCAGGAATTGTCCTCGGGACCGAAACCCTTCCAGGACACGAGATACTGTAAGCCTCCTCTATGCTGCCTGGAATCAAGAATGCGTGAAATCTCAAACTCACAGTCCTCATCAATTGGAGGAGCTGACGGCGTAGCCACCTTTTCTGGCATGTCAACTTTCTTCAGCAAAGATACATGAAAGCTGCATTAATTTTCCAGGTCGAAGGAATGTCCAATCTGACTGCTGCCGAGTTGACAATCTGAACCACTTTGAAGGGTCCTACAAAACTTAGGCCCCAATTTTTAGGAGGGATCTTTAAATGCAGATTCTTAGAGGACAACCAAACCATGTCCCCAACAGCAAACCTCGCCTCCCTTCTTTTCTTGTCAAAATATCTTTTAGACCTCCTATTAGCCTGATTCAGATTATGGCGCACACTGGTCCAAACCCTTTCCAAATCTCCAGAAAAACTCTCCTCCTCAGGCACCGCTGCTCCAATCCTAGAAAACGGACCGAAAGATTGATGCTTCCCAGTACAACGAAAAAAAAGGAGAGCACCCAGCCAAAGAAGACGTATGATTATTGACATCAAACTCAGCTAATGGTAGATATTCTGTCCACATCTCCTGATTGTCTGCTACAAAACATCTCAAAAACTGCTCAACGTCCTGGTTCTTCCTTTCGGTCTGTCCATCGGACTCCGGATGATAACCCGACGAAAATGACAAATTAACCTTAAATCTGTCACAAAAGGCACACCAAAATTGAGCCACAAACTGTGGTCCCCTACCGGAGACAATGTCTGTGGGGACACCATGGAATCTGACAATCTTTTTCACAAATGCCCTGGCAAGTGTCTTGGTACAGGGTAATTTATTGAACTGGACCACATGACACATCTTATTAAACTGGTCTACCACGACCCAGATGACAGAAAAACCCTCAGAGACTGGCAGGTCGGTGATAAAAATCCATTACAAGATGCGTCCATGGGGAACTTGGAACCTCTAGTGGGCACAGCAACCCTGCCGCTGGGGCAAGAGAAGCCTTAGACCTAGCGCACATGGTACACTGACGCACCCACTTGATGATTTCTCTTAGCCACCCGGCCATGAGAAATTCCAACCGATCGACTTTCTAGTCTCGGCAATCCCTGGATGACCCGCCGAACAAGACTCTTGAAATTTCACAAACAAAACTCTCCTCAGGGCTTTAGACACAAATAATTTCCCATACGGAGTGTTGGTTGGTGTTGCATCCTGGGCTTTAAAAATGTTATTTTCCAACTCAGAACCTAAAGCTGCCACCGCCACCCCTTTCTGCAGAATAGATTCCTTCTTTTCAGTATTAACCACTGGAGAGAAACTTCGAGACAAAGCACCAGCTTTAACATTCTTTGTCCCAGGGATATATGTCACAGAGAAATGGAACCGGGCAAAAAACAATGCCCACCTAGCTTGACGAGCATTCAAACGTTTAGCTGCATCCACATAGATCAGATTCTTATGATCAATGAAGACTTGTATAGGATGCCTAGCGCCCTCCAAAAAATGTCGCTAATGCTCAAACGCAAGCTTAATAGCCAGCAATTCTTGGTTCCCAACATCATAGTTGAGCTCCGCCTCCAAAAATTTCTTAGAGAAGAATGCATAGGGATGTACCCCATCCTCTCCCTCCTGTGACAGAACAGCCCCCCACTCCTACTGATGAGGCATCCACCTCTACCAGAAAGGGCTTAGTCTCGTCTGTCTGGATCAACACAGGAGGAGAGCTAAACTTCTCATTGAGATGCTCAAAGGCCTTAACAGCCTCAGGGGACCATTGGACAGTATTGGCACCCTTCTTAGTCAGATCAGTAAGGGGTTTGGCGATAACAGAAAAATTCTTTATGAATTTTCTGTAATAATTAGCAAACTCCAAGAATCTCTGTATTGACTTCAAGCATTCAGGTCTAGGCCACTCCAATACTGCCTGAACCTTCACCGGGTCCATCTGAAACCCATCACTGGAAACAATGTACAACAAAAAGCTAATTTTCTGTACCGCAAACTCGCATTTCTCCAATTTAGCAAAGAGTGAGTTTTCTCTCAGAATCTGCAGAACCTCGCGGACTCTCTGCCAATGCGACTCCAGATCGGTCAAGTAGATCAAAATATCATCCAAATAAATGATAACACTCCTACCGATCAACGACCTCAGAATGTTGTTGATGAAATTTTGAAAGAACGCCGTAGTATTTGTAAGGCCGAAAGGCATTACTAGGCACTCAAAATGACCTTCTGGGGTATTAAAGCTTTAATCCGCAGCAAATTATATGCCCCACGGAGATCAATCTTGGAGAACCAATTGGCTCCAACCAATTGGTTAAACAAATCCAGAATTAGCGGCAAGGGGTAAGGATTGTGCCCAGTGATCTTGTTAATCTCCCTGAAATCCAAACACGGCCTAAGACCCCCATCTTTCTTTTTGACAAAAAATAATCCCACAGCCACAGGGAACTTGGAGGGTCTTACATGACCTGCAGCAAGACTAGTGTGCAGGTATTCCTTTAAGGCCTCCCTCTCGGGGATTGTCAGATTAAATAAACGACTCTTAGCGAGAGTAGCACCTGGGACGAACTCAATAGCGCAATCGTAATCTCTGTGCGGTGGTAGAGCTTGTAACTCAACTTCAGAAAAGACTTTCCAAAATTCCTGAATGGGTTCAGGTAGCTCATTTTTCACCACAGCAGTGATGTGTACATCACAACATTTCCTATAACACCCCTGACCCCAGGACCTTATAGTATTTGATGACCAGTCTAGTACAGGATTGTGCACTTTTAACCAGGGTAAACCCAGGACGACTGGAAAAGGCAATTTATCAAGTACAAACAAATCTAAAGATTCCTGGTGTTCCATATGCACAGTAAGTGGAAACCCGGTGACTTTTCGGGAAACGCACCCATGCTCTAGCGGAGTGTTATCAATCGCCACTACAGGAAAAGGGGATGACAAATGTACGGACTCAATTTTATACTTGTCAAGAAATTGATGATCGATCAAATTCAGTGCAGACCCACAGTCCACCATCACTTGAAAATCCATAGTATGACCATGACAGACAGAACTACCAGAAAAAGAAACTCCAGCGGACCGTAAAAATGCAATACGAACGGGAGGGTTGCCCTAAGCCCATTTTTTTTTCTTTTCCTGATTTATGCGACCCTCACATTGCTTGATAAATTGGCCAGTCTTACCACAATAAAGGCAAAGCCCCTCAGAGAACCTTCTCTCCCTTTCCTGGGAACGAGAGGACATTGCGCCAAGTTGCTTCGGTTCCCCGTAGTCCACGGGGTTCTCTTGAGAGACAGGACCAAGCAGAATTGAATCCTCATTCTGCCTGTCTCTCAATCTTCAATCCACCCTGATGGCTAACTGCATTGCAGTCTCAAGTGTATCAGGTGCAGGGTATGCAATGAGTAAGTCATTAACCCCGTTATTCAGACTTGCTAAAAACTGACTTCTGAGTGCTGGATCATTCCAGCTGACTTCTGCAGACCATCGTCTGAACTGGGTACAATATCTCTCAGCGTCACTAGAACCCTGTTTCAGCTGTCTGAGTTTAGCCTCGGCTGTAGCGACCCGATCTGGATTTTCATATATTAAGCCCATAGCAGAAAAAAACCTGTCTGCTGACCCCAAACAAGGGTCATCTGGACGCAATGAAAATGCTCAAACTTGCGGCTCCCCTCGCAATAAGGACATAATAATCCCCACACGCTGTAATTCAGCTCCTGAAGACCTGGGTCTAAGCCAAAAATAAAGTAAACATGCATTTTTGAATGAAAAAAATTCCAGTCATTTACCAGAAAAACATTCAGGCAAGCTCACCTTAGGCTCTTCAGGGCAGACCCCTGGGCAATTACCCATGCGCTGTTGTAAGCTGGAAACTTCAAACGTTAACCGTTGCAGGCGTTGAACGAGATCTTGAACGCTGTTCATATTGCAGAACTACGGGAGGGTTTTTTTTATTTACTTTCTCGGGCTGGACAAACTGTTACGGTTCTGCAGCACAGGACTAGTGTAGAAGGGGGAAAACTGACCCTGAACTGTGACTAGGCTGATGCCCTATGATGGAGTGGGCGACCCATTCCTTGTGAATAGACCCACCGACGATCCTAGGCTAATCTCAAGCGAAGATAGGGGGAAGGGGGTCCCTGAAAGATATAAGGATTGGGTACAAAAACGGGTCACCTCCTAACAGAAAACACAAATAAGGCTGCAGAAACAAACTGAAAACAGAAACTAAGGCTAGCAGAACCAGAGATCCCAGTACTGCACTAATTAAACACACAGAAGGCAAAGCAAGGCTCCAAGCCAGACTTCAAGCGGATTAACACTGTTGTCCAGCAAGGAATGGGAGACAGGTGCAGGTTAATAAAGGGTGATACAATCACCTGACCAAAGGCAAACCCAGCACCAGGGGAAAAAGACCAGCAGCCAGAACACTACAAGAAAATGGCGGATAGTCACCAACTGGGCAGATTCTAACAGTGTTGTGGTTAGAGTTCTGGTTAGGGTTCTGGTTAGGGTTGGAATTAGGGTTAGAGGTGTGTTGGGGTTAGGGTTGGAATTAGAATTGGGGGGTTTCCACTGTTTAGGCACATCAGGGGCTCTGCAAACACAACATGACGCCCGTAGACCATTCCTTCAAAGTCTGCATTTCAGAGCATCACTTGTTTTGAATTCTCTCTCTGGCTTCCCTCTGGTGATTACTGAAGGTAGTAGAGCTGGTCAGATTGAGAGAAGGGTTGTGAGTTCTATTTCTGGGCTCCCTCTGGTGGTTACTGGAGGTAGTGGAGCTGATCTGATTGACAGAGGCTTTCCACCTGATAATGAGGAAGACGATTGGAGATCTGGGATTTCAGATTGGGATTTAAGACAGCCGACTCCCTCTATCCTTGCTGGTGATTTTCTTCCTGTGCCTTCTGAGGTCTGATGTCTCCTGCTCTGTCCCTGCATGTTCAGATAAGTGGTTCATTTGCTACACTGTTTGCATTTGATCTGGTTTTGTCTATCTCTGCTTTGTGCGGGTCAGCCAGCTCTGGCTGGGGCTGTGCTGAATCACCGCCCATATGTTACTGTTTGTTTTGTCCCCTGTTATATTGGTCTCTTTTTGCTTTGCTTTCAGAATATACCAGAGTGCTGATATAGTGGGGGTCGAAGTCGTGTGACTTCAGTGTTTTTGTGTATCAGACGTGTTGGACTTTTGCAGGGTTTTTTGTGTGATTGCAGGCAGTGTCTTTTCTTTCCTGTCCTGTCTAGTCAGTGTGGGCCCCATTGTTTGCTCAGTCTATTTTTCTGCCTGCGTTTGTGTTTTCATCTTGTCTCACCGACAATATATGTTTGGGGGTTATCTATTCCTTTGGGGTCTGCTCCGGGGCAGTTTAGATTTCCCCTTTCTTGCTTTAGGCTTAGTTAGCTCTCCGGCTGTGCCGAGGCATCTAGGATCATCATAGGTACGCTCCACGGCTACTGCTAGTTGTGTGGACAGGATCAGGAGTCTGCAATCCGCTTAGTTACCAACCTCTCTGGTTTTCTGTGGCTTAGCCTGGGCCTGCTATCCTCGGTGACCCATTCATAACAGTCACTATTTCCCTTCCGAGCCCCACCGTGTGCAAAAACATGGGTTTTCTCCCACATATGGGGTACCAACGTACTCAGGACAAATTGGACAACAGCTTTCGGGAGTCTAATTTGTCCTGCTCCCCTTGTGAAAATAAAAAATTGGTGGCTAAAAGATCATTTTTGTGAAAAAAAAGAATTTTTTATTTTCACGGCTCTACATTATACACTTTAGTGAAACACTTGGGGGTTCTCTAGTTTCCAAAATAGAGTCACTTGTGGGAGGTTTCTACTGATTAGGCACATCAGGGGCTCTGCAAACATAACATGATGCCCGCAGACCATTCCATCAAAGTCTGCATTCTAAAACATCACTGCTTCCCTTCCAAGCCCCACCGTGTGTCCAAACAGTGGTTCACCCTCATATGGGGTATCAGCATACTCAGGACAAATTGGACAACAACTTTTGGGGTCCAATTTCTCCTGTTACCCTTGTGAAAATAAACAATTGGGGGCTAAAAGATCATTTTTGTGGAAAAAAAATGATTTGTTTTATTTTCCCGGCTCTACATTATAAACTTTAGTGAAACACTTGGGGATTCAAAGTGCTCACCACACATCTAGTTAAGTTCCATGGGTGGCCTAGTTTCCAAAATGGGGTAACTTGTGGGAGGTTTCTACTGTTTGGGCACATCAGGGGCTCTGCAAACATAACATGACGCCCGCAGACCATTCCATCAAAGTCTGCATTCTAAAACATCACTGCTTCCCTTCCAAGCCCCACCGTGTGTCCAAACAGTGGTTCACCCTCATATGGGGTATCAGCATACTCAGGACAAATTGGACAACAACTTTTGGGGTCCAATTTCTCCTGTTACCCTTGTGAAAATAAACAATTGGGGGCTAAAAGATCATTTTTGTGGAAAAAAAATGATTTGTTTTATTTTCTCGGCACTACATTATAAACTTTAGTGAAACACTTGGGGATTCAAAGTGCTCACCACACATCTAGTTAAGTTCCATGGGTGGTCTAGTTTCCAAAATGGGGTAACTTGTGGGAGTTTTCTACTGTTTGGGCACATCAGGGGCTCTGCAAACACAACATGACGTCCGCAGACCATTCCATCAAAGTCTGCATTCCAGAACATCACTACTTTCCTTCCGAGCCCCACCGTGTGGACAAACAATAGTTTTCTCCCATATATGCGATACCAGCGTACTTAGGAAAAATTGAACAACAACTTTTGGGATCAAATTTCTCCTGTTACCCCTGGGAAAATAAAAAATTGAGCACTAAAATTGGGGGCTAAAAGATCATTTTTGTGGAAAAAAAAGATTTTTTATTTACACGGCTCTACATTATAAACTTTAGGGAAACACTTGGGGGTTCAAAGTGCTCACCACACATCTAAATAAGTTCCTTTGGTGGTCTAGTTTCCAAAATGGCATCACTTGTGGGAGGTTTCCTCTGTTTAGGCACATCAGGGGCTCTACAAACGCGACATGGCATCCGATCTCAATTCCAGCCAATTCCGCATTGAAAAAGTGAAACTGCGCTCCTTCCTTTCCGAGCTCTGCCATGTACCCAGTGGTTTAGCCCCACATGTGGGGTATCGGCGTACTCAGGACAAATTTCCCAACAACTTTGGGGGTCTAATTTCTCCTGTTACTGTTGGAAAAATAAAAATTTGGAGGCGAAAAGATCATTTTTGTGAAAAAAGTCTGATTTTTTTAATTTCATGACTCTACATTATAAACTTCTATGAAGCACTTGGGGGTTTAAAGTGCTCATCACACATCTAGATAAGTTCCTTGAATGGTCTAGTTTCCAATATGGTGTCACTTGTGGGGGGTTTCCACTGTTTAGGCACATCAGGGACTCTCCAAAGGCGACATGGCGGCGGATCTCAATTCCAGCCAATTCTGCATTGAAAAAGTCAAACGGCACTCTTTCCCTTCCGAGCTCTGCTGTGCGCACAAACAGTGGTTTACTCCCACATATGGGGTATTGGCGTATTCAGGAGAAATTTCACAAAAAATGTTGAGTTTCATTTTCTCTTTTTACACTTGTGAAAATAAAATAATTGCTTCTGAATTAAAATGTTTGTGAAAAAGAGTTAAATGTTTATTTTTTCCTTCCACATTTCATTCATTCATGTGAAGCACCTGAAGGGTTAATAAACTTTTTGAATGTGGTTTTGAGTACCTTGAGGGGTGCAGTTTTTAAAATGGTGTTACTTTTGGGTATTTTCTGTCATATTGACCCCGCCAAACTCACTTCAAATGTGAGGTGGTCCCTGAAAAAATGGTTGTAAAAATTAGAAATCGCTGGTCAACTTTTAACCCTTATAACTTCCTAACAAAAAAATTGTTTACAAAATTGTGCAGATGTAAAGTAGACATGTGTAAAATGTTATTTATTAACTATTTTGTGATTTTTTTCTGATTTAAGGGCATAAAAATTAAAAGTTTGAAAATTGCGAAATTTTCAAACTTTTCACCAAATTTTGATTTTTTTTAACAAATAAATGCAAGTCATATCAAAGAAATTTTACCACTATCATGAAGTACAATATGTCACGAGAAAACAGTCTCAGAATCACCAGGATCTGTTGAAGCATTCTAGAGTTATGATCTCATAAAGTGATACTGGTCAGAATTGAAAAAATTGGCCCGGTTGTGAAGGCAAAAAGCCTGTGGGCGAAAGGGTTAATCAGAGTTTTACGGATACAGTGATACCAAATAGGTTTTTATTTTTATCCTTTCTTTATTATTAGTGAGGGAGAAGTGGGGTTATTTGAATTTTGACATTCTCTTAAAGTTTTTTTTTATTTTTTACAGAATCGTTTAGACGCCTTGGAGGGCTTCAGCGATGATCGGTTATATTATATACTGCAGTTCCACAGTATTGTGAGCTTCACTGGAGGGCTGGAATGGCAGTGACCAAAGTCTTCAGCAGACCACCGGCTATAATAGTAGACCATTGGTTGTCCATGGTAGATAGGAGCTGGGATGTGTGAACATTGGCATGCATCCATTTAAATGCAGATTTCAGAGATTGACAATGGTGTTTAAGTGGTTAATTGCACCGTCTGGATCTCAGTTCCGGCCATGGTTGTTGACAGACTAATGTGAAATGATGCAAACTAAACCTCATACAGAAAGCTATACTCCAGAGCAGGGTTTCTCAAACTTTTTCTACTGGGCATTCCCAGTTGATGCTTAGGCCTCACCATTTATGGTGGAAGTCCATGCCAAAATTATAAATATTACTTAATTTACTTCATTTGTCTCTTAAACTCTATATACTATTAAAATTAAGAAAAGTTAATGAATTGTGTTGCAAAACCAGAGATTTCTGTATTAAGAGAGAAAAAAATGTGCAACTTTTTAGCCTTTTTATAAAAACTACCTGTGCCTCACCAACGATTCACAGGTGAAGACTCATGGCCTCAGATGAACTAGGTGATTTTTTATAGTTTTATTTGTCTATTATTCTGCGTGCTGTTGATGGCATGCTTCATGTTTTCTTGTCATACATTTTGTGGGTGAGTCTATTCAGTGTAAAAGGTGAAATAACATTACTATTTCAAGGTTTGGATTGGAAACAAATAAAATACATCAAAGCAAAATTAGTTATGCAATTGTTGTGTGATATATGCTTGCATTTCTATTCAGGTTGAAGTGACATTTAAAATAATAGCTATGGATGGATAATAATAGTTAAGGAATAAGTCAGTGTCAAAAATATGCAATTTTTGGTGAAGGATGGAGGTAGATGAAAGGAAAAACAGCTCTTGAAATTTTCTGTGCATATTTTCTTGTGTGTGCCATAATTTTCACAGGAACTAGTATAAAATGTAGATGAGGGCTGGTCCTATCAAAAAAATTTGGTCTTTTTGAAATTTAGAGCCTTTAATACCTTTCTAAAAATGCTTTTATTTCTCCTATATTATTAACCCTTTCATGATCACTGCAATGTTTGCGTTTGCTTTCGCCACTCTTCCGAGAGACATAATCTCTTTCTGTGTCAGCATAACCGTATGAGAATTACTATTTTCTTTTTTTTTTGCTGGAGGAGTTATAATTTTATATGATCCCAGTTAATTTACAGTATCATTTGCTGCACTGAAAAATGGGAAAAATTCCAAGTGGTGTCAAATTGTAAAAATAAGGCTGTAGTCACACTTGCCATATGAAAAATCGGTCCGATTTTCTTGGCCAAGAATCGCAGGAGTGTTCTCCGTATGGTGATCTGTATGTAATCCATTTGCAATGCAATGATGCGATTGCCTCGCATCTAGTATCTGTATGACACCCGTATGCAATCAGTATGCAATGCAATTTCAACATGAGCTTTTACGTACAGCAGTTCTCTGTCATTAACACATCGTTTTAAAATGAAATATTCTTCAAAACACACACACATATATATATATTATGTTAATAGATAGATATATAGATCGATTAAAAAGCCAACAAATGATCTGCCGCATACAGTACTGAAGGAGATAGCAGAAGAAATTTCTGAACCACTCTCCATAATCTTTGAAAATTCTTGGAGAACAGGAGAAGTGCCAGAAGACTGGAGAAGAGCAAATGTTGTTCCTATCTTCAAAAAGGGGAAGAAGGTGGACCCAGGCAACTATAGGCCGGTGAGTCTGACTTCTATACCAGGAAAGATCTTTGAACAAATTATTAAACAACATGTAAGTCAATACCTGGATAAGAATGAAGTGATCAAACAGAGTCAGCATGGGTTTGTAACTAATAAGTCATGTCAGACTAACTTAATTTCCTTCTATGACGGTATCACTGATTGGGTGGATCAAGGAAATGCTGTAGATATAGTATATCTTGACTTCAGCAAAGCATTTGACAAAGTCTCTCATACAATCCTTATTGAAAAAATGACTAAGTATGGAATGGACAAGGCAACTGTTAGGTGGATTCATAGCTGGCTTAGTGATCGGACCCAAAGAGTGATCGTAAATGGCTGCACATCCAGTTGGAAGAATGTCTCAAGTGGGGTACCACAGGGCTCTGTCCTGGGCCCTGTATTGTTCAACATCTTTATCAACGATTTAGATGAAGGAATTGAGGGTAAACTGATTAAATTTGCTGATGACACAAAGCTAGGAGGGATAGCTAATACTAGAGAAGAGAGAGAGGATTTAAAAAGATTTAAATAAACTGGAGAAGTGGGCAGTAACTAACAGAATGGTTTTTAACAGGGAGAAATGCAAAGTACTACATCTGGGCAATAAAAATGAAAAAAGCATATATAGAATGGGAGGAATAGGGCTAAGTGACAGCACATGTGAAAAAGACTTGGGTATACTAATAGATCACAGACTGAATATGAGTCAACAGTGTGATGCAGCAGCAAAAAAGGCAAATGCAGTTCTAGGATGTATTAACAGAAGCATACAGTCTAGATCACGTGAAGTCATTATTTCCCTCTACTCCTCTTTGGTCAGACCTCATCTGGAATATTGTGTCCAGTTTTGGGCACCACATTTTAAAAAAGACATCAACAAACTGGAGCAAGTTCAGAAAAGAGCGACCAGAATGGTGACCGGTCTGCAAACCCTGTCTTATGAGGAAAGGTTGCAGGATTTGGGAATGTTTAGTTTGCAAAAGAGAAGACTGAGAGGAGACTTAATTGCTGTCTACAAATATCTAAAGGGCTGTCACATTGTAGAAGGATCAACTTTATTCTCATTTGCACAAGGAAAGACTAGAAGCAATGGGATGAAACTGAATGGGAGGAGACACAGATTAGATATTAGAAAAAACTTTTTGACAGTTAGAGTGATCAATGAGTGGAACAGGCTGCCACGAGAAGTGGTGAGTTCTCCTTCAATGGAAGTCTTCAAACAGAGGCTGGACAGACATCTGACTGGGATGATTTAGCGAATCCTGCTTTGAGCAGGGGGTTGGACCAGATGGCCCAGGAGGTCCCTTCCAACTCTACGATTCTATGATTCTAATTACAGTGACAGGTTAGAATAGAAAGGATATATACACATAGAATAGGTTTCTATATATATACAGTATATATATATATATATATATATATACACACACCGTATATTTCGCTTTATAAGACGCTCCGGATTATAAGACGCACCACAAATTTTGAGGAGAAAAATAAGAAAAAAATACTTTTTAATAAAATGGTGGTGCCTCTTATCCTTGCATTTTATTGCTTACCGGGGTTGGTGGCTGCGGTGTAGCGGAGTCCCAGGCTCGCTGCTGGAGAAGGCAGGCGTGGAGTGATGCTGCAGGCCGCATTCAGGGATGAGGGGGGCTCCGATGTGTGCCGTTGCTGCGGGAGTCTTAGGCTGCTGTAGGGTCTTGTGCTGCTGCTGAGTTTCTCCGGGTGCCCGGCGGTTGCTGGCCGGTGCAGCGGGTGTCTCTGGTGCCCAGCAGTGCTGCGTGTGTGCCCGGCACTGCCCGGGGCTGGGCCGACATTGTGCTACAGGCCAGAACCCCGGCATTTCCACAGTTCCCCTGTGTGTGCAGTGGTGCCTGTAAAAAATGGCCACCGGCGCTTGCACAGCTGGGATCTCGGGACCCAGCTCTCGAGAGATGAGATCTCAGCGCTGTCATTTTTTACCGGCACCATCACACACACAGGTGAACCCTGGAAATGCCGGGGCTCTGGCCTGTCGCACAATGTCGGCAGAGCCCCAGGCAGCGCCAGGCACACACGCAGCACCGCTGGGCACCGGAGACACCCGCAGCACCAGCCAGCAACCCGGATGCCCCCTGATCACGGCCTATGGTAAGGCATGTCCGCTCTGTAAGACACCCTCCCATTTTCCCCCAAATTTGGGGGAAAAAAGTACGTCTTACAAAGCGAAAAATACAGTATATATATATATATATATATATATATATATATATCAGTGACACACACACACATATATATATTATATATATATTTGTCTTTATATTTCATAGAGAGATAGATAGAAGAATAGCTGTTAATTCATTTGTCGGCTTCTGTAAAATCATTGCAGGAGCCGACAGGATTGGAGAGATGGATTACATATAGTAAATCCATATATAATAGGTAGATATATACATGTCAGTGACAAATACAATTAATATAGTGTGTGGGCAAAATTCTGGACATGTATTTAATGAATAAAAGATTATTTTACAGAAAAAATGGCATGGGTCCCACTATAATTAATAGCCAGCAATGGCTATGCAGACAGCTGAGGGCTGATGTTAATAGCCTAGAAAGGGGCCATGAATCCTGCTTCCCTCCCTGGCTAAAAACATCAGCTCTCAGTCACCCCAGAAAAGGCGCATCTCTAAGATGCACCAATTCTGGCACATAGCCTTGCTTTTCTCACTGCCCTGTAGCAGTGGCATATGGGGTAATAGTTGGGGGTTCATGTCACCTGTCTCGACTACCCCCGGCTGCTGAGACCCAGGAGAAAATCCGACACTGGGGGGCGCTATTCACTTTCTCCACAGCGCTGAGAATTAGCGGCGCTGTGGTTTATGCACACTTAATTACCGCCTTTAAAAGGCGTATCGGCGGTTGCTAAGGGGTTAAACAAGGTAGGGAATAGAGTTGAGCGAAACAGGTTGGTCAAATTCATAAGTCACCGACTTTTGCTAAAGTCTGGTTTCATGAAACGAAAACCGACCATAGCATGAGGTCGGCCATGAGGTCGGCGACCAGAGCGCCAAAGTCGCATTTCAAATGATGCTTCCAGCGCCCTTTTTCAGCCAATGATGGAGGACGCAAACTGTGGGCAATGCGATGACATGGGCAGCGGTCACCACCATCTTTGAGAAGGGCATGCAAGTGATTGGCTTGCTTTGTGTGGCGTCACAGGGGCTATAAAAGGGCATGCACAACGACCGCCATCTTACTTTTGCCGATCTTAGCATAGGGAGAGGTTGCTGCTGCTGATTCTGAATAAGGGAGAGCGTTAGGCAGGGAAGAAGAAAAAAAAAAAAACTGCTTCTGCTGGTAGCAATTTTCACTGTACAACACAACAGTTTGTGTGCAGTGACAGGGGAGGATATATTTTTGTGCATCAGCTCTGTTGGTTATTAGGCTGCCTTATAAGGCTCCCTTATAGCTGCATTGCTGTTTGCACACTGCTGTGCAAACTGCTTTTCTAAAAGCAAAAATACTTTTCTTCCTCTTTTCTGCACAGTTACCAAGCGTTCATATTTTCACACTTTTGTGTGCAGCAGTCCTGCTTATTAAGCTGCCTGCTGCCATACTTGGACTGAGAGCATCATTGTCAGCCTCCTAAAATCTCTAGCTCTATCGCCTCCTCTTATGAAGTTTCAAAAAATAAAAGCACTGAGTCGACAGTGGAGGCTCCTGGTCAGGAACAACACCTTTCCTTGTGTCCTTCACCACTACCAAAAGTGAAGGATGCGGCAGGCCACACTACAGATTACTCCATGGAGCTCTTTAAACATACCATCAAGTCAAATCGTGAATTCCCCAGTCCAAGATGAATCTGACATGTATTGTGGGTCGCCAGCCAGGGCGGTGGGGTTAATTGGTACCGGGCCGGTGTCTCAGAAGGATGTGTCACAGTGGTGGTGACCCGGTCCGTGGCCCTGGGCGTCATGCAAAGGGGTGAATAACGTTTATAGGTGAATGATACGTGACGCCACCTGTGGTTTCTGATTAGATTGACCAGCGTTGCAATGTCGCTTCTCTGGGACAGATGATGTGGTGCAGCTAAGATGTAGAAGCCCTGCACAGGTAGCGCCGTAGTCGCAGGGCAGATGAAAGAGTTGGTAGATGGTGTGCAGTACAGAATGTAGCAGAGCCGTGCGCCAGGCGTACGAGTAAGATGACAGACACAGTCGTGCAGTTCCTTTACCTGTACTTGGTAAGTGCCGTCCAGGACCCAGAGTACAAATGGAGAAGGAGTTGGTCAGCCTGGAAGCAAATTAGGAATTCTCTCTCTGCAGATAGGTAGTGTGGCCTCCGTTCTAGCGCTTATCTGAGGTACTCGCAGTACTGAGTTCACTGAAGTTCCCCCTGTTGACTCTCTTTTGGAACTTTCTCGTATGGCAGGCAGCCGTAGCCTTTTCCTTCTGGCTCACACACATCACTGCTGGGGCCTCTGAGCCTTAGTTGGAAACAGAGCATTTACAGCTGCTACTTCCTCCAGTTTCTGCTGCAGGACCGTCAGTGTCCCTACAAACTCGGAGACCGGAATCCGGACCATGTGCTCCAGCTAGGAGTGAACCTTAACTCTGCTCATCCTCCAGCTCCCCTTCTCATGTCCACACACTTCCCCTTCCCTTCACAGACTGCCCTAACTTCCCTCCTCCCGACCACAGAGAGCAGCTCCTCAGCAGTCAAGTTCAGAGCTCTTCCTGCTGGCCTGGAGTGGGAACTGTGTTGTGTGTTGGTTTAACTGCTAGAAAGATCCTTCGTTGCTTCCAAGCATGACATCACACTCACTAGGAGGAAGGTAATGCCACTGTGGCGACCGTACTCCTGGGGGCGCCACAAGTGCACTGATGCCCAGCCACTGCTAGATGATTCTGCTGGTACATTGACCCCAACCACTACATTCCCCTCGCACGCTATACAGCCAGAATCTGACCCTGATGAAACTCAGGTTCCCCTTCCCGCATATTATATCACCTTAAACGGTGACAAAGAGGAAGGTGCAGATGAAAGTGCAGGTTCCTTGAGCAGGTGGGGGGGCATACTCATGGGCGACGGCACTGGCACAGGGCCCCTCATAGTACGCAAAAGTGTCTCTGCCGGTGGGAGGGACCGGGCCCACCCGCCATCAGACACACCGCCGTACTATGAGGGGCCCTATGCCAGTGCCGTCGCCAACGAGTGGGCCCCCCTGCTTGCTCAGGATCACAGCAATTGCAAAGATGAAATACTTACCTCTCCCTGCTCCACCGCCGTGACGTCTTCCGCGTTTCCTGACAGTGACATTCTGGTCAGAGAGCGCGATGACATCACGTCTGTAGGCCCTCTGCCTAAGCAGTCCAAGTGCAGAGAGATGGAAGATGGGGACGACGAAGAGTCCAGAGTACAGGGATTCCCTAGCGAGGAGACTTATTTAATTGTTTTAAAGGTTGGGAGCAATTTTTGGGGAACACTATACTCTGGAGAATGATATATGGGGCCCACCATACACTGGAGCATTCCAAAGGTGGACATCAGACACTGGAGCAGCATTTACAGGGCCCATTATACACTGGAGCATTAGAAATGGGGCCCATTATATATGGAGCATTATTTGGGCCCATAAGACACTGGATCATCATCCATGGGGCCCATCATATACTGAAGCTTTGTAAATGGGGCAGATTATATATTGAGCATTATTTGGACCAATTGTACACTAGAGCATCATCCGTGAGGCGCATCATATGCTGGAGCTTTCCAAATGGGGGACATCAGACACTGGAGCAGCATTTACAGGGCCCATTATACACTTGAGCATTAGAAATGGGGCCCATTATATATGGAGCATTATTTGGGCCCATAACACAATGGAGCTTCATCTATGGGGACCAGCATATACTGTAGTGTGGCGCCCCTGAGGCTTCAGTCGCCACAGAGGTACTGCACCTTCTCCTAAGGTGTAGTGCCTCACCATCCAGGTAAGGTGGGAACTCCTGACCACGCTCCACACCTGCATTCCACACACAGGATAGTTCAGTGGGACCACCTAACAGCTTCAGGCTGGGGGTTAGAAGAGCACCCCTCGTGGAACCCTGCTTCGTAACACGAGATGTGCTGGGAGGCGGGTGGAGTGAGATGATACAAAAGAGAGGGAAGGTGTAGGATTTCAGTCAGTCAGACGAGGGTCTGGAAGAGAGAGAGAGCAGGCTGACAGCAGGTCAGCCTGAGAGGAGCTCAAGGCGGAGGAAGGCAGTCAGTCAGGAGAGGCTGAGGACTGGTCTTAGTAGAACGAGCTCCCTAAGGAAGAGAAGGAGAAAGAGACGTAGACTGGAGACTACAGATTCCATAAGAGAGAGCTAGAACAGATCGGAACGAAGGAGAATAGAAGGACGGTGGGAAGCTGGTTGAAGAAAGATAGAGAACCCTTCCAGTCCAGAGAGCACAAAGGAAGTAGTGAGCCGCTAACGCCTTGCTCCCATCATAGACTTGGGACACAACAGCAACTTTATAGAGAGCCGGGACGCAGAGTGGAGTCCCCGAAGCAGGCTACAGCTGTCTGTCATACAAGTAAAGACTAGGAACACCTAGAGAGAGGCATTCCAGGGTAACTAAGTACTGGAGTTCTTCGCACCTAAAGGCGCATTGGAGGAGTCATTCAGTAAGGTACATGTTGGTGGAGTGTGGAAGGGATAATCCTATCCTGCCTGGAGGTTGGCTGGAGCCCTGACCTGGAGAACACAGTACGTAGGCAGGCAGTTGTGTGAACTGCAAACAGTGAGTAAAGCTTTGGAACCGCATACTCTGGTGTCCTCCAGTTATTCCCGCACCGTTACACCTGAGTACCAGCATCCATACCATTCTGTGCCTCTCCTCATCCATTGCACCTACACTGCCCTGGGACTACAGCTCCACCTGTGGGGAGCTACACCATCTTTGCTGCACCACACCATCAGTCCCAGTGGATCTGCACGCAGCGTTGGCTCAACACCTTACTTGCCAAACACCACGGGTGGTGTCACGTATTATTCTAATAAACTTTAACACCATTAACATCACCGCCATTGATATTGGGCGCCCAGGGCCATGGACCGGGTCGCCACTGCTGTGACACATGCCCGCCTGACACCGGCCTGGTACCGAGTACCCCGCTGCCCTGGGTGTGCGAGGGCGACCCAATTTTGGCGTCACGAACAGGATGGCGAGACCCGATGTCATCGGTTCTATGTGCCTTGGATTTACAACTTTTGAAAATGTGCAGAAGACCAAATTTAGTAGACTGTAAAATGGACATTAGAAATTGCCGCTGGCGCGGAGAAGAAGGGTGTGAAGAGATGGGAGGTCCTAAGAAAAGACCGCGAAGAGTCTTGGGCCGGCCCTGCCTGAATTATTATGTGACAGATGCATGGCCCACCCCCCGAGGGGTTCAAATACTGGCTTGGTATGGAGGCGCGGGAAGAAGACGCCGCCCCCGGAAGGAGGGGCAGAGAAAGCCAGTGGTGAGCAGAAGGGCTGAGCAAGAAGAAGAACGCCAGAACGTCATTTTGGAGAGTGAGGGAAGGAGGCCTGCGGAGCGCGGGGAAACGGATCTCCCTGGCTCCATGGCTGAAGGCTCCGACCCGATCTCAGGGATGAACCGCCAGCAGCTAGAAGAAGAAAGTGCTGAACTGACCACCTGTCCGCAGCTGAGGCAGGAGGCCTTGGAGCAGCTGAGGCGGCAGCAGGCCCAGGAGGGGCCTACGCCTGTGGTACCCCCAACACCGGTACCCGCCACTGCCGCACCGGAGGCCCCCGTGGACCCGGAGCCACCACCCGCTGCCACCGGCCCGCTTCCACCGGCACCGGAGCAGAGAACACACACCGCCAGGAGGCCCCAGGTACATCCGATGTCCTGACACCTGGGAAGGCCCTGGGGTGCACCACGGTCGCATCGGCTGGCCAGGTCGTGCTAGATCTGGTCTGGGACCGGGATACCATCCCCAGGAGGGGATCAGCACTAGTAACCTAAAGTAAATCTCGTTACCCAGGAGGGTTTTGTTTGCACCAGTTGTGCCTTGTTTGCTATCATGTTTTTACGGTAGCAATTTTGCTGCCTGCTTTTGATTGGCAGTGTTTTTTTTTCTACCAATGGAACTGAGGAGATCATGAACGCTGTATGATCCTTAACTTTCTTGTAAATAGTTTGCACCTCTTTAGGTGCCATTTCTTGGTTTTACATATAAAGACTCTTTGCGAAGATCATGTTTTTGCATGGACAATTTTCGAAGAATGATGCCTACCTCAAGGGACACTGCAAGAAATCCCAGCTGGGAGCAGTGTTCAGCACCTTACAAGAATTTTGAATGTTTTATGATAACGCATTTGATAATGTTGTGTCTTGTGGAAAGTAAATGTCTTTTTATAAAATATTGGATACAGAGAATTAGAAAAGTTTTGAGATAGAATGTGAGAATTGAATAAAGACTGAAGAATTGAAAGTGAAAATGAGGATGAGTGACCTCATGGAAATCAACATCCAACACTGCGGAGACACCATCACATGTTTCTCAATGCAGTGATTCTAGAGCAATGCCCCCATCCCTTATGGGAAATATGCAAAAACATGTAAATCAATCAGCCGCGGAGACACCATCACATGTTTCTCAACGCAAGCAATGACTAGCCAGGTCTTTCACCGGGAAGGAACAACCACGGGAAGGGCAGACTCCAATGAAGGAAACCACCTATGCCAAAACATAGTATCCATCCACAGACAGCTGTTTCAAGGTATTGCCCCTCATCAGTGTGGAGTAGGAAACTGGCTAGTAGGAGCAATGCCTAGTAAAAGACTATGAAAATGAGGATGAGTGACCTCATGGAGATCAACATCCAACACTGCGGAGACACCATCACATGTTTCTCAACGCAGTGATTCTAGAGCAATGCCCCCATCCCTTATGGGAAATATGCAAAAACATGTAAATCAATCAGCCACGGAGACACCATCACATGTTTCTCAACGCAAGCAATGACTAGCCAGGTCTTTCACCGGGAAGGAACAACCACGGGAAGGGCCGTCTCCAATGAAGGAAACCACCTATGCCAAAACATGGTATCCATCCACAGACAGCTGTTTCGGGGTATTGCCCCTCATCAGTGTGGAGTAGGAAACTGGCTAGTAGGAGCAATGCCTAGTAAAAGACTATGAAAATGAGGATGAGTGACCTCATGGAGATCAACATCCAACACTGTGGAGACACCATCACATGTTTCTCAACGCAGTGATTCTAGAGCAATGCCCCCATCCCTTATGGGAAATATGCAAAAACATGTAAATCAATCAATCAGCTGCTCCTACTAGCCAGTTTCCTACTCCACACTGATGAGGGGCAATACCCCGAAACAGCTGTCTGTGGATGGATACCATGTTTTGGCATAGGTGGTTTCCTTCATTGGAGACTGCCCTTCCCGTGGTTGTTCCTTCCCGGTGAAAGACCTGGCTAGTCATTGCTTGCGTTGAGAAACATGTGATGGTGTCTCCGTGGCTGATTGATTTACATGTTTTTGCATATTTCCCATAAGGGATGGGGGCATTGCTCTAGAATCACTGCGTTGAGAAACATGTGATGGTGTCTCCGCAGTGTTGGATGTTGATCTCCATGAGGTCACTCATCCTCATTTTCATAGTCTTTTACTAGGCATTGCTCCTACTAGCCAGTTTCCTACTCCACACTGATGAGGGGCAATACCCCGAAACAGCTGTCTGTGGATGGATACCATGTTTTGGCATAGGTGGTTTCCTTCATTGGAGACGGCCCTTCCCGTGGTTGTTCCTTCCCGGTGAAAGACCTGGCTAGTCATTGCTTGCATTGAGAAACATGTGATGGTGTCTCCGCGGCTGATTGATTTACATGTTTTTGCATATTTCCCATAAGGGATGGGGGCATTGCTCTAGAATCACTGCGTTGAGAAACATGTGATGGTGTCTCCGCAGTGTTGGATGTTGATCTCCATGAGGTCACTCATCCTCATTTTCATAGTCTTTTACTAGGCATTGCTCCTACTAGCCAGTTTCCTACTCCACACTGATGAGGGGCAATACCCCGAAACAGCTGTCTGTGGATGGATACCATGTTTTGGCATAGGTGGTTTCCTTCATTGGAGACTGCCCTTCCCGTGGTTGTTCCTGCCCGGTGAAAGACCTGGCTAGTCATTGCTTGCGTTGAGAAACATGTGATGGTGTCTCCGCGGCTGATTGATTTACATGTTTTTGCATATTTCCCATAAGGGATGGGGGCATTGCTCTAGAATCACTGCGTTGAGAAACATGTGATGGTGTCTCCGCAGTGTTGGATGTTGATCTCCATGAGGTCACTCATCCTCATTTTCATAGTCTTTTACTAGGCATTGCTCCTACTAGCCAGTTTCCTACTCCACACTGATGAGGGGCAATACCCCGAAACAGCTGTCTGTGGATGGATACCATGTTTTGGCATAGGTGGTTTCCTTCATTGGAGACTGCCCTTCCCGTGGTTGTTCCTTCCCGGTGAAAGATCTGGCTAGTCATTGCTTGCGTTGAGAAACATGTGATGGTGTCTCCGCGGCTGATTCAATTCTTCATGTAAATCAAAGTGACAGGTGACAGGCCAAGTGTAGATGGTCAGTGTCTTGCGTCCAGTAGAAAGAGAGAGAAAAAGGAAAAGAGAATAATTGATAGAAATGTAATAAAGAAAATGTGTTGAGTATAGCACTTTGAATTGAAAATTGCACTTAAGTAAATTTTTGATGTTTAGATAGGAAGTTAGCCTGTTTGTAACATTTAAGAAATGTGCCTCCTATACTAGGAAGATTAGATAAGTATTGTTAAACAGCATGTAAAATTTTTGTGTGTTCCTGCATTGTACCTTTTGTTGTCTTACAGCCCGCGGACGTGCTGTGTTTAACGGGGGGTATGTGGCGCCCCTGAGGCTTCAGTCGCCACAGAGGTACTGCACCTTCTCCTAAGGTGTAGTGCCCCACCATCCAGGTAAGTTGGGAACTCCTGACCACGCTCCACACCTGCATTCCACACACAGGATAGTTCAGTGGGGCCACCTAACAGCTTCAGGCTGGGGTTTAGCAGAGCACCCCTCGTGGAACCCTGCTTCGTAACACGAGATGTGCTGGGAGGCAGGTGGAGTGAGATGATACAAAAGAGAGGGAAGGTGTAGGATTTCAGTCAGTCAGACGAGGGTCTGGGAGAGAGAGAGAGCAGGCTGACAGCAGGTCAGCCTGAGAGGAGCTCAAGGCGGAGGAAGGCAGTCAGTCAGGAGAGGCTGAGGACTGGTCTTAGTGGAACGAGCTCTCTAAGGAAGAGAAGGAGAAAGAGACGTAGACTGGAGACTACAGATTTCATAAGAGAGAGCTAGAACAGATCGGAACGAAGGAGAATAGAAGGACGGTGGGAAGCTGGTTGAAGAAAGATAGAGAACCCTTCCAGTCCAGAGAGCGCAAAGGCCGGGGCCCGGTCCCCGAGGTTGATTGGATCTTTATGTCTGGCAACAGACACCGGAGGAGTAGTGAGCCGCTAACGCCTTGCTCCCATCATAGACTTGGGACACAACAGCAACTTAATAGAGAGCCGGGACGCAGAGTGGAGTCCCCGAAGCAGGCTACAGCTGTCTGTCATACAAGTAAAGACTAGGAACACCTAGAGAGAGGCATTCCAGGGTAACTAAGTACTGGAGTTCTTCGCACCTAAAGGCGCATTGGAGGAGTCGTTCAGTAAGTTACATGTTGGTGGAGTGTGGAAGGGATAATCCTATCCTGCCTGGAGGTTGGCTGGAGCCCTGACCTGGAGAACACAGTACGTAGGCAGGCAGTTGTGTGAACTGCAAACAGTGAGTAAAGCTTTGGAACCGCATACTCTGGTGTCCTCCAGTTATTCCCGCACCGTTACACCTGAGTACCAGCATCCATACCATTCTGTGCCTCTCCTCATCCATTGCACCTACACTGCCCTGGGACTACAGCTCCACCTGTGGGGAGCTACACCATCTTTGCTGCACCACACCATCAGTCCCAGCGGATCTGCACGTAGCGTTGGCTCAACACCTTACTTGCCAAACACCACGGGTGGTGTCACGTATTATTCTAATAAACTTTAACACCATTAACATCACCGCCATTGATATTGGGCGCCCAGGGCCACGGACCGGGTCGCCGCTGCTGTGACACATGTCCGCCTGACACCGGCCCGGTACCGAGTACTCCGCTGCCCTTGGTATGCGAGGGTGACCCAGTAGCATTATGTGGAGCTCATCATATACTGTATCGAACATTATATGGGACCAATGATTCTGTATGGAGAAATATATGGGCCTCATTACTCTGTATGGCGCACTATGCAGTGGTCATAATACTGTATGGAGTAATATACTGTCCTTTTTTGAAGCTATTGGAGAATTTAAAATGGATATCAGTCATGTGATGTAAGAAGTGAAGTATTTTTCATTGTACTATACCGCTATTTCTCTGCCGTATCAGAGGATCATGAATTGTGGCATGTGTTAAAGGAGCCCAGTGACACTCTTTGGCCCAGGGCCCACGATAATCTGGAGCCAGCCCTACCCCCCCCCCACAAACTTAGCCAAATAACCCCCATTTTTCAATGCCTAACTATTATTATAAAGTAAATTAAGGTTGACAAGCTTAACTAATAAGAATTGATGTTTTTGGCATTAAAATGGGCACTGTAGGTGTGTTTCCTGTCCTCCACTCACTGCCGACTTTTCTTCCCCATTGACTTGCATTGGGTTTCGTGTTTCAGTCGGCCTTCGACTTTTCACGATAATCAGCTGATTGCGTTCGACCCGTCGGGTTTCATGAAACCTGATTCGACCCGAAAAAAGGCAAAGTCGCTCATCTCTAGTAGGGAAGCAATAAAAAATCACCCTTGTTCAGAGCGGCCAGTCAAAGCATCTTCAGAAAAAATGTGCCATAAAGGGGAATCAAAGTCAGTGTTATAAATTCATGAATTAGTCATTTCAGTTAGCACAGTTTCAAGTGTCATTCATGATATTTTTATGATGTCAAAGGTCAATTCCGGTGGGCGCCACAAATGTTGGTGCCTGAGTAAAAAACAGCAATTTAGCCAAGAGATTGTAGACATGCTTATCGAAAATCCAGGAGACTTCTATTCTCTAATTTTTAAGAGTGATAAAACATATGTCACCACAATGATCCTGATACCAAACAAGAGTCCAAGAATGGAAGCACAAGGGGTCACCAACGTCAAAAAATTTTGTGTCCAACAGTCAGCTGGAAAAATGATGGTAACAGTTTTTTGTGATGCAGAAGGCATTTTATTACTAGAATTCATGCCAAACAAGATAAGAATTACTGGTTCAATAATGAAGGCATTACGTGAGGCAATCAAGAGAAATATCGTGGGAAGTAGTAGGCAGGTTTGTTGCTGCTTGACGACAATGCGCCAGTCAAACAAGTCTCGTAAATCACAAGCTGCTATCAGAGAATGTGGCTTCATGGAACATAGCCATCCACGCCACAATACAGACCTGGCTCCCAGTGATTATTTTCTATTTCAGAACAATCATAAAACATACATTAGGCAAGAATAGGGTACCAACATGGCACGAATATGGCAAATTCAGATTCGGCAACCGAATCTGAACAAATTCGCTCAACTCTACTTAGGACATATGAAAGAGGGTGGAATAGTACTGGAAAGCTCTAATAAAAATAATTATTTTTATAATTTATGGAGTGGTGTATGCTTTTCTTGTATATTCTGTAATGCTGTAGATAAGCCCCCGATGTAACCTGGGGGGAGGGGGCTGGTGCGGCGGGTGTTGCAGTCCAGTCCGGCGCCTCCCATCTTCTAGAGTTGTCGTCCTCCTCCTTGCTTCATGCTGTGCTCCTGCGCAGGCGTACTTTCTCTGCTCTTTTGAGGGCAGAGTAAATTACTGCAGTGCGCAGGCACCGGGAAAGGTCAGAGAGGTCCGGCGCCTGCGCACTGCAGTACTTTACAATGCCCTCAAAAGGGCAGAGCAGTGCACCTGCACAGGAGCGCAGCATGAAGCAAGGAGGAGAACGTCATCTCTAGAAGATGGGAGGCGCCGGACCGGACCGCTACACTCATTGGACCGGACCGGATCGCTGGGTGAGTATAATATAACTCGTTTTTCTTATCTTTCAGGTTACATCGGGGGCTCATCTGCAGCATTACAGAATGCTGTAGATAAGCCCCTGATTGCGGTGGCCGCATCTTATAGGCCAAAAATGGGTGACAGACTCCCTTTATGTAACTTGGTCATATTGTAGGTTTGCATTTGTTTCTTTTCTTTGTTATACTGAAAGGACACAAACAAAAATGTCAAGACTTTATTATTATACATCTACATTTTTTACCTCTACAAATGGGTTTCTAAAGCAGCTTCACCTATAGGAAAATCATCCCGGTTTCAATGTCAGCTGTCACTGATAGGGCTGTTCAAGCTGTAGTTAGACCCAGTTGCTATCTTTGTGTTACTAGGTCGCCATCCCAGGGCTGTGGGGTACTCGGTACCTGGCCCATGGGGTTCAATGGGAGATGTCACGGTAGCTGTGACCTGGTCCGTGGCCCTGGGCGTCCATTGTAAAAGGGGAATGTTGAGTGATGGAATAAAGTTTATTAATGAATGTTTCGTGACGCCACCTGTGGTATTCGGCAATGAAGATGTTAAGCCGACGCTGCAGACAGATCCTCTGGGACAGATGGTGTGGTGCAGCAATGATGGTGTAGCCCTCCACAGGCAGGGCTGTAGTCCCAGGGCAGTGTAGATGAAGAGATAGGGGAGAGACGCGGATGGTGCAGTGCTAGGCACAAGGATGTAGCAGTGCTGGGTGTGTTGACCCAGGAATAAGTGGAGGACACCAGGGCATGTAGTTCCAAAGCTTTACTCACAGTCTGTTGCAGGTACAGGTGCCCGCATCCGTGCCGTGTCCTCCGGGTCAGGGGCTCAGTCAACTTCCAGGCAAGATGAAGTACTCCTTTCCAACACTCCGCCAACATATGTGCCTTTTCTGAACGTCTCCCTTTTGCGCCTATAGTGAAGTACTCACAGTACTGAGTTACACTGGAGTTCTTCCTGTCAGATGTTCCTATGAACTCTACTTGTACGGCAGACAGCTGTAGCCTGCTTCGGGGACTCCTTGTTACTAAGTCCCGGCTCACTCATGTTGCTGTTGTGCCCCCAAGTCTTGTGTGGGAATAAAGTGGTGACAACTTTTATTCCTCCGGTGTCTGCTGCAGGACCATTAGTATCCATACAACCTCGGGGACCGGACCCCGGCCTTGCGCTGTGAACTTGGGAAGGGTTCTCCTCCAACCCTGATCCTTAGTCCTCCTCTCCTTATGTTCCACACTAATCCTTCCTTCTTATGGAGAGAGTCAGGCTTCCTATCAATGTTTCTTTCCTGTGCCAGCGGACCCATGTCACTGAGGTCGGCTGCAGCACGTCCTTCATCCATCCCACTCAGGGGATCTTCACTCCTCCTCTGACTCTGTCAGACTGACTAAATCCTAAACTCTTCCCGCTCTTTTGATGCTAACTAACTCCACCCGCCTCCCAGCACGCTTCGTGTTCCAAGCAGGGAGCCACCAAAGGGTGCTTTGCTACACTACTGTGTTGTGTGGGATGCAGGTGTTGGAGCATGGTCAGGTGTCTCCATCTCACCTGGATGGTGGGGTACCACACCTCAGGAGGAGGTGCAGTACCTCTGTGGCGACTGAACCCTCAGGGGCACCACATTACCACTTGAACCAACAGAGACAGCCAATAGAGGCGGCCACAGTAAGTGTAAACCGCTTTGTCTTTTTCCCTTAGGTGATCAGTTGTCTCTAGCAGCAATAAACCTGACATTCAGCTGCCAGCCCACTCAGTAAAAATTCAATGCCTCATCTTAAAGGCTGTCAACTACCAATAAAATTTCAGTGGGGGGACCTTAAGTTGTAAAGTAGCTTTGGTCATCAAAGTTTACATGTGTGTTTTAGGTCATTACCCTGCTGCAGTAGGAAATCTGCTACACTTTTTAAGAAAACTTGACAGCTGATACTCGCTGCCTGAAACACAGGCAGCATATAACAGACACTGGGTCCATCAGGGGTGTAATAGTCGTGGTTGCAGGGAATGCAACTGCTACCAGACCCATGAGGGAGGGGGGCCCAATGAAGCCAGCTTGTAATTTGGCTGTATGTGTGGCCGAGGATGCATTTCCAGCTGAAAAGTATTGCGGTGCAGAGACCTGCTGGGTCCCTACATTTCAATACACACCGAAAGCCAACCAGGGGATTTAAAATGCTACAATGGCCCATACATCTAACCAACAAGCAGGTAGGGGTCCAGGTCCAAATTTTGTATTGGGGCCCATCAGACCCTAGTTAAGCCACTGGGATCCTTCATTTCAGCAAGGTATGTTTTACAAAAACATACATTTAAATAAGCCTTCTCATTATTTTTTAGTCCTTAAACCTGTGTAAGTATTACTACAGTTTAACCCCTTAGTGACAAAGCCAATTTTGCACTTAATGACCAAGCCGATTTTTACAATTCTGACCACTGTCACTTTATGAGGTTATAGCTCTGGAACACTTCAATGGATCCCACTGATTCTGAGAATGTTTTTTCGTGACATTTTGTACTTCATGTTAGTGGTAAAATGTATTGTATATGAGTTGCATTTATTTATGAAAAAAATGGAAATTTGTGCCCGTAATTCAGAGAGTCATGTCGCACAAAATAGTTAGTAAACAACATTTCCCACATAGAATCATAGAATCATAGAATCGTAGAGTTGGAAGGGACCTCCTGGGCCATCTGGTCCAACCTCCTGCTCAAAGCAGGATTCGCTAAATCATCCCAGTCAGATGTCTGTCCAGCCTCTGTTTGAAGACTTCCATTGAAGGAGAACTCACCACTTCTCGTGGCAGCCTGTTCCACTCATTGATCACTCTAACTGTCAAAAAGTTTTTTCTAATATCTAATCTGTGTCTCCTCCCATTCAGTTTCATCTCATTGCTTCTAGTCTTTCCTTGTGCAAATGAGAATAACGATGATCCTTCTACAATGTGACAGCCCTTTAGATATTTGTAGACAGCTATTAAGTCTCCTTTCAGTCTTCTCTTTTGCAAACTAAACATTCCCAAATCCTGCAACCTTTCCTCATAAGACAGGGTTTGCAGACCGGTCACCATTCTGGTCGCTCTTTTCTGAACTTGCTCCAGTTTGTTGATGTCTTTTTTAAAATGTGGTGCCCAAAACTGGACACAATATTCCAGATGAGGTCTGACCAAAGAGGACATGTTTACTTTACATCAGTATAATTTTGTAAACATATTTTTTTAGGACGTTATAAGCGTTATAAGGGTTAAAAGTTGACCAGCGATTTCTCATTTTTCCAACAAAATTTACAAAACCATTTTTTTAGGGACCATCTCACATTTGAAATGAGCTTGGGGGTCAATTTGGCAGAAAATACCCAAAAGTGACACCATTCTAAAAACTGCACCACTCAAGGTGCTCAAAACCGCACTCAAGAATTTTATTAACTCTTTAGGTTCTTCACGAGAACTAAAACATTTTACTTTTTTTCAAAAAATGTACTTTAGACCCAAACTTTTTTATTTTCACAAGGGTAATAGGAGAAAATATACCACATATTTGATATGCAATTTCCCCTAAATACACCAATACCCCGTATGAGGGGGAAAGTCACTGTTTGGGGGCATGGCAGGGTTCAGAAGGGAGGGAGCACCATGAAATCAATGGCTGGCGCCATGACGCGTTTGGATACTCCCTGATATACCTAAACAGTGAAAACCCTCCCAATTCTAGGGTCTATAACAGTGATCAAAATTAACCAGTAGGAAAAATCTCCTATTGTTGCTGGGTGCCGACCAGCAGACCTCAGCGCCTGCCTTTTTTTTCCAGGAAGAAGACGCTGAGAGCTGGGCGACGGAGCTGGAAGGTCCAGGGACACCGGAGGTACTGGGGGGAGGCTGGGGGACCCTACTTTTCTCTCCTCTGGTATGCTAGATCATATCAGAGGTGAGAGAAATGAAGGGGAAATCAAAACATTTTTTGCGATCGCCATTATTCCGTGAATAACGGTGATTATGAAATTGGGGATGGTAAAAAACAACCTGAATCCTGTTCTCAGGGGCCTCAGCTACGCCAGATAGCCAAGACCCCTGAGATTTTCCGACGCTGGGGGCGCTATAACCTTATTTCTCAGCACCGTTAAAAAGCGGGGCTGAGGAATAAGTACCGTCAACTGCCCCCGTTAAAAGGCGTATTGGCGGTCGTTAATGGGTTAAGTGTGCTAATATACTAACAGATTACTATCTTCCCTGGTTTCCAGTGCTTTTCCAGTCTTCTTTTGAGTTAAGTGTTGTCTCTTCCAACCCGCTGGATCACACTAAGCTCTATGTGGGGGCTGGAAGTGGCTTTTACATTTTAAGCCCATGGAGCATTGAAATGAGGCTCTATAGCAGGCCCGGATTGGTAATATACCCAACTGGGCATCTTCCCGCTGGGCCACTGTCATGTGGGCCGCGGGCGGCAGCGCCCGATCATCTGGCCGCTGGCCGCTTGCCAGCTGATGCGGCCACTTGCACTCCATTCTCGTCCTAGCATGAGACCTCCCCCCCACGCACTCCATCCTCGCCCTCCATCCACGCCCTAGCATGAGACCCCCCGCCCGCAGCCCGCAGCCCGCCCGCAACCACTCACAGCGTCGCTTGCCTGCTCTCTTCTCTGTACACAGGACCTTTGATGAGGTCACAGGAGGGGAGGAGTCAGGGGGTCACATGATTAGGAGCCTTTGTCCAGACCCCTGATCACCCCTGACTCCACCCCTCCTGTGACCTCATCATAGGTTCTGTGCGCACAGCCCTGCCTCTTGGTGTCTGCAGGACTCAGCTGTGCTGGTTGTCATGGTGCTGGATGAGGGAAGTATGTGTGGGGTCAGGAGGGGTTTACAGGATAGATATCGCAGAGCTGTGTGTGTACGAGGTGTTCGTAGAGGAGCCGTGTGTGTGCGAGGTGTACAGAGCGGAGCCGTGTGTGTTCGAGGTGTACGGAGCGGAACCGGAAGTGTGCGTGGTGTACGGACACAGGAGTACATGGCAGAGCCCCGAGGAGCATTTTAAAACTTGCACATGACGTTCCACCTGAAGTGATGTGCTGGAAGCTGACCGGAAATGAGATAATTTCATGAGGAGATTGTGACGGAACTAGGAATGCTTCAGATCCATCACCATGTCCTCCTCCAACAGCGCAGACAGCAGGATCGCCTTGGAATCGGGGATGCCGGCCATGTGAGCGGATCATGATATGTCCTGCATCGGGAGGCTCAGGTGGGCACTACAATGGGAGCCAGGCTTCTATAGTATCTTTATAGAATCTTTCTTTATTTCTTTCTCTCTTTTTCTTTCTTTCTCTGTTCTTTGTCATTCTCTGTTCTGTCTTTCCCTCATTTTCTTTCTCTCTCTGTTCTTTCTCTAATCTTTCTTTTTCTTTCTCTCTCTGTTCTTTCATTCCCCTCTTTCTTTCTTTTTCTTTCCTCTCTTTCTTTCTCTCTGTTCTTTCTTTTCTTTACTTCTTTCTTTCTCTCTCTGTCTCTCTCTGTTCTTTCTTTCCCCTCTTTCTTTCTCTCTCTGTTCTTTCTTTTTTCTCTCTCTGTTCTTTCTTTCTCTCTCGCTCTCCTTTCTTTCTCTCTGTTTTCTTTTTTCTCTCTCTCTGTTTTCTCTTCCTTAGTGTCAGTCAGTGTGCCTATAATGCCAGCCACTGTGCCCTCAGTACCAGTCAGTGTGATCAGCAGTGCTAAATGGGTGCGGTTGGGCGTGGACATGGGTGTGACTAGTTGTGAAATGGGTGTGGCCGAGGCGTGGCCTAACATTTGCAGCGGCGCACTGCATGTGCCGCAGTCTTTGTCCCTCTTTCCCTTCTTCAAAACTTGGGCGGTATGATAGGGGCGGCTATGACCAGGGGGGCTGGTTGCCCAATGGATAGCAGTTCTGCCAGGAATTCTGTCATCGTGCGTACAAAAGGGGACAGAGCTTTGGGAGGAGTACTGTACCTAAAAGCAATTAATAGGACTGAGCTGAAATACTGGGCACAGCTGTGACTACATGTTATATAGTCATGTTAATCTCCTCTCACTTCTTGTAACCTACAAGTGTACAAAAATATTATATAGTCACCATGTGACTAGTGGGCCTGTGTAACTTCAAATGCCAGGGCTGAATTTTAGTCCCAGTCCGGCCCTGCTCTATAGGTTAGCATTGTAAAAGCGACTTCCAGTTCCAGTATGATGCGAAGAGTCGAAATCGCCATCATATGAGTCAGAAAAGGTGCGGAGCAGCACTGGACACTGAAAACGATGATGAACTTTGAGTAGTATATTAGTACACTTACACTGCATCACTCTAAAGGCCCCTTTACATTTAGCGATGCACCAGCGATCCCGACCACGATACAACCCGGTCAGGATCGCTGGTGCACCGCTAAATGGTCGCTAGTGAGCTGCCACATAGGCAAATCTCACCAGCGATGTAGTGATGCTCGGCAGTCGTACTTACCTTTCAGACGAAGCGATGACCGCCGTCTTCCGCCCGCGTCCATGGCTCGCTCGTCGGCGCCAGCAGGAAGCTGACAACGGAAAATGGACGTGGACGATCTCGCGCAATCAGCGATAGCCAGCGGGGGAGCCAGTCGGAGGTAAGTATCACATGTAGCGATATCGCTGCTGCGTCACAAAATCGGTGATGCTTTAGCGATATCGCTATGTGTAAAGCCCCCTTAATATTTACACAGGTTTAGGGGATAAAACAAATAATGGAAGAGTTTCTTTAACAGCCTGCCATGGGCTATGTGGCTAAGGTGACTAGTGAAAGGACTGATTCCAGGTGGTTTCATGTTCACTGCTGGTTTGATATTGTGCTGTCAATGTCTATTTTGCTTCTCTGCTTGTATCAAGTTTTTTTGTTATTGCCTTAATTGCAAAATTTTAAACCAGTAGAAAATTGGTATATAACTTTAAACTTGTGAAGTGTTTGGCTGTGTTTCCTTCTTTGTGATTTATTGACTTCTGATGCCAGTAGTTTTTCTGAATAAAGTCTAGTGAAGAAGCCACTTTCTCATTCAGCCAAGCCAAATGGAAAAGGAGAGATTGTCCAGCAATGAAAAAAGGCGAGTGTAAAACTTAACATCTATTAAGTATTCAGTATTAAATAAGTATATTAAAAAACTTGTAATCACAGCAAAACCAAATGTGGTTTAGTACATTCACACTGCTGTGATTTGTTTTTTTTAATATACTTGATAAATGCAAAGTTTTATATTCACTTTTTTTATCGCTGGAGAATCTCTCTTTGTCTATTTTGATGCAAATGTTTCAGGTTTTTTTAGGCTTTAAAAACAACAGTATCACTGTGCTTGATTGGCCAGCA
This sequence comes from Dendrobates tinctorius, assembly GCF_039654945.1. Lineage (NCBI taxonomy): Eukaryota > Metazoa > Chordata > Amphibia > Anura > Dendrobatidae > Dendrobates > Dendrobates tinctorius. The sequence continues at coordinate 1,111,418 of NW_027362086.1, forward strand.
AACTCGCCTGACCTTAACCCCATAGAGAATCTATGGGGTATTGTCAAGAGGAAGATGAGGGACATCAGACCCAACAATGCAGACGAGCTGATGGCTGCTATCATTGACGCATTGATGCAAAAGGAACCCTGACTGTTAGGCGTCGGGTTCCTGCAGCAGCACAGCAGGAATCCAGAGCCTCACATTCTGCGGTCTCCCATTCCCCATCGACTGCAGAGGAGCTTGCTCAGCAGCCCTGTTGTTCCCAACGCTCTGCCCAGACCTGCTCTGTGAGTCAGGCTGTTGCTGCCACCTTTGGGCCAGCAATAGCAATGCAGGCTGCTCAGCTGCAAACCGCTCCAGAGGCTAAGTCCTTCTGTTGGTCCACTGAGCATGCTCACGAGACAATCTCCCATTGGAGATCGGGAGTCACATGCACAGGTCCTTCTCCAGATCTGATTCGTCCATCTCAGGGATCTGGAAACTTCCGGAAGGTCCTGGCTATAAAAGGTTTGCATGGCCACTTGGCCATGTGCTAGTATAGACTCTAGCTGCTACCTGTGTGAATGATGACGGATGCATGAACCTGCGAATGACTCATTAAGATTCCCCTCCCTCTGATATTACGTGTGTGGATAGGGACTTAGTCATAGAGTCAGCGCCAGTCAGTGGCACGCTACAGGCCACAGTGCATATCTCCACAGAACTAGCGTCCGACAGTGTGCCCCCTCCTGGTCATTGTCGTATAGCGGCTGTATCAGTTGCCGCGCTGCAGTTAGCAGTACTTGTCAGTGTCCAAGGTAGCGATGCCACACGCACGGTAGGTCTAGACAGACTCTGACCCTGTGTCTTGGGCCCTAGTCCTGTGACCATATACTGTGTGTGCATTCCGCTGAGTCCAACAGGCTCAGTATTTATGTTTATTGCTTTGGCGCCTCTGTGAATCAACAGAGTATGCCCAGCGGCCAGCGCACATTGGGTGACGTTCAACCCGCGTGCGATATACCGCCATATTGAGTGTCCGCCATTACCTAGCAACAGTGTAACACCTTCTGCACAGTGGACCCCAGGCGGCGAACGCACTTTCTATTATTTATTATTGTGTGGGTTCCGCCGTCCCTAACACCGACCAAGTATTGACTGCAGTTACTGAACATACATTTCAGCAGGCCAATATTTCAGATTTTAAAATAATTTTTCAAGCTGGTGTTATAAAGTATTCTAATTTACTGAGATAGTGACTTTTGGCGTTTCATTGGCTGTAAGCCATAATCATCAATATTAACAGAAATAAACACTTGAAATAGATCACTCTTTTTGTAATGACTCTATATAATATGAGTTTCACTTTTTGTATGAAGAACCGAAGTAAATTAAAGCTTTGATGATATTCTAATTTAGTGGGAAGCACCTGTACCTGTACCTAGACAATTAATGAAATCAGTGTGCTATATTAGTCCTTTATACAGCCTGTTAAGTTTTTTGTTACTGCTTCTCCTGTTGACATAAGGCTCCATATCCTATTTTAATTGCGATTTATGATAATTAATCAACAAATTATTTATATTTTATTCATAATTTATTGTATGTTCACTTCTTTGATCCAGGGATGTACTTTTCTTGGGCCATTATGTTCTAAAATTATTGTGACGTGTAGTCTTTCTAGGTTAAGGTTTTTGGACAGTGTTATGTTTATTGGCCACAATATAACTACACGGACAGCTATAGTCCCGCTATTGCCAGAATGCCATCATTGGTCACAATATTCCTACAATGACAGCTACCATCTCCCTATGGCCAGAATGCTCTTATCATCCACAGTATACCTACAGTGATAGCTACAGTCCCCCTACTGCCAGAATGCTCTCATTAGCCACAATATAATTACCTACATACCTATATACAGCATCTCAATTTTATTTTTGTCCTGTGTTCTAAAATACAGGGCGGGATAAAACTGTCTGTGACGTTACTGACAGACTAGTTATTTCAGTATTTTGTCTCTAGGGTTCTTTGAGAAATCTGAGACTGATACTAACGTAGAAGGCTGGTGAGTGGTGAGGCTTTGAGGATTTTAGTATGCTCTGTGACCAATTGCTGCAGGCTAAGGGCAGTAAGTATGGTACTATTTGTGCAATTTCTGCTATCCCAGGTGTGGTCACAAATACTCATTGGTGAAATGTTTTAAATCCACATTTCCATCTTACTAAGATGACCAGATGAACAGATGACTCTGACTGGCGACACCGACAACTCATAGAAGGTAAGAAATCATAGACGACACAGAAGAATCAATTTCAGTCAAATATCTCATTCTGGAATTATTTTAAATGTCCTTTGTGACTTCTGAGATTTTAGCATCTTCCCCACATTAATAGTAAATCATAATATTGGAGATTTACTCATTTATCTTACAGCATACAAAGTGCTTAAGTTTGTATGGGGATCCTCATGGGCCAGCATTTACATGAAATACAATACTGCTAATAAGCATACTAAATATTTTGAATGGAAATTATGGAATTTTATAGGCAATTTGATACAATTTTTTTGAGATATTTGGTAATTTTTGGACTTTTTTTTATAGCTCACTCTAAAACAAACACCAAATGCTTTATATATACATTCTACATTGGTGCCTTTCAATTCTTTTTGTGTTTATTTTTTGCATACCTGCTATCATTATTTGCTAGGTTCGTTGCATTCTCACTTTATATATTTTATGGACAAGAAACAAATCTATAGTCTATAGGAAACATTTTATATTTTCAGACAGGAAATCTTGTCTTTAACATCAGAAAGTGCTCTATTTTGGCAGATTTCTCTTAATGGGAAATTTCTATTTCGGACTACCTACACCCAAAGTGTGGGGTGCAGAATGAAAATTTTGTAATTGGGACATTTGTCGAAAAAAACACACCTACATCAAATATTGAGTTATTCTGTTTTATTTTAGATTGTACTTCAGTATGATGATATAATAAATATGTTCATTGATATAAGGCTAAACATCTGCGTTTTGTTAGTGGAGATGGCTGAGGAGCATTTTCAAAATTGTCTGGTCTCACAAGTCACGGAATAGAGTAATGATTTAAGGCAACTATCTTCTGTGAATGGTTCATAAGAGAATATGCATCATCAAATGACTGCTCTCCATTTTTTTTTCCATTAATAAGGCATGGATAGACTGCATACCCATTACAGTTCAATAGCTGTTTTCATGACCTTATTTTGTTGCGGACTGAGTGGTACCCAAAAAAATTAAGACATGCTATGTTTTGATCTGAGCTACAGATCAAAATTAGTCATACAAGTCTTATGGATCTGTGAAAAGCACTGACAGGACTGATTGTCACCTATGTGTAATTCATATGCTGTCCATTTGAACATTCGAGTGGATAGGAGAAGCTTTGAAATTTCTTTTTTTTTTTGCATACGAGAAAATCATTGATGATGATGAAACACTGATGGCAAAAACTGAAACGTCGACTGAACAATTATGAAATTCATATCCAAAACTCTTATAAAGAACTTTTTTGTTGTTGTCAGTTTTTAACCAGAAAAATTGCTGACATCTGAATGAGGCTCGAATGGATGATTTAGCAATTGTAGCAATGTATCCTAGTATACAAGACAAAATTTAACAAAGGTAAACCATTGTATTTGGCAAGAAATCGTGGCGCTCCATAGCAGAAGTTCTAATTGGGCCCCCCTCAAACATAATAAAATATTAGGTGGAGTCACAGAAGAGCATATCTCACAACTTTTCAGCCCTTACAAATTAATTTTCCTACTATTGAAAACCTAGTTTACCCTTTCGCTAAACCCTATAAATTATGATGCTGATCCCAACAAAAATTCTCCCCAAACACAGTATGATACCTCCACAGTGAATTCCTGCACAGTACCCTCCACATGCACAGTGTGATGACTCTACTGTACCCACCCGGCAAAGTATGGTGACCCCAACATAGTATAATGTTCCAACTGTGACCCCAACACCACAGCCCACCACACAACATAATGGCCTCCACACAGCTCCCACTCCCCTTCACACAGTATGTTGTATCCCAAACAAACCTGTAAATTTTATAAAGGCCCTCACTAGCCGTCCATACAGTACAAAAGCCCCCACATAGCCCTCCATAACTGTATAAGGGGCCCAATATAGCCTTAAATATAAACATCAGTTCCAACATGAGATTAGAACATATGGAAAGAGGACGAGGGCCATCAGAATTAAAATACATTTTTATTGGAAAATTAATTAAAAAAAAGGAAATTGTTAAATTCAGGATTAATATCCAATTAGTATGAAAGTATAATTTAAATAGGCTACTGCTGAACTATACAATAATCAAAGGCTGATCTATTATTAAATTAATAGGTATCCAAGGAAACATCAAAGGTTATAGGGACCCATAGTTACAAAAGAACAATTCTCCTTGTAATATATATGACCCATCTAAGTATAACTGGGCTAGCAGTATGCTAGAAAGAGAGAATACATATGTTAGAGATTGTTATCAATGGGAAACACCATAATATTACAATACCTTAGATATGGATGACAGCAGGAGCAGCGTGGCTGGAAAGAGAAGAGTACCCCTCACCCCGACGCACGTTTTGCCTTTTGCTTTTTCCGGAAACATATAGTATAATGGCCTCACATAACCTTCCGTATAACATAATGGACTCCACATAGTCTTAAATATAATATAATGGGACCACATAACCTTCTATCTAGTATAATGGGTTCCACTCATTCTTCCATATAATACCACATATTCTTCCTTTTGATATAATGAGCCCCATATAGCCTTCCATATAACATAATGGGCAAACATAGCTCTCCTTATAATATAATGGCCCCACACTGCTTTCTATATAAAATAATGGTCCCATGTTGCTTTCCATATAACATAATGGCCCCACATAGCCTTCCACATAATTTAATGTGCCCCACATGGCCTTTTAATATAATACAATGGCCCCCACATAGCCTTACATTTAATATATTGGCCACACAAAGTCTTCCATATGATAGAATAGCACCATATAGCCTTCCACATAATGTAATAGCTCCACATATACTTCCATATAGTATAATGGCCCCTCACATAGCCTTCCGTATGATATAGTGTGCTCACATATCCTACATATGCTATAATAGGCTCCACATAGCCCTCCTTATGATATAATGTCCTCACAAAGCTTTCCATATAATATAAATAGCCCACATAGCTCTTCAAAAATGTAATGGCTCAACCTTGCCTTCTATATAATACATATTATAATGGGTCACACATAGCCTTCCATAAAATATGAGGTGCCCCACATAGCCTTTCATATTATATAATGGCCTCACATAGCCTCCATATATTATAATGTGCTCCACATAGTTTTCCATATAATAGAATGGCACACACATAGACTTCCAATTAATACATTTGCCCCACCTAGCGTGGTCAAAATTGTTGGTACCCCTCGTTTAATGATAGAAAAACCCACAATGGTCACAGACATAACTTGAATCTGACAAAAGTAATTTTCAACCATGGTTCCACAGAATTTAAAAAAAAATAAAAATCATGAAATAGACCTGGACAGAAATGATGGTACCCCTGAAAATAATGGGACAAAAGGGACATATTAAATCAAGGTGTGTCCAGTAATTAGCATCAAAGGTGTCTACAATCTTGGAATCAATGAGTGGGCCTGTATAGAGGGCTACAGATACTCACTGTGCTGTTTGGTGACATGGTGTGCATCACGCTCAACATGGATCAGAGGAAGCGAAGGAAAGAGTTGTCTCAGGAGATTAGAAATAAAATTATAGACAAACATGTTAAAGGTAAAAGTTATAAGACCATCTCCAAGCAGCTTGATGTTCCTGTGACTACAGTTGCACATTTTATTCAGAAATTTAAGATCTATGGGACTGTAGCCAACCTCCCAGGAGCAAAATTGATGACAAATCAAAGAGATGGATAATATGAATGGTAACAAAAGAGACAAGAAAAACTTCTAAACAGATTAAAGGTGAGCTTCAAGCTCAAGGAACATCAGTGTCAGATCGCACCATCTGTCGCTGTATGAACCAAAGTGGACTTCATGGGAGACGACCAAGGAGGACACCATTGTTGAAAAAAAATCATAAAAAGCCAGAAAGGAATTTGCCAAACTGCATGATGACAAGGTACAAAGCTTCTGGGAGAATGTCCCATGGATAGATGAGACAAAAATTGAACTTTTTGGCAAGGCACATCAGCTCTATGTTCACAGACAGAAAAATGAAGCATATCAAGAAAAGAACACTGTCCCTACTGTGAAACATGGAGGAGACTCTGTTATGTTCTTGGGCTGCTTTGCTGCATCTGGCACAGGGTGCCTAGAATCTGTGCAGGGAAGAATAAAATCTAAAGACTATCAAGGGATTCTAGAGAGAAATGTGCTGCCCAGTGTCAGAAAGCTTGCTCTCAGTTGCAGGTCATGGGTCTTGCAACAGAATAATGACTTAAAATACACAGCTAAAAACACACCCAAGAATGGCTAAGAGGAAAACATTGGACTATTCTGAAGTGGCTTTCCATGAGCCCTGACCTAAATCCTATTGAGCAACTTTGGAAAGAGCTGAAACATGCCATCTGGAAAAGGCAGCCTTCAAACACAAGACAACTGGAGCAGTTTGCTCTTGAGGAGTGGGCCAAAATACCTGTCGAGAGGTGCAGAAGTCTCATTGACAGTTACAGGAATTTTTTGATTGCAGTGATTGCCTCAAAAGGTTGCGCATAAAAATATTATGTTAAGGGTACCATCATTTATGTCCAGGCCTATTTTATGAGTTTTAATTTTTTTTGTTTTAATTCTGTGGAAGCATGGTTGAAAAATAATGTCTGACTTTCATTTGTTTATTTTCATAGATTTTTTATTTATTATTACTTTTGTCAGATTGAAGTTATTTCTGTGACCATTGTGGGTTTTTCACGAGCGGTACCAACAATTTTGACCACGTATGATAGCCTTCCATATATTATAATGGCCCCTCACATAGCTTTCCTTATAATATAAAGGCCTCACATACAGTCATATGTTAAAGTTTGGGCACCCCTATTAATGTTAACCTTTTTTCTTTATAACAATTTTGGTTTTTCCAACAGCTATTTCAGTTTCATATATCTAATAACTGATGGACTCAGTTATATTTCTCGATTCAAATGAGGTTTATTGAACTAACAGAAAACGTGCAATCTGCATTTTAACAAAATTTGACCGGTGCAAAAGTATGGGCACCTCAACATAAAAGTGACTTTAATATTTCGTAGATCCTCCTTTTGCAAAAATAACAGCCTCTAGTCGCTTCCTGTAGCTATTAATGAGTTCCTAGATCCTGGATGAAGGTAATTGTGACCATTCCTGTTTACAAAACAATTCCAGTTAAGTTAAGTTTGATGGTTGCCGAGCATGGACAGCCCGCTTCAAATCATCCCACAGATGTTCAATGATATTCAGGTCTGGGGACTGGGATGGCCATTCCAGAACATTGTAATTGTTCCTCTGCATGAATGCCTGAGTAGATCTGGAGCGGTGTTTTGGATCATTATCTTGCTGAAATATCCATCCCCTGCGTAACTTCAACTTCGTCACTGATTTTTGCACATTATTGTCAAGAATCTGCTGATACTGAGTTGAATCCATGCGACCCTCAACTTTAACAAGATTCCTGGTGCCGGCATTGGCCACACAGCCCCAAAGCATGATGGAACCTCCACCAAATTTTACTGTGGGTAGCAAGTGTTTTTCTTGGAATGCTGTGTTTTTTAGCCTCCATGCATAACGCCTTTTTGTATGACCAAACAACTCAATCTTTGTTTCATCAGTCTAGAGGACCACCTTCCAAAATGTAACTGGCTTGTCCAAATGTGCTTTTGCATACCTCAGGCGACTCTGTTTGTGGCGTGCTTGCAGAAACGGCTTCTTTCGCATCACTCTCCCATACAGCTTCTCCTTGTGCAAAGTGCGCTGTATTGTTGACCGATGCACAGTGACACCATCTGCAGCAAGATGATGCTGCAGGTCTGTGGAGGTGGTCTGTGGATTGTCCTTGACTGTTCTCACCATTCTTCTTCTCTGCCTTTCTGATATTTTTCTTGGCCTGCCACTTCTGGGCTTAACAAGAACTGTACCTGTGTTCTTCCATTTCCTTACTATGTTCCTCACAGTGGAAACTGACAGGTTAAATCTCTGAGACAACTTTTTGTATCCTTCCCCTGAAAAGCTATGTTCAATAATCTTTGTTTTCAGATCATTTGAGAGTTGTTTTGAGGAGCCCATGATGCCACTCTTCATAGGAGAATCAAATAGGAGAACTACTTGCAAGTGGCCACCTTAAATACCTTTTCTCATGATTTGATACACCTGGCTATGAAGTTCAAAGCTCAATGAGGTTACAAAACCAATTTAGTGCTTCAGGAAGTCAGTAAAAAGTAGTTAGGAGTGTTCAAATCAAGAAAATGATAAGGGTGCCTATACTTTTGCACCGGTCAAATTTTGATTAAATGCAGATTGCACATTTTCTGTTAGTACAATAAACCTCATTTGAATCCAGAAATATAACTGAGTCCATCAGTTATTAGATATATGAAACTGAAATAGCTGTTGCAAAAACCAAAATTGTTATAAAGAAAAAAGGTTAACATTAATAGGGGTGCCCAAACGTTAACATATGACTGTATCCTCCATATGTTATAATGGGCCCCACATAGCCTTCCACTTAATACATTTTCCCCACAAAGCACTCCATATAATATAACAATCCCCACATAACCCTCCATAGCTGAGACGTCATAGCACAGACATGCAGGAGGAATGATGGAGGAGAGAGCTGATAGCCCCCTCCTCAATCATTGCTTTCAACTGTATCATGGGCCCCATAGCAGTCGGGTGGTCTGCCACCAGTGATGGTACGCGACTGGTCCTCAGTAAGTCATGTCAAGAAATATTTGTTGGAGATTCAGCTTACATATAACATATTGGACAGGCCAAAATCAATACAACTATTTGGCCCAGGTTATGCTATTCAGATTCAAGATTCAGCATTGGAAAGGTAGTCAAATGATGAAAATATATAGGCCCCATTCACCCATTCAGCATTCAGTCAATATTTCACATCAGTATGTGTAAGCCAAAACCAGGAGTGGAATAATCAGAGGAAAAGTATAATAGAAACACATCACCACTTCTGTATTTATCACCCACTTCTGGCTTACACATACCGATGTAAAAAACTGACCAAATACTGAACGTGACCAGAAATACAAAGATAGTAGTCATAGTCAGAGTTAACCCATTAACGACCAGGGGTATTTCAGTTTTTGAATTTCTGTTTTTTGCTCCCCCTTCTTCCCAGAGCCATAACTTTTTTATTTTTCTGTCAATACGGCCATGTGAGGGCTTTGTTTTTTGAGGGACAAGTTGTACTTTTCAACAACACCATTGGTTTTAACATATCATGTACTGGAAAATGTGAAAAAAATTCCAAGTGTGGTGAAATTGCAAAAAAGTGCAATTCCACAGTTGATTTTTTTTTTTTTTTTCTTGCCATATTCACTAAATGCTAAAACTGACCTGCCATTATGATTCTCCAGGTCATTACCAGTTCACAGACACCAAACATGTGTTGGTTCTTTTTTATTTAAGAGGCGAAAAAATATTCCAAATTTTTTTTTAAAAAAGCCACCTTTTTCCAAGACCTGTAGCATCTCCATTTTTTGTGATCTGGGGCCAGGTGAGGGCTTATTTTTTGCGTATCAAGCTGAAGATTTTATTGATACCATTTTGGTGTGTATATACGATCTTTATATCACCATTTTATTGCAAGGCAGCGGTGAGCAATAAAACGTAATTCTGGCGTTTTGACTTTTTTTCTCGTTATGTCGTTTAGTGATTGTGTTAATTCTTTTTTCAGATTGATAGATCAGGCGATTCTGAATGTGGCGATACCAAATATGTGTATATTTGATTTTTTTTATTGTTTTTATTTTGAATGGGGCGAAAGTGGGGTGATTTGAACTTTTATATATTTTTTTTTATATTTTTAAAAACATTTTTTCACTTTTTGCAGGCTTTAATAGTCTCCATGGGAGACTAGTAGTTTCAATACTTTGATCCCCTCTGCTACACACAGGTGATGATCAGATCGCCTGTGTGTAGCCGAAATGCTCACTTAGGCCTCATACCCATTGGCGATTAAAAAAACGGTCCGATTTCTGGACTGGAAAAAAGGTGGAGTGTTATGCCAGTGTCATGCGATTTTTTAGCGATTTTTTTTTTTTTCCCCATCCGTTTTGCGTCCGTTTTTCTTCCGCTTTTTTTTCCCAGCCACTCTTTTTATACAGTCATTTACAGGACCATTTACAGTGTTCTATACCACAGAATGGTGATGTATCCGTTAAAAACGGATGGAAAACGGATGGTCCGTTTTTTTAATCACACCCATTGACTTGTAATGCCGAAAATTGCGGCAAATCGCAGCATGCTGTGATTTTTTTTCTCAGACCGATTTTGGCTGCGAAAAAAATCGCAAGTGAGATGTCACCCATTGACTAACATGGGTCAGATTGCAATCGGATTAAAAATCGGATTGCAATCGTCCGATTTCATCGCCAGTGAGTATGAGGCCGTACTATGAGCTCCGACCACGGGGAGGAGCTTATAGCAATCTGGTAAAGACAACCATAGAGATCTGCTGCAGACCTCTGCTTGTCATGCTGACCCATCGGTGACTGCGATCATGTGTCGGGGTTACCGATGGGTGGGATTAGCCAAGCACTTCCGGTAAGTGCGAGTTAAATGCCTCTGTCAGAGATTGACAGGGGCATTTAACTAGTTATTAGCCGTCGGTGGATCGCTATTCCAACAGCAGCTGTTGCGGGCACATGTCAGATGTGTAGATCAGCTGTCATGTGCCCGGAAAAGTGCAGGCTCAGTGCCGGAGCCTGCACCAAGCAGGGGGAGTCCGCCATGGGCGTACTATTACGCCCAACGTCGGAAAAGGGTTAAAGTAATATTATGATTATGTGACCAAGGTGTTTCCAAATATTCCTTCCTGCAATGAAAGACAGACAGACAGATAGATGTATAGACAAATATGTTTTGCCATCTATAATGTACTACCATTGATAGAACTGGTATTTGAAAGAAAAAAAAATAGCTAGTAGGACAACATTCTACTCTCAGGGTTACAGTATATCCATTCAGGGATATTACTAGCCAAAGTAATACGTTTGCCATATAATTTCAGCTCAGTGCATAGCATTGAATAATACCAGTTTATGAAGAATGGAAGAATTTAGCTTTTCAGATTAGCAAATATATACAGTAGCTGTGATATCCAAAAAGTTACAGACAAAAATAACCATCTGCAATTCTTTTTAGGAGAAGGTCAAACAAACAACATGAGTACAATCAACTTCTTGCTGGGAGCCTTCGCCCTGGCCATCTGTTTCAATGCGTGTTTTTCACAGAGTAAGTACTTTATATATATTTTTAAAGGGAATCTTTTGCTAGGTTTTTGCTTCATCATCTCAGAGTGGCATCAAGTAGGTGCAGAGACCCTGATTCCAGTGATGTGTTACTTACTAGACTGATTGCTCGAATTTTTATAAATTCACAGTTTTATCTGCTGCAGATCTAGCAGTTTTCTGAAGGTTGAGCTGTGTATAACCCCGACCACACAACTGGCAGTTTCTGCCTATGTACTGTAAACAGAAAGCTGCCAATCAGTGGTGGTGACAGGGTTATGCACAGCTCATGGTGATACTTGACTACCTGACACCAGGTTTACTAGTCCTCTAATCTCCTGCTGATAAAAAAGTGATTTTATCAAAATTACACCATCAGCCGAGTAAGTGATGCACCACTGGAATCAGAATTATGCTTTCTCAAATTTAGTGGCAAAATCCTAGCTACAAATCTGGTCTCTTATACATTTATTGAAAATAAGTATTACTTACAATGGTGAGGTAAAAAAATGTGACTACTGTTTCCATAAATTATATATATAGAGGCTTGATGGTCTTTGATTCTAAAGTGACCAAAATTAGCCTTTTATTATTACCACCATATCTTTATTTTGTGTCCATTTATATTTATAAAAACTGTTCATCTATAATTCATTCATGGTGATCCAGTAATTTTAAATATTTTTTTCCAAGATTTGCTATATTTAACATTTTAAATATGCTTTACTTAAAATGAGCAAAATGAGCCATACTTACCCACTGTTCCAGCACTGCCTCTCTGACACTGCACTCAGTGATTGGACTGCAGGGATGATGCCAATACTACAGCACGCAACTGCAGCAGCCAAGTACTAAAATCAGCAGTGATGACAATGTCATTTTTTAGGGTTCGCTCACGTCTGCGTATAAATACGCCGATTGCAATGTGATAAAAAAATCGCAATGTAGTCACACCAATGTTATTCAATGAGGCAGTGTTCATCTGTGAGTATATCCTCAGCTGTAATTGGGATGAGGAAAACATTGCAGCATGCTGCAAGTGGTTGAGTAAAATGTCTGAGATTCGACAATGCAAGTCAATGGTTGCGAGAAAAAAAAAATCAGATGGCACACGGACCATTCATATGCTGTATGATTTTAACTCACAAATCTCAAAAAATATTAGCTAGATAGAATAGATGCATAGAATAGATAGATATCCTGAAGATAGATACGTAACATAACACCCCCCTATGTATTATACACTTGCACCCTATAGTGCCTTTCATGTGGCACTAAAGGGTGTTTAGCCTGGTTTAACCTATTAAATAAATTATTTTGAAATACAACGTGGGGTCCCTCTATTTTTGATAACCAGCAAAGATAAAGCAGACAGCTATGGGCTGATATTATAAGGCTGGGAAGGTCCTTGGTTAATGTGCTTTTCTCAGCCTAAAAATAGCAGCCCGCATCTGCCCCACAAGTAGAGCTACACATTAGATGCCAACTCTGGCACTTCGCCTCGGCTCTTACCAATTTCCCTGATGTGTTGGCAATTGGTATAATGGTAGTTAGGGATGATAACAGCTGTGAATCGTCCAAAAACCTCCATTACTAACTCAGTTAGTAAAAAGAAAAAGCACACACCAACAAATATTTTGATTTTAAAACTCACTAACCCGACTCTTTCACTGGTTCACCGATTTATGTGAAAAAAGAAAACCCATGGAGGTCCGACGTAACCAAGGGAATCTGAAGTAGTCCACAAATGGAAACCTAAGAAAAAAAATAAAAAAGAATAAAAACAAGAGACTGTCACTTGTTCACCAATTTATTATCGGATTCCTTGGACTACGTCGGACCTGTACGCGTTTTTAAAAAAAATTAATAAATTGGTGAACCAAAGAAAACCAGCGAATGTTTTTTTTTAAATAAAATATGTTTGTGTGTATTGTTTTTTTTTAGCTTTACTAACTGGGTTAGTAATGGGGGTGTCTGATAGATACTTCTCAATTACTAACACTAGGACTTGATGTCAACTGTGTTTTTGAAAAATTCACTGCTGACATCAACCCCAACTACCATTACCCCATTTGCCAATGCACTGTTAAAATCGTGAAGGGCTAAGGCTAAATGCGAGAGTTGGCATTCAATATGATGCTCCCTAGCTTGATCATTTCAGCCCACAGCGGTCTGCTTTACATTTGCTGGTTGTCAAATATCGGGGAGACCCCACATTTTTTAAATCATTTATTTAATACCAGGCTATTTCACAGGCTAAACAACCTTAAGTGTCACATGGAAGGCACTAAAGGGTGCAAGTTTATAAAATGTAGGGGTTTGTGACAGTATATATCTGCAGCATGTGTATCTATCTATTATATATTTAATATATTTATCATTATTTATCGACATCTTATATATGATTGCTTTGTTATTTATGACAACTAAATTTAATTAACATAGAGTATTAATATAGAAAGCAAAAGATTATGTTAATAATGTATGTCTTATTCATGACATATCGATGCTAGGCGAGAAAAAAACACACTCACATAACATGTGAAATGACACTCGTCAACTTTTCTGGCTGAGAATCTGAGCGATTTTATACACGCAGATGTGAGAGAATACTTAAATCGAGAATACACATAAAAAATCTTAGAAAATCTCTTAAATTCCCTGTGTAAGGCTAGTTTCACACTAGCGTTTAAGAGCGCAGCGACGGCCTGCGCACGGCTGCCGATAAGCCCCGCCCCCTGTCGCGCCTCCTTCGGTAGCTCCGCCCACCGGGGCATGACGCTGCATACGCCCTGCGTCCCCTATCTTTATCACTGGGGGCGCAGGCCGTGCTCAGTATGTGTTTGGCGGCGCATGCGTCCTTTTGACGGTGCGCTGACCTGCATCAAACGCAACCTGCTGCAGTTTGGTTGCGTCGGCGCACCGTCAAAAAGGCGCATGCGCCGCCAAACGCATACTGCGCACGGCCTGCGCCCCCAGTGATAAAGATAGGGGGCGCAAGCAGCGTCATGCGCCGGTGGGCGGAGCTAGCGGCGGAGGCGCGGCAGGGGGCGGGGCTTAGCAGCGGCCGTGCGCAGGCCGTCGCTGCGCTCATAAACGCTAGTGTGAAACTAGCCTAACTGCCTTCCGTTTTCCCTCTGTGAATATACAATTTTGGCTGGGCACATTTTTGGTGTTGGATGAATACTCACATCAGAGAACCTAATGTTCTATAACATTCTATATTTACTTTTATACTTTTACTAAAACCTCTGAACTATTACAGCACTATTCAGGGACTATTCAGCAATTTATTTTACATGCTGTGCAAATGTGGATACTTTATTTTATTAATATTTTTTCTTTTGCTTTGTTTTTCAGACTTGACATCAAGTAAGTATTCAGCAAACTGTTCTCTGTGGACTAATGTTACATTCTCATAGAAGCACTTTTAATTATAACTTAATCTGGGAAGATTTACTAAGCTAAATGTGCCTATTTGTTCTATAAAAAAATTGTCATGCATGCCTTGCACTACATTCTTTATATGATACAGACTCTTTTTCCACCTTGCTCGGCAAGGGGTCATGGCCTAGTGGAGACATAGATTGGGGGAAGAGTGTGTGAGCATATATGGGACAATGACTGCCAAGTTTGCTCCAAAATTTTGGTTGTCCGCAAATTTTGCTGACCTGTGATGGCCGTTCTGGATAGAATCATAGAATCATAGAATCGTAGAGTTGGAAGGGACCTCCTGGGCCATCTGGTCCAACCCCCTGCTCAAAGCAGGATTCGCTAAATCATCCCAGTCAGATGTCTGTCCAGCCTCTGTTTGAAGACTTCCATTGAAGGAGAACTCACAACTTCTCGTGGCAGCCTGTTCCACTCATTGATCACTCTAACTGTCAAAAAGTTTTTTCTAATATCTAATCTGTGTCTCCTCCCATTCAGTTTCATCCCATTGCTTCTAGTCTTTCCTTGTGCAAATGAGAATAAAGTTGATCCTTCTACAATGTGACAGCCCTTTAGATATTTGTAGACAGCTATTAAGTCTCCTCTCAGTCTTCTCTTTTGCAAACTAAACATTCCCAAATCCTGCAACCTTTCCTCATAAGACAGGGTTTGCAGACCGGTCACCATTCTGGTCGCTCTTTTCTGAACTTGCTCCAGTTTGTTGATGTCTTTTTTAAAATGTGGTGCCCAAAACTGGACACAATATTCCAGATGAGGTCTGACCAAAGAGGAGTAGAGGGAAATAATGACTTCACGTGATCTAGACTGTATGCTTCTGTTAATACATCCTAGAATTGCATTTGCCTTTTTTGCTGCTGCATCACACTGTTGACTCATATTCTGTCTGTGATCTATTAGTATACCCAAGTCTTTTTCACATGTGCTGTCACTTAGCCCTATTCCTCCCATTCTATATATGCTTTTTTCATTTTTATTGCCCAGATGTAGTACTTTGCATTTCTCCCTGTTAAAAACCATTCTGTTAGTTGCTGCCCACTTCTCCAGTTTATTTAAATCTTTTTGAATCCTCTCTCTCTCTTCTCTAGTATTAGCTATCCCTCCTAGCTTTGTGTCATCAGCAAATTTAATCAGTTTACCCTCAATTCCTTCATCTAAATCGTTGATAAAGATGTTGAACAATACAGGGCCCAGGACAGAGCCCTGTGGTACCCCACTTGAGACATTCTTCCAACTGGATGTGCAGCCATTTACGACCACTCTTTGGGTCCGATCACTAAGCCAGTTATGAATCCACCTAACAGTTGCCTTGTCCATTCCATACTTAGTCATTTTTTCAATAAGGATTGTATGAGAGACTTTGTCAAATGCTTTGCTGAAGTCAAGATATACTATATCCACAGCATTTCCTTGATCCACCCAATCAGTGATACCGTCATAGAAGGAAATTAAGTTAGTCTGACATGACTTATTAGTTACAAACCAATGCTGACTCTGTTTGATCACTTCATTCTTATCCAGGTATTGACATACATGTTGTTTAATAATTTGTTCAAAGATCTTTCCTGGTATAGAAGTCAGACTCACCGGCCTATAGTTGCCTGGGTCCACCTTCTTCCCCTTTTTGAAGATTGGAACAACATTTGCTCTTCTCCAGTCTTCTGGCACTTCTCCTGTTCTCCAAGAATTTTCAAAGATTATGGAGAGGGGTTCAAAAATTTCTTCTGCTATCTCCTTCAGTACTCTGGGGTGTAATTCATCTGGACCTGGAGACTTGAATTCATTTAAGTTAGCTAAGTGTTTCCTCACTATCTTTCTGTTTATAGATATCCTGGATTCTTCTATTCCCTTAATAGGACAGTGAATAACAGTTGGTGTTACATTTCCTTTCTGAGAGAAAACAGATGCAAAATAGGAATTTAAAAGTTCAGCCTTCTCAACATCCTGTCTTACCATTTCATCATTTTCATCCTGTAAAAATCCTATAGCATCTTTGACTTTTCTTTTACTTTTGACATATCCCCAAAATCCTTTATTATTGCTTTTGACATCTCTTGCAAGCCTCAATTCAGTTTCAGCTTTAGATAATATGATTTGTGCCCTGCAGGTTCTGCAGACAGCATTATATTCTTCTTTAGATATGCCTCCCTCTTTCCATTTTATAAACATTTTTTTCTTCCTTTTTAGCATGTGCTTAAGTTCTGTGTTCACCCATCCTGGTTTCCTTAAATGCTTCCTATTCTTCCCTCTTTTCGGAATTGTTAACAACTGTGCTTTGAGAATTTCATTTTTCAAGATTTCCCATCCTTCCTGGACATTTTTGTCTTTAAGGATATCCAGCCATTGGATCCCTCCAATTATCTTTCTGAATCCCTTAAAATCTGCCTTTCTGAAATCTAACCTTGACGTCTGAGTTTTCACAGGTCTTCCGCCTCTAGTTATCCAAAATTCTAAAATAGCATGGTCGCTACCTCCTAGGGTTCCAGCCACTTTTACCTCCTCAACCATTTCCTCCCTGTTTATAAGGATTAGATCCAAGGTAGCAGTTCCCCTTGTTTTCTCCTTTACCTTTTGGAAGATAAAGTTGTCAGCAAGAGAGGATAAGAATTTCCTTGACCTGTTAGTTTTGCCTGAGAGAGATTCCCGACAAATGTCTGGATAGTTGAAATCTCCCATTACAACTATGTCATATTTTTTGGAGAACTTGGCCATTTGATGCATAAAGAGTTCATCCATATCTTCAGCTTGCACAGGCGGCCTGTAGTAAATGCCTACAATGGTGTCCTTTCCATTGTTCTGTCCTTGTATTCTTACCCAAACAGTTTCCAAAGAACTCCCAGTCTCTAAAGCTTCAATCTCTGTGCAGATATACGCGTTTCTAACATACAATGCGACACCCCCTCCTCGTTTATCAAGTCTGTTTCTTGCAAATAAGTTGTATCCTTCTAGTCTTGTATTCCAATCATGTGTATTGTCCCACCAAGTTTCAGTGATTCCAATGACATCATATTTCTTTTCCTGTGTTAGTAGTTCCAATTCTCCTTGTTTGTTGCCCATGCTTTGTGCATTAGTATAGAAACATTTTAGTTTGTGATTGGTTTCTCTTTCTCCAATATTTTTATTAATTAGATTCTTTCGTCTTTGTTCTTCCTTTCCATTTCTAATAGCAGAGTTCTCAATAGCATTTGTCAGGTGTATGGCTTTTTCTGGTCTTTTGCTTCCCTTCCCATGTTGTTCTAGTTTAAAGCTCTCCTTACAAGTGTAGCAAGGCGACTTCCAAATACATGCTTTCCAGTCTTCGTAAGGTGCACCCCATCTCTAGCAAGTAGTCCATCGTATAAGTAGTTCACTCCGTGATCCAGAAATCCAAATCGTTGCTGACGGCACCATCGACGTAGCCAGTTGTTCACCTGCAGAATCTTATTCCACCTCCTTGTTCCATGGCCATCCACTGGGAGGATGGAAGAGAAGACCACCTGCGCTCCCAGTTCTTTCACTTTCTTGCCTAAGTCTTCAAAGTCTCTGCAGATGGTTTCCAGGTCGTTTCTTGCGGTGTCATTTGTCCCCACATGTAGTAGCAGGAATGGGTAGTCATCTGTAGGTCTGAAGAGTCCTGATATCCTGTCAGACACATCTTTAATTTTTGCACCTGGAAGACAGCACATTTCTCTTGAAGTTATATCCGGTCTGCAGATAGCGGCCTCTGTTCCCCTCAACAGGGAATCCCCCATGACCACCACTCTCCGTTTCTTCTTCACAACATTTTTCTTTCTCCATCCAGGAGGACTCTGAAGGCGTACAAGGTTGCTGTTTGTTGGCAAAGTCTTATCCTGATGTATTTCTTCATCGTTTTCCTGCATGAGAGCCTGGTACTGGTTTCTGAGCAGTATGGGTGCTGACTGCCTCCTGATCCTCCTGCTTCTCTGGGTCACATGTCTCCATTCCTCTGTTTCTTCAGGTGCACTTCGAATTTCTTCTCTTTCTGTAACATGAAGAGATAATTCTGCTCTGTCCAAGAACTCTTCACCTTCCTTAATGATCTTCAACGTAGCTAACCTCTCTTCGAGATTTTGCAACTTTTCCTCCAACAGGGACACAAGCTTACATTTGTGGCATGTGAAGTTTGGCTTTTCCACTGGTAAATCTGTGAACATGTAGCAAGAAATGCAGCTCACCAAATGGCTCCTGGCCTCTTCCATCTTGAGATTTCTTAAAAACGATGAAAGATGAGCCAAAATTCGCGCGCCGATAGGCGTGCGGTTTTTCCGATTTCCTCTTTTCAGCTGCAACGGCCAAAACCCAGTGATCGTTGAGCTCGCGGAGACTCTTCACTTATCCCAGAAGGCACTGGGAATATGCAAATGATCTCCTCAAGACTCTTCCCCTGGTTTTCCTATTTCCTCTTTTCAGCTGCAACGGCCAAAACCCAGTGATCGTTGAGCTCGCGGAGACTCTTCACTTATCCCAGAAGGCACTGGGAATATGCAAATGATCTCCTCAAGACTCTTCCCCTGGATGTTATATCACATTGTTTTCTAGTCTTCCAGATATGTTGTGCCCAATTTTACTGTGGACCAGTTTGGCTCTACCCAATGGCTCCCTGTATCAGCAAAGTTAGGGGTTGGACAAAACCACACCTGTCAGACATTTACTGAATAACTAGGGATGAGCGAGCATACTTGTGAGGATTCGGTACTCGGCGAGTAATGCGGTACTCGTGGTACTCGAATCGTATTTCACTAATCGCCTCGCAATATTTGCAACAGCCCGTCGAGTCCCCGCACAGTCCAGCACAGCCCAGCACAGTCCCCGCACAGTCCCCGCACAGTCCCGCACAGCCCAGCACAGTCCACACTCAATCCCCGCACAGTCCCACACAGCCCAGCACACTCCCGCACAGTACCTGCAAAGCCCTGCACAGCACAGCACAGTCTTCGCACAGTCCTGCACAGCCCGGTACAGTCCCCACACAGGCCAGCACAGTCTCGCACAGCCCGGCACAGTCCCCGGACAGGCCAGCACAGTTCCGCATAGCCTGGCATAGTCTTTGCGCAGTCCCCGCCCATTAATCGCATTTCCCATAGACTTACATTGGACTCGTTACGAGTACCCGAGTGTTAGGAGGTACTCGTAACGAGTACAGCGAGTCTGAATACTACACTACTCGCTCATTCCTATGTATAACATATGCTAAGTCCATAATCAGAGTACCTCTTTAATAAATGGTATAGTAGTTCTCTTTTTCAATTAGAAAATTAAATTATTTTACTAGATCTCATTCGAAAATAGGTTCCCTTTTAGATGATCTCATTCACATGTATAAATGCATGTGTGACCAATACAAAGAATAGGCGCATGTGCTATTATTTCAAGAACTTAAAAAGGACCAGTGATTAGGGCCAGATTTTTAGTAAAAAGTAGCTTCGACACACAAACAACACCAGCCTATGTACAATATGAACCCTCCTCCCTCTTGCAATAAAGAAAGGTAGAAGCGAACAATGCAAGGTTCAGTAAATATTGCTTTACCTTGGCATGTCCTTCAGCACTCCCTTAAAGGGAATCTGTCAGTAGATTTTTGCTATCTAATCTTGGAGCAGCATAATATAGCGCAAGACCGCCTGATTCCAGGTATGTGTTACTTATTAGGTTACATGCAAGTGTTTTAATACAATCAGTGTTTTATCAGCAGCAGATTATCCCTAGAGGACAAGGTGTTCAGTGCAGACAAGTCCAGCTAATCTGTGTAATCTGCCCCCACCACTGATGCACAGTATACACAGTAAGCTGCCAGTCAATGGTGTGGGCAGGGTTATACACAGAGCAGCTTTTGAGTAGCGCCACATCTACAACAGAGAAAAAAGGGTTCTAGTGAAACTACACCAAACAGTCCAGTAAGTGTTACTTCACGGGAATCAGGCTCTCAGCAACTACAAAAAAACCCAATCCTTAGCCTCCTATATATTAAGACATAGTTTGGGGAAAGCATTTATGCAGGGGGCATTTATGCACACTTTATCGAAGTACAGTTTATCAAAGTACTGGCAGTTATAACATGGCAGTTAGACAGGGCACGAGACAGGTAAGACATTTATATACATCTACTCCCTGTACATTTGGAATACAACAAATATATACCATATGCATTTGTGTAATTTATATCCTGGCCACTGCATTCACACACATCCACCGCCCTGGCATTAACTCTCTACACTCCATCCATATCGGCCCCTCGCTTCTTTCCTCTCCTATGTATAGCACTCACGCTCTTTTCACATTGTTAAATTGCACAGATCCAGTCAGTCCTCCCATTCAACATAAGAGACCCTCTCACAAATCACTTAACCATCTGCTCACTCTTTCTATCCTCCTTCTCCTAGTCGCAGGAGACATTGCTCCCAACCCTGGTCCCCCATGTTATAGAAAGTCAAACCCCCCAACTGCTACACTCAGAAACCCCTCTAATCTTATTAATATTCCCTGCATGCCATCTGTCTCTCTTAATTGTGCACTTTGGAATTCTCGCTTAGTGTGTAACAAACTCTCCTTCATTCATGACTTTTTCCTTTCTAATTCTCTTAACCTCATGGCTCTTACTGAAACCTGGATCCAGCAGTCAGACACTACCGCTCCTGCTGCTCTTTCATATGGTGGACTAAACTTCTCTCATGCCCCAAGATCAGACAATAGAGCAGGTGGAGGCGTTGGTCTGCTTCTATCACCAAAATGTAACTTTCAGGTTATCCCTGAACTACCTTCACTAGTCTTCCCTTCTTTTGAGGTCCATGCCGTCAGACTTTACACCCCCTTCTCCATGCGAGTGGCGGTGGTGTATCGTCCTCCCGGCCCCTCCCATCAGTTCCTGGATCATTTTGCCACTTGGCTTCCACATTTTCTCTCCTGTGACAACCCTACCCTCATCATGGGAGATTTCATCATCCCCATTGCGCTTCCCCTCTCCCCATCTGCTACTCACCTTTTATCTCTAATCTCCTCGTTTGGCCTTTTGCAGCTTACTAATTCTCCAACGCATGAAGACGGAAACTCCCTCGACTTGGTCTTCTCTTGGCTTTGTGCAGTGGATAATTTCGCAAACTCCCCTCTCCCGCTCTCTGACCACAATCTTCTTTCATTCTCTATCAAGAACTGCCAGGCTGCTCAGGTCACCCCCACTGTCCATACTTATAGAAACATACAGGCCATTAACACCCAGAAACTTATGAAGAACTTGCAGTCTTCATTGGCCCCTATCTCCTCCCTCTCATGTCCTGATTCTGCACTGAAGCATTACAATGAAACACTTCAAAGTGCCCTGGATGAATTTGCACCCGCTATAAATAGAACACCACAACACAGATGGCGACAACCCTGGCACACCCTGCAAACACGTTTCCTGCAGCGGTGCTCCAGGTGCGCCGAACGTCTGTGGAGAAGATCCAATCTACACGAAGATTTCATCCATTATAAGTTTATGCTTCGAACATACAACACTGCCCTTCACCTCTCCAAACAAACCTATTTCAACACCCTCATCACCTCACTGTCCAATAACCCGAAACGTCTCTTTGACACTTTTCATTCTCTACTCAACCCGAGTACAGGCCCCAACCACGGAGCTCCGAGCTGACGATCTGGCCAATTACTTCAAAGAAAAAATTGACCAGATCCGACAGGAAATTATCTCCCAATAACCTCATACCATGCACTGTCCTCCCTCCCCCACTGCATCTAACTCACTCTCTGATTTTGAACCAGTCACAGAAGAAGAAGTAAGCAGGCTCCTTGCATCTTCTCGCCCAACCACTTGCATCAGTGACCCATTTCCGTCACATCTCCTCCAGTCCCTTTCCCCTGCTGTCACCACTCACCTAACTAAAATATTTAACCTCTCTCTCTCTTCTGGTATCTTTCCCTCCTCATTTAAGCATGCCATCATACATCCACTACTTAAAAAACCATCCCTCGACCAAAACTGTGCCGCTAACTATAGACCTGTCTCTAATCTTCCCTTCATCTCTAAACTCCTGGAACACCTGGTCCACTCCCGTCTTATCCGCTATCTCTCTGATAACTCTCTTCTCGACCCTCTCCAATCCGGCTTTCGCTCCTTACACTCTACTGAAACTGCCCTCACTAAAGTCTCTAATGATCTACTAACAGCTAAATCTAATGGTCATTACTCCATGCTAATTCTCTTGGATCTCTCTGCAGCATTCGACACTGGATCATCAGCTCCTCCTCACTAAGCTACGATCCATTGGCCTCAAGGACACCGTTCTCTCCTGGTTCTCCTCCTATCTCTCTGACCGCTCCTTTACTGTATCTTTTGCCGGTACCTCCTTCTCTCACCTTCCCCTTACTGTTGGGGTTCCTCAAAGATCAGTCCTAAGCCCCCTCCTGTTCTCCTTGTACACTGCCCCTATTGGTCAAACAATCAGTAGATTTGGTTTCCAGTTCCATCTCTACGCTGATGACACCCAATTATACGCTTCTTCTCCTGACATCACGCCAGCCTTTCTAGAAAACACCGGCGATTGTCTAAATGCTGTGTCTAACATCATGTCCTCACTATATCTGAAACTGAACCTGTCAAAGACTGAACTCCTTGTGTTTCCTCCCTCTACTAATGTACCTATACCCGAAATTGCCATTTCTGTGTGTGGTTCCACTATTACTCCCCAGCAACATGCCCGCTGTCTTGGGGTCATACTTGATTCCGAGCTTTCCTTTGCCCCCCACATTTGATCACTGGCTCGCTCTTGTCATCTGCACCTCAAATCATTTCTAGAATTCGACCTTTTCTTACTTTTGAGTCTGCAAAAACTCCTACTGCTTCTCTTATTCATTCTCATCTCCACTATTGTAACTCTCTTCTAATTGGTCTCCCTCTTACCAAACTCTCCCTCTCCAATCTGTCTTGAATGCTGCAGCCAGGATCAGATTCCTCACCAATCGTTACACCGATGCCTCTACCTTGTGCCAGTCACTACACTGGCTACCCATCCACTCCAGAATTCAGTATAAACTTATTACCCTCACCCACAAAGCCCTCCATGGCTCATCACCACCCTACATCTCCTCCCTTGTTTCAGTATACCACCCTACCCGCGCCCTCCGTTCTGCTGATGACCTGAGGTTAGCATCCTCAATAATCAGAACCTCCCACTCCCGTCTCCAAGACTTTACACGTGCTGCGCCAATTCTTTGGAATGCACTTCCCAGGTCAATATGATTAGTCCCCAATCCCCACAATTTTAAGCGTGCCATGAAAACGCATTTATTCAGACTGGCCTATCGCCTCAACATATTAACCTAATCTATCCCTGTGTGGCACAGCCAAAAATTTTACCATAACCAGGTTCCCCGCATCATGTTCCCACATGCTTTATGCATCCATTAGCCCTCTGTGTCTGTACTGATACACACTTAACATTATGGCTGGTCCATACAATCAGGGCAACTGTTACCACCCACCTTTCGTGTCTCCCTTTTTTTTCCTTATAGATTGTAAGCTTATGAGCAGGGCCCTCATTCCTCTTGGTATTTGTTATAATCTTAGTGATTATTGTTATGCTGTAATGTCTATTGTCAGTACAAATCACCTCCGAAATGTAAAGTGCTGCGGAATATGTTGGCGCTATAGAAATAAAATTTATTATTATTATTTCATATTGCTGCTCTCAAAAAGAAATAGAAAAATTAGATTCCCTTTGTAGGTAGGGGAGGGTAACCGACAGGGGGGTGGTCCGTTACTTGCTGCTGACAGACTCGAGACAGAGACAGGATCGCATCCAAAAGGTCCTCTTTTATTGATCGTAACTCTTCATGACCCACCGCACACTCAGCAACTGCGCGACACAACTCCGCAGCCACACACAGCAGCTGCTTGTCTCAACTCACATGCCCGGGTACCTTCACATCCTTCTGTTAATTAATTCACGTCCCTTGCGGCTCTTACACTGTGGCTGCCCGTAGTCCACCACCACAGTATTTCACCAGTCCGAGTCCGTTTGTCTTCTGGTACCCCCAGGCTATCTCTGTCAGCAGCTTTTCCTGTCAGGGCCACGCCCCCGTAACGTATCTCAGCTGTCAGTCCTCTCCGGAACCTTTCCTCACTCCTTTATCCTCAGCGTAGTTCCTGTCTCCTGTGCTCCCATCGCTGACTGAACTTTCCAGAACCTTCTCTCCCTCTTTTATAACCGTCCCGTTCTGGTAACCCCGCCCACCATGACTCAATGGTTTCTTAGCCAATGGCTGTTGTTCTGTCCTATCCTCACAACTCTCCATTGCCCTCTAATGGTCAAAATCCAATATTACAGCCCTCCTTCCTATCTCCAGCTGTTTCCCCTCTTTTACTACAACAGTCAACCTTCTATACACTACACCTCTGCCCTTCTTCTACAGACAGGTCCCTATGTCAGTTCACCTTCCCTACACTTCACCTTCCTTTATCCATTGTCGTCCTCGACAATCTTGTCTCCTTCATTTGACGTTCTGAAGCTTTATCCACTTTCTCTTGTTGCCACATGACAATTCCTTCAGGTTGGGTCAGGTACTACTCTACGAAAGCCTACCTCCCACTTTTCTCCCCTTCTGTACATTCTTATATCCTTCTGGGGTGTACCTGGTACCGAGGACCTGACTTAGAGACCCATGTCTGGTTCACTTCCTTCACTCTCTCTGTTCCATCAATTTTTAAATAGTCATGGTCGGCTTCCCCGTCACACCTCGTACCCGGGACCTGTTGGACGTCTCCATTTTTGCATACAGATAACATTTCCAACTTGACTTTACGTACCAAACACAGTTATCAACTATAATCTGTTTAATGCTACTACTTGTAAACTTTTTTTTTTAGCATTTTTTTTAGCAAAACATAACTTTTCTTCTTAAACACAATATAAACATTGGTGCTGCCCCTTCCTTTGAAGAGAGCACCAAGCAGCACTGTCCCGCCCGGGTCCACGGCAGGGGCCGAGCCTCTGCTTGCCGCGGATTCCCTGTCGCAGCTGTTAGCTGCGCAGGTGGCCTGCCCTTTGCCACCCCACATCGCTGCCGCTTGCCCCAGTATGGGGGCTGCGGCCCATCCGTCCAAGGACTCCGCCGGGGCCTGTGGTGCTTCTGTATCATCAGAGCACCAGAGCGCTCGAAGACTTCGTCTACGCTTCAGCAACTGGGCCCAGTGACTGCTGCGCCAAAAGACCACCATCCTGAATGGCGCGGGACATCTGGACGGCTAAGTTGACTGTATAATTAAGGACCCGTAGTCGGCCATACCGCGGTCCTATAGTGACCGGCTATTGCCAGACGTAGTCGTGTTCTACCCCGTTTGTGTTTGCTTGTATAGAGCCCCTGCGAGGGCAACCCTTTGTACCCCTTTTGTTGATCAGGCCGGGACTGAGGGAAGTTACCTCTAGTCCTATAAAAGTTATTATAAAATGCACCAAACCGTCTCGCGACTCGTCACTGTATCCTGCGTACCTGCAAGTACCACAGTGGCATCCCAGAGCGAGAGTGAGTGTTTTTAGTACAAAGGAGATGGAGGCTCACCTGACCAGGAGGACGGTGCCGAGCAGCACGAGGAGACCCAGCGAGACCCGCAGCCTGTACGGCGAGACCCTCGGCCGCCAGTGCCCCACTCCATACCGCGGCTGTGGCCTGTACAGCGAGACATGTGGCCGCCAATGCCCCGCTCCATACCACGGCTGTGGCATGTACAGTGAGACCCGCGGCCGACAATGCCTCGCTACATACAGCGGCTGCGGCCTGCACACCCAGACCCGCGGCTGCCTCTGCCTCACCACCCGATGAGGCAACCCCGGCGGAAGGGAACTGGCCCGGGGCCTGTATCGTGCCCCCAGCACCAGGGTGTGGGAACGCCCGAAGTCAGTGACAACTCTTGTTTGGCTGGACCCGGTGGCTGCTGCGCCGTTTAGACATCTCCTGGACTACAACTCTGCAGGATGTCAGAAATCGATAAGTGACATTTCGCTTGCGTTTATAGTTAGACTAAGGACCCGTAGCCGGCCATAGCATGGCCATATAGTTACCATCTCTCGCCGTACTGTTTAGCATTGTGTTGCTTGTGTATTTGTGTCTGGATTCCCTGCGTGGAAAACCGTTGTTAGCTTTCCTCTTTACCTATATATAAAAATCAAGTTTAACCCTTGCTCTGTCTCTGGCTTGTCACTGTATCTTGCGTACCTGCGAGTACCACATATGTATGCTTGGTATTTTCAGTTACCCCTTGTTTGTGTTGCCTTGTTCGTCGGGTTGGTGTACTGCAGTGCACAGCTGATCCCCTCTTCCCTGGGTGGGGGATGGGAACAGACAGAGGGCTGATTAAGGAAATAAGGCAAGGGTGGAGGCCCCGCCATCTTCACCTTCAGAAGTATCCCAGGGAATAGAGCGAACTAAGATGCCCCCTCCTGTTAGGGACAGGGAAGGAGCCCATGGTCCCGGGTCAACTGACAGATGAGTCATGACAACAACTCAGAAACAGTGCATATGACACATAAGCACAGCACACGTCATACTTGTCACACTTGCAGTGCACACAGCACACAAGCGCAGTGCACACGTTATACATGGAACACAAGCTTAGTGCACCCCTCACACAAACCATAAGACATATCATTTGTGACGCAAAAGCATATCACATACTGTACACACACAATGCACATGTCATTTAATTCACACAAGCACAATGCACTTGTCATACATGTCACACAAGCAGTACACACATCATTTATGGCCCACAAATACAGCACACACGTAATACATGGAACACATGCACAGAGCACACATCATGCACGGCACAAAAGCATAGCTCATGCATCACAGAAGGACAGTGAACACTTCATACACATCACACAAGAACAGGGCACACTTCTCACACAGCAGAAGCACAGCATAGAAGTCATACAAAAGTCACAAAAGTTCAATGTGTACACATGTCAAAAAAGAATCAGAGTGCACATGTCACTCATGCTTAATACATACTTTATACACGTCACAAAAATACTGTGCACATGTCATTGATATCAAATAGGTTATATGCACACATGTCTGACACAAAACAATCAGAGAGAACATAGCGACAAGTCACAAAAGCTTTATCCACACATGGTAGAAATGAAAGAATCAGAGTGCATTCGGCACACAAGCACAGCGCTCAAAGCACAGACGCACAGCATACACGTTATACATGTCATACAAGCGTACATGGCATGCTGGCACGCAAGCACAGTCATACCTTGCACACAAGCACAAGGCACATGTTGTAAACAGCAGACGAGCATACGTCACACAATCACAGTGTACACTTTATACATGGCAAACAAATACAGGGCAGATGGCAACCAAGCACACGGAACACATCACACAAGCACAGTACAGACGTGATATAAGGCACACAAGCACAGGGAACACAGCAGACAAGCAAAGCACATATGGCACACAAACATAGCGCACACAACATACATGTCCCACAAGCACAACACAGAAGGCACACAAGCCCAGCACACATCATACATGGCACACAAGCTCAGCGCATCACACAAAGTATAAGACACATAATTCATGACACAAAGCACAGAGCATAATGCACACATGCATAATTTTCATGTCATACAACCTCACACAAGCATGGTGCACCTATCATACACAACACAGAAGCAGAGCACACATGTCATACACAGCACACAAACACAAGACACATCATACAAGACACACAAGCACAAGACACATGCCATTAATAGCAGACAGACACAGGACGTGTATTGCATACATCACACATCACACAAACAGAGCGCAAACCATTATCTATGACACAAAAGTATAGGGCACACGTCATACATGATACACAAACACAGAATACATGTCATACATGTCGCATAATTACCTAAAGTTAATCTATGTTGATATCATTCAGTATCATTAATAAATATATAAGTATATGAAATCTGGAAAATATGCAGCACTGTCACTTTTTTCCTCAACCGCTGTAGTGTTTTGCTTTAGTCAGGATGACATGTCATTTATTATGTCACTTGATCTCAGCAGACTGTGGTGACTTTTTTGCCAAAAAAGTGTGGTACTACCAGGTACGGAGGATGCAGCGTCGAGTCACGAGACAACTACGGTGCTTTTTAAAGATTCGTTTATGGGACTTGAGGGGACTTCCCTCAGTCACGGCCTGATCACCAAAACAGGGGTAACACAGGTTGCCCACGCAGGGGCTCTAAACAAGCAAACATGGTAATGTAGAACACGACTACTCCCGGCAACGGCCGGTCACTATAGGGCCGTGGTGTGGCCGACTACGGGTCCTTAAGTCTAAAGTCTACTTAGCTGTCCCGACATCCCTCGCCGTTCTGCTGACCTTTCGACGGAAGAGTTGCTGGGCCCAGTTGTTGAGGCGTTGATGAAAGCTTTGCGCGTTCCGGCGCGTTGATGACACGGGGGCCCCGCGGGCCTCAGCGGAGTCCTTGGCTGGATAGGCCGCAGTCCCCAGACTGGGGCAAGCGGCGGCGGTGAGGGGTGGCAAATGGCAGGCCACTTGCGCAACTAACGGCTGCGACGGGGAGTTCGCGACCAGCAGAGGACCGACCCCTGGTGTGGACCGGGGCGAGGCAGTGTCCGTCAACAGCACTGTACCAGCTGCGGCCACTGGTGGGAGCGGGGCGGCTGCGGCGGGCTGGAGCGTGGAGGCAGCGGCCACGGGTGACCGCGGGTAGGCTGCAGCCGCTGGCTGAAGTGGGGAGGCGGCAGCGGCCACGGGCTGGAGCGTGGAGGCAGCGGCCGCGGGTGACCGCACATAGGCTGCAGCCTCTGGCTGAAGTGAGGAGGCGGCAGCGGCCACGGGCTGCAGCGTGGAGGCAGGTCTCGGCTGCTTGTCTTGGTGCCGTCCCCCTGAAGTCCTCGGTAAGCGTCTCGTCTCGCCCTGGTAATCTACACTTGCTGACAGTCGCTCCCACCATCTACAGCTGCCTCCGTGTCTGTCTGCTGACTCATTGTCCCGGGAATTCCCCTTCTGGGTTCCTATCTCTAAGTTGCTGTTGAGTCCTGAACTACTCCCCCCTGCCATCTTGTGGTTATTTCTAGGTACTGCATCCTCTTGTCAATCTTTCCCAGCTATTACCCTTCTGTCCCTGACAATCTCCATCCCTAGTGCACCAACCGCCGACCCGGACACTCGACGGGGACCCTCTCTCCCACAATAGCATGAAGACTCAATGCAGCAATTCCTCATCATTGTCACATGCTACCAATTTGGACACTTGAATTGCTTCTGAAACAAAACGCCGTAGTTTCATGAAATCATAGTAAAAGGCTCATATTAGTATCCATATTTGTACATATTTTATCTGTGTATACTTTTGTATTGTAGATTAGCAATTTAAATATTTTTAGTATTTTAGAAAAGTTAATAATATTTCTTGGCCATTAAAAGATGCCAAAGATTGAATTTATAAATGATTAAGATAGACATGCATGTTAGATAAATTTCAGATAAAACTAACAAATTGCAAATGATCATTCAACAATAAAATATGTCGGGGACAGCAGAATTCTGACATTGACTAAAATAAGAATCAAATCACTTGTATTGGCTTTACTCATGTCTGACCCTTAGTAATGATGAGAGAACGAGCTTGGATAACGTCTTATCCGAGTGCACTCGGGTGTTATCCAAGTATCTCAGAAGTGCTTGTATATTATGTTCGAGTCCCTGCGGCTGCATAATTCGCAGCTGTTAGACAGCCTCAACACATGCAGGTATTGCCTGTTTGTTTGAGAATTCCCACATGCGTTGAGGCTGTCTAACAGCCGCGAATCGTGCAGCCTCAGGGACTTAAACATAATATACGAGCACTTCCGAGATACTTGGATAACACCTGAGCATGCTCAGATAAGACGTTATCTGAGCATGTTTGCTCATCACTAATCCTTAGGTAATTAAGAGTCGTTAGTTTGGTAATGCTCCGTACACTGCTCTATTGAAATAAAGGTGAATGCTTAGCCTATGTATGTTTATGATGCATTTCTTTGAGATAGCTGCCAACTAAATATAAAAAATGACCCTAGTAATGCACCAACTTCACTATATATACATTTCACATTAATATTTCAAAACCAAGTCATTTAACTTGTGATCTTTTTCTTTTGCAGATGCAAAAACATGCAGTGATTGCAACTCAACCAATGCTGATTGCAATCCGAAACAAGGCTACGTAATGTGCTCTTGTAAAAGTGGTTTTATTGGAAACGGTCTAAACTGCACAAGGGTGGTGTTTTGTGACACTGCTTCATGTTGCTCTCCGGGATACACATGGGACTCTAGCAAAAAACTATGTGTGGATGTTGATGAATGCCAAAGTAGTTCATTGTACACATGCCTTACCCAAGCTGAATGTATAAATAAGAATGGCATCTATATATGCAATGCAGTCAAGAACCCAGTTTGTCCTTCAGCTCCCTGCAGTTTTGATCAGGATTGTGTAAGGAATGGCGCTGACCTGAGTTGTGTTGATCCTTGTACGAATTACCAACAGATTGATGGATCACAAAGACTTTACAACTTAAACTCTGTTGGAAGATTCCCCACTGACAGATACTTATTCGGGTGGTACCGCTACGCAAATGGCCTAAGTTTAAAAGAAGGATTTGTTGGCTCTCTAAAGTGTGGTTCTGTTCAGCCCTACACTTTGAGCAGCCATCCATCTGTTAGTGAAGGTGTGAAATCAGTCCCTCTTCTGACGAACGGACTAACCGCAAATTCAACTGGACCGTCTATAATGGTGAAAGCTTGCCCTGGAGGATATTATGTGTACAAGTTTGCCGGACTGATGACATTTGAGGTCTATTGCACAGGTGAGTTTATAGGCTTAGCCAGCACTTTATGCTTTCTAATTTTATATTTGTAACATTATTTATAGAAATTGTTAATGTTTTCCACTTTAGAATAACGCTACCCATTTGCTCACATTGGAGGCCTCTATGAGAGTAGCTATTCCCAAGGAAAATGTCAGTTGGCTTATTATCTTTTCAGGGACATCGGAAGGAAATGACATGATTAGTGATGAGCGAGTATACTCACTGCTCGGGTGTCCTCTGCGTATTTTGGCGTGCTCTGAGATTTCGTTTTTCTTAGTCTTATCTGCATGATTTGCGACTTGCAGACAGGCTGAAGACTTGTGGGAATTCCCTAACAAACAGGCATTCCACACATGTATTCAGCCTGTCTGCAAGTTGCAAATCATGCAGATGAAAACTAAATCTCCGAGCACGCCAAAATTCTCGGAGGACACCTAAGCAACGAGTATACTCGCTCATCACTAGACATGATATCTAAAAATATTTTTCCTCCAGAGTTTAGGACTATGGTTTACATTCCCCTTTATTGCTCATAGAGTGTGAAGCTGATAGGCAGGGCTCAACTATTAACTTCACATAATCTATGTTTCTCAATGTAAAGGAGTTTTATGCTCTCCCCAAAATATTCATCACATAGCTATCCCCTTGCATTGTCATTCCCAGGAAATATGGAGCAATACATGGTGCCATTGAGCTAGTTGTGTAATGCATGGCCATACTGTCTGCAATGCTCCAAATAAAGGGACATATTTTGTTGCTGCTTTCCCTTAACTGATGCAATTTATAAATTAGGGAGCCACTCTATTAACTTGGGCACTATATCCTAAAATCGATTCCACTAATATCCATTAACTCTTCTCTACTCCATGAGGTATATACCGCTAGGAGCTGGTCTACGAGGGAAATAGCCATCAGACTGATTTTGAGAGTCTCCGTTGTACCTGTGAGCTCAGCAGCAGGAGTTTTGCAGCATATTACATGAACCTTCAGCTTTATTGTTCAAGTTCACTAAGTTAGGCTAAAACAAAAAGTATAAAAAGTTTCATAAAATGTTAAAAATATACTGTATATCAAAAAAATCACCTTTTCCCCTTACCAGTTGCTTTATGATGTAAAAAAAAACAAACAATAAAAATAAAATGCTGAAATGGTATGGCCATGGCAGTAATGACCCACATATTATTTAATCTGTATGGTAGATGGTGTAAAAAACAATTCTAGGATTTTTGTATATTGTTTATCCACCTTCCAAAACATTGAACAGCAGGCAATTAGAAAACTTATTAAAAAAACTTCACTTACTGAAAAAAATGAAAATAGATTTGGCTCTTAGATTATTACAACACAAAAGCAAATAGTATAATTTTTGTGACAGTATTACCAGTGTAATTAGTGTTAGTCACAAAATAAAGCTATGACATCACTTATACTAAACAGTAAATGTGTAGAAATACACCCAAAAAATGCATAAAACATCTACATTTTTTACTGAAAATACATCACCAATAATACACCAAAAAATTCACATCTTAATGCAAAATTGCTGCTGTGCTTTTCTGGCGATTAAGGGCATTTGTCTGACTACTACATAAAAAAAAACAAAAACGCAACAGCCATGCTACATATATTGTTGGGTCCCTAATACTGGCGTATCACTCGGACGGGTGCAATATTTCATCGGATAGCACTCTCTCCAGTGTTATGCTATGGAGTGGTGTCGACAAGTCGAATCGGCATGAGAAAAAAATCTCTGCACACTGCAATTGGCAGCATATATTGCACTGCGTGCACCCATAATAGTCTGTGGGTGCGTGCAGAACATTGGACTGCACTCATATACGTCGACTCACACAATGGAGAAGATGGAAAAAATTAAGTTCTCCATCTTCTCCGCACCTGTGATCTGATTTTTGCATGCGAGAGAATCGGATTCACAGTAAAATGACACTTGGCTCACGCTCACAGCAAAGTTTGAGCAGAGAGAATCATTGGATGCTATATGCTAGTGTGAGTGAACCCTTAGAGTTAGTGTATACGACGAACATATATGTAATTTACATATGGATTTTTATTGATTTTATATTCAGAAATAAAAACCACCCCAAAAGCTTTTTCCAGATTATAAAAAATAGATCTACTTTCTTATTTGAGTAAACAGCACCCCCGATGTAAATGGGGCTGGGGTGTAATAATATATGTTTAATAGGGATCTGTCTGGGGTCCAAAAGAGCTGTTATAGCCAAATGATACAGTTCACCAAAAAGAGCCATTTTTTCCATCAATAATGAAGAATGTAACTTAGAATGTGTATCCGCCAGCATTGAACTCATTTGTTGGAAGCTGCACCAGGTGAACACCAAGTGGCACCATACTATGTAAGCCAACATCATAATAGCACAAAATCAATTTTAAAGGGACTCTGCCAGCACAGGATGCCTGTTCAAAGCAAGTCCCACCACTCGATGCTTCATGTGCTAATTATTTAAATACACTACTCGGTGCCAATCATTTCAGTACACCTTCACACATGCTTGTTTTCCCTCAATCTTATCCCCCCATCTTATTTGATTGACAGCTGTGGCCTCATAGAGCCAGAAAAGGGTGGAGATAGAAGGAACCCATGCAAGTGGGAAGGGGTATTTAAATCATTGACCCTGCTGTGACACATTGAGCAGTACTGGGTTTGAACAGTCATCCTGCGCTGAAAGAGCCCCTTTAACAGAATGTGGATGGCAAACATTATTTTTTATTGATTCTTACAATAAATGTTATTTAATAGTGGAACAATCCCTTTAATAGCATACTTTCCATAAACAATTCTTTGAATGTAATGACCATATTTTATTCTTTTGCAGATTTTGCTCCAACTACTACAACAACTACGACCACCACCACATCAACAACGACTACAACACCAACAACAACTACTACGACTACACCACCAACTACTACACCAACAACAACCACTACAACACCAACTACTACACCAACAACAACCACTACAACACCAACTACTACAGCACCAACTACTACACCAACAACATCCACTACAACACCAACTACTTCACCTACAACAACCAGTGCTTCCACAACTATACCTACTACAACACCAACAACACCGCCATCTACAACAACCACTGCTACCTCTACTACACCTACAACAACCACTGCTACCACTGCTACACCCACTACACCAACAACCCCCCCATCTACAACAACCTCTGCTACCACTACTGTACCTTCTACAACTCCAACAACAACCTCACCAACAACAACCACTACTACACCTACCCCAACAGTAAGTACTACGGATACAGCCACAACACCACCTACTACAACTACGACCAAAGGAACTACATCTCTAACAACTCACTCAAGTACACCAACAACACCATGTGAAAACACAACCTTTCCCCTACCTACGTTACCAACACCATATACTCCTATTGAAGAGAACATAACTGTCACCAATGTGCAAAGTAGGAGCGTATTAACTGTCCGCATTTTAAATCAACTAATAAACAACCAAGAAGCAAAAATTCTGGAAATAAATGAAACCACAACTGTTAATATTGATGTGAAGACAATTAGTCCTAGTAAAATCTACACTAAGACAACAAAATCTGTTTCCCCTACCTCAATATTAATTTTTATTGGTAGCGATGGCCCCCAAACTTCTAGGAACACTACTGACCCTGTAATCACTACAACTGAGAGCACATCTGCAAATACTGAAGCCTTTAATCCTGACTCATACTGTAGTATGCCAGCACAGACCAGCACTAGTACAGAGACATCCACAATAGCTGGAAACACGTGCTCCAAGGTCACATCAGCCTCCACCACCACCACGATTACTACCACTGAGGAAGTGATTGTAGTAGGCCCTAACGGATTTGCCAAAAGCTGTACATTCCATTAACTTTTCTAAATCTTTATTGCCACTGTTTTTGGCCTTTCTTAACAAGTGAAACAGTGAAATCTTCCATCTTAGTCTTTCTTTCTGAAACAACTGCAGTAAGGTTCACATTTATGAGAATGTATATCATTTAGAGAGATTATGGCAGTATGATCTATACAATAGCCATATATATATATATATATATATATATATATATAATGGGTAGTATTTTACCCATTTTAAATAAACATGGGCCGAGGTTACATTGGCTTTCTGATTAAAGAAAATTTGTCAGTATATTTCACTATGTAATCAGACAGCAGCATGAGGTAGACTCAGATACCCTGATTCCAGTGATGTGTCAATTAGTTTACTGGGTGCAGCTGTTGGGATAGATTCATAGTTTTTCGTGCTGCAGATCTAGCAGAACTGAGATGTTGAGCTGTGTTTAACCAAGTCCACACCACAGCTTTCTGTGTACATTGTATAGTAGAAAAAAAACACTGAGGAGAAAGTAGCGCAAATAGGGTGTTATTTGACATACAGTTAGAGTTATTAATCAGATTGTACTAACCTGATCTATGATTTAAAAGGGTTTTTAAATCATTGTACAGCTGCTGCGTATCCACTTGTTGTCAAACCCATTAGAATGAAGAAAATTTGTGGATACCTCCCATGTTGCTGTGTATGGAAGACGCCAATTCTCAGGAATTTACTCAAACAAGCGCTATTTATTCAATGCATTTCAAAGTGTCAAGCACTTCTTCATGTGGTCATTTCCTGATGAAGAAGTGCTTGAATAAAAAATCACATGTTTAAATAAATTCCTTAGAATTGATGAGGTATCCACACATTTTCCTTATCTACATTGTGTAGTGACAGAGATATGCTAATCACTGCTGAGGGCCTGGTTTGGCAAGGAGGCACTAGACAGTTTGTCCTCTAGTGATAACCTCCTGCTGATAAAATACTGATTGTATTAAAGCAGCAAAACACAGCCCAGTAAGTGACACATCACTGAAGTTAGACTCCATTCCATTACATCATTTTGCTTTCAGATTACATAGCAAACACCTGCTGACAGATTCCCTTTAACATAATTATCGAAGGCTACTTATGTGTCCAGCAATTAATTTTTCATTTTGTAAGCATTATTTGAAAAGAAAAGCTTACAAGTCTGTTGTAATTAATTATCTTATGACTGTAGTGTCAACTTTCTATCTGTATGGCTTTCCCATCTATGTTAATAATCCTATTGGGTGTAAATAAAGGTTTATTTCTTGCACAGTTTCACTTTGCATATTTTTTTTCCACCTCAAAAGACCAGGCACATAGATGGCTTCTATGGTGCTCCACACCTCCAAATTACAGTACGGTAGGGACACCATGAATCTACAGTGTAACAGTTGCTATATGTGCAGTATGGAACTATTTTCCCCTAGAAATTGGGGGCTAACATCCTGGAATTCCCCATGCGCCACCACGGAATCTCATGACCTAGGAATGTTTGACTCAGCCCCCTTTTCACTTACAAAAACCACAGACACATTCCGAGCCTTTTTGGAAAAATAGGCCACAGCCACCCTGTTTATTAACATATTTACATACAAAAATGAACATATCAATAAAACATTGACAAATAAGGAACGGGGTCTATGGAAGCTGTGCAACAGCTTTGTTGCGCCATCAGCCGTATCTTAGGCCCTCAACCACACCAAACCGGTTTGCGGACCCTCCTGCTTATGCCCTCAACCGCCCCACACCGGTTCGAGAACCCTTCTGAATGGCGTAACCAATTAAATTGTCCCACTGAGACCTCAGGACAGTATGGATCTCTTTTATTCAAATTATACTCTGACCACCAAATAAAGCAAAAGAGTGGAGGGGTAGGTAACTGCCCCACCAAAACGGGCCCCTACTCCCCCCTCTGCTACCATCACCTGGCTCTCCATAGACCCGTTCCTGCCACGACAGACATGCATGACACCTTATGCATGAATGTCCCTCCACACCTTAACAGCCTTCTCTAAACCCTCTCTCAAACCTAGTGTACAGATATCTATATTGATAGATGTCAAATGTACCCCATCCTGATGTAAATGCTCCCTGGATGGCACTTACAGATCCCGATGCTTCTCTAAACCCTCTCTCAAACCTAGTGTACAGGTATCTATATCAATAGATGTCAAATGTACCCCATCCCGACGTAAATGCTCCCGGGACGGCACTTCCAGATCCCGATCCCGCACTACTACCGCCCTGTTCCTAGCCAAAAGACCCAACACCTCCCAATTCACCTTAATCCGAGTGCGGACCCCAAATCAGTACCCCCCCGCGTGAATCAACAAAACATCAGGGGGTCTATCCAAACCCACATGAAAATAAAATTCTGGGACCAACCTGGACCATTGCATTCCACTAATCCCAATCCACCTGACCGTCGCCTCATCCTGTCTTAACATAATCTGCCGTCCGGATGGTCTGACATCTGCCCTTAAAGCTCCCCACACCACGTACGAGTGTCCAACAGCGGACCATCTGCAAAAGAAAACAACCAAAACTGTAACTTGCAACCCCACAGGCAAACCCCCTTTTCCACTGTTAAATATCCAGCATTCCTGTACGGACATATGAAGCAAAATGTAACGACTCCCGTCTCCCAATCTTGCGCACCGTCGCTGCACTAAGGTCCCACCTGGCCACATCCATTGCTGCCCCTATAAGAAACAAATGGGACCCAAATTTTGAATCATCCATGCCAATCGAACCTAAGGCCTCCTAAATATGGCTATAGACTGGTATTTAGACAAAGCTGAACCATCCTGATGAATCAACAAAGAACCCCCAGCACCGCCCCTTACCAACAAAAATTGAGATGTTCTATACACCGGGCACTCCATTAATCCTTCTACTGCCCACAGTTCCACCATAAAACCCTTGCTATAGATATCTGTCTTCGACCTCCAAAGTATACAACGGATAACCCTGTGTTCACATACCACATCATGGAATTGCAAACCCCCTTGATGACAACAATTCTTACACACTAATTCGCTTTTTCAAAACGCATCAAAGAAAGCTAAACTAAAACTGTCTGAAACAACAATGTCTCAAATTTAGACCGATACACATTCTCCAACGCTGCTAACAGTCTACCCAGCATATGAAATGAGATCGGATGCCTCCAATCCCGAACCGCCCTTCCTTTCCTGTACCCCTTCAAATCTTGTCGTATCACAAAAGCCTTGGTAACGTCTTCCATGCTAGACAATTTGAACAAAAATGCCAATGCTGCCATTCGACCATTCAACACCGACACCCCTTCCTCACATGACATGCCGATCATGTATAACAACAGATCCACTCTTTCTTCATCTGACTGACTACTCCCTGTACTCGACTCCAACCTATACCAATAGTTCCACACCAAATTATATTGCTGCCCCGTCCCAGGAGCCACCGATGCCACAATCAACCTCATTGCTGATCCGATACAATATTCCATCAGCTCACCAGCCATTGTGTTCCGTGCTGCTCCGACTCAGTCGCCAGCTTCGGAAACAGACCCCACTGAAAATGAGAAATTGCATCAGCAATGGAATTTTTGACTCACAGGACATGCTTTGCCATCAACCATGCATTCAAATGCAAGCATTGAAGTACCAAATGACACATCAAATTCACCACAGGAGGAGAATGAGCTGAAAAGTGATTAATACTTTGCACCACGCTCATGTTATCACACAAAAACCTCACCTTCTTGTTTCGCAAAGCCTCCCCCCACACTTCCACGGCTACCACAATGGGGAATGGCTCTAAGACCACTAAATTCTTTGTTAGCCGATTCACTCTCCACTCGTCTGGCCACTTTCCGGTCAGCCATTTACCTTGAAAATAGGCTCCAAATCCCAATGATCCTGCTGCATCCTTAACCAACTCCAAGTCAAGATTGTCAACCATATCGTCCATCCACACCGATCGTCTGTTATAACTGCCCAAAAACTGCTCCCAAATGTGTAAATCCACTTTCTGCCCTGTATTCAATTGAATAAAATGCCGTGGGCTAGTCACACCCGCCGATGCTACAGCCAACCTCCTGGTAAATATTCTACCCATGAGCAAAATCCTGCACGCAAAATTAAATTCACCCTGTAAAGATTGCAACTGGCACAACCGAATCTTGCGGGCTCTCAACACCTCGTGTATGACCATTTTCAAATCCTCCATCTTCTCAATAAGCAAACGACATTCCATCAACACCGTATCTATCTCAATGCCAACAAAGCACAGCGTGGTGTTTGGACCCACAGTCTTCCCTGTTGCCAAAGGAATCCCAAACCTCTCTGCTACTTGTTCCATAGTTCGCAATAATATTGCGCACACTGGAGACCCAGCTGGTCCAATACACAAATCATCAAGATAGTGAATAATAGAATCTGCACCTGTCTCCATGTGAACCACCCATTCCAAAAAGGAACTAAACTTCTCAAAATATGCACATGAGATAGAACAACCCATGGGCAAGAAAGAATCAACATAATAATATCTTTCCCAAAAACAGCCCAACAGGTGAAAACTGTCGGGATGAACTGGCAACAATTGAAAAACCGCCTCTACAGTATGTCCATCTTGGCCAACAGTGCACTATGACCACACCGCCTTACCCACTCCACCACCTTATCAAATGACACGTAAGACACCGAGACCAACTCTGGATCAATGCCATCATTGACCGACTCCCCCATTGGATACGATAAATGGTGTATCAACCGATACTTATTTGGCTCCTTCTTTGGGACCAAACCCAACGGAGAAATCTTTAAACGCAGTAATGGTAATTTCAGAACCGGCCATCCTGTCCACTTCTTTACCCAATTTTTAACCAACTAACTCCGGTTGCTCCATAGCAGACCTCAAATTCCGAACCAAAACCGATACTTCATTCACAACTGAAGGGATCTTGAAAACAAAACGAAAACCCTCCTTCAACAAACATGCTGCCTCCCTATCAGGGTAATTATCTAAATACTTCTCCATCCGCTCTACCCTCACCGGAGTCTTCCCTCTTACACGCAGCTTCCCCAGGCTTTCCCTTTGACTTTCTTAAAACACTTTGTGAAGCTGTGGTGTTCCCTGCAACCAGAACATTCATGCTTAAACCTACAGGATGTAAAAGTACATTCCTTATCATTAAAGCGCCAACAGAAACCCTTCTTTGCTCCCGCCGGTGGTGCCCCTGAGCGTTCTCAGTGCCCACATTAAACGCATCCACAAACTTATGTCCTTGTTATACCACTGCAAACTCGGACGAACCGCCTTCCTTTGCCTAAACTGTTCATCATTCCCCAACCACCCAGTCCCACCATACATACGACATGCCTCCCCGAAAGCTATCCAGATAGCAAAAAAAAAAACACTTTTCCAGGGCCTTATCCCCCACCGCAGTAGCCAATATAGAGAACGTCTGCAGACAGTTGGCAATAGTTCGGGAAATCAACCGATACCTACGCATTTCCTCTTCCTCTATTTTATTCTCCGTTAACTTCACCCTGTCCAAGTTAAACTTCTCCAACTGCAAAAGTGAAAAAATCTACACATATTCATCCCTCCACATCTTCTCTTTCACCTCTGGTTTTAAATGCGCACCCAAAGGCCCATCAAAACACACATATACTTCCCCACG
Source organism: Dendrobates tinctorius (assembly GCF_039654945.1). NCBI lineage: Eukaryota > Metazoa > Chordata > Amphibia > Anura > Dendrobatidae > Dendrobates > Dendrobates tinctorius. The sequence goes on from NW_027362086.1 coordinate 1,152,831, forward strand.
AGCCTTATCATCCAGTCTCACTGGGTCAATACTCCCCACACTGTCCAATTCATGGGGCCCCCCTCAAGCGGGGCCCCACCCCGAGTATCACTTGCCAACCCTACCGAGGCTGAAGCCACTGCAGCCGTTTACGCCATGTGCGCCCCACCCCCTTGCCACACCGCAGCTGGGGATGACGACAGCTGTTTCGCGCTGCAGTGGCGCTTCTACTGGTCTCTAAAAGAAGTGCCACTGCAGCGAGAAACAGCTGTCGTCATCTCCACTCCTGTTCCCATCCTCCCTATGCCGATGTTTTAAAGAAATAGAGTAAAGAAGATTTTAACCGGAAAGTGCCATCTGTATTTCTTTTTTGGTGAACTTGTTGCGTTAGTGTTGCAAATTTCCATAGTTCCTGTAGAAGTGGAAGGCACTTAAGCTGCACGCCTGAAGCCAGCAATCCTCCGAATGTCTTCATCCTCCCCTTTTGATCTGTCATCCCTTGGACCTACAGCTCGTCTATTTCTTGTCATTTTGTTGGCCCTGCGTGGTGCAGCAGGTGCCCTATCGCTCTTTCCTCCATTACCAGGCCCAGTCCCCATGCTCCGTCCTCCCAAGGAGGCAGAGTGCTCGACAGCCTGCTCAAGTCCTCGCTCCCTGGATACTCCAGCCACTTCCCTGTTCCTCTTCCCTCCGCCCCTTGACCTCGTCTCTCTGTATGATGCCGGCGCCTCCATGTCGGAAGATGACATCACCTCCCGGCTCCTATGCATACTCGCCACCGTAGCAGACTCAAGGCCTCCTGCATCTTCCGGCTGCTTGCGTTGTTGACTCGGATGGTCCCTGGATGGGCTCCCCGCCTTCCTCCATGCCCTCAACAGCAGTTCAGGGCTCACTCTCTCAGGAGGCCGTGACCTCCTAGGGCATTTTGGGGGCATCAGGTCCACAGCTAACCCGTCGCTGCTGCCACTCAACAGCCGCAACTGCTCCTGCAGCCGCGCGGTGCTCTTTGTCGCTGCTAGTTTTGTAAAGCTCCATTACGGTATTGTGTCCCTGACTCAGATGTACTAACAGACTGTCCCTGCTCCTTCCAATCCCCCTTTATATACCTAGTCCCCTTATCCAATCAAATGGCCCCATTCACACCCCCTTTTACTAACTCCCACCATAACTTCAAATGAAACCCCACCTACCATCCCTTTTTCCAACAATTTAGATCCTATCTCCCACCTCCTTCCTCCCAAAAACTCCATTTTAGTTTACTACTGCTTAACCCCTATTAGGGCCTGGCATACATTCTGGACATGAGGCCCTCCCCTCTACAGCCTGTGGCTTGCAGTACGGGCCCCACTTTATTGCTCCACCCAAAATGGGACCATAGCTGCGAGTACAAAGCCTTTTATACATGTGCTTCTCATTAAATTAGAGTATCATCAAAAAGTTAATTTACTTCCATTCTTCAGTACAAAAAGTGAAACTCATTATGTAGAATCATTACAAAATTTCAAGTGTTTATTTCTGTTAATGTTGATGATTATGACTTACAGCTAATGAAAACTCAAAAGTCATTACTTGAGTAAATTAGAATAATTAGCAAAAAACACCTGCAAAGGTTTCCTAAGTGTTTAAAAAGGTCTCTTAGTCTGTTTCAGTAGACTCCACAATCATGAGGAAGACTCTTTACAGATGATCAGAAAGCAGTCATTAACACACTCCACAAGGAGGGTAAGCCACAAAATTTCATTACTAAAGATGCTGGCTGTTCAGATAGTGCTGTAACCAAGCATGTTAATGGAAAGTTGAATGGAATGAAAAAGTGTGGTAGAAAAAGGTGCAGAAGCAACCGGGATAACCGCAGTCTTGAAAGGATTGTTAAGAAAAGGTAATTCAAAAATTTGGGGGAGTTTCACAAGGAGTGGACTGCTGCTGGAGTCATTGCTTAAAGAGCCACCACACATAGACATATCCAGGACATAGGCTACAAGTGTCGCATTCCTTGCGTGAAGCCATTCATGATCAATAGACAACACCAGAAGCATCTTACCTGGATCAAGGAGAAAAAGAACTGGACTGTTGCTCAATGGTCTAAGGTGTTGTTTTCATGTGAAAGTAAATTTTGCATTTCATTTGGAAATCAAGGTCCTAGGGTCTGAAGAAAGAGTTGAGAGGCACACAATCCAAGCTGCTTGAGGTCTAGTGTGACGTTTCCACAATCAGTGATTGTTTGGGGAGCCATGTCATCTGCTGTAGTCGGTCCACTGAGTTTTATCAAGTCAAGACCAAAGTCAGCGCAGCTGTCTACAAGGAAATTTTAGAGCACTTCATGAAATTTAATTCTCCAGCAGGACTTGGCACCTGTCAACACTGCCAAAAGTAGCTAAATGGTGGTAAGAGTATGACAAGTGCCCTGCAAACAAATGTAAATAGGGATTTATTTTTTATTTTACTCACATATACAGTATAGTGCCATTAATCCCACAGTGGTTTACAGACACTATAAGCATTGTCCCCATTGGGGCTCAAAATCTAAATTTCCTATCATTCTGTCTTTGGAGTGTGGGAGGAAGCTACCAGACTCTCGGAAAGCCCACACAAACACGGGGATAACATACAAACTCCTTTCAGATGTTGTCCTTGTTTGGATTTGAATCCTTGACCCCAGTGCTGCAAGGCTGCAGTGCTAACCACTGACCACCGTGAGTCCCTAACTTAATCTTGAACAAGGAGGCGGAGGTACAGGTCGAGTAGGAGGTTGATGATGAGGAGGAGGTGAAGGTGGAGGTGTAGGTGGAAGAGCCATAGGAGGAGGAGGTAACCATCACTGTTTTTGTTTTTCTTTATTATTACATTTTTTGGAGGTACTCTGAAAACAGGCAGTGTAATATTCTGCTGGCTACTCTCTCTCTGTTTACAAGCCGTGTAATTGTCTGCAGTTTTAGGGGTTGAGAATAATGAGGAAAGCACCAAATAGATGTGGCCGTTTTGCTGGTGTTGGTGATGTAGCTGATGCAGGGAGAGATAGGCTGTGGTCGATCTGTGCCTACTTAGCACCCAAATGAAACACCTTTCTCTGGTACAAGTGGAGCACCCCCAGGGCAAGTTGGGGGTATTACTCGGTATCGGACCGGTGTCTTAAAGGGATGTGTCGCGGTGGCAGTGACCCGGTCGGTGGCCCTGGGTGCCCATGTAAGATAGGTGGAATGAAGCTGAATAAAGTTTATATGTAGGTAGTTTGTGACGCCACCTGTGGTATCTGGTCAAAGATGACAGATGGTATAATGCAGCAGAGATGGAATAGCTCTCCACAGGTAGAGCTGTAGTCCCAGGGCAGCAATAGTAGATGTTGAGGTAGATGTTGTAGTGTTAGGCACAGATGTAGCAGTGCTGAGTAGGTTGGCACAGGAAGAAGGCAATGACACAACTAAATGCAGTTCCGAAACTTTACTCACGTTTTCGGCATAGACAGGTGCCCGCTTCAGTGCCGTGCTCTCCAGTTCAGGGGCTCAGCCAGCTCCCAGGCAGACGGAATACACACTTCCAGCACTCCCTTCCAAATGTGCCTTTTCAGAACGTCTCCTTTCTAGCGCTAATCTGAAGTACTTGTAGTTCTGAATTACACTCAAGTTCCTCCTTCTTGATGTTACTTATAACTCCACTCGCATGACAGGCAGCTGTAGCTTGCTTCGGGGACTCCTTGCAATCATGTCCCGGCTCACACACGTGGCTGCTGTGTCTTCGAGTCTTAGGTGGGAATAAAGTGGTCACAACTTCTATTCCTCCGGTTTCTGCTGTAGGATCATTAGTATCACACACAGCCTCGGATACCGGCACCGGCCTTGGCACATTAAACTTAGAGAAGGGCTCCGCTCTAGCCCTAATCCCCAGTCTCTCTCCTCCTCACGTTCCGTTCTTATCTATCTTCCTTCTGAACAACTGATCTTTCTCTTTCTCTCTTTCCTTGCTTGCAGCGCCAGCTCATAGGAGGCTGCTGCATCTACATCTTTTCCCTCCTTCCCCCAGTGGGGAACTGTCTTCCTCCCCCTCTGTCGGGATTCTGACCACAGAGAGGTCCTCTCTCCACATCCTCCTGTGGGGAAATGACTACCTTCCTGTCAGCTTTCCCCTCTAGTGTAATCTAAGCTCCGTCCACCACCCAGCACCCTTTATGAACCAAAGCAGCTGCCATAAAGGGTGCTCTGCTGTTCTAAGGTGTCTGTGCTGGATGTAGGTGCTGAAGTCTGGCCAGGTGTTACCATCTTACCTAGGGAGTGGGATACTAAACATCAGGAGGAGGTGCAGTACCTCTGTGGCGACTGAACCCTCAGGGGTGCCAAGTACCCCACCCATAAAGCACAGCACATCCACAGGCTGTAACCAAATGAGAAAGACAAGATGTTACTGGACCATACAAATTTTGCTTTTTAAATTAACAATATTTAACAGTTATTATAAAACATCTTCTCTTAAGGAGAGGCACTATTGCTTAAACGTTACTGAACGTAATTTTATCTTATGCTAATACTCTATCTAATGACTATATATTCCTATCTTGTTAAGTGCTGTAGGTAGCAACCGTTGCTAAAGTTCACTACCAGTTTAAAGTGCTATTCTTTCTTCAAATCCTATTTATTCTACATTCACAGTATCAAAAAGTCTTTAGTGACAACCGCCAACCAAGTTTCACCACTACTATAAACATTCTAGGTCCCTAACTACATTTCTATATATATCTATCAAAAAGTGCTTAAGATTCTCCATCCTGCTACATTGCACAGTAAAAAGGTACCTGCTACCAAAACTTTATCAACATTTAATACACTATAAAACAGTCTATACATAGCATGCTTTACAATCATAATAACATTTTTATTTGTACAAAACCTGCAATAATCAATGAGAAATGGCAGATATCATCCCAGCTGGGGTATCTTCAAGTGTCCATGTTCTTTGTGTAGGACCCGCTCAAAACCTCCAACGGTGGTCTTGGATAGGCTGCAGGACATTCTGGTCTTGCCGCCTAGACCCTGTCTTCGGCCACACCCAACATTTTTTTCTTCAGGTCTACTGTAATGATGAGTTGATGAAAATTGAAAATGACTTAATGTTCTTAAAAGGCTTAAGTAAAACCAAGAAGAAGCTTCTGAAAAGGCGCTGAGCTATATACAAGTAGAGTTTCCGGGTCACTCAGTGTTCAAGCCTCCCCCCACACTTCCACGGCTACCACAATGGGGAATGGCTCTAAGACCACTAAATTCTTTGTCAGCCGATTCACTCTCCACTCGTCTGGCCACTTCCCGGCCAGCCATGTACCTTGAAAATAAGCTCCAAATCCCAATGATCCTGCTGCATCCTTAACCAACTCCAAGTCAACATTGTCAACCATATCGTCCATCCACACCGATCGTCTGTTATAACTGCCCAAAAACTGCTACCAAATGTGTAAATCTACTTTCTGCCCTGCATTCAACTGAATAAAATGCCGTGGGCGAGTCACCCCTGCCGTTGCTACAGCCAACCTCCTGGTAAATATTCTACCCATGGGCAAAATCCTGCACGCAAAATTAAATTCACCCTGTAAAGATTGCAACTGGCACAACCGAATCTTGCAGGCTCTCAACTAGAGATGAGCGATTTTGCCTTTTTTCGGGTCGAGTCGGGTTTAATGAAACCCGACTTTCTCAAAAGTCGGGTGGAACGAAATTGGCCGATTATCGTGAAAAGTCGAAGGCCGACTGAAACCCAATGCAAGTTAATGGGGAAGAATGGGGAAGCAAAGTCGACAGGGAGTGGAGGAAATTAAACACACCTACAGTGCCCATTTGAATGGCAAAAACATCAATTTTTATTACTGAAGCTTGTCAACCTTAATTAACTTCATAATAATAGTTACGCACTGAAAACTGGGGGGTTATTTGGCAAAAGTTGTGGGGGGGTAGGGCTGGCTCCAGGTTTTCATGTGCCCTGGGCCAAAGAGCGCCCCTTTAACACATACCACAACTCATGATGCTCCGATACGGCAGAGAAATAGCGGTATAGTACAATGAAAAATACTTCACTTTTTACATCTCATGACTGATATCCATTTTAAATTCTCCAATAGCTCCAAAAACGGACAGTATATAACTCCATACAGTATTATGGGCACCGCATAGTGCGCTATACAGAGTAATGAGGCCCATATATTTCTCCATACAGAATCATTGGTCCCATATAATGTTTGAAACAGTATATGATGAGCTCCACATAATGCAACAATATATGTTGGTCCCCATGGTCCCCATGGATGAAGCTCCACTGTGTTATGGGCTGAAATAATGCTCCATATATAATGGGCCCCATTTCTAATGCTCTAGTGTATAATGGGCCCTGTAAATGCTGCTCCAGTGTCTGATGTCCACCTTTGGAATGCTCCAGTGTATGGTGGGCCCCATATATCATTCTCCAGAGTATAGTGCTCCCCAAAAATTGCTGTCCCAACATTGAAAACAATTAAATAAGTCTCCTCGCTAGGGAATCCCTGTACTCCTCATTGTCCCCATCTTCCATCTCACTGCACTTGGCTGTTTAGGCAGAGGGTGTACAAACATGATGTCATTGCGCTCTCTGATCAGAATATCACTGTCAGGACACGTGGAAGACCTCATGGCGGTGGAGCAGGGAGAGGTAAGTATTTAAACTTTGCAAGTGCTGTGATCTGGAGCAAGCAGGGGGGCCCACTCGTTGGCGACGGCACTGGCACAGGGCCCCTCATAGTACGGCGGTGTGTGGCGGTGTGTATGACGGTGGGTGGGCCCGGTGTGTCTGACGGCGAGTGGGGGCGGCCCTCCCCCTCCCACCGGCAGAGACACTTTTGCATACTATGAGCGGCCCTGTGCCAGTGCCGTCACCCATGAGTATGCCCCCCCACCTGCTCAAGGAACCTGCACTTTCATCTGCACCTTCCTCTTTGTCACCGTGTAAGGTGGTATAGTATGCGGGAAGGGGAACCTGAGTTTCCTTAGGGTCAGATTCTGGCTGTGTAGAGTGTGAGGGGAATGTAGTGGTCTGGGTCAATGTACCAGCAGAATCATCTAGCAGTGGCTGGGCATCAGTGCACTTGTGGCGTCCCCAGGAGTACGGTCGCCACAGTGGCATTACCTTCCTCCTAGGGAGTGTGATGTCATGCTTGGGAGCAACGAAGGATCTCTCTAGCAGTTAAACCAACACACAACACATTTCCCACTCCAGGCCAGCAGGGAGACCTCTGAACCTGACTGCTGAGGAGCTGCTCTCTGTGGTCTGGAGGAGGTAAGTTAGGGCACTCTGTGCAGGGAAGGGGAAGTGTGTGGACGTGAGAAGGGGAGCTGGAGGATGAGCAGAGTTAAGGCTCACTCCTAGCTGGAGCGCATGGTCCGGATTCTGGTCTCCGAGTTTATAGGGACACTGACGTTCCTGCAGCAGAAACCGGAGGAAGTAGCAGCTGTAAATGCTCTGTACTCAACTAAGGCTCGGAGGCCCAGCATTGACGTGTGGGAGCCAGAAGGAAAAGGCTACGGCTGCCTGCCATACGAGAAAGTTCCAAAAGAGAGTCAACAGGGGGAACTTCATTGAAATCAGCACTGCGAGTACCTCAGATAAGCGCTAGAACGGAGGCCACACTGTTATGAGTTCATTTTCTCCTTCATCTCTGATGTCTGATGAACTCCCTCTGCTGGTGAAAGGAGGTAGTGAAATTGATCTGATGGGAAGAACCTGTCATCTGAACAGGTGGAGTGTGATTGGACATCCAGAATTTCTGAGTGGATATAAGGCAGCCGACGCCCTGCAGGGTTGCTGGTGATCCTTTCTGCTCTGAGCTCTGGCATCCAGTTTAATTCCTATCTACTAAAAGCTAAGTTTTTGCTCTGCTATTTTTCCATGAGATTTTGTCTGTTTACTTAGTGTTTGTGTTCAGCCTGCCCTGGTTGGGACTGGCTGAACTCCATTTTTGTCTCTGATCAGTTGATCTCTTTGCTCTGTCTTCAGAATATACCTGAGTGCTGATATAGTGATTTTGAAGTCTAGTGACTTCAGGGCCTTTTCTATCAGAAGTGTTGGACATTATTTTTGGCAGGGTTTTTTGCGTGATTGCAGCCAGCATCTTTTCTGTCCTTTCCTATCTAGTTAGTTGGGCCCCATCATTTGCTCAGCCTGTCTTTCTGTCTGTGTTTGTGTTTTCATCTGTTTTTCACCGACAATACATGTTGGGGGCTGTCTATTGCTTTGGGGTCTGCTCTGGGGCAGTTTAGATTTCCCCTTTCTTTCTTTAGGCTTATTTAGCTCTCCGGCTGTGATGAGGGGTCTAGGGCACCGTAGGAACCCCCCATGGCTACTGTTAGTTGTGGTGAATAGGATCAGGGGTCTGCAATCCGCTAGCTACCAACCTCTCCAGTTTTCTGGACTTAGCTTGTGTTTTTGTTTTTTCCTCCTCCAGTGACTCATTCATAATAGAATCACCAGCCATACCGCAGATTCTAGGGTACTCAATAGCAGGAAAGAATTGTAAAAAAAAAGGTGTCAGAATTTTTCTTTTTGTGTATATTTTTTCCTCTATTTCTCTGAGGCCGTAGGGGGAATTTTTTCTCAATGGAGATTAAGCAATTGTCTGATCGTGTGGAGCAGCTCACTGCTGAAGTGCGGGGAATTTCCGCCTATGTTGCTCATTCACATGCTGCTGAACCAAAGATCCCTACTCCTGATGTGTTTTTTGGGGATCGGTCAAAATTTTTGAATTTTAAGAATAATTGTAAATTATTTTTTGCCTTGAAGCCTAACTCATCGGGGAGCTCCGCGCAGCAGGTTAAAATTGTCATCTCTTTGCTGCGCGGCGATCCCCAGGATTGGGCATTTTCTTTAAAACCAGATGATCCTATTCTAACTAATGTGAATGCATTCTTTCAAGCCTTGGGGTTGTTGTATGATGAACCTAATACTATTGATCAGGCTGAAAAGGCCCTGTTGGCATTGAGCCAGGGTCAGGATTCTGCAGAGTTGTACTGTCAAAAATTCCGAAAGTGGGCGGTCCTTATTACCTGGAATGATGGTGCCTTGGCAGCTCTCTTTCGGAAGGGTTTGTCAGAAACCGTAAAAGATACTATGGTGGGATTTCTTGTTCCCTCTGGTCTTGACGATTCTATGTCATTAGCCATTCAGGTTGATCGGCGTTTGGGTGAACGCAAAACTGCATGAGAGGTGTTGCCACCTGTTGAACAAATGTCTGAACCTATGCAATGTGATAGAGTTTTGTCTAGGGCGCAACGTCAGGAGTTCAGAAGGCGTAATTAGCTGTGTTTTTTTTGTGGAGATGCCTCTCATATTATTTCTGTCTGCCCTAAACGAGAGAAACATTTTGCACACACATTTGCTGTGGGTGGTGTTCAACCTACGTTTCTTCTGGCAATTACTCTGATCTGCTCCCTGTCCACATTTTCCGCTAAGGCTTTTGTGGATTCGGGAGCAGCTCTGAACCTGATGAACTTGGATTTTTCTAAATGTTGTGGGTTTCCTATGACACCTCTGTGGATGCCTATCCCTTTGAGGGGTAGTGATGCTACTCCTTTGGTGAAGAATAAACCTGTTTTGGACCCAGGTGGTAATGCGGGTCGCCCCAGACCATCAAGAAAATTGCAGATTTTTGGTGTTGCATAATTTGCATGATACCATTGTTCTGGGGTTTCCTTGGTTGCAAATCCATAATCCAGTTTTGGATTGGAAATCTTTGTCTGTGGTGAGTTGGGGTTGTCGGTGTGCCCTTAGTGACGCTCCTGTTTTCTCCACCTCTCCCCAGTCGCATGATGTTCCTGACTATTTGGCTGATTTTTATGATGTATTTAGTGAGAATGAGTCTGCGTCTTTGCTTCCTCATAGGAGTTATGACTGTGCAATTGAGCTGAGCCCTGGGTGTAAATTTCCCAAGGGTCGACTTTTCAATTTATCTGTACCCAAGCACGAGGCTATGCGATCCTATATTAAGGAGTCGTTGGAGAAGGGTCATATTAGACCATCCTCTTCACCCTTAGGTGCTGGGTTTTTTTTTGTGGCCAAGAAAGATGGTTCATTAAGGCCTTGTATTGACTATCATTCCCTCAACAAAATTACTGTTAAATATCAGTATCCGTTACTCCTGATTTCTGATCTATTCTCCAGAGTTAAAGGTGCTTGCTGGTTTACCAAGCTTGACCTCAGGGGGGCGTATAATCTTATTTGCATTAAGCATGGGGATGAATGGAAGACGGCGTTTAATACTCCAGAGGGACATTTTGAGTACCTGGTGATGCCTTTTGGGCTCACTAATGCCCCTTCTGTCTTCCAGTGCTTCATGAATGATATTTTCCGAGACTTTATGGATAAATTTTTGATCATCTATCTGGATGATATTTTGATCTTTTCCAGGGATTGGGACTCTCATGTGGAACATGTTCGGACTGTGTTCTGGATTTTGAGGGAGAATTCCCTGTATGTCAAGGGATCGAAATGCCTTTTTGGTGTACAGAGGATTTCATTTTTGGGATTTATTTTGTCTCCGTCAACTATTGAAATGGACCCGGCCAAGGTACAGGCCATTTATGATTGGGTTCAGCCCACTTCTTTGAAGGCCCTCCAGAAGTTTTTGGGCTTTGCTAATTTTTATCGTAAATTTATAGCTAATTTTTCTGGTATTGCCAAACCATTGACTGATTTGACTAAGAAGGGTGCTGATGTGCTGAATTGGTCTCGGAGGCTGTTTCTTCCTTTCAGGAGCTGAAGCGAAGGTTCACTTCTGCTCCGGGCATGCGGCAACCTGATGTCTCACTCCCATTTCAGGTAGAGGTGGACGCTTCTGAGATTGGTGCAGGAGCTGTTTTGTCCCAAAAAGATACTGTAACATCTAAAATGAATCCCTGTGCTTTCTTTTCCCGAAAGTTCTCCCCATCCGAACGTAACTATGATGTGGGGAATCGTGAACTGTTAGCCATGAAATGGGCATTTTCGGAGTGGAGACATTGGTTGGAGGGAGCTAAAAATCAAGTCGTGGTCATTACTGACCACAAGAATTTGATTTACCTGGAATCGGCCAAAAGCTTGAATCCTAGACAGGCTAGGTGGGCCTTGTTTTTCACACGTTTTGATTTTGTGGTCTCTTTTCTTCTGGGCACTAAGAATGTCAAGGCAGACTCCCTCTCTAGGAGTTTCTTTGCTGATTCTCCTGTTGTGACCAAGCCTGCTACTATCTTAGGTGAGGGGGTAGTTCTTTCCGCCATCTCGCCCGATTTGAGACGTGCTCTGGAAGAGTTTCAGGAGGACAAACCTGAGCGTTGTCCCATTGGAAAATTGTATGTTCCTGACCAGTGGAGCAAGAGAGTAATGTCTGAAGTTCATTGCTCCGCATTGGCTGGTCATCCAGGTATTTTTGGTACTAGAGGTTTGGTGAGTCGGTCTTTTTGGTGGCCCGCCTTGACTCATGATGTCAGGAATTTTGTGCAGTCCTGTGGGACTTGCTCCCGGTCTAAACCTTGTTCTCGCTCTAGTGGGTTGTTGATGCCTTTGCCGGTGCCCAGGAGGCCATTGACCCATATTTCAATGGATTTTATCTCTGATATGCCTGTCTCTCAGAGAATGACTGTTATTTGGGTGATTTGTGATAGATTCTCTAAGATGGTCCATCTTGTACCACTCCCTAAGTTGCCATCTTCCTCAGAGTTGGTGCCCTTGTTTTTGCAACAGGTGGTTCGCTTGCACGGGATTCCTGAGAACATTGTATCTGACAGAGGAGTTCAGTTTGTTTCTAGATTTTGGAGGACTTTCTGTTCCAAGCTGGGAATTCAGTTGTCCTTCTCTTCTGCGTTTCACCCTCAGACCAATGGGCAGATGGAGAGAACAAAACAGACTTTGGAGTCGTATTTGAGATGTTTTAGTTCTGCTGATCAGGATGATTGGGTTTCATTTTTGCCCTTGGCTGAATTTGCTTTAAATAATAGAGCTAGTTCTGCCACTTTGATGTCACCTTTTTTTTGTAACTTTGGGTTTCATCCTCAATTCTCTTCAGGGCAGGTGGAGTCTTCTGCCTGTCCAGGTGTTGACACTGTGGTGGAGAGAATGCACCAGATCTGGGACCAAGTGGTGGATAAGTTGTCTCTCTCCCAGGAAAAAGCCCAGCGGTTTTCTAACCGGCATAGGACCATTGGTCCCCGGTTTAAGGTGGGTGATATGGTTTGGTTGTCATCAAAGAATATCTCTATGAAGGTGGCTTCTCCAAAGTTTAAACCTAGAATTATTGAACCTCACAAGATTTTGGAGATTCTTAATCCAGTCTCGTTTCGATTGGCTCTTCCTGTTGCATTCAAGATCCATAACGTGTATCATAAGTCTCTGTTAAAGAGGTTTGTTGAGCCAGTAGTTCCTGTGGTGGCACCTCCTGATCCGGTATTGGTTGAAGGTAATGTGGAATATGAGGTTGAGAAGATACTAGACTCTCGTCTGGCTAGATGGAGACTCCAGTATTTGGTTAAATGGAAGGGTTATGGCCAGGAGGATAATTCTTGGGTCTCTGCATCCGATATTCATGCCGAAAGATTGGTTCGTGCTTTTCATCGGGCCCATCCTGATCGCCCTGGTGGCGTGGATGAGGGTTCGGTGACCCCTCCTCAAGGGGGAGGTACTGTTATGAGTTCATTTTCTCCTTCATATCTGATGTCTGATGAACTCCCTCTGCTGGTGAAAGGAGGTAGTGAAATTGATCTGGATGGGAAGGACCTGTCATCTGAACAGGTGGAGTGTGATTGGACATCCGGAATTTCTGAGTGGATATAAGGCAGCCGACACCCTGCAGGGTTGCTGGTGATCCTTTCTGCTCTGAGCCCTGGCATCCAGTTTATTTCCTGTCTACTAAAAGCTAAGTTTTTGCTCTGCTATTTTTCCATGAGATTTTGTCTGTTTACTTATTGTTTGTGTTCAGCCTGCCGTGGTTGGGACGGGCTGAACTCCATTTTTGTCTCTGATCAGTTGATCTCTTTGCTCTGTCTTCAGAATATACCTGAGTGCTGATATAGTGATTTTGAAGTCTAGTGACTTCAGGGCCTTTTCTATCAGAAGTGTTGGACATTATTTTTGGCAGGGTTTTTTGCAGCCAGCATCTTTTCTGTCCTTTCCTATCTAGTTAGTTGGGCCCCATCATTTACTCAGCCTGTCTTTCTGTCTGTGTTTGTGTTTTCATCTGTTTTTCACCGACAATACATGTTGTGGGCTGTCTATTGCTTTGGGGCAGTTTAGATTTCCCCTTCCTTTCTTTAGGCTTATTTAGCTCTCCGGCTGTGATGAAGGGTCTAGGGCACCGTAGGAACCCCCCACGGCTACTGTTAGTTGTGGTGAATAGGATCAGGGGTCTGCAATCCGCTAGCTACCAACCTCTCCGGTTTTCTGGACTTAGCTTGTGTTTTTGTTTTTTCCTCCTCCGGTGACTCATTCATAACACCACACTACCTATCTGCAGAGAGAGAATTCGAAATTAGCTTCCAGGCTGACCAATTCCTTCTCCATCTGTACTCTGGGTCCTGGACGGCACTTACCAAGTACCAGTAAAGGAACTGCATGACTGTGTCTGTCATCTTTCTCCTGCGCCTGGCGCACGGCTCTGCTACATCCTGCACTGCATACCATCTACCAACTCTTTCATCTGCCCTGCGACTACGGCCCTACCAGGACAGGGCTTCTACATCTTAGCTGCACCACAACATCTGTCCCAGAGAAGCGACACTGCAGCGCTGGACAATCTAATCAGAAACAACAGGTGGAGTCACGTATCATTCACCTATAAACGTAATTCACCCCTTTGCATGGATGCCCAGGGCCACGCAGCGGGTCACCACCACTGTGACACATCCCTGTGAGACGCCGGCCCGGTACCGATTAACCCCACTGCCCTGGCTGGCCACCCACACTCCATGTCAGATTCATCTTGGACTTGGGAATTCACGATTTGACTTGATAATCCAGGCATGGTATGATAGAAAGAGCTACATGGACTAATGTGAAGTGTGGCCTGCTGCATCATTCACTTTTGGTGTGGGTGAAGGACACAAGGAAAGGGGTTCTTCCTGACCAGGAGCCAGCACTTGATGACTTAGTGCTTGCATTTTTTGAAACTTCAGAAGAGGAGGGCATATTTGCTGGAGTCTGTTTCGGCAATGTAAGCCAAAACCAGTTCCTCATGCTCCGGCTTTAAAAGCGGTTAACCTACTTCCAGAAAAGGTAGGCTTCCAGGTGCTCCGGAGCCAGACCATAATGCAGGCTCAACACCTCCTGTCTTAGCTGCTATTGTGCTTTTGCCACTACCAGCAGATGCACCACCACCATCAGCACCAGCTGGCCCCCCCATGCCCACGTCCGCGGCCTCTTCCACCAAACTTCAAAATTTTGCAGAAAATAGACCCAAAATAACATCAGATATATGGCACTGTATCAGCAGCGTACAGCTCTATTCAGTCAAAGGATAAGTGTCAATCTCCCTATATATTCCATCAGTCACACAGAGACGCTCACAGGCTCAGTATGGATTAGACAAGAATATAAAAATTAGACAAAGTGTACAGTATCATCAGATAGCCGGTATATATAGTATAGTTTAAACATTCTAAATCTCCGTAGATATTTGAGGAGGCACACACAGACACTCTCAGGCTCAGTATTGGATTACAACACAATCTAAAAAGCCTTAAAACGGTAATGGATCTCAAGAGTACAGCTGTACACAGTGTAGGTGTCATTGTTGTCAATCTCAGTATTTATTTCCACAGTCAGAAAATAACTCTCACTTGGTCAGTTTGGATTAGACCAGAATATAACAAGCAAAAAATGGGTAATGTATCACAAGCGTAGAGTTGTATACAGTGTTGGGGTAGTTTTTAAATGTACATCTAAATTGCAGGAGTAACCCATAGACACTCACACGCTCAGGATGGATCACACCACAATATAACAAGAAGATCTGCAAGAAATAATCACACATGTGGGACAATGTTACAGGTGTCAATGATACACTTAGAGTGTTGGTTGGAGGAGGACTTCCTGGCAGAAAGGGTACAGTATCACCAGATGCCAGGTATATATAGCATACTTTAAACATTAACAATGTACATCTATATATCAGGAGTAGTGTTGAGCCACCCCGCTAGTGTTTTGGTTTGTCGCACAGGAGGCAAGTTCGTTGAATGTTCGTCGAATGTTCGAAGAACACCACTGAATCCCTTTGAAAACAATGGCAGGCAAACACAAACACATACAAATGCATAGAAAACAATTACAAAACACCTTTAAAGGTGTCCCAAAGCAGACAAAATGCTCAGAAGACAAAAATAACATATGGAAAAGGGCAACTACATTTAGAAAAGAGGTGGAGGAGTAAAAGGAGGAGGTGGAGGAGACACAGATATAGGCTTGTCATGCCCTTATGAAGTCCAGAAAGGCTGGAATAAAAATGTAAAATGCAAACCTAAAAAAAAGAAAATTCTGAAATCGAACACGATCATATACCGTCGTACTTCCCACCAATAAATTATGCCAACTGCCGATGGGGCGGCGTTATTCCCACGAACCTCCAAACAGCGTCCATGAACGCAAAGTGTTTGGTTTCCGGGGGCTGTATGATTGCAAAGCTGAACCTTAAAGGAATGTCCAAAAGGGCACCACCAGGAGTGGCGCCTGTGGCTTAATTGGATTCCACCCGGGAAACCACAACCATACAAGCTACAGAAAAGATGGACAGATTGCAAGCTTTGTCGATTCTGTGTGTGGTGTGGTATGTCCGTTTGTAGTTGTGCTAGCGATTTCTCAGCTTTATTCCGTTAACGACCAAGACTCCGGCATGCCCCCGCGGTACGCATCAAGCTTACTAGAGGGATACGCGAGGCTGTGGCACATGAGATCGAGCAATAACAGGTCTATCATGCCCTTACATGTCCGGGGCTGCATGCGCGCTACACTGAAAGGACCAGCTTTTCTTGCTTACAGGTGCTGATAACCCGCTGAACACCGTTAGTGATGGGGATCTGGTATTCCAATTATTCCCCGCGAACGATGATTTCCCAGTAAGTGCAGGTCAACTGCAATTATGGAATTTGGCCTAACCGGCATTCCTGAAAAAATGAAAAAATTAAGTGTTCAAACCACAGGTGCTGTAGCTTGCTTAAAAGCTCGGCAGCCGTTCTCAGGCCCAGTATGGATTCCACAACATTGTAGAAAGTTGATAAAGGGTAATGTATCACCGGATTACAGGTATGTATAGCATAGTTTACACATTAAAAACCTATGTCTATAGATCAGGAGGCAGGCTCAGACGGTCTCAGGCCCAGTATGGATTTGACCAGATTGTACAAAGTTGAGAAAGGGTACATTATCACTGGATAGCAGGTATATATAGCATAGTTTAAACATTAAAAACCTTTGTCTATAGATCAGGAGGCAGGCTCAGACGGTCTCAGGCCCAGTATGGATTAGACGTGATTGGACAAAGGTGAGAAGGGGTAACGTATCACCAGATTACAGGTATGTATAGCATAGTTTACACATTAAAAACCTATGTCTATAGATCAGGAGGCAGGCTCAGACGGTCTCAGGCCCAGAATGGATTTGACCAGATTGTACAAAGTTGAGAAAGGGTACATTATCACTGGATAGCAGGTATATATAGCATAGTTTAAACATTTCAAATCTCCGTGTTCTCAGTATGGATTAGACAACAATCTAAAAAGTAGAAAAAAGGAAATGTATTTAAAGCGTACGCTAGTATACACTTTTGGTGGTATTTTTAAATATTCATATATATTTCTGTCTCAGTAAGACAGTCCAGCCTCTCCGCAATAAGAAATGAGATGCATACAATTACTGACATAAAGTCTAGTGATTGCAGAAATCTAGGAATTAAGAATCACGGGAAAAACTTATGTCACAATTCTCAGAGGCGATGCTGACCCTCAATTAATTTGTGTGTGGAGACAGCGAAAACATTTCTTTGTGAAGAAAGTGTTGCTGTATCGCAGTACCGTTGATTCCATCAGCGTTACTCATCTCCATCAAATTTTTATCACAGGGAGAGATGTAAACATGTTGCTCACTGTCTATCATGATCTGTCACGTAACTTTGGAGTGCAAAAGACATAAGCCACAGGCCGTAGGTGATTCTATGGGATTGGCATGAGAGGGCACATTTAAAAATGGGCGCTGGAATGTCACACGTCAGTGAGTAGGAAAACTGTGAAAGCTGATGATAAACCACCACTGCATGTCACTGTGAGTCAACGTCCATAAGAAATGGAAGCCATTGATCATCTGAAGCTAGAGCCCGGCCAGCGGGACAGGGCATAGCTACGTCTTAATCATCATTTATCAGTTCAACAAATCTGTAGTGGCAGTCCGAGGGAAGGATTTGACAGCCCAGACTACACAGCGGAGGAGCAGGGAGAGGTAAACATTGCAAATGCTGTGGCCCTGCCCAAGCAAGGGGGGCACACTCGTGGACGTCGGTACTGGCACTGGGCCCCTCATAGTACGGCGGTGTGTCTGATGGCGGGTGTGCACCCCCACCGTCAGAGACACTTGATTGCACTATGAAAGAGGAGGACCAAAGCAAGCCATTTTTCTGGCAACCTATGTGTCATCAGGGGAAGGTGGGACAAAATCCTTGGGAACCCATGCATGGTTCATTTTAATGAAGGTTAGATCATCCACACTTTCGGTCGACAGACGGGTCCTTTTTTCTGTCAGGATTGATCCAGCTGCACTGAAGACTCTTTCCGATAGCACACTTGCAGCTGGGCAATCGAGCTCCTGTAAGGCATATTGCGCCAATTCTAGCCAGGTGTCCAGTTTAGCAGCCCAATAGTCAAATGGGAATGACCTGTGAGGGAGAACATCGATATGGGACGAGAAGTAGTTTGTAAACATAGTTGACAACTGTTGTCTCCTGTCACTTTCAATCGATGCAATATTACCAGTCGTGTGAGCGGGACTTGAAAAATCAGTCCACAACATGGTCATGAAACCCCTGTCTCCAACGCCACTTCTGCTGTGTGCACCACGAACACCTCTTCCAAGCTGCCCCTGGCCCCTATGGCTCGTGTGAGAACCATCACCGTTGCTGTGTGCTGGGAATGCCTCAAACAACCGGTTTACCAGAGTTGCTTGTTGGTTAGCCAATATTAGGTCAAGGTTCTCCTGTGGCATTATGTTTTGGAATTTGCCTTTATAGCGTGGATCCAGGATGCTGGCAACCAGTAGTCGTCATCGTTCATCATTTTGGCAATGCGGGGGTCCCTTTTTAGGATCTGCAAGGCATAATCTGAAATGTGGGCCAATGGTCCCGGTGTCAATGATGCACTACGAGTGCTTGGTGGAGGAGCACTTTCTGGCAAATCCACATCACTCCAGTCACGCACAAACCCTGTACCAGACCTTGCCACGCCAACATTTTCTCTTGCCCCACGAGAAGCATCCTCCTCCCCTAAATAATCATCCCTATCATCATCCTCCTCCTCTTCATCCTCGTCCACGAGACTTCCCTGACCAGACAATGGCTGACTGTCATCAAGGCTTCCCTCCTCCTCTTCCTCCTCGGCTGCAGACGCCTGCACCTTAATGTTTGTATGAGCAGACACATAAGTGGGATGCTCATGCTTATAATGGCATCGTCTGCGCTTACCAGCCGTGTGCATTCCTCAAAACACTGAAGGACTTTACAGAGGTCTTTCAGCTTCGACCACTGCACACCTGTCAACTCCATGTCTGCCCTCAAAGTGCCTGCCCGTGTATCCTCCCACAAATGCATTACGGCCTGCCTCTGTTCGCACAGCCGCTCAACCATGTGCAGGGTGGAGTTGCACCTTGTTGCAACGTCGATAATTAGGCGGTGCTTGGGAAGGTGGAGCAATCGCTGCAGCTTCTGCATACGACTGGAGTGTACTGGCGACCGGCGGATGTGCGAGCACAGTCTTAGAACCTTAAGGAGCAGGCCTGTTAACTCCGGATAATTATTGAGGAAGCACTGCACCACCAGGTTCAAGGTGTGAGCCAGGCAAGGTATGTGTGTGAGTTTTGAAAGGGCTATGGCTGCCACAAAATTCCGGCCATTATCACTAACTACTTTGCCTGCCTCAAGATGTAGACTGCCCAGCCATGACTCAGTTTGTCGCTGAAAGTAGTCTGCCAGTACCCCTGCGGTGTGTCTGTCGCCCAAACACATCATCTTCAACACAGCCTGCTGACGCTTTCCACGCTTTCCACTAGCTGATCAATAGTGGGACACTTCGTGTGCAACATTGGCAGCTGCGGAGGGAGTGCTCGTGCGACTGTGCTCTGTGGACGAGCTTTCGCTTCTGGAGGAGGAGGAGGAGGGGGGTCGAATGCCTACAGCCAACTGTTTCCTATACCGTGGGCTAGGCAGCACTGTCCCACCACCACTGTCCCCTATCGACCCTGCATCCACCACATTAACTCAGTGCGCAGTGATGGACACGTAACGGCCCTGGCCATGCCTACTGGACCATGCATCAGTTGTGAGGTGCACCTTTCCACTCACTGATTGCTTGAGTGCATGGACAATGTGGTCTTTCACATGAAGGTGGAGGGCTGGGATGGCTTTGCGAGAAAATAAGTGGCGACTGGGTAGGTCATAGCGTGGTACTGCGTAGGCCATGAGTTCGCAGAAAGCTGCGCTTTCAACCAAGCGATAGGGCATCATCTCTAACGAGATTAGTTTGGCAATGTGGGCGTTCAAACCCAGTGTACGCGGATGAGAGGATGAGTACTTTCTTGTCCTACTCATAGTCTCTGGTAGGGTGAGCTGGACTTGAGAGCTGCATATGGTGGAACTAGCGGTGGACATGGCGGACTGAGAGAGGGTTGATGATGGTGATGGAGTTGGTGTTCTTTCTGATGGCCTAGATTCAGTCTTTCCTTGATATAACATTGTGATTCCCTGACTCCTTTGTCCTTGCGACGACATCTCAACATTTGCTGCTGGTGGTGTGCTAACCGGTGGGCTTACAGTGGGGGAAACAATGTAGCGTTGCTGACTACCTTCTTTGGGAGCAGGTGCACATGTGGTACGTGAGGTTTGGTAGTCCGTCCACGCTTGCAACTGCATGGTGGTTAAATGTCTAAGCATGCAACTGGTATTCAAATTTCTCAGATTTTTCCTTCGGCTAAAGGTCTTTGCGCACTTCTTACAGATAACCTTTGCCTGATCATTAGGATTTTGTTAAAAAAAGTGGCACACTGCACTCTTCCTACTATGGAAGACATTTTGAGGTCTTGCATGCTGTGCTATTTTGACCGTCTGGCCAAGCTGTCCTGCAACTCTTTTGGTTTTTGTAACCTTTTTTTGGACTGCTCCGGGCCTGCCAGATAACAGCTGTTGCGATGTCGATGCCTGCTACGGATGCTCCTCCTCCTCTTCTGAGCTATTGGCAGCCTCTTCCCCCAATGGATGCCAATCTGGGTCAACAACTGGGTCATCCATCACCTCCTCTTCAATGTCATGTGCACCTTCCTCTGTGTCACCGTGTATGGTGGTACAGAATGCGGGAGGGGGCACCTGAGATTCATCAGGGTCAGATTCTGGCTCAGTACACTGCGAGGACAATGTAGTGCTCTGAGTGAATGTACCAGTAGATAAATCTAGCAGTGGCTGTGCATCAGTGCACTCCATGTCAGATTCATCTTGGCCTGGGTAATTCACGATTTGACTTGATAACCCAGGCATGGTATGTGAAAACAGCTCCATGGAGTAATCTGTAGTGTGGCCTGCCGCATCCTTCAATTTTGGTAGGGGTGAAGGACACAAGGAAAGGTGCGGTTCAAGACCATGAGCCTCCAATGATGACTCAGTGCTTTTATTTTTTTAAAACTTCAGAAGAGGAGGCGATAGAGCTGGAGGCTGAGTCAGCAATGTAAGCCAAAACTTGTTCCTGAAGCTCCGGCTTTAAAAGCGGTTTACCTACTCCCAGAAAAGGGAGCCTTCGAGGCCTTGTGGAGCCAGATGATGATGCAGGCTCAACACCTCCTGCATTTGGTGCTATTTTGGTTTTGCCACTACCAGCAGATCCACCACCAACACCATCATTACCAGCTGCCAACCCCCGCCCACTTCCACGGACTCTTCCACCACACTTCCTCATTATTGGGGAAAATGTACCCAAAATACCACCAACTATATGGTACTGTAAAACAAGGTACAAGGTGTATATAGTAGTGGGGAGTATTTGAATCTCTCTACAGACTTCAGGACACAGTTGTATTCTGTCAGGCCTTGTGTATTTTACACCTCAAAGTAACAGGCTGATTCTGGATGGTGTAAAAAAGGTGTATAGAGGACTGGGGAGAAATGGAATCTCTCTACAGACTTCAGGACAGAGTTGGATTCTGCCAGGCCCTGTGTATTTTACACCTCAAAGTAACAGGCTGATTCTGGATGGCGTAAAAAGGTGTATAGAGGACTGGGGAGAATTGGAATCTCTCTACAGACTTCAGGACACAGTTGTATTCTGTCAGGCCCTGTGTATATTACACCGCAATGTAACAGGCAGAAATTGCCTAGTGTATGACAAACTACAAGGTGTATATAGAATTGGGCAGAATTGGAATCTCCCTAGAGTGTAGGTCTGTAAGAGCGGACAACCTCCTCAGCTTTTCCTTACAGAGTCACACACAGATAGCTTCAATTTGGCCGTGATAACAGCTGGTACATGGTACTGTGTGAGGAGCGTACACGTACTCCGCTGTATGGTGTGTGTATGTAAAATTGTCAAGCTACGTGTTTTTGTATACGGACTGACACACGCTCTCTAGTTTTGAATGTAATCAAACAGCAAATATGCGAAACTGTGTGAAAAACGGACAAAACTCTAAGGTGTAGGTCTGTAAGAACGGACAAACTCCTCGGCTTTTCCTTACAGAGTCACACACAAATTGTCAAGCTCCGTGTTTTTGTATACGGACTGACACACGCTGTCTCTCTCTAGTTTTGAATGTAATTAAACAGCAGATGTATGAAACTGTTTGAAAAATGGACAAAACTCTAAGGTGTAGGTCTGTAAGAACGGAGAAACTCCTCGGCTTTTCCTAACAGAGTCACACACAGATAGCTTCAATTTGGCCGTGATAATAGCCAGTACATGGTACTGTGTGAGGAGCGTACACCGGTGTACAGTGTGTGAAAAAATGAACGCTCAGTACCTCACCAGGACAAAACAATAAAATTTGGATTGCTTTTAAAAAAGCAGTTTGAACACCAGTGTGCACACAGCAATGCAGGTAGCCTTAAAAGGCAGCCTAATCACCACAAGTGCAGCTGCACAAAAGCAAAAGTCTTCACCTTTCACTGCACACTAGCTACAGTGAAAAGCGCTATCAGCAGAAGGGGTTTTTTTTTCTGTTGGCCTTCCTAACGCTCTCCCTACAGAATCAGCAGCAGCAGCTCTCCCTATTCTGAGATCAGCATAAGTAACATGGCGATCGGCGTGCACGCTCTTTTATACCCCCTGTGACGCCACACAAAGCAAGCCAATCACTTGCATGCCCTTCTCAAAGATGGTGGTGACCGCTGCCTATGTCATCACGTTGCCCAAAGTGTCCGTTCTTCCTGATTGGCTGAAAAAGGGCGCTAAAGCATCTTTTGAAACGCGACTTTGGCGCGATGGTCGCCGACCTCGTGGCCGACCTCACGCTAAGGTGGGGTTTCGTTTCATGAAACCCGACTTTGGCGAAAGTCGGCGACTTTTGAATTTTCTAGACCCGTTTCGCTCATCTCTACTCTCAACACCTCGTGTATGACCATTTTTAAATCCTCTAGCTTCTCAACTAGCAAACGACATTCCATCAACACCGTATCTATCTCAATGCCAACAAATCACAGTGTGGTGGTTGTACCCACAGTCTTCCCTGTTGCCAAAGGAATCCCAAACCTCTCCGCTACTTGTTCCATCGTTCGCAATAATATTGCGCACACTGGAGACCCAGCTGGTCCAATACACAAAAAATCATCAAGATAGTGAATAATAGAATCTGCGCCTGTCTCCATGCGAACTACCCATTCCAAAAAGGAACTAAACTTCTGAAAATATGCACATGAGATAGAACAACCCATGGGCAAGCAACAATCAACATAATAATGTCTTCCCCAAAAACAGCCCAACAGGTGAAAACTGTTGGGATGAACTGGCAACAATTCGAAAGCCGCCTCTATGTCCATCTTGGCCAACAGTGCCCTAAGACCACACTGCCTTATCCACTCCACCACCTTATCAAATGACACGTAAGACACAGAGACCAACTCTGGATCAATGCTATCATTGACCGACTCCCCCATTGGGTACGATAAATGATGTATCAACCGATACTTATTTGGCTCCTTCTTTGGGACCAAACCCAACGGAGAAATCTTTAAACGTGGTAATGGTAATTTCAGAAACGGACCGTCCATCCTGCCCAACTCCACTCACTTCTTTACCCAATTTTTGACCAACTAACTCCGGTTGCTCCATAGCAGACCTCAAATTCCGAACCAAAACCGATACTTCACAACTGAAGGGATCTTGAAACCAAAACGAAAACCCTCCTTCAACAAACATGCTGCCTCCCTATCAGGGTAATTATCTAAATACTGCTCCATCCGCTCTACCCTCACCGGAGTCTTCCCTCTTGCCCGCAGCTTCCCCAGGCTTTCTCTTTGACTTTCTTAAAACACTTTGTGAAGCTGTGGTGTCCCCTGCAACCAGAACATTCATGCTTAAACCTACAGGATGTAAAAGTACATTCCTTCTCATTAAAGCGCCAACAGAAACCCTTCTTTGCTCCCGCCGGTGATGCCCCTGAACGCTCTCAGTGCCGACATTAAACGCATCCACAAACTTATGTCCTTGTTATACCACTGCAAACTCGGACGAATCGCCTTCCTTTGCCTAAACTGTTCATCGTTCCCCAACCACCCAGTCCCACCATACATACGACATGCCTCCCCCAAAGCTATCCAGATAGCAAAAAAAAGAACACTTTTCCAGGGCCTTATCCCCCACGACAGTAGCCAAAATAGAGAACATCTGCAGACAGTTGGCAATAGTTCGGGAAATCAACCGATACCTACGCCTTTCCACTTCCTCTTTTTTATTCTCCGCTAGCTGCACCCTGTCCAAATTAAACTTCTCCAACTGCAAAAGCAAAAAAATCTACACATATTCATCCCTCTACATCTTTCACCTCTGGTTTTAAATGCGCACCCAAAGGCCCATCAAAACACACATATACTTCCCCACGAGCCTTATCATCCAGTCTCACTGGGTCAATACTCCCCACACTGTCCAATTCAGGGGGCTCCCTCAAGTGGGGCTCCACCCTGAGTATCACTTTCCACCCCTACCGAGGCTGAAACCACCGCAGCCGTTTACGCCATGTGCGCCCCACTCCCTTGCCACACCACAGCTGGGGAACACCTAGCCACGCCCAACAATTCACGCATCATTCTCAATAACTGCGACACCTCGCTACCTGCCAAGCCCTCAGACACAACCTGTCACACACCACCCACATCACAACCACTTGCTGCATTACAGTGACCACAATGCATACTGGACTGACTTTGAGTTCCCCTCGGAACGGCCGCAGCATATATCCCCTGCTGGTCCTCCTCCGATTCTTCTCCTGTAGACACCTGGCCCCCCTCCTCAGACTCCACTGGCGACTCCCCAGCAACCAAGGACCTCTCAGCCCTTGTTGCGTTAGTGTTGCAAATTTCCATAGTTCCTGTGAAAGTGGAAGGCACTTCAGCTGCTTGCCTGAAGCCAGCAATCCTCCGATTATCTTCATCCTCCCCTTTTGAT
Source organism: Dendrobates tinctorius (assembly GCF_039654945.1). Taxonomy (NCBI): domain Eukaryota; kingdom Metazoa; phylum Chordata; class Amphibia; order Anura; family Dendrobatidae; genus Dendrobates; species Dendrobates tinctorius. The sequence goes on from NW_027362086.1 coordinate 1,177,667, forward strand.
CCGTCATCCCTTGGACCTACAACTCGTCTGTTTCTTGTTCTTTTGTTGGCCCTGCGTGGTGCAGCAGGCGCCCTATCGTTCTTTGCTCCATTACCGGGCCTAGTCCCCATTCTCCGTCCTCCCAAGAAGGCAGAGCGCTCGACAGCCTGCTCAGGTCCTTGCTCCCTGGATACTTTAGCCACTTCCCTGTTCCTTCTCCCGCTGCCCCTTGACCTCGTCTCTCTGTATGATGCCGGCGCCTCCATGTCGGAAGATCACATCACCCCCCCGGCTCCTATGCATACTCGCCATCGTAGCAGACTCAAGGCCTCCTGCATCTTCCGGCTGCTTGCATCCTGACTTGGATGGTCCCTGGATGAGCTCCCCGCCTTCCTCCGTGCCCTGGACAGCAGTTCAGGGCTCGCTCTCTCAGGAGGCCGCGACCTCCTAGGGCATTTTGGGGGCATCAAGTCCACAACTAACCCGTCACTGCTGCCACTCAACAGCCGCAACTGCTCCTGCATCCACGTGGTGCTCTTTGTCGCTGCTAGCTATGTAAAGTCCTGGAATAGAGCCTCCATTACGGTATTGTGTCCCTGACTCAGATGTACTAAGACTGTCCCTGCCCCTTCCAATCCCCCCTTATATACTTAGTCCCCTTAACAAATCAAATGGCCCCATTCACACCCCCTTTTACTAACTCCCACCATAACTTGAAATGAAACCCCTCTTACCTTCCCTTATTCCAACATTTTAGATCCTAACTCCCACCTCCTTCCCCCCAAAAACTCCATTTTAGTTTACTTCTGCTTAACCCCTATTAGGGCCTGGCATACATCCTGGACATGAGGCCCTCCCCTCTACAGCCTGTGGCTTGCAGTACGGGCCCCACTTTATTGCTCCACCCAAAATGGGACCATAGCTGCGAGTACAAAGCCTTTTTTACACGTGCTTCTCATTAAATTAGAGTATCATCAAAAAGTTAATTTACTTCCATTCTTCAGTACAAAAAGTGAAACTCATATATTATGTAGAATCATTACAAAATTTCAAGTATTTATTACTGTTAATGTTGATGATTATGACTTACAGCTAATGAAAACTCAAAAGTCATTACCTCAGTAAATTAGAATAATTAGCAAAAAACACCTGCAAAGGTTTCCTAAGTGTTTAAAAAGGTCTCTTAGTCTGTTTCAGTAGACTCCACAACCATGAAGAAGACTCTTTACAGATGATCAGAAGGCAGTCATTAACACATTCCACAAGGAGGGTAAGCCACAAAAGGTCATTACTAAAGATGCTGGCTGTTCACATAGTGCTGTATCCAAGCATCTTAATGGAAAGCTGAGTGGAATGAAAAAGTGTGGTAGAAAAAGGTGCAGAAGCAACCGGGATAACCGCAGCCTTGAAAGGATTGTTAAGAAAAGGTCATTCAAAAATTTGGGGGAGTTTCACAAGGAGTGGACTGCTGCTGGAGTCATTGCTTCAAGAGCCACCACACACAGACATATCCAGGATATGGGCTACAAGTGTCGCATTCCTTGTGTGAAGCCATTCATGATCAATAGACAACACCAGAAACGTCTTACCTGGACCAAGGAGAAAAAGAAATGGACTGTTGCTCAATGGTCTAAGGTGTTGTTTTCATATGAAAGTAAATTTTACATTTCATTTGGAAATCAAGGTCCCAGGGTCTGAAGGAAGAGTTGAGAGGCACACAATCCAAGCTGCTTGAGGTCTATTGTGATGTTTCCACAGTCAGTGATTGATTGGGGAGCCGTGTCATCTGCTGTTGTCGGTCCACTGTGTTTTATCAAGTCAAAACCAAAGTCAGCGCAGCTGTCTACAAGGAAATTTTAGAGCACTTCATGAAATTTAATTCTCCAGCAGGACTTGGCACCTGTCAACACTGCCAAAAGTAGCTAAATGGTGGTAAGAGTATGACAAGTGCCCTGTAAAAAAATGTAAATAGGGATTTATTTTTTATTTTACTCACTTATACAGTATAGTGCCATTAATCCCACAGTGCTTTACAGACACTATAAGCATTGTCCCCATTGGGGCTCAAAATCTAAATTTCCTATCATTATGTCTTTGGAGTGTGGGAGGAAATTGCCAGACTCTCGGAAAGCCCACACAAACACGGGGAGAACATACAAACTCCTTTCAGATGTTGCCCTTGGTTGGAGTTGAATCCATGACCCAGTGCTGCAAGGCTGCAGTTATCAGTATCCTGTCAGCGTCGGTGGACTGCCGCGCCTGAGCAGGGTCACTCACCCAGACTATGGGAGGGCCCGGGGTCCTAAACTGCAGGGAAAGTTCTGAGAACAGGACCTGTGACACTAAAGGTAGTAAAGAGTACAAGGACCTATGATCATGTGACCACAGGGGGCGTGGCTTAGCATCCTGCTGCAGTAGATGACTGTAGGATTCTATTACAGGAATCCTGGAGTAAAGATTAGGGGAACTCAGGTCAGACAAGCGGGGGGGTCATACACAGAGAGGGCAGCATGGTACCAGAGGAGCAAGCAGAGAATAGTCAGAACTTAAGCAATGAGTCAAACACAGAGATAGCAACACAGTACAAAAGGAACAGACAGAACTCATAACAGGGACAGAACCGGATCAAATCCAAACAAGCATAAAGTATCACAGTCACAAAGCACACCAGGGTCACAAACACTCGGCCAAGGATCTGAGTATAAGCGACGAGGAATGAGTCCACAATGAGGCTATAAAAAGCCTCTCAGAATCTCAGAGTAAGGCCGTCCAGATTAACCTCTGAACTACCTAATCTCATGAACTAAGCAGATCATGACAGCAGTGCTAACCACTGACCACCGTGAGTCCCTAACTTAATCTAGAACAAGGAGGCGGCGGTACAGGTCGAGTAGGAGGTTGAGGATGAGGAGGAGGTGGAGGTGGGGGTGTAGGTGGAAGAGCCATAGGAGGAGGAGGTAACCATTACTGTTTTTGTGTTTTTTGTTTTTCTTTATTATTACATAGATGAAGCGGCGACTCAAGGAGAAGTCATTATTATGGGGGACTTCAACTACCCTGAAATACATTGGGGAATCGAAACCTGCATTTCCAGCAAAGGTAATGGGTTTTTGACAACTATGAGAGACAATTACCTTTCACAACTGGTTCAGGACCCAACAAGAGGGAGGGCACTGCTAGACCTAATATTAACCAACAGGCCAGACCGCATATCAAATGAAAGGGTTGAGGGTCACTTGGGTAATAGTGATCACAAATTAATAAGTTTTCATGTATCCTTTAATAAGATGTGTAGTAGAGGGGTTACAAGGACACTAAACTTCAGGAAGGCAAATTTCCAACGGATGAGAGATGATCTTGGTGCAATTAACTGGGACGATATCCTGAGACATAAAAATACACAAAGAAAATGGGAGACTTTTATTAGCATCCTGAATAGGACCTGTGCACAATATATACCATATGGGAATAAACATGCTAGAAATAGGAGGAAACCACTATGGTTAAATAGAGCTGTAAGGGGTGCAATAAGGGACAAAAAGAAAGCATTTAGAGAATTAAAGCAAGTAGGTAATGAGGAGGCATTAAATAAATACAGAAGACTAAATAAATTCTGTAAAAAGCAAATCAAGACAGCAAAGATTGAGACAGAGAGACTCATTGCCAGAGAAAATAAAAATAATCCCAAAATATTCTTTAACTACATAAATAGTAAGAAGCTAAAAAATGATAGTGTTGGCCCCCCTTAAAAATAGTCTGGATGAAATGGTGGATGAGGATGAGGAATAAGCCAATATGCTAAATGACTTTTTTCAACAGTATTTACACAAGAAAATCCCATGGACGGATAACACGATAAAGGATAAAAATTCTCCATTAAATGTCACCTGCTTAACTCAGCAGGAAGTACGGCGGCATCTAAAAATCACTAAAATTGACAAATCCCCGGGCCCGGATGGGATACACCCCCGAGTACTGCAGGAATTAAGCACAGTCATAGATAGACCATTATTTTTAATCTTTAAAGATTCCATAATAACAGGGTCTGCACCACAGGACTGGCGTATAGCAAATGTGGTGCCAATATTCAAAAACTGAACTTGGAAATTATAGGCCAGTAAGTTTAACCTCAACTGTGGGTAAAATCCTGGAGGGTTTTCTAAGAGATACTATACTGGAGTATCTGGAGAAGAATAACCTTATGACCCAATATCAACATGGGTTTACAAGGGACCGTTCCTGTCAGACTAATCTGATAAGCTTTTATAAAGAGGTAAGTTCAGGAATGGACCAAGGGAATGCAGTGGACGTAGTGTACATGGACTTTTCAATAGCTTTTGATACGGTGCCACACAAAAGGTTGATACATAAAATGAGAACAATGGGGATAGGGGAAAATATGTGTAGGTGGGATAAGAGCTGGCTCAGGGATAGGAAACAAAGGGTGGTTATTAATGGAGCACACTCGGACTGGGTCATGGTTAGCAGTGGGGTACCACAGGGGTCAGTTTTGGGCCAGCTTCTTTTTAACATCTATAATAATAAATGCCCTAACCAGCTTCCGGTTGTAACAACTTCCGTCCAGTTGTAACAGGTGACGTCACCACACACACACGCACATATTAACCCTCAACACACCACACCGCCTCAACACACACTCCTCTCACCTTTCACCTCCACTCATGTCCACTCACTCTTTCACTCCACATACGTTCCTTTCTCTCACTCCGTTTCTCATACTCACACCGTCATCGTCGCTGCCCCGACATCTTCCTCCGCCGCCGCGATCCAGGATCCAGACGTTCTCCAGGCCACCGACATGTTCTTGCGGGACGCCATCTTGGATGTCGTGAAATCCCGCGAGATTCAAGATGGCGTCGCCGCAACAATATGTCGCTGGCGTGGACGACATCGGGATCCAAAAAGATGGCGTCGGCGAAATCTCGCGAGATTACGCCGACGCCATTTTGGATCCCGATGTCGCCCATGCCAGCGACATGTTGTTGCGGCGACGCCATCTTGAATATCGCGGGACTTCACGACATCCAAGATGGCGTCCCGCAAGAATATGTCGCTGGCGTGGGCGACATCGGGATCCAAAATGGCGTCGGCGTAATCTCGCAAGATTTCGCCGACGCCATCTTTTTGGATCCCGATGTCGTCCACGCCAGCGACATGTTGTTGCGGCGACGCTATCTTGAATATCGCGGGATTTCACGAAATCCAAGATGGCGTCCCGCAAGAACATGTCGGCGGCCTGGAGAACGTCTGGATCCTGGATCGCGGCGGCGGAGGAAGATGTCGGGGCAGCGACGATGACGGTGTGAGTATGAGAAACGGAGTGAGAGAAAGGAACGTATGTGGAGTGAAAGAGTGAGTGGACATGAGTGGAGGTCAAAGGTGAGAGGAGTGTGTGTTGAGGCGGTGTGGTGTGTTGAGGGTTAACATGGCAAGAGGTGTTAACGACGTCCGCCGACGCCATCTTGCATTCGTGAAATTGCGTCATTTACCTCACGCCGACTTGCTGTGCGGACGCTTGGCATTGCCTGTACCACCATAACTACTGCTGCCTTGGTCCTATGCCTGTTTACTGCCGGTATCTAATTACTGGACCAATTTGCCTGTACCGCCATAACTACTGCTGCCTTGCTCCTCTGCCGGTGTCTAATTACAGGACCAATTTGCCTATACCGCCATAACTACTGCCTTTGTCCCCTGCCGGTGTCTAATTACAGGGCCAATTTGCCTCTATCGCCATAACTACTGCTGCTTTGGTCATCTGCCTGTTTACTGCCGGTGTCTAATTACAAGGCCAATTTGCCTCTACCGCCATAACTACTGCTGCCTTGCTCCTCTGCCGGTGTCTAATTACAGGGCTAATTTGCCTCTACCGCCATAACTACTGCTGCCTTGCTCCTCTGCCGGTGTCTAATTACAGGGCTAATTTGCCTCTACCGCCATAACTACTGCTGCATTGCTCCTCTGCCGGTGTCTAATTACAGGGCCAATTTGCCTATACCGCCATAACTACTGCTGCCTTGCTCCTCTGCCGGTGTCTAATTACAGGGCTAATTTGTCTCTACCGCCATAACTACTGCTGCCTTGCTCCTCTGCCGGTGTCTAATTACAGGGCCAATTTGCCTCTACCGCCATAACTACTGCTGCCTTGCTCCTCTGCCGGTGTCTAATTTACAGGGCCAATTTGCCTCTACCGCCATAACTACTGCTGCCTTGCTCCTCTGCCAGTGTATAATTACAGGATCAATTTGCCTCTACCGCCATAACTACTGCTGCATTGCTCCTCTGCTGGTGTCTAATTACAGGGCCAATTTGCCAATACCGCCATAACTACTGCTGCCTTGCTCCTCTGCCGGTGTCTAATTACAGGGCCAATTTGCCTCTACCGCCATAACTACTGCTGCCTTGCTCCTCTGCCGGTGTCTAATTACAGGGCCAATTTGCCTCTACCGCCATAACTACTGCTGCCTTGCTCCTCTGCCGGTGTCTAATTACAGGATCAATTTGCCTCTACCGCCATAACTACTGCTGCCTTGCTCCTCTGCCGGTGTCTAATTACAGGGCCAATTTGCCTCTACCGCCATAACTACTGCTGCCTTGCTCCTCTGCCGGTGTCTAATTACAGGGCCAATTTGCCTCTACCGCCATAACTACTGCTGCCTTGCTCCTCTGCCGGTGTCTAACTACAGGGCCAATTTGCCACTACTACTTCATAACTACTGCTGGGCAATTACAGGGTCAATTAGTATCTGTTTACTCTACAATACTCCAGGACGCCTTCTTCACTGCCAGATAACTGCCAAATAGACTCCTTTACCTGTGCCAACATGAGTCATAACAAAAAGTATGCCAATGCCAGTGAAAGGAAAGCAGCTTTAGCACTACGACAAAAACAACGCCGTGCTAATGAGACTCCTGAGGAAAAACACCATCGCCTTGAGAAGATTAAGGCTTATAAACGCCGTCGCCTCACACACGAATCCCCTAACTCTAAATCCATAAGATTGGCTGAAGAAGCCTCTGCACGCCGTCACCGCCGACAACAGACGGCCTCTTCCTCATCATTATTATTAGACTCACAACAGGATGCTTCCACATCAGCATGTGGAACAATTTACTGCTACACTTCATCCCATATGCCGTTCACTGACATAACTAATCAGCAATCTGTTTCTGCCCTATCAATACCACCATTCAATACCGATGCACAGTATGCCAATGCCAGTGAAAGGAAAGCAGCTTTAGCACTACGACAAAAACAACGCCGTGCTAATGAGACTCCTGAGGAAAAACAGCATCGACTTGACAAGATTAAGGCTTATAAACGCCGTCGTCTCACACACGAATCCCCTAACTCTAAATCTATTACATTGGCTGAAGAAGCCTCTACACGCCATCACCGCCAACAACAGACGGCTTCTTCCTCATCATCTATAATAATAAATGCCCTAACCAGCTTCCGGTTGTAACAACTTCCGTCCAGTTGTAACCGGTGACGTCACCACACACACACGCACGTTAACCCTCAACACACCACACCGCCTCAACACACACTCCTCTCACCTTTCACCTCCACTCACTCTTTCACTTCACATACGTTCCTTTCTCTCACTCCGTTTCTCATACTCACACCGTCATCGTCGCTGCCCCGACATCTTCCTCCGCCGCCGCGATCCTGGATCCAGACGTTCTCCAGGCCGCCGACATGTTCTTGCGGCGACGCCATCTTGGATTTCGTGAAATCCCGCGAGATTCAAGATGGCGTCGCCGCAAGAACATGTCGCTGGCGTGGAGGACTCGGGATCCAAAAAGATGGCGTCGGCAAAATCTCGTGAGATTACGCCGACGCCATTTTGGATCCCGATGTCGTCCACGCCGGCGACATGTTCTTGCGGCGACGCCATTTTGGATCGGCGAAATCCCGCGATAGTCAAGATGGCGTCGCCGCAAGAACATGTCGCCGGCGAGGACGACGTCGGGATCCAAAATGGCGTCGGCGAAAACTCGCGAGATTTCGCCGACGCCATTTTGGATCCCGACGTCGTCCACGCCGGCGACATGTTCTTCCGGCGACGCTATCTTGACTATCGCGGGATTTCACGATACTCAAGATGGCGTCGCCGCAAGAACATGTCGCCGGCGTGGACAACGTCTGGATCCAGGATGGCGCCGGCGGAAGAAGATGTCGGGGATCGTGGAGCAGTTGCGATGACGGCGTGAGTATGAGAGACGGAGTGAGAGAAGGGGTCGTATGTGGAGTGAAAGAGTGAGTGGAGATGGTGAAAGGTGAGAGGAGTGTGTGTTGAGGAGTGTGTGTGTTGAGGGTTAACATGGCAAGAGGTGTGATGCTATCGCATCCTCCCGATGCGATAGCATCGGGCCATAATCTAGTATTTATTAATGACCTTGTAGGGGGCATAGAGAGTAGAATTTCAATATTTGCAGATGAGACTAAACTCTGCAGGGTAATCAATACAGAGGAGGACAGTTTTATATCACAGGAGGATTTATGTAAACTAGAAGCTTGGGCTGATAAATGCCAAATGAGCTTTAACGGGGATAAATGTAAGGTCATGCACTTGGGTAGAACGAACAAGATGTATGATTATGTGCTTAATTGTAAAACAATGGGCAAAACCGTCACTGAAAAAGACCTGGGTGTATGGGTGGACGACAAACTCACATTTAATGGCCAGTGTCAGGCAGCTGCTGCAAAGGCAAATAAAATAATGGGATGCATTAAAAGAGGCATAGATGCTCATGAGGAGAACATAATTTTACCTCTATATAAGTCACTAGTGCGACCACACTTAGAATACTGTGTACAGTTCTGGTCTCCGGTGTATAAGAAAGACATAGCTGAACTGGAGCAGAGAAGAGCGACCAAGGTTATTACGGAACTAGGGGGTCTGCAATACCAAGACAGGTTATTACACTTGGGGTTAATTAGTTTGGAAAATCGAAGGCTTAGGGGTGATCTTATTACAATGTATAAATATATGCGGGGACAATACAAAGACCTTTCTAATGATCTTTTTACTCTTAGACCTGTGACGGGGACAAGGGGGCATACTCTACGTCTGGAGGAAAGAAGGTTTAAGCATACTCACAGACGCGGATTCTTTACTGTAAGAGCAGTGAGACTATGGAATTCTCTGCCATATGATGTTGTAATGAGTGATTCCCTAATAAAATTTAAGAAGGGACTGGATGCCTTTCTTGAAAAGTATAATATTACAGGTTATATACAATAGTTTCCTTGATAAGGCGTTGATCCAGGGAGCTAGTCTGATTGCCGTATGTGGAGTCGTGAAGGAATTTTTTTTCCCCAATGTGAAGCTTATTGTTTGCCACATGAGTTTTTTTGCCTTACTCTGGATCAACATGTTAGGGCAAGTTAGGATAGGATATGGGTTGAACTAGATGCACTTAAAGTCTTCCTTCAACCTTAATAACTATGTTACGATGTTACATTTTTTGGAGGAACTCTGAAAACAGGCAGTGTAATATTCTGCTGGCTACTTTCTCTCTGTTTACAAGCCGTGCAATTGTCTGCAGTTTTAGGGGTTGAAAATAATGAGGAAAGCACCAAATAGAAGATGTGGCCGTTTTGCTGGTGTTGGTGATGTAGCTGTGGTAGATCTGTGGTAGATAGGCTGTGGTAGATCTGTGTCTACTAAGGGTCCAAATGAAACACCTTTCTCTGGTACAAGTGGAGCACCCCCAGGGCAAGTGGGGGGGCATTACTCGGTACCAGGCTGGTGTCTTAAAGGGATGTGTCGCGGTGGCAGTGACCCGGTCGGTGGCCCTGGGTGTCCATGTAAGATAGGTGGAATGAAGCTGAATAAAGTTTATATGTAGGTAGTTCGTGACGCCACCTGTGGTATCTGGTCAAAGATGACCAGCGCTGCAGTGCAGATCCTCTGGGACAGATGGTACAATGCAGCAGAAATGGAATAGCTCTCCACAGGTAGAGCTGTAGTCCCAGGGCAGCAATAGTAGATGTTGAGTTAGATGTTGTAGTGTTAGGCACAGATGTAGCAGTGCTGAGTAGGTTGGCGCAGGAAGAAGGCAATGACACAGCTGAATGCAGTTCCGAAACTTTACTCACGTTTCCGGCATAGACAGGTGCCCGCTTCAGTGCCGTGCTCTCCAGGTCAGGGGCTCAGCCAACTCCCAGGCAGATGGAATACACCCTTTCAGCACTCCCTTCCAAATGTGCCTTTTCTGAACGTCTCCTTTCTAGCGCTAATCTGAAGTACTTGTAGTTCTGAATTACACTCAAGTTCCTCCTTCTTGATGTTACTTATAACTCCACTCGCATGACAGGCAGCTGTAGCCTGCTTCGGGGACTCCATGCAATCATGTCCCAGCTCACACACGTGGCTGCTGTGTCTTCGAGTCTTAGGTGGGAATAAAGTGGTCACAACTTCTATTCCTCCGGTTTCTGCTGTAGGATCATTAGTATCACACACAGCCTCGGATACCGGCGCCCGGCCTTGGCGCATTAAACTTAGAGAAGGGCTCCGCTCTAGCCTTAATCCCCAGTCTCTCTCCTCCTTACGTTCCGTTCTTATCTATCTTCCTTCTGAACAACTCATCTTTTTCTCTCTCTCTCTTCCCTTGCTAGTAGCTCCAGCTCATAGGAGGCTGCTGCATCTACATCTTTTCCCTCCTTCCCCCAGTGGGGAACTGTCTTCCTCCCCCTCTATGGGGATTCTCACCACAGAAAGGTCCTCTCTCCACTACCTCCTGTGGGGAACTGACTAACTTCCTGTCAGCTTTCCCCTGTAGTGTAATCTAAGCTCCACCCACCACCCAGCACCAGTCATGAACCAAAGCAGGTGCTATAAAGGGTGCTCTGCTGTTCTAAGGTGTCTGTGCTGGATGTAGGTGCTGGAGTCTGGTCAGGTGTTACCATCTTACCTGGGGAGTGGGATACTACACCTCAGGAGGAGGTGCAGTACCTCTGTGGCGACTGAACCCTCAGGGGCGCCACGTACCCCACCCATTAAGCACAGCACATCCGCGGGCTGTAAACAAATGAGAAAGACAAGATGTTACTGGAACATACAAATTTTGCTTTTTAAATTAACAGTATTTAACAGTTATTATAAAACATCTTCTCTTAAGGAGAGGCACTATTGCTTAAACGTTACTGAACGTAATTTTATCTTATGCTAATACTCTATCTAATGACTATATATTCCTATCTTGTTAAGTGCTGTAGGTAGCAACCGTTGCTAAAGTTCACTACCAGTTTAAAGTGCTATTCTTTCTTCAAATCCTATTTATTCTACATTCACAGTATCAAAAAGTCTTTAGTGACAACCGCCAACCAAATTTTGCCACTACTATAAACATTCTAGGTCCCTAACTACATTTCATATATATATCTATCAAAAAGTGCTTAAGATTCTCCATCCTGCTACATTGCACAGTAAAAAGGTACCTGCTACTATAACTTTATCAACATTTAATACACTATAAAACAGTCAATACTTAGCATGCTTTACAATCATAATAACATTTTTATTTGTACAAAAACTGCAATAATCAATGAGAAATGGCAGATATCATCCCAGCTGGGGTATCTTCAAGTGTCCATGTTCTTTGTGTAGGACCCGCTCAAAACCTCCAACGGTGGTCTTGGGTAGGCTGCAGGACATGCTGGTCTTGCGCCTAGACCCTGTCTTCGGCCACACCCAACATTTTTTTCTTCAGGTCTACTGTAATGATGAGTTGATGAAAATTGAAAATGACTAAATGTTCTTAAAAGGCATAAGTAAAACCAAGAAGCACCTGAAAAGGCACTGAACTATATACAAATGGAGTGTCCGGATCACTCAGCATTCATGATCACCACAGTTTGTGTTTATATATAGAACTGAAGAAACTGAAAAACTGGAAAACTTGATTAAATACCCTCCTGGGTAAACTTATATACATGAACTTACTGGAAAAGGCAGTTCAGTTCTCCTAATTAGTGTTGCTTTCTATTGATCAGAAGTATCTGGTTTTGGTCGCTTCCGGGGCACAACTTGTGTAGTTTTCTTTATGGGACAAAGGAGACTGGCATTATCTGTCATTATAGTGGTTTGAAAAAACCACTATATTGTAATTATCTGTTGAAGTGCTTCCGTTAATTGAGCTGCAGTAAAGGTTGCTGACCTTGGTACCACAGTAAAGGCCCCGTCACAAACAGCGATGTCGCTAGTGAGATCGCTGATTTTGTGATGCCACAGCGATCTCGCCAGCAAGATCGTTGTGTGTGATGGGGATCAGCGACCGGCCCCACGCCGGGTATCGCTGATCGTGCTCGATTGGCCTGGGCCATTTTTTGATCGCTTGTCTCCCGCTGGCCAGCTCGAATCGCTGCGTGTAGCAGCGGGAGCCAATTATCAGCGAGGCTCCCAGCGCTCTAAGCAGGTGCTGGGAGCTGGTCTCTAAGGTAAATATCGGGTTACTAAGCGGCGCGCGTCACTTAGTTACCCGATGTGTACCTTAGAAACCTACGTGCTGGCAGCTCCCGATACGAGCACTCAGGTTTCTAAGGTACACATCGGGTAAGTAAGCCGCTAAGTAACCCGATATTTACCTTAGAGACCAGCATCCTCGCTGGTGCTGATCGCTGGTGAAGCTGCCTGTTTGGCAGCTTACCAGCGATCATGTAGCGATGCACCAGCGATCCTGACAAGGTCGTATCGTTGTCGGGATCGCTGGTGCATCTTTATATTGGTGGTGAAGTTGCAGCCTCTTTTGGGGTTGCTGCTGTTGCCCCCTGCTGCTTGGACGAGACATTATGTTGCTCCAGGATTGATCCTTGCTTTGGTGCCCCCTGGTGGGCAGACAAGATTAGTAGTTTTGTCTTAGTTTCTGATATTGGTTCCAATGTTGACTCTGGCGCTCCCTGCTGGGAAATTAATTCGGCCTGGATCCTGCGAACATGGAGGCCATACCATCCCCTGTTACCAAGATGGCGGATGAACGAGACATATTCCCCCTCAAAAAGGTTATACTCCGGGTGTCTGTGGATTAGATGGTCTTCCACGGCCCACCGGTTCACAAGCAAATCAGGACCCCTGGAGTCCTGAATAAATCCAAATCCCCAGTCATTGTCAAACCGGAGGACCAGTCCCCATCCCATTGGATCGCGGTGTTCCAGCTGCTCCCTCCTGACCTGCTTCTTATGGAAGAGGTCTTACTCCGCCAGGGCCTGCTTCTGCCTTTGATGCTCCCTCTCTTCCTGCTCAAACTTAAGGATCTGCCTGCGGCAGAACTCCTCCGTGGACAAGGGGAACGCTCGGGCTTCAGCTCCCTGTACTGTCTTCCTGAAGGCCGCTGGCTTGCTACACGCGGTGGTAGGTGACTGCAAGATGGGAGCGGGTTCCAGTACACCCCCCCCTGACCACTATCCTCCGGTCCCAGGCTACATCTAGTGTGGCCTGACCGGATTTCGGGGTTGGTGGTGTTCCGATGGGGCACAGCGGGGCCTCCCATGCCCCAGGAGCGGAGGACATACCTGCTCTTCCAGGGCCGCGGTGATCTTCATCAGCCTCTGGTGACGGGGAGTCTGGAGCAGCGGGTACTGGTGGTGGTGGTACTGGGGAAGTGCAGGTGTGTACAGGTGGTGAGGGTACCTGAGGGATGACTGTAGGTACCGGTGATGAGGGTACCAAGATAGCAGACTCCTCCTGGGCAGCCTGGAGTTGTCATTCCAGCAGAGCCTGCTTTTCCTGTAGTTTCCTGTGCAGGTCCGCTACTTCTTCCTCCAGCTGCGACAGGTCGAGATTTGCTTAGAGACTAGAGCCTGATTCCCTGGAGCCGGGAGACGCTGACATCTCTCCACAGCACTCCACAGGCCTCCTGCTGCTCTCCATCATGGCCTCCTGGTACTGTGTCTTCTCTTCCGCTGTTTCCCGCCATGGGGCTTCTCTCCACCCATGAGGGGCATCACCTTTTTCCTTTGCCGCAATACATGGCTAAGATCCGGACCCCTCTCTGGGTCGGCCATGACGCAGTAGCATAGAAGTACAGGCAGGGGAGGTTCATGTTGTTTTGCGCTCTTTCTTGGGTGCCACCCAAGATGGCATACCTTTCTTCACCGTCATGGCGGCCATCTTTACAGTCAAAATCACACTTCAATTCACAGTCCAATAAATCAATTCCTTTGCACATTTCAGGTTTAGCATTTTTCAAATCAATCAAATCTTCGGCACACAGCAATCTTCGTAATCCTATTCGTGACGCCAAAATGGAGCACCCTCAGGGCAAGTGGGGGGGATTACTCGGTACCGGGCCGGTGGCTTAAAGGGATGTGTCGCTGTGGCAGTGACTTGGTCCGTGGCCCTGGGTGTCCATGTCAGATAGGTGGAATGAAGCTGAATAAAGTTTATATGTAGGTAGTTTGTGAAGTCACCTGTGGTATCTGGTCAAAGATGACAAGCGCTGCAGTGCAGATCCTCTGGGAAAGATGGTATAATGGAGCAGAGACGGAATAGCTCTCCACAGGTAGAGCTGTAGACCCAGGGCAGTAGTAGTAGGTGTTGAGGCAGATGTTGTAGTGTTAGGCACAGAGATGTAGCAGTGATGAGTAGGTTGGTGCTGGAAGAAGGCAATGACACAGCTGAATGCAGTTCCGAACTTTACTAACGTTTCCGGCATAGACAGGTGCCCGCTTCAGTGACATGCTCTCCAGGTCAGGGGCTTAGCCAACTCCCAGGCAGATGGAATACACCCTTCCAGCACTCCCTTCCAAATGTGCCTTTTCTGAACGTCTCCTTTCCAGCTCTAATCTGAAGTACTTGTAGTTCTGAATTACACTCAAGTTCCTCCTTCTTGATGTTACTTATAACTCCACTCGCATGACAAGCAGCTGTAGCTTGCTTCGAGGACTCCATGCAATTATGTCCCGGCTCACACACATTGCTGCTGTGTCTTCGAGTCTTAGGTGGCAATAAAGTGGTCACAACTTCTATTCCTCCGGTTTCTGCTGTAGGATCATTAGTATCACACACAGCCTCGGATACCGGCGCCCGGCCTTGGTGCATTAAACTTAGAGAAGGGCTCCGCTCTAGTCCTAATCCCCAGTCTCTCTCCTCCTCACGTTCCATTCTTATCTATCTTCCATCTGAACAATTGATCTTTCTATTTCTCTCTTTCCTTGCTAGCAGCTCCAGCTCACAGGAGGCTGCTGCATCTAGGTCCTTTCCCTCCTTCCCCCAGAGGGCAACTGTCTTTCTCCCCCTCTATGGTGATTCTGACCGCAGAGAGGTCCTCTCTCCACTTTCCCCTGTGGGAACTGACTAACTTCCTGTCAGATTTCCCCTTTAGTGTAATCTAAGCTCCACCCAGCACCCTTCATGAACCAAAGCAGCTACAATAAAGGGTGCTCTGCTGTTCTAAGGTGTCTGTGCTGGATGTAGGTGCTGGAGTCTAGTCAGGTGTTACCATCTTACCTGGGGAGTGGGATACTACACCTCAGGAGGAGGTGCAGTACCTCTGTGGCAACTGAACCCTCAGGGGCACCACACAAGCAGGCATCAGGAGGATATTCTATGTAATTCAGTAGGCCAAAGAAACGTTGGGTGAATGGTGAGGCCAGAACAAGCACAGGTAGTTTTTGATTGGTTGGTTGAGAGTGCCTTCAGTCCTTGCACTTTCCCTCTGATGAAAGCGCAGATATTACACCTGCAACCCATGGGCATCTGTCTTCTACCTCACCCCCTTACAAATCAGGCAAGCAGTCTGAGCGCCAAGTCATGCAGCAGTGTCTTCTGCTTTTTGATGACTCTGCTTGCTGCGGTCCTGTAGGCCATCCTCCTGGTCCTGCCCCACAACTGGCCGAGACTGAGTGCATTGATGCCCAACCATTTGTTCTGTTGGAGGATGAGGGTGTTTTTGTGTGGGGAGGGGGGATTAGTGCAAACGGTCACCGGACCACCCCAGTATATCTCTGATGCTGATGACGAAACGCAGGTGCCAACTACTGCAGCTTTCTGCTTTGAGTATGTGAGGGGAGCCAAGGTCATAGTCGTGGCTGACACAGATTGCTCAATCATGCCCTGGTCTTGTGACACATACATACAATGTCCCCTTTGCAGCGTAAATTTTGTTACACCTTCTGCACCATCAATGTCCCATCTGGTCTGCTAAAGTTCTGCTGCTGGCATTGTTACACATAAAGAGACAGAGTTCAGTTCTAACTCAACATAAAAGAATTTACTTGCATCCGTACACAGGATGTCCAATACAGTTACAACCACACCATAAGGTTCCACACAGTATGCATCATTCCCTTTCCCTGTGTCTTCCCTTTTTCCTCCTAGGACGTGCCAACCCATCTGGTTCTGCAGCATCTCTCTTGTCCAGCTTCAATAACTTTAGGAGTTCCTCTGTCTGTTTCGCCCCGGACATAAGGACATCAGCCCAAGTAGTTTGCTGCCACATCCTGGTGCTGCCCTGCATCACTTTCCTTCTGCAACCTTCGGCCCCTAAAAGGCCCTGGACAAACTGGGCTATACTCTTGGGTAACGTTGCATTGCTAGCCACTCTTACTGGGCTCCAAGGCCCTACTGAATCAAAATGAGGAAATCCTCCTTGCTTACCCACAGCTGGTTCCTCCTACATTAACTATTTACTAGGCTTATAATATGTGCTCCTAATGAGCCCCCTCTGGTGGCCCCATCCGTTTACTATGCTTTCCCTAACATTAGTGTACAGACAATAGCAAACAGGTATAAAACATTATTTACAAGGTAAAAAATTAACCATTAGTTTACAGGGACAAATGTGGGGAATAACCAATCCTTGTGTCAACTTACATGTACGCTGACATGGAGGGAAAGGGTGAAGACTGGGTGGAACATCATGCTGGGGATTATTATTACTATTTATTTTTAGAGCACCATTGATTCCATGGTGCTATATGTAATAATAATCATTATATAGCGCTAACATATTCCACATCGCTTTACAGTTTTGCACACATTATCATCACTGTCCCTTTTGGGCCTCACAATCTAAATTCCCTATCAGTATGTCTTTGGAATGTGGGAGGAAACCAGAGGAAACCCACGAAAACACGGGGAGAACACAAAAACGCCTTTCAGATGTTATCCTTGGTGGGATTCAAACCCCGGACTCCAGCGCTGCAAGGCTATCCACTGAGCCACCGTGCTGCCCATGTAAGGAGGGGGTACCTACAAAGCACAAATAGAAATTACAATGAACAAACTTACAGTGATATACAGGTACAGAAGGGATAGGCCCCTACCCTTGTGGCCTTACATTCTACAGGATAATGAGGAAGGAGACAATAGATTAGGGGGCTGCAGCAGCTCTAGTGTTGGTGTGGTGGCAGTGGGGTCATTGCAGGCTGAAAGCTGTTCTGAAAACATGGGTTTTGAGGTTTTCAAGCTCCCCTTGAAAGTTCTGAATATTGAGGATAATCGGATGTGTTGGGACACAAAATTTTACAGGATGGGGGATACTCCGGAGATGTCTTGCAGAAGATTGGATGAGGAAATGTGACACCCCAGAGTCCGGTTGTCACAGTGACATTACCTCCCTCTAATGGGTAAAGTCATGCTTGGAGGCAGTAAGGGACCCCATGCTAGGCAGCATAGATTAAATCACAATTTCCTGCTGCAAGTCAGAAAAGGGAGCTGCCTTATAATTTCTGGCCAGCAGCGGGGGTTGGTGAGTCAGCTAGAAATCAGCTGAGGGGGTTGCCATGGAAACAAAACAGCTGTGAGCAAAAATGACAGTTACAACGTGAGGAGGTGAGGTAAGGAGATCCTTCTGGAAGATCCTGTCAGATGAAGACAGGGAGCCGAGCTGAGAGGAGCTCGATAGGCAGAGCTGATCTGTGCAGAGGGAAAGGACAAGAGCAGAGACTGAAAGACTCTAGGGAAGCTAAAATACTGCATATAGCAGACCCCTGAGTGAAGCCCTAATAAAGAGAAAAGGGACATCAGAGTCCTAGGCTGACAGGAATTGTACGCCCTGATAGCTGAATCTGAAAGTACAGGGGATTGTAAATTCCTGTACACATTGATCACCTGAGGGCACGTCAACGGATAAGGAGCCCGGGGCCGACGGTGAAGAGAATGGTACCTGTGGAATAGGCTCATGCTGACAGCCGTACAAGTTAGTGAAACCATCACGAATAGAGGGTCGCAGCATAGTTATATACAGCGGAGACCCACATGCAAAGCGCAGAAAGGAAGGTCCTAAATCCCCACCTGGCAAGGTGGATTCCCTGAATGACTCCAGGCGAGCGGACTCATTCCATCCCCTGTATGTGGTACTCCGGACTGCAACCTATTACCAGTAAAAGGTAAAGAAACTGCACCTCTTTGTGTCTTTCTCTCATTTATCTGCACCCCAACGTTTACAGCCATTTTTACTATTTATTTAACATCTTTGCCCTGGGACTACAGCCCTACCTGTGGAGGGCTACAACATCATAGCTGCGCCCAACATCCATCCCAGAGAAGCAACACCGCAGCGCTGGTCACCTCTGACTAGAATACCACAGGTGGCGTCACGCATTTCACCATCTAATAACTTTATTTTCATTTTTTTTACCACATAAATACCACACAACTTTCCCCTATTTTATTACTGGACACCTCAGGGCCATGGATCGGGTCGCCGCCGCTGTGACACCGTCCCCCTTTGAAGTCGACAGGCCCGGTACCGAGTACCCCCAGGCCCCGCAGGGCGCTCCAACTGGCATCACGAACAGGATTTAGCGAGCCTAGCAAAGTTGGGTACAAGGACCCTAGCAAAGCTGGGTACTGTGCGCCATAGACTTTATTAAATTGAGTGCTAAAGACTTTACTGAGCTTTCAAATAACTGCCAAAACTGCATCATACAGTGCGTGCGAGCAGAGAGGGGCGTGCCAGTGAAGCTGGAGCTGCGCTCTATTGTGAGTGAAAAAAGCAGGAAGAAAATGCTCGACGCGGGTGAAGATTCAGCAGCGGTCACAGCTGCAGCCCCCATAATGCCGTTATCAATGCCATATATACCAGGAGCAGCCTGGTTACCACAGTACTCCGGGGAGTCGCACACCCTGAGCGATTTTAAAGAAAGACTATGTAGTTTGTTCCAAGTGTACCCCCTGTCAGAAAGCCAAAAAGTCAGTATCCTCATTGGCCAATTAACTGGTGCGGCTCAGAGGGAAGTAAAGTCCTGGCCGGACACTGATAAAAGAACTGTCAAGCTTATCTTAGCCAGACTGAAAGACACTTTTGATACCCGTACTGCAACAGAGATAAAAATGAGATTTTTTGGTGCAAACAGAGCGTGCAGGATAGTATACGGGACTATGCCCTTAATCTTCAGGAGGCACTACGGGCTGTAAAGCAGGTTGATCCTGAGAGCGTGTGGGTCGCCCTCACACCCAGGGCAGTGGGGTACTCCGTACCGGGCCGGTGTCAGGGGGAATGTGTCACAGCAGCAGTGACCCGGTCCGTGGCCCTGGGCACCCAATATCAATGGCGGTGATGTTTGTAATATAGTTTTTATGGTTAGTTCGTGACGCCACCTGTGGTGCTCGGCAAGTGTGATGTTAGGCCGACACTGCGGGCAGATCCTCTGGGACTGATGGTATGCGCAGCTTAGATGGTAAAGCTCCCCACAGGCGGAGCTGTAGTCCCAGGGCAGTGTAGATGAAGTAATGGCAGGGAGGCGCAGCTGGTGTAGGTGTAGGTACCCAGGTGTAGCGGTGCTGGAATGACTGGAGGACACCAGAGTATGCGGTTCCAAAGCTTTACTCACTGTTTGCAGTTCACACAACTGCCTGCCTCCGCACTGTGTTCTTCAGGTCAGGGCCCCAGCCAGCCTCCAGGCAGGATAGGATTCTCCCCTCCACACTCCGCCAATATGTACCTTACTGAACGACTCCTCCAATGCACCTTTAGGTGCGAAGCACTCCAGTACTTAGTTACCCTGGAATGCCTCTCTCTAGGTGTTCCTAGTCTCTACTTGTATGACAGACAGCTGTAGCCTGCTTCGGGGACTCCTCTCTGCGTCCCGGCTCTCTATTCAATTGCTGTTGTGTCCCAAGTCTATGATGGGAGTAAGGCGTTAGTGGCTCACTACTCCTCCGGTGTCTGTTGCCGGACATAAAGATCCAATCAACCTCGGGGACCGGGCCCCAACCTTTGCGCTCTGGACTGGAAGGGTTATCTCTCTTTCTCAACCTGCTTCCCACCATCCTTCTATTCTCCTTCGTTCCGATCTGTTCTATCTCTCTCTTATGGAATCTGGAGTCTCCAGTCTACGTCTCTTTCTCCTTCTCTTCCTTCCCGTGCCAGCTGGCCCAGTTCACTGGGGCAGCTGCAGCACTCCTTCCTCCATCCCTTCTTCCAGGGAGCCCCACTCCTCACTGAGTGGCTGTCCTCTCAGACTGATCTCCAGACTGATGGCAGACTGATCCTACACCTTCCCTCTCTTTTATATCTAACTCCACCCGCCTCCCCAGCACCTCTCGTGTTACGAAGCCAGGGACCACAAAAGGCACCCTATGACCTTTCCAGCATAAAGCATGGATGGGTCCCTGCTGAACTATCCTGTGTGTGGGGTGCAGGTGTTGGCATGTGGAATGGAGTTCCCACCCTACCTGGATGGTGGGGCACCACACCTTAGGAGAAGGTGCAGTACCTCTGTGGCGACTGAAGCCTCAGGGGCGCCACACGTGCAAGATGAAGATAGATTACTAACAGAGCAGTTCATAGAGGGACTCCAGTCTAACAATCAAAGGACACAGCTGCGCATATTGGCTCTACAAAATCCGGAATTGGACTTTGCACACTTCAAGGATCGAGCCATCAGAGTGCTGCGTGAACCAAATCCTAGCAGCACAGAGCCCTCTAAGCATCCAGCAATTACATACCAGCAGGAGACAGCATCCTTTCAGAAGACTTCTATTGAGACTGACAAGCTGTCCCAAGATGATGATTCTGCTGCAGACTTACGTCTCCAAGTCAAGGAACTAACTAAAAGTGTAGCTACACTCACAAAAACTGTGCAGTCCCTGCAATTGATTCCAAGGAAGAAGATCCAGCTGGCCTTCAGTCTAGAAGACGTCCCGTGGCGACAGCAGAAGAGGATCCCGCCAACCAGAGGGAGAGACAGAGATCGTTACGATGAGGACGGACAGCCCATCTGTCGCTGCGGCAACAAGGCGGGACACCTAGCAAGATCCTGTCATTTAAACAAGCAACCCCTGGGGCAAAGGGCCAACCCCCAGGAGTAAGACGACCAGGCCCACCAAATTGGCGAGACAAGTACGTAGGAAGACGGCCAGTCCTGCCTGTCGTGATTGATGGTTTTCCGATGAATGCTTTACTGGACACCGGCTCCCAGGTGACAACGATACCATATGTTCTTTTTAAGCAGTACTGGGCAGATTCAGACATTACTCATAGCCTAGATAAAGACCTTACCATTTTTGCCAGCAATGGTCAGCCCTTGCCTCAGATGGGATATAAAGAGGTGACCATCAAGATTGGCAGAGTAGAACTGCAATCGCAAGGTTTGATAATAATTGATATTGACAAACGAGAATGCCATCCTATGATCACTTTAGGCACTAATGTAATTGAAAATTGTCTTGGAGAAAATATTGTTTTGTTACAACAGGTAGCCAAGACCGCCAGCTCCAGTCAACAACGGGTCCTGCAAAAGGAGATCAGTGCCCTGATGCAGAGACAACAGGTAGAGCTGTCTGGAGGAGAAGTCGGCAGTGTCAGAGTAAGTGATCCTTTCCCCATTACAGTACCTCCCAGAAGTGAAATGTTAATTTGGTGTCGGGCAGCAATAGGCCTAAGGGGTCAAGATTACCAAGCCCTGGTAGAATCCATGTACTCTGATAGTAGGCCCACTATCCTGACAGCCAGAGGGGTAGTTGATGTCCGCAAAGGGAGTGTACCAATACGCATCTTAAATTGTGGGGAGAGAGAGGTCCAGTTACCCCGGTATGCCACCCTTGCTAAATTGTTCACCGTCAGTAACAATGCAATCGAGACACTAGAACCCTAGCTTCTGGGTCGCTCTCCCAGGGCTGTGGGGTACTTGGTACCGGGCCAGTCTCTCAGCAGCGGTGACCCGGTCCGTGGCCCTGGGCGCCCATGTAAAAGGGGTTGAGTTAGAAATAAAGTTTAAAAGTGATTTGTGACGCCACCTGTGGTGCTCGGCAAGGGAGGTGTTAAGCCAACACTGCAGACAGATCCTCTGGGACAGATGGTGTAGTGCAGCAATGATGTTGTAGCCCTCCACAGGTAGGGCTGTTGGTCCCAGGGCAGTGTAGCGGAAGGTTTAGGAAGAG